>NC_141004.1:85254774-85846558 GCF_052327205.1 Somniosus microcephalus
CACCTACGGCTTCGAGCTTTCAGGAGCTCTGGCAGCAAAGGGGGGTGGAGGATGATGTGGTAGAGGAAGCACAGCAGGCCCCGCTAGATATGCCGGGACCAGGGCCAGTGTACCCCCTCCGACAACGGAGGTGCGGTTCGCCCGTTGATGGCGATGACCCAGGGGCCATCCAAAAGCAGTTTGTGGTGCCGTATGACACCCACCAGCTCAGGGACATGGTTAGCCACATCCCCAAACTCACTAAAAAGGGAGACCCCTCACTGCACTTCAGGGAGATAGAACAAGCAGCTTGTGTTATTGACTGCGATGACGCAAAGCAAGCAAAAATGCTGCTGTTTTCCCTGGCGGGTGATCTCCTCCAGTCCCTATCTGGCGAGTGCAAAAGTGGGCAGAGGGATTATGAGGGTCTGAAGGATGAGATATTGGAGGCCATGGGACTCAATGATGGTAGCCCGTTTGCCCGGGTGGAAAGAACGGTGCAGCTCCCAGGGAGTCCCCGCAGGCGTTCGCAGACAGGCTGTGGCCAGTCTACCAGAGCACATGTCCGGGAATGCCAGGGCAGCCAGTGCTGAACCCAGTCCAATTGGCCCACTGGCTCCGGAGTCTTATGACAAACAGCCGACCCCAGATCCAAGCACAGGTCGTGGCTTGATTTGACCCCCGAAACCCCCAGACCACCGAAGAAGTGATGATCCGCCAGCTCACAGTAGCCTTCAGGAACATGAGGGGTATCGAGGTGCCCCAACCCAAGGGTAGAGTCCATGAGGTTAAACCTGGGAGCCCGAGTAAGAAAGAGTGGCACCAGGAGGGGAACCGTCCCTCTCAGGCTAAGCTAAATTGTTATGGGTGCGGGAAAGACGGTCACTGGAGAAAAGACTGTAAGAATCCCTGGAGGGATAGCAAGGGAAAGTATCCCACAACCCCAGCCCAAAAGGCAGGGCCAGATATCCCTCCCGCTGTGATCGAGTCATTTTTACAGTACCTACGGTCTCTTCTGACTGGCCAGGGGAGAGTAGCAGCCACCACCGGTGATTTGACCCCATCTGCCCCATCCCACTCCCAGCAATGACTAGAGCCAACGTAACCTGTTGACCTGTCTTCCCGCGAAAATGCAGAAGGGAGCAGGCCCTATGTTAAGATAGGGGTGAAGATGGGGCAGGGGAAATATTCGGTGGACACTGGAGCCTCCAGCACGGTGGTCCACTCGGAAGACCTGACCAATTCACCCCGGTCTAACAAGGTGCCATTTAGCTTAATGGGACCCGCACGGAAACAGGCAGCTGGGAGTGAACCTGAGAATAGAAATCCTCAGCCCACAGCAGGTACAAGCTCACAGACTGCACAGGCAGGTGCTGTGGCTTGTGCTAGGGGAGGAGCCATTCATGACCAGTGTAAGTTGGTCAAGCAGGGGGGCAGGGAAGGAGAGTTCTGGGACCCCGGTAGAGCAGGTCCGATAGCTGTAATCCAAGAAAAGGGAGGCACACGGGATAGTTTTGGCCCCGGACCAAATGCAGGTCCAGGCCCAAGATTCCACCTTTAAGGCCGCTCTGTTAAGGGAAAAGGATTTAGAACAGAATTACTGGCAGGCTGCCAGTTATATTAAACAATGCGGGTTGTTTGAGCCGGGGGCAGGGAAACAGGCAACTGGGATTGTACCTGAGATTAGAAATCCTCAGCCTGCAGCGCGCACACACACACAGACTGAACACGCAGGCGCAGTCACGTGCGGGAGAGGAGAAGTTCCCCAGCATTTGGCCCGAGCGATTCCCCCTCTCTTGTGGGACTCCGGGGAGGAGCCTGAACCAGGTTTTAGACCTGAAGGGGAAGACTCTCAGCCACCGGCAGCCAGTGACCAGGGATTGCCTGTCCTCAGCCCAGGTTTGGGAAGGGAGGGGCCCAAAGGAGGAGGTCCCCAGCCAGCAAGGAGTGTGACCAGAGCTAAGGGTCCGCTCGCCAGGGTAGCCCCACCAGTGACACTCCCTAGGAGATCTCTTTGGGTGCCTGTGGTGATTATTTCCTATGTTTAATAAGAAGTATTGTGATTGGTGAATGAGGTGGTTGTTCTCTGTATTAGTAAGAAGTATTGTAATTGGTTGTTTGTTTCTACCTTGAGATATATGCTGTAAACTCATTGGTAGTGGATGTCAGGTGATTTGTGGTGGCCATCTTAAATTCAGTTCTCTCTTGTCATTGTTGGAGACTGGTGTTGAAAGATGTGCTACTGGGTTTTTAAAGTTAATAAAGCCTAGATTAGAAAGGCAAATCTATTCCTTATTTCAATTTATTAACTTTTTATCAGAATGGAGCGATATCTTCAACCGGAACGATTCAATGCTGACCCTAATTCTGCAGGAGTGGATGATAAATGGAAACATTGGTATTGTACATTTACAAACGTTTTGGGTGTGTTGGAAAAAGAGTCTCTGAATAAGCTGAATATGCTGATCAACTACATTGCTCCGGATGTGTATAAGTATATTTTGGACTGTAAAACTTACGAATTGGCTATTTCTACATTGGAGAAGATTTTTGTTAAACCAAAGAATGAGGTATTTGCACGTTACCTTCTATCTGCCTGTAGGCAGCAGGTGGGAGAATCTTTGGATACTTATTTACAAGCACTTCGGCACCTTGGTGCCAACTGTAATTATAAAGCCGTGACGGCCGAAGAATATAAGGAAGAATCGGTACGGGACGCTTTTATTAATGGACTACTGTCTAGATCAATTCATCAGCGGTTGTTAGAAAATAAGACTTTGGATCTCAAGAGTGCTTTTGAGCAAGCTTCTACATTGGATATGGCTCAGAGAAGTTCGGATTCTTATGCTCTTTCTAATCGGCCTGTGACTGTGGTTTCGGCAGTTCCGGACGAAAAGGAATTAGGTGGACTTAATGGGAGTGGTTTACTAGATTCTGAAATAGTTTCTACTCCAACAGCTCCACCTTTTACTTCGGCGGCTGTTGCCTCTAGGATTCAGAAGTGTTATTTTTGTGGGAACGTCCGGCACCCTCATTTGAAGTGTCCTGCCCAGGAGGCTGTATGTAGTAAATGTGGCAAGAGAGGTCATTATGCATGTGTTTGAAAATCATTAGGTTCAATTACCTCCTCTTCTGCGACTATTCAACCTGTAGAGAGGGCGATTATTGCATCAATTTCTGCTGCATTTGCTCATGGCCTAAACAAAGCTATAGTTATGGCCCAAGTTAATGGGTTAGAAGTGAAGGCTCTCATAGATACGGGCAGTACCGAGAGTTTTATAAGTCTTCAGTTTGTGAAGGAAAAGTGTTTGAAAATCTTGCCTGTTACTTATCAGGTGTGTATGGCTCAGACGACCCTTACTTCACAAGTAGCTGGTTGTTGCCTTGTGAAATTGATTCTTCTAGGTAATACGTATACTGATATACGCCTATCTGTTTTGCCTAATCTTTGTGCGGATATTTTGATTGGTCATGATGTGCTTAAATTACACGAGAGTCTTAGTCTTTCATTTGGAGGGACTAAGCCACCCTTATCCATTTGTGGATTAACTTCTTTATCCATTTCTCCATTATCACTTTTTTCCAATTTGATGCCGGAATGTAAGCCAATTGCTACCAAGCCAAGAAGGTATAGCAGTCAGGATAGAGAATTTATTAATTCTGAAGTCCAACGTCTTTTATTGGAAGGAATCATTGAACCTAATTGTTCGCCTTGGCGGGCTCAGGTAGTTGTCACCACTAACGAGAGGCATAAGAAACGAATGGTGATAGACTACTCTCAAACTATTAATAGGTATACTCAATTAGATGCGTACCCTTTGCCTAAGATTGATGAGCTTATCAACAAAGTATCTCAGTATAAGTTTTTTAGCACTATTGATTTAAAGAGTGCTTATCATCAGATTCCTATTGTTAAGAGGGATCAACCATATACAGCCTTTGAGGCTGGTGGAAAGCTGTATCAGTTTTGCAGAATATCATTTGGTGTTACTAATGGTGTTGCTTGTTTTCAATGGGCAATGGATGCTTTTATAAGTGATAACTCTCTCTCTGACACCTTTTCATATTTAGATGATATCACAGTGTGTGGTAAATCAAGGGTGGAGCATGGTTCTAATTTAGAAAGATTCCTTCAAGCTGCGGAAAAAGTTGGTTTAACTTTTAATAAAGAGAAGTGTATCTTTTCGACTACTGAGGTAAATCTACTGGGGTATATTATCTCGGGAAATAAGATTAAACCAGATCCAGAACGTCTGCGTCCATTGATCGATTTACCTTATCCTACTAATTCTAAGGCTTTGCAACGAGTTGTTGGACTGTTTTCTTACTATTCTAATTGGATTGCAAACTTTTCACAGAAGATCCGGCCCCTTATACGGGTTACGACCTATCCTCTATCATGGGAGGCCAGGACATGTTTTGATAAATTTAAAAAGGATATCCTAGGAGCAGTTGTGCATTCTATTGATGAGCAGGTTCCCTTTGTGATTGAGACGGATGCTTCTGATTTTGCAATTGGGGCTACTCTGAACCAAAATGGAAGACCTGTGGCCTTTTTCTCACGTACTTTGAACAATAGTGAAAAAAGGCATTCTTCAATAGAGAAAGAGGCATATGCAATAGTAGAAGCACTGTGCAAATGGAGACATTATTTATCGGGGCGACATTTCACGTTGGTAACCGATCAAAAATCTGTGTCCTTTATGTTTGATGTTAAACATTTTGGAAAGATCAAAAATGATAAAATAATGAGGTGGAGGATTGATTTGGCATGTTACCATTTTGATATAGTTTGTCGTCCGGGGAAGGATAATGTTGCTGCTGATGCACTGTCGAGGGCTTATTGTTCTGTGATTCACAGAGATACGCTTATTAATCTTCACAATGCTTTATGTCATCCTGGGGTTACGAGGATGATACACTTCGTACGCAGTAAGAATTTGCCCTTTTCAGTTGAAGATGTCAAGCGGATGACTTCATCATGTTCTATCTGTGCTCGGTGTAAACCGAATTTCTTTAAGCCTCAACAAGCTCATTTTATAAAGGCTACTTCTCCTTTTGAACATTTGAGCATTGATTTTAAGGGGCCCCTTCCTTCAACGACTCAAAATCGATACATATTTACTGTTGTGGATGAGTTTTCAAGGTTTCCTTTTGCTTTTCCTTGCGCAGATGTATCAGCTGCTACAGTTATCAAATGTCTGACTCAACTTTTTGTCTTCTTTGGGATGCCTGCGTATATCCATTCGGATCAAGGAAGTTCTTTTATGTCTTCCCAGTTGAAGGAATACCTTCAGAGTTGGGGAATTTCTACTAGTAGAACTACCCCGTATAACCCCCAGGGTAATGGACAGTGCGAACGATACAATGGGGTGATCTGGAAGGCAGTTTGACATCCCAGAATCTTAAGAATACACAATGGGAAATGGTACTGCCTGATGCCCTGCATTCCATTAGATCATTGCTTTCAACGGCTACTAATGTGACCCCCATGAAAGGCGCTTTAATTACCCGCAGAGATCTACTATGGGATATTCGGTACCTTCATGGCTTACTATGCAGGGACCTGTGTTGCTTCGACGCCATGTTAGATTGTCAAAATATGATCCTTTAGTGGAGGAGGTGGAGCTTTTGGAGGCAAATTCCCAATATGCTCATATTCGATTCCAAGATGGGAAAGAAAGTACTGTTTCAATTAAAGACTTGGCTCCTTGTGGTGGCCAGCCCTCTTCCGAGGATACTAATAATAGTCATGAGTCAGATAATGTGGATGTTGTTATAGATACTACGAATGTTCCCTATCCTATTGCAGATAATTATACTTCTATTAGTCAGCCTTTGATGGATGTTCATGACCGTCCTAGTTTACTTCCTGATGGGATTTCCAATCCAGAAACCGTTGATAATTGGGATATGGATAGCCTGTCTGCAGAAGATACTTCGGTGCCTCCGGGTGTGGGAGGGCAAGGAATTTCACCAAGGTTAAGAAGGTCGACATGAACAAGATACCCGGTCGACCGATTGAAAATGGACTTTTAAATTGATAGTAATGTTTTAAAGTTGTTGAAATATTATATTTGTATTTTAGTTGTAAATAAATTAATTATAAATTGTAAAGGTTATTTAGGTTGGAGCATGTTTTAAAAGGAGGGGTGAATGTGGTGATTATTTCCTATGTTTAATAAGAAGTATTGTGATTGGTGAATGGGGTGGTTGTTCTCTGTATTAGTAAGAAGTATTGTAATTGGTTGTTTGTTTCTACCTTGAGATATATGCTGTAAACTCATTGGTAGTGGATGTCAGGTGATTTGTGGTGGCCATCTTAAATTCAGTTCTCTCTAGTCATTGTTGGAGACTGGTGTTGAAAGATGTGCTACTGGGTTTTTAAAGTTAATAAAGCCTAGATTAGAAAGGCAAATCTATTCCTTATTTCAGTACCCCAGCCCAAGAAAGTATGGTCACCCACTTTCCATTGGAATAGGGTGGCCTCCCGAGTCAGGGAGAAGCCAAAAGGCAGGAGTCCCCAACCAGCAGCCATAAGCTGCGAGGGACTGGAAGTTGGAATCAGTCCAGCCACGCTGCAGGGAGCAGCCTACAGCAGCCCAAACAGGGATTAGGCTGGCCGCCCGGAGATGGGCGGCAGATGTATATAGTTTAAGTAGTATATTTTCAAGCATTATGGATAGAGGATTAAGTTAGAATGTGTTAATTTTAAATTTTATATTGCAATTCAGTAGTGTTAATTATTAGAGTATAAGCTTTAAGTAGGTACCATTCCAGTGTCGTATTATGTGAGCCAAGGTCACGGGACCTGATCACACTCCCCCGAGCCAGGGGAACTGGCTAGATGTTTTCCTTTTAAAGTCTTTTCCAGAGTTCCAGAAGGTACAGAGGACCAGCGTGTCTTTGGATGCTCAAGGAAGGAGCACCCCTAGCCCACGACGGGAGGGGTCTGCAGGAGGCAGATGCCCACAACATTTAAGCTGCTATTTGGAAATCCAGATTAAGATGGAGAGTTTACAAAAAGCTTGTTAATTATTATATATTTTGTATTATGTACTGGTCCCAACTCCGAAGGAAATAATGCGTGAATTTAGTTCCTAACCATAAGATTGGACTACTTGTTTAGAGTTAATTGAATAAATTTGCGTATGCCTATGAATTGTTGTGTATGTAGATTGTGAAAATTTGAAATATATTTATGGCTGAAGGATGGTGCCATTTAATAAAGTGTCAGCAATTGCATTTTAATTAAAAAAAAGGGGAAGCTCATTTTCTTCCATTTGTTTTTTAACAGATATGCTGTGGCTTGGTGGTAATCCCATTAAAGATGTTGTATCGTGTTAAAAACTATGTCACAAGTGGTGCAGGGGCACTGGACCCCCTCCATGCTTGAATAATTGTGAATACTCAGTGGTGCAGGGGCATTGGACCCCCTCCGTGTTTGAATTATGGTAACTAATCTTGTTTTTCTGTCGATAGATGCCTACCGTGTACTATAATTCTCTCTGGGTAGGGGAGATGGAGGTGTCAGGGGATCAAAGATAGATCTAGATAAGTATAAGGGAAGGTTGTTTGTGGGGAGTCAGAAATTATTGCTCACCTTTGGACAGGATACGACAAGCAAGTTTTAGTATCCGATGGGGGAACTGTAGGGTTTCGCAAGAATTTCGGAAATTGCTACAGCCCCGAAGATTATATTTTTGATTAAAGAAAACCTGGGTAGAATATACCTTTAAAAATCCAGGGCATCAAAATGGCCGTCAGACCTTGTGGCAGATGAAAAGGGCAGCCTGTGTGTATGTGAAAAGGAAAATCAAAGATGGCTGTCCGGCCTCGTGGCAAAAGACACAACACAGCCTGTGTGTATGTGGAAGGAAAATCAAAGATCGCTGACAAAGGATTAAAAAAAAATCCCAGCCTCTGAAGTAATGAGGTATTTAAACTGTCAATCAAATGCGGTTGGGAAAGCTGCAATTTGAACAAAGAACAATGTTGACACAAAGGCTTAACCACTTAAAGCTGTCAATCAATTGCGGTTGGACTTGCCCGCAGGACAATGGATTTTGTTTACACTAACATCCAAGGGCTGTTTACTCAGCCCTTAAGGAAACAGACATTTTATTTTCAAACTGAAACAGCTTTATTCAAACCAGTCAATGAATGAGGTAATCCATTAAAACCCATCACAGTCAATAGGAACAGATCGATTCCCTTTTGTATAGCCCAGATACATCCGGATTTGGGCGCGAAGATTTTGGCTCCAAATGGGGTATAAAGATAACTTCTCAGGAAGCCATCTCTCTCTATCTCTGCCGCCTTGCCTCCGTGCTCTGCCTGCAAGGAAGAACAATGTGACAGCCTGCCCAAAGGAGTGGAATACCAGCAGTTACTTTTAAACACTGGGGTATCTCTACTTCGGGGCGGTGAAGAATCTAAGGCCGCAAGGGCACGGAGCAGGCATTCTCTGGTGAGCATGGTTTTTCTGGCCCATCACAAGGCAACCTAGATAGGTATTAGGGGTGGGAATTAAGGGGAATTTTGTTAAAATTGTAATTTTAGTCAATTTTTCCCTCGTTGCGTCCGTTTTCTCCTCCCCTATTAAGTAAGAGTGCTGTAGTAAGCAAAAGTGTACTGTGTTAAGTAAAAGTGCTGTATTAAGTAAAAGTGCTGCACTAAGTAAAAGTGCTGTATTAAGTAAAAGAGTGTTGTACTAAGTCAAAGAGTGCTGTAGTAAGCAAAAGTGTACTGTGTTAAGTAAAAGTGCTGTATTAAGTAAAAGTGCTGCACTAAGTAAAAGTGCTGTATTAAGTACAAGAGTGTTGTACTAAGTCAAAGAGTGCTGTAGTAAGCAAAAGTGTACTGTGTTAAGTAAAAGTGCTGTATTCAGCATAGGTGTGCTGTATTGATTAATTTCAATTTATTTATTTTATTTCAATAAATACTGGTCTTCTTTGCATCCAACTACGAGTCTCATTTTGTCTACATCGCTACTAAATAAGTCCGGCGGTCAGAACCAGAAAAGGGGAGCGATTCGAAACCACACGGGGCTCTGGAGCAGCTCAGAGACTTCTGACTGGCCAGAGACAATAACCCTATTTCTACACAGGCTTTCGGTCACGAGGTCTGACCACAGCCATTTTGTTGTGCCTTGGATTTTAAAACTCAGTCTGACCAGGGTTTCTTTTAAAACCAAATAAATCTTCAGGAGGGGGGGTGTATGAAATTTTTGAATCCTTCAGTCCACTCTAGGATGCTGAAACTTACTTGAAGTGTGCAACCAAGGTGAGCAAAATTTCTGACCCCCCACAAATAACCTTCCCCTGTATTTACCTATCCATGATCCCTCAGTCCACATTTTCCGTACTTAGAGAAAACATGGTGTACGACAGGCATCTACAGATGGCAAATACGATTCATTACAAACAATCCAAGCGTGGAGGAGGTGCAACCCCCCTGCACCACTTGGTACATTACAACATTTTTTATTCCGTAGTATCAAACAGTCACAATCTTTATTAAAATAACACAATGAAACAAAGAAACAATCTTTATTAAAAATAACAAACAATGACCATCACGTTTAAGTGATGCAACGCAAAACTCAAATGGGTGTCTCTTCTTCCACCTGAGCATAATGTTCCTTCCACACCTTTTTAGTTTTAAACTCTAATCTGGGACCCCTTTTCCTACACTGGATGCACACCAGGTAGAGAACTATCCCTAACTGACACACCACCAGGATGTGGGATGCCATACGGATCAATATTTTCAAAAATGTCCCACCAGGATGGGGTCGTAATATCAAAAATGTTGGCCCCTATCTGGACAGTCTTCTGTTCCAGGGTATAGAAGTGTTTTTGTGACACTAAAAGAGCTTTCAGCAATTTGGTGAGGTGTTCTGGGAGAGGGGGAATCTGATAACCGAAATGCGCAACATATTTCTGCAGGTGGGTGAAATTCTCTTTCACAGTGAGGGGAACAGTGGAGGGTTCAGGAATGGGGACAATTCGTAGTTGTGCCACTTGAACCTCTGCCTCGGGTTTGAACCAGAAACTGCTGTCACCGCACACCAGCTATGCTGTCCGTACTGGTAGTGAGGCGCTCCTGTGGTGACACAATATGTCCCACCTCCTATATATGTTACCTGGGGGGGAGCATGGCCTTGTGCCATGGCTTCCATGGTACAATTTATAGGTTTCGCGCCAGCAGCTCTGAACCCGCACTGTGGTTTGGAATAGGCATTCAAGTGCTGGGGACACAGGATTATGTGTGCTCCCTGGCTACGGCACCCCAAGAGGTCAGTGCCCGTCATAGCATGCTCCCACTTTATGATGTAGGGCGGGACTGCTGTAAAACGAATGTGTGCACCCCCCTGAATGACTTCAATGTTCTCTACCCTGTACATCGGCGTGGGTCGGGCCGTCCCGCCCATGACCAGCCTTCTTACAACTATCCCCATGATGGTGTGGTTGGACTGCCCACAGTCCACTGGGACTGGGTAGGCCTCCGAAGCTAGCCGGAGCTGGCATGGGCTTAATGCATTCTCATAAGGGTGGAGGGCTGCGAGGTGTTTGTTGCTGATCCAAGAGGGGACTAAACCTTGCTTTAAATCCTCCAGATTGCTGCGGCCCTCGCCCAGCAACCATGCTCCATACAGCACGCACACTTCATTCTGCGCAGCTAGGTCAGAAGCGTTTCTGCCCTCCCTAATGAGAGCATTAACCGTATTGGCATGTTTCTCCAGCTCTGCTATGATCTCCTTTAAGTAGATTGTCATGGCCTGGTTCTCATGCAACTCGGAACCCACCACCTCATTCTCATTGATTAATATTTTCTTTAATTGCGTTTTTAAACCATTAATCTGGGTCTGCAGCTCGATGTCTTCTAAGCTGTTAATGACAGAAGACCCCGTGTTAAAACCAGTTAAAACATCGTTAAAAGCACCCCTTCTTTGTCTCTCAATCCCATCCAAAAGCTCGTGGGTGTATAGTCCGGTTCTGTCAACGTCTGAAAAATCAAACTCATAAAATTTACGGAACATGTTTTTTAAGAGGGCTTGATACAACTGTGCGGTCTCTGTGGGGCATCACGTGGGTAGGTGTACCTCAGTGAGGTTTAAAATCACGGAGGCTACCGCATAGTGCACCCCTTGATACAGCACCTGGTCTGTAGGTACTAGCACTAAGCCGTTCCCTGGTCCCTTGGTGGTGGCGGGGCATCCCTCTACTATCATCCGTGATGTCGCAGTCGTGGGCAGGGGCTGTCGGGGGCGGGTTACTAGTTCAGTGGCATTAACTGAGATTGGGGAGATGGGATCACGCATGCATCCAGGCGAGACTCCCAGTCCATCCCCCTCCCATTACCTTACCGCTGGCTGCGGAAAATGATGGAAATGCCTGTGGGGCAGGCTTTCTCTGATCCACACATATAGACCTAGATCCACTGATCTGTAGGGGGGCATCTATTAACTGGTTTAAGGTAGTTTCCCTGGTCTTGCAGCCTTTGCCTGCAATCTGACCAATTCCAATCTTTTACCTGGTTTACGGTAATTCACCTGGCTGCTACACTGTAAACCAAATTCCAATAAACCAATTTTCAAACAGCGGTTTCGAATCACTACCCCACCTTCCAGTTATGACTGAAGGACTTATAATTAATGATATTAAAACGGAAAAATGGTCTGGATGAGAGAAAATCAAGCTTCATTAACTAGAAGAAACTATAATCAAATATAAAACTATACAACACGAACACAGTAAATTACAGTGAAATTGCTTAAATGGAGGAAGGCAGATGGCAAAAACGAGGGGTAAGTGGCTACAATGTTGATTAAACAATCTTAGCAATATCCGCTTAATTACCATCCCCCAACCCCTTACTAAGTTGCTTTGCTGAGGAGTCAGAAACCCTGCTCACCTGTGGTCCAGCGAAGTAAGAGCTAAGAGCGAGATAGCTTCTCAGGAGCTATCTTTATACCTAGAAAAGGCTGTCTGCAAAATTTGCGCCCAAAGTTCCAATACACAAGAGAAACGCTGATGATTGGTTGATTCAAAGTGGTTGGAATGGGTTAATGTGTCTGCACTGTGGGGCTGAAATGATCCCGCCCACATCCAGAGCTCACCTGGGCAAAAACAAAAGGGAATGCAACTGCCCTATTGTCCAGAATGATGGGTTCTTCAAAAACCCATTCAATTCCTAAACTGTTGCATAAAAACTCCGTCCCATGGTTTCAGTATCTCATTGTCTGTGAGTGCTTTGAATGGCTGTGTAAACAGAAACAGTTTCAATCGATTGTCCGGCGGTTAGTCTCAAGTGGGCTAATCTCTTATGTCAATAAGCAACTTCAAGTGCTTCTGAAGGGAACCTCCCTTTGATTGGCAGGTCTTTGACTGCCACTGTATCCTCCAACTTTTTCACAGACAACTCGAGCTGCCTTTTTTTCAAGCCCCATTGTTCTTGGCCAATGCTTTCTATGGCCATTTTAAAACCTTTTGTGATTGCCCAAACTCCAGGGAACAATTTTATTAATAAAAGTACTGTCTTAAGGTGTGTGAATATTTTCCACAGAGCTCCACGAGTCCGGTGTTGTCCACATTCTTTCCACCTCAGAGCAGTCTTTTGCGGTTCTAGGCACATTTTAAAACATTGTAGACAAGTCACACCACCCAATTCTTCATCCACGATGTGGACCAATATTTTCAATCTTCAGGGAAAAATAGGGGAATTTTGCAAAACCCCTACTTTCCCTCCTTTTGATACTCCCAACTTGCTTGTAGTATCAACTCGAAGGAGTGAGCAAAATTTTCAGACCCCCCTCACAAACAACCATCCCCTATATTTACCTAATAGCTATCTGCCACTGATCCCCCGAACCGTCTATTCCCCTAAAATTCGAGAAAAAAACGTGGTACGGTAGACATCTTACAGATGCATCAGTTTACAATAAGGGGTCTCATACCCCTACACGCTTCTAAAATTACAATGCAATCAAAATTTACAATCACCTTTTTACATTATAACTTATTACAAAATGTTGCAACCTTAGTTACACAATGTAATCAAAATGATCCCAAGCACGGAGAGGGTCATACGCCTCTGCTCAACTTGGGGCTGTGACACAAAATACAAAAAAATCTTCATTAAACATTTGAAACAACATGCTTAAATAAAACCCCACCCATCACGTGTCGATGATGGGTCGCGAAAATTCGAGTGGGTATTGCTCCTCCCACCCGGGCAGTAAATGTACCTTCCACCCCCCTTCAATCATCTTAAACTATAAAACCGACAGAATGGATTTACAGACCAGCCTGCTCCGCCAGCCCCGAACCGTTCCCTTGTCCCTTTGTGGAGGCGGGATACCCCTCATGTTAAAGATTACCTTGGCACAGACCGAGACCGGGGAGTATGGGATTGCGACTCCCAGTCCCTCCCCCTCCCGTCTTCCCTCGACTGGCTGCAGAAAATGATGGGTGCCTGTGTGGCGGCTCTCACTGGCCCCACACTCAAACTTGGATCCCAGATCCGGCCACCCATTCATCCTCCCCAGCCACACTTACACTAACCTTGCCCGTGGGCCCCGGGTGAGTTCCTCCCTCCCCTGAATGCACCCACGCAGCTCTTGGGCCTCCCCCTCCCTTTTACAATCTTTCCCGGGCCATCACCACCCACTCCCGGGGAACGCATCCTATCTAACAAGGCGCCCGCGCTTCCCCACCATGACTGCTCAACCGCGAGGTCTCCCGCAAGTGAACTTCAGTCAGGATAGTGCTGGGTTGAGGGCCGTGCCCCACCCAGCTGGGGCCATCTCTTCCGCGTAGGAGGAGTAGGCAAGTTCCTCCGGACCCTGTCCGGTTTCTCCTGAAGGTCGCTGTGGGGTTTCCCTCTGGATTCGTCCAGTGGCGAGGTGATCCCCAACATTCCGTATGCATATCTCCATTCGATGCCCAGCTCGGGCTGGGCGAACAGGGCTGCTTCATGGTCCAATCTCCTGCAAAAACTTAAAAGGACATGCAGCCAGGTCTCACTGACCTGCTGCCTTAGGTGGAGACATGGTCGGGTCCCTCGACCTCAGACCAAAATACAAATATTTGGCACACTTATAAACTTAAACTCTTTAAACTTAAACTTAAAACTAGTTATACCAACAAAACTTAAAAATACACCTTAAAAGCATGCTATATTCACACCAAAACTATAATACAAATGCCGCCCGTCTCCAGATGGCCAGGCTAATCTCTGGCATGGTTGGAGATTACTGCTGGCTGCAGCAGAGCTGGACTGCCTCCTGCCTCCGGTCCCTCGCAGCTTATGGCCACTGGTTGGGGACCTCTGTTCTTTGGCTTCTCCCTGGTTCGGGAGTCCACCTTACTCCACTGTAATGTGGGTGACCATCTTGTCTCGGGCTTGCGGACCCGCTGAGACCTTCTGAGGGGCGTCTCTGTGGGGGAAACTTTGGCTGGTGGACCCTGAACCAGGGTCACAGCCCTAGCTGGCTGGGAACCTTCTCTCCCTGGTGCCAACAGCCTGCACTGTATAAGATACCTGGCAGCCTGCCAGTACTCTGGGTTTGCCTCCTTTTCGCTGCCCACTCCTGTGCTGGGGGCAGGTATTCCCTCGCCACCCGCTGCTGCTGGCTGCAAATCCTCCTCTCCAGGTCCACAACCTGGTGCCAGCTCCCCCCCTGTGTCCCCTGTAAGAGGAATTACTATCCCTGCCTCTCCAGGGTCCCACATCATGGGGGGAACCATTCTACAGGCTGGCTGGGAAGCTGGTTCCTTTAAACAGGCGACTGCGCCTGCGCAAATCTCCTCCCCTGAGTCCCTCGGCAGAGGCTGTGAAGCCTCTGCATTCAAGCAGGCAAGTGCGCCTGCGCAAACCTCCTCCTGGGAGTCCCGCAGCAGAGGCTGTGAAGCCTCTGGCTTCAAACAGGCGATTGCGCCTGCACGGGATAACTTAGAAAGTGCCGCTGGGGTCCCGCAGGCAACTGCGCCTGCGTGAGCAAACACTTTAAAGGGCTGGGGAACTGCTAAACTCTCACAGGCAACTGCGCCTGCGTGTTCGAATTGTTTAAAAAGGGTTGGAAGAACCGCGGGGTCTTCCAAGCAGGCCGCTGCACCTGCGCGTACAGTTTGGGAAGCGGGGATCTTTAAACGGCCGACTGCGGCTGCGCGCTCGGCCTCAAACTGAGCAAGAGCCGCTGGGGGTTCTGGGTCCATGATTGCACCTGCGCAAACCCAGAGTTGGGGAACCTTTTCCCTCAGGCGCACGGCTGCACCTGTGCGAACCTCCTGTTGGCAAACTCTCCCCTCAGGCGTGCGACCGCACCTGTGCGGGAAAACTGAAAAGGATCTGCTGGGGGTACTGGCTGGGGAACCGTGCCTGCACAAACCTGGTCTTGGGAAACTTCTCCCCTCAGGCGCGTGACTGCACCTGCATGAACCTGCTGTTCAGAAAACTGGGAGATTCCTGTCTCCAGACCAGTGACTGCGCATGCACAGGCAGTCTCCAAGCGATCTTCTGTGAATGGATGGGCAGCAGCCTGCTGATTTCTGATCCCAGGCTGCTGTTTCTCCATTTCTAAGCCACATAACCTTTTCAAATTTAAACTAAGGTTTGAATTTAAGCTATTGCCAAAATTTAGGTCCCACTGGGGCGGGGAAGTGTCCCAATTTGTGGGCTGGACAACTTTACTCTGGAAACAAGCCACAGCGCCTGTTTTTACAGTCTGTGGACTTGAACTTGACTTGTACAATTTTTCTGAATTTCTCTGTGTCCCATCCCTGCCTGTAATCACTGCCACTGGCCCGGACCCATATGGGTCCCAGAAAGTGCCTGCATGTGCACCCTCCTTGGTCAGCATACCGGCCAGTCATTGTGGGGAGGCAGAGGTGGGCGAGGAGGCTGCAGCACCAGTGATGGCTGCTACCTTTCCCTGGTTGGTCAGGAGAGACCGCATTGCCTCCAGTAGCGACTCGACTGAGGTGGGGGAAATTCCTGTCTCTGCCCTTTGGACTGGGGCTGTGGGATTCTTTCCCTTGCTATCCTTCCAGAGATTCTTACAGTCTTTTCTCCAGTGACCGTCTTTCCCACACCCATAGCAATTTAACCTAGCCTGGGAGGGACTGTTCCCCTCCTGGTGCCACTCTTTCTTATACTGAGCCCCAGGTTTAACCTCGTGGACTTTACCCATTTGCTGGGGGCTCTCACTATTCCTCCTGTTCCTAAATGCTACCGTGAGCTGCCGGATTACAGTCTCTTCAGTTGCTAGGGGGTCTCGGGAGTCAAACCAGGTATCAGATTTTACCTTTATTTAGGGCAGGCAATTGGGCACCAGGCAACAAAGCCATTGGGTCTGCTGCCGCTGGTTCAGTCATGCCCTATCTTGTCCCCCTGCACAGGCATGATTGTAGACTGGCCACAGCCTGTCTGCAAATGCCTGTGGGGTCTCCCCTTCCTTCTGCAGGGTTCTCCCGACGCAATCGAATGGATTGCCGTCGTTCGCACCCATGGCTTCCAGTATTTCCTACTTCAGGTCCTCAAAACCCTTCTGCCCACTCTTGGCCTCATCCGAAAGGGTCTGATAGAGCTTGCTATCCACAGAGAAAAGCAACATTCTGGCTTTCTCTTCATCATCACAGCCATTAACGCTGGCTGCCTGGTCTACTTGTTGGAAGTGTATTGATGGGTCTCCCTTTTCAGAAAGCATAGGAATATGGTTCACCATGCCTCTGAGCTGTGGGGTATCATAGGGCACCATAAAGGTATTCTGAATAACCCCAGGGTCATTATTGTTCACGGGCGGACCGTACCTCCGTTGTCGGTGGGGGTACACTGGTCCTGGTCCCTGCCTGCCTAGCTGGACCTGCTGGCATTCTCCTACCACCCCATTGTCCACCCCTCCTTGCTGCAGGAGCTCCTCAAAACCCGGGGCTGTGGGCTGCTGTCTTGGGATCTCTAATTCCCCAGCCAGCCTTTCCCTGGGTGTTGCCTGTGGGGCGGTCTGGTTTGGGCTGCCAGTAAAATCTGGCTGACCTGCCTTCGGGCTGATCACACAAATCGTCCCCTTTGCTGCTTTTAAAGCCATGTTAAGGCTTTCTATCTCTGCTGTACAGGGGCCATGATCTGCTTCACTAAACCTTTGGTCACAGGCCAGCTTATAAGCTGCCTTTACTTCCCTAAACCTTTTCTCCTACTCTGTTACTTCTGAGGTGAGGCAGGCATTCTCTTCCTGCAGTCTCATCTCATTTTCCCTGGCCTCAGGGATTCCCTGCACAAGGCGCTCTACAAATGCCTGGCATTTCGTGAACTCTAGTGTGAGGCATGCATTCTTTTCCTGCACCCTCATCCCACTAGCTCTGGCCTCATTCACCTCTCTCATGAGGCATTCTACCCCCGCCTGGCATTTCTCAAACTGGGACTCCTGATTCTTGGCCTCTTTAACTTGGCCACCTATACTATAATAGGTCAGCTTACACACTGCCACTACCTTCTGCAGGACTGCCCACAGGCTAAAAACAAGAAAAGCAATAACTGATGCTTTCTCCAGATCCAGATCACTTATCAAATCAAAAACGGCCTGCAGTCCTGCCGTGGTCGCCATTTTGTAGGGGGCATCTATTAACTGGTTTAAGGTAGTTTCCCTGGTCTTGCAGCCTTTGCCTGCACTCTGACCAATTCCAATCTTTTAGCTGGTTTACGGTAATTCACCTGGTCAGGCAGCCTACTGCTATACTGTAAACCAAATTCCAATACACCAATTTTCAAACAGCGGCTTCGAATCGCTACCCCACCTTCCAGTTCTGACTGAAGGACTTATAATTAATGATATTAAAACGGACAAATGGTCTGGATGAGAGAAAATCATGCTTTATTAACTAGAAGAAACTATAATCAAATAAAAAACTACCACACGAACACAGTAAATTACAGTGAAATTGCTTAAATGGAGGAAGGCAGATGGCAAAAACGAGGGGTAAGTGGCTACAATGTTGATTAAACAATCTTAGCAATATCCCCTTAATTACCATCCCCCAACTCCTTAGAGTCATAGAGTCATAGAGTTTTACAGCACAGAAAGAGGCCCTTCGGCCCACCGTGTCTGCGCCGCCCATCCATCCCTGTCCAGTCTAATCCCATTTTCCAGCATTTGTCCATAGCCTTGTATGCAATGGCATTTCAAGCGCTCATCCAAATGCTTCTTGAATGTTGTGAGGGTTCCTGCCTCTACCACCCTTTTAGGCAGTGAGTTCCAGATTCCAACCACCCTCTGGGAGAAAAAGTTCCTCCTCAAATCCCCTCTAAATCTCCTGCCCCTTACCCTGAATCTATGCCCCCTTGTTATTGACCCCCCTACTAAGGGGAAAAGTTCCTCTTTGTCTACCCTATCTATGCCTCTCATCATTTTGTACACCTCAATCAGGTCCCCCCTCAGCCTTCTTTGCTCCAAGGAAAAACAACCCCAGCCTGTTTAGTCTTTCTTCATAGCTGAGGCGCTCCATCCCAGGTAACATCCTGGTGAATCTTCTCTGCACCCTCTCCAAGGCAATCACATCCTTACTAAGTTGCTTTGCTGAGGAGTCAGAAACCGTGCTCACCTGTGGTCCAGCGAAGTAAGAGCTAAGAGCGAGATAGCTTCTCAGGAGCTATCTTTATACCTAGAAAAGTCTGTCTGCAAAATTTGCGCCCAAAGTTCCAATACACAAGAGAAACGCTGATGATTGGTTGATTCAAAGTGGTTGGAATGGGTTAATGTGTCTGCACTGTGGGGCTGAAATGATCCCGCCCACATCCAGAGCTCACCTGGGCTAAAACAAAAGGGAATGCAACTGCCCTATTGTCCAGAATGATGGGTGCTTCAAAAACTCATTCAATTCCTAAACTGTTGCATAAAAAATCCGTCCCATGGTTTCAGTTTCTCATTGTCTGTGAGTGCTTTGAATGGCTGTGTAAACAGAAGCAGTTTCAATCAATTGTCCTGCAGAAGTGGGCTAATCTCTTATGTCAATAAGCAAGTTCAAGTGCTTCTGAAGGGTACATTCCTTTGATTGGCAGATCTTTGACTGCCACTGTATCATCCCACTTTTTCCCAGACAGCTCGAGCTACCTTTTTTTTCAAGCCCCATTGTTCTTGGCCAATGCTTTCTGTGGCCATTTTAAAACCTTTTGTGATTGCCCAAACTCCAGGGAACAATTTTTTAAATAAAAGTACTGTCTTAAGATGTGTGCCAGAGCCCCGAGACCGGAGAGGCAGTGGGCCTGCGAGGGATCACCAGAGGCGGCGGAGGATAAAAGGAGCAGCCCGAGGCAGTGAGGCCCAGAGCCCCGAGACCGGAGAGGCAGTGGACCTGCGAGGGATCACCAGAGGTGGCGGAGGATAAAAGGAGCAGCCCGAGGCAGCGAGGCCTAGAGCCCCGAGACCGGAGAGGCAGCAGACCTGTGAGGGATCACGAGAGGTGGCGGAGGATAAAAGGAGCAGCCCGAGGCAGTGAGGCCCAGAGCCCCGAGACCGGAGAGGCAGCAGACCTGCGACGGATCACCAGAGGCGGCGGAGGATAAAAGGAGCAGCCCGAGGCAGTGAGGCCCAGAGGCCCGAGACCGGAGAGGCAGCAGACCTGCGAGGGATCACCAGAGGCGGCGGAGGATAAAAGGAGCAGCCCGAGGCAGTGAGGCCCAGAGGCCCGAGACCGGAGAGGCAGCAGACCTGCGAGGGATCACCAGAGGCGGCGGAGGATAAAAGGAGCAGCCCGAGGCAGTGAGGCCCAGAGGCCCGAGACCGGAGAGGCAGTGGACCTGTGAGGGATCACCAGAGGCGGCGGAGGATAAAAGGAGCAGCCCGAGGCAGTGAGGCCCAGAGCCCTGAGACCGGAGAGGCAGCAGACCTGTGAGGGATCACCAGAGGCCCGACCAATCCAGGTTCCGGGAGAGAGGTAAAAAGTAATCCAAGTGTGACGTCAGCACGAAGCAGGTAAGTGATTGGTTGGTGAGTATTTCTCTCTTTTCTAAACTTTAACTCTATTTTATAGTTTCTAAGGTCTCTCTGGTGTAGCGGGGACTGTTGGTAAACTATTCAACTGTAGTGTAATTAGTGGGATTGATTGATTTAATTTAAACTCAATTAATTAAAGGGCAAGTCATGGCAGGACAGCCCGACCCTGTGATCTGCTCCTCCTGCGAAATGTGGGAACTCAGGGACACCTCCTGTGTCCCTGACAACTACGTGTGCAGGAAGTGCACCCAGCTGCAGCTACTGACAGACCGCATTGCAGCACTGGAGCTGTGATTGGATGCATACTGGAGCGTTCACGATGCTCGGGACATCGTGAATAGCATGTTTAGGGAGTTGGACACACCACAGGAAGAGGTTGGACAGGAAGAAAGGGAACGGGTGACCAACAGGCAGAGTACTAGGTGCAGGCAGATAGAGCAGGGGTCCCCTGTGGCCATCTCCCTCTCCAACAGATATACCACTGTGAGTACTGTTGGGGATGGCTTATCAGAGGAACACAGCAGCAGCCAACTTCCTGGCACCAGGGGTGGCTCTGCTGCACAGAATGGGAGGAATAAGAGTGGTAGAGCTATTGTAATAGGGGATTCAATTGTAAGGGGAATAGATAGGTGTTTCTGCGGCCGAAAATGAGACTCCAGGATGGTGTGTTGCCTCCCTGGTGCAAGGGTCAAGGATGTCTCTGAGCGGCTGCAGAATATCTTGGAAGGGGAGGGTGAACAGCCAGTTGTCGTGGTGCATATAGGCACCAACGATATAGGTAAAAAGTGGGATGAGTTCCTAAAAGCGGAATATAGGGAGTTAGGAGGTAAATTAAAAAACAGGACCTCAAAGGTAGTAATCTCAGGATTGCCACCAGTGCCACGTACTAATCAGAGTAGAAATAGAAGGATACTTCAGATGAATACGTGGCTAGAGGAATGGTGCCAGGGGGAGGGATTCAAGTTCCTGGGACATTGGAACCGGTTCTGGGGGAGGTGGGACCAGGTCAAACCGGACGGTCTGCACCTGGGCAGGGCTGGGACCGATGTCCAAGGGGGAGTGTTTGCTAGTGCTGTGGGGGAGGGTGTAAACTAAAATGGAAGGGGGTTGGGAACCTGAGCAGGGAGACAGAGGAAAGGGAAACAAGGATAAAAGCAAAAGATAGGAAGGAAAAAAACAAAAGTGGCAGTCAGAGAAATCAATGGTTTAAATCAAATGTGGCCACAGTAAATAATAATTCTAATAGGTCTAAGGGTGTTAAAAAAACAAGCCTGAAGGCTTTGTGTCTTAACGCGAGGAGCATTTGTAATAAAGTGGATGAATTGGCTCCGCAAATAGAAGTAAACGAATATGATTTGGTTGGGATTACGGAAACGTGGCTCAAGGATGGCCAAGGCTGGGAACTCAACATCCAGGGGTATTCAATATTCAGGAAAGATAGGCAAAAAGGAAAGGGAGGAGGGGTAGCATTACTGGTTAAAGAAGGGATTAACACAATTGTAATGAAGGATATTAGCTCTGATGATGTGGAATCTGTATGGGTAGAATTGAGAAATACTGAGGGGAAAAAAACATTAGTGGGAGTGGTATATAGACCTCCAAACAGTATGGCGGAGGTTGGGGATGGCATTTAAAGGGAAATTAAAGAAGCGTGCAATAAGGGCACAGCAGTCGTCATGGGTGACTTTAATCTACATATAGATTGGGCTAACCAAATTAGTAACAATACTGTGGAGGAGGAATTCCTGGAGTGTTTACGGGAAGGTTTCCTGGACCAATATGTCGAGGAACCAACCAGAGATCAGGCCATCTTAGACTGGGTATTATGTAATGAGATAGGATTAATTAGCAATCTTGTTGTACGAGGCCCCTTGGGTCGGAGCGATCATAATATGATCGAATTCTTCATTAAGATGGAGAATGAAGTAGTTGACTGAGAAACTAGGGACCTCAATTTAAATAAAGGAAACTACGATGGTCTGAGGAACGAGTTGGGTAGGATTTATTGGGGAATGGCACTCAAAGGGTTGACGGTGGAAAGGCAATGGTAAACATTCAAGGACCGAATGGATGAATTACAGAAGTTGTTCATTCCAGTTTGCCATAAAAATAAAACAAAAAGGTGACTCAACCGTGGCTAACAAGGGAAATTAGGGATAGCATAAGATCCAAGGAGAGGACATACAAATTGGCCAGAAAAAGCAATAATCCTGAGGATTGGGAGCAGTTTAGGATTCAACAAAGGAGGACAAAGGGATTAATTAAGAAAGGGAAAATAGAATATGAGAGTAAGCTTGCAGGGAACATAAAAACTGACTGTAAAAGCTTTTATAGATATGTAAAGAGAAAAAGATTGGTGAAGTCAAGCGTAGGTCCCTTGCAGTCAGAATCGGGGGAATTTATAATGGGGAGCAAAGAAATGGCAGACCAACTAAATACATATTTTGGTACTGTCTTTACAAAGGAGGACACAAATAACCTCCCAGAAATACCGCGGAACATAGGGTCTGATGAAAGGGTGGAACTGAAAGAAATCAGTATTTGTTGGGAAATGGTGTTAGGAAAATTGATGGGACTGAAGGCCGATAAATCCCCAGGGACTGATAATCTACATCCCAGGGTACTTAAGGAAGTCCCCCTAGAAATAGAAGATGCATTGCTGGTCATCTTCCAGAACTCAATAGACTCTGGAACAGAACTAATGGATTGGAGGGTAGCTAATGTTACCCCACTATTCAAAAAAGGTGGCAGAGAAAAAGCGGGGAATTATAGACCAGTAAGCCTGACATCGGCAGTGGGGAAAATGTTAGAGTCAATTATAAAAGATGTAATAGCAAAGCACTTGGAAAGCAGTGACAGGATCGGACAAAGTCAACATGGATTTACAAAAGGTAAATCATGCTTGACTAATCTACAGGAATTTTTTGAGGATGTAACTGGTAAAATAGATAAGGGAGAACCAGTGGATGTGGTGTATTTGGACTTTCAGAAGGCTTTCGATAAGGTCCCGCATAAGAGGTTAGCGTGCAACATTAAGGCACATGGGATTGGGGGCAAGGTATTGACTTGGATAGAGAACTGGTTGGCAGACAGAAAGCAAAGAGTTGGAATAAATGGGTCATTTTCCGAGTGGCAGGCAGTGACTAGTGGGGTACTGCAAGGATCGGTCCTAGGACCCCAGCTGTTCACAATATATATTAATGATCTGGACGAGGGAATTGGATGTAATATCTCCAAATTTGCAGATGACACAAAGCTGGGTGGGAGGTTATGCTATGAGGGGGATGTCGTGAAACTCCAGTACGATTTGGACAGGTTGGGTGTTTGGGCAGAAACATGGCAAATGCACTATAATGTAGATAAATGTGAGTTTATCCACTTTGGTGGCAAAAACAGGAAGGCAGATTATTATTTGTATGGCAATAGATTGGGAGAAGGGGAAGTGCAAAGAGACCTGGGTGTTCTTGTGCACCAGTCGCTGAAGGTAAGCATGCAGGTGCAGCAGGCGGTTAAGAAGGTAAATGGTATGTTGGCCTTCGTAGCAAGAGGGTTCGAGTACAAGAACAAGGATGTCTTGCTGCAGTTGTTCAGGGCCTTGGTGAGACCACACCTTGAGTATTGTGTGCAGTTTTGGTCACCTTACCTGAGGAAGGCCATTCTTGCCATGGAGGGAGTGCAGCGAAGATTCACTAGGCTGAAACCTGGGATGGCAGGAATGATGTACGAGGAGAGATTGTGTCAATTGGGCTTATACTCACTGGAGTTTAGAAGATTGAGAGGGGATCTCATCGAAACCTATAAAATTCTGTCAGGTCTGGACAGACTAGATGCAGAAAGGATGTTTCTGATGGCCGGGGAGTCCAGACCCAGGGGTCATAGTCTAAGGATAAGGGGTAAGCCATTTAGGACTGAAATGAGGAGGAATTTCTTCACCCAGAGAGTGGTGAACCTGTGGAATTCTCTGCCAAAGAGGGCAGTGGAGGCCAGTTCATTAAATATATTCAAGAAAGAGTTGGATATATTTCTTGAGGCTAAAGGGATCAAGGGATATGGGGAGAGGGCAGGGACAGGGTACTGAATTTGGATGATCAGACATGATCTCATTGAATGGCGGAGCAGGCTTGAAGGGCCGAATGGCCTACTCCTGCTCCTATCTTCTATGTTTCTATGTGAATATTTTCCACAGAGCTCCACGAGTCTGGTGTTGTCCATGTTCATTCCATCTCAGAGCAGTCTTTTGCAGTTCTAGGCACATTTTAAAACATTGTAGACAAGTCACATCACCCAATTCTTTGTCCACGATGTGGACCAATATTTTCAATCTTCAGGGAAAAATAGGGGAATTTTGCAAAACCCCTACAGATCCGGTTCCCACCATTTATCCCAGCACACACTTAACCCCCCCGTGGTTCCCTGTGATAGTTCAGTGAGTGTTGTTCCCCAAACGTTCCCACTCAACTCTAGGGATCCCCATGCCTTTACTTAGTTTCCTGAGCCACCACCACCTATCCAGGGGAACGTAACCCTTGCATGTTAAACATTTCCTTTTGCCCACAGTGACGCTAATCCTGGGAGTGACGATTCGTATCCTGGGGCACAGGAGGGAGGCCTCCCTGTAGGTGAACCCGGTCTGGCTGGAGTACTGGGATGAATTGGATCCCAGCCACCCCGGCCACGTACCCTCGTGGAAGTAAGCGGTTGTCTCCTCCGCCTCCCGTACGCTGCTACCGTCGACCACCACCAGCACCCTGTTCCCCAAGCACCCGAAGATGTGGTGGTCCTCGATGTCCCCTCTCCTACCGATGCTCAGCCCGAGCAGGGCGAGCAGGATTACGCCTCCGTATATTCCGAAATTTCCCTGTAACAGATATGGAAGCATACAGCCAGGTTCCCTAGAGACTCGTTGGCTCAGGTGACGTATGGTCGGACCCCGCGACCTCAACCCACATGGACAATACTCTGAGACGGCTTAATCAAAACTAACACGATAGCAAAATACTGCAGATGCTGGAAATCCGAAATAACAACTGAAAATGCTGGAAAAACTCAACAGGCCAGGCAACATCCGTTGCGGGAAACTAGAGTCGACGTTTCGGGTGAACACTTTTTCAAAACTGGAAAGGAAATGAAATGGGTCGAAGGCAGGGCTGCGATAGAACAATTCCCTCATCTTCACATGGTCCATCTCTGACTCTTCCCTTCCCTTCCTCGACTTCTCCGTCTCCATCTCTGGGGATAGGTTATCGACCAATATTCACTACAAGCCCACTGACTCCCACAGCTACCTGGACTACACTTCCTCCCACCCCGCCTCCTGTAAGGACTCTATTCCATTCTCCCAGTTTCTCCATCTCCGCCGTATCTGCTCTGACGATGCCACCTTCCACACCAGTGCTTCCGACATGTCTTCCTTTTTCCTCAACTGAGGATTCCCCTCTACCGTGGTTGACACGGCCCTCTACCGTGTCCGTTCTATCTCCCACACTTCTGCCCTCACCCCTGCCCCTCCCTCCTGGAACCACGATAGTGTTCCCCTTGTCCTCACCTTTCACCCCACCAGCCTCCACATTCAACGGATCATCCTCCACCATTTCCGCCACCTCCAGCGTGATCCCACCACCAAATGCATCTTTCCCTCCCCTCCCCTTTCAGCATTCCGTAGGGACCCCTCCCTCCAAGACACCCTAGTCCACTCCTCTATCACCCCCAACAGCCCTTCCCCTTTGCCTGGCACCTTCCTGTGCAAGCGCAGGAGATGTAACACCTGCCCCTATACCTCTCCCCTTCCCACTGTCCAGGGCCCCAAACACCCCTTCCAGGTGAAACAGTGATTTACTTGTACTTCTTGCAATCTAGTATACTGTATTCGCTGCTCACAATGTGGTCTCCTCTACATTGGGGAGACCAAACGCAGATTGGGTGACCGCTTTGCGGAACACCTCCATTCAGTCCGTAAGGGTGAACCCGAGCTTCAGGTCGCCTATCATTTTAATTCACTGCTCCATTCCCACTCGGACCTCACCGTCCTTGGCCTCTTGCATTGTTCCATGGAAGCTCAACGTAAACTCGAGGAACAGCACCTCATCTTCCGATTAGGCACGTTGCAGCCATCTGGACTCAATATCGAGTTCAACAATTTCAGATCATAACCTTGGCCCCTATTACATTTTTACTTATTTTTTTTGCACCCCTTTGTTTTGGGTTTTCCTTCTCCTGCCCCCTTTCCTTTTCTTTTCTCTCTCCCACATGGCAGCTGTCTCTCATCCTGCCAGTACACTCCACACCTAATCTGAGCCATCTTTTGTCTCACTTGTCCTATCACCACCTCGTCTGATTTTGAATACCTCTTAATGTCTCTTTACATCTTTTGTTCTATCGCAGCCCTGCCTTCGATCTATTTCATTTCCTTTCCAGTTTTGAAAAACGGTTCACCCGAAATGTCAACTCTAATTTCTCTCCACGGATGTTGCCTGGCCTGCTGAGTTTTTCCAGCATTTTCAGTTGTTACTCAAAACTAACCATCACCTTAATTAGAATTAAATTAAACACCCTAAACTTAACACTATATAAACTTAAAACTTAAACAACCTAAAACTATATACATCTGCCGCCCGTCTCCGAGCGGCCAGCCTAATTCCTGTCTGGGCTGTTGCAGACTGCTGCCTGCGGCGTGGCTGCACTGACCTGCACTTCCAGTCCCTTGCAGTCTGTAGCTGCTAGCTGGGGACCTTTGTCTTCCGACTTCTCTTTAACTCGGGAGGCTGCCCTTTCAAACTGGGGAGCCGGTAACCATGCCCTCCTAGGCTGGGATGTCCGAGGGGACCTCCTAGGAAGTGCTACTGGTGGCGCTACCCTGGTGAGCGGACCTTTTGCTCGGACCGCATTCCTCGCTGGCTGGGGATCTTCTCCCTGGGGTCCCTCCCCTCCCAAACCTGAACTGGGGACCGGTAATCTCCTGCCGCCGGCTGCTGGTGGCTGAGGGTCTCCACCTCCAGGTTCAAAACCTGGGTCAGGGGCGGGGCCATCTGGCTCGAGCTCCTCCTCCTCAGAATCCCAAAGGAGGGGGGGAGTGGTCTGAACAAGGTGCTGGGGGACTTTTCCCTTGATGCATGTGACTGCGCCTGCGTGTGCGCACCCGCTGCGGGCTGAGGATTTCTAACCTCGGGTTGGATCCCAGCTGCCTGCTTCTTCGCCTCTGGCTTAAACCGCTTACACTGGTTGATATGGAACCATTTTGTGCGCCGGGGCAATTTCACTGCATACACCATGGGGCTGGCTTTATTTACTATGCTATAGGGTCCCATGTACAATGGCTCTAAACTCCCCACTCGGGCGTAGTTCCTAACCATTACCTGGTCCTCTAGCTCCCATTGATGACTTTTGATGGGCTCAAGCAGCAACCGGTTATTCTGGTGCTGCTTCCCCATGCCACCTGCTGCCTGCTCGTAAATCTGCTTCAGACGCTCGAGGAGTGTTCGGGTGAATTTATCCCGATTTACCTCCCGAAGCTGCCCTTCGGTAAGAACTGGGGCTAGGACATGGGTGGGGGCCCGCATAACCCTGCCAGTCATTAACTCGAATGGGGAATACCCCGTACTTTTGCACTGGCTGGCCTGGATCCCCATGAGGACTAGAGGCAGGACCTCCACCCATTTTTGGGGTGAGCCCACCGTCTCTTTCCTCAGCTTTTCTTTTATGGTGCGGTTCATGCACTCCACAATCCCTGAGGACTGTGGATTGTGAGCTACGTGCCACTTCCCCTTGATGCCGAGCAGCATAAGGGTGTTCTGCATGACTTGGCCAGTGAAGTGGCTTCCCTGGTCGGACTCCACAATCTGGGGTAGTCCCCACCACGAGAACACCTCCCGTACCAAGATCCTTGCAGTGCCCAGTGCTGTGGCTGTTCTACAGGGGGAGGCTTCTACCCACTTGGAAAACACGTCCACCAGGACGAGGCAGTATTTGTAACCTCCCTGGGCGGTGGGCAGGGGACCGATGTAGTTGATCTGGATCGACTGCCATGGCCCCTCCACCCTCCTAACATGTCCCATGGGCACCTTCCTTCTGTGGGGGTTGGGGTTGTTTGCAGTGCACACAAGACAGCTAGCACAGAACTCGCGGACGTCTTCCCAGAGTTCCGGCCACCATCCCGCCTGTTTCAACCTGTTGCCAGGTGGTCTCAGGCCCGGGGTGTCCCGCTCCCAGACCCTCATCGGCCAGTTGAAGGAACTCCCTCTAGTGCTGCTGGGGTATTACCCACTGTTCTCCTTTGAACAGCATGCCTACCCTTATGGAGAGGGCCGCTGCACCGTAAGGGCCTTCTATGCTCCTACCCTCGCTCACAGCGCTGATGGCGGTTTTCAGGACAGGGTCCTGGGCTTGGACCGTTTTAAGATCCGGGGCTAATGCTACTCCTAAGCTCCTCTGGGTCCCATCCCTGCCTCTAACTGCCGCCATGGGCCCGGACCCATAGGGGTCCCAGAAAGTGCCAGTGCGGGCACCCTCCTTGGCCAGCGTGTCAGCTTGCTGGTTACCCTGGCTGCGGGGTTCTGTGGAGGAATGGGCCTTCACTTTGTGGATGAAGATCTCGCCTTCCTCCCCCACGGCTGCCAGGATTTTCTCCAGCAGGGGTTTTACTACTAAGGGCCTCCCGTCGGTGGAGGTATACCCGTGACGGGACCAGATGGGCAGGTATTCCGTGCATGAATTGCAAGTGAACACACTGGCTGAGCAAATCGTGTACGGGGTAGGAACGATTTTGGGGTGGGTCACGACGTACACCACCGCGGACAGTTCAGCCTGTTGGGCGCTCATGGTACTGGGGAGCTTGATCGCCAGGGCAATGTTTGCCATTGGGTCATAAACTCCACAACCCGTGAGTCGTTCGCCAGCAGATACCATGCTGGAACCGTTTACATAGATCTCGTGGCCTGTGGGATGCATCCCGGCCCGTAAACCTATGTTCACCTCCCATACCCCTTCTATGGAACACCGATGGGCTGTTCCAGGATATACCATATTGGCCGCGAGCTTTGGCTCACAAAGGCCCCTCACCTTCAGATCCATCTGCGAGAGGAGCAGTGTCCAGCGTGCAATGCGGGCACTGCTGACTGTCCCATCTTTAATCCTCCCGTCCAGAAACATCTGGGTGGGTGTGTGATGTGTGAGGAGGGTGGTGGGAGAGGTGCCTGTGAAGATTGAGGATCTTTTCACAGCCCAATACATGGCCAAAAGGTGCCATTTGCAAATTGAGTAGCTCCTCTCCACATCAGTAAGTACTCTGGAGGAGTAGACCACGGGTCTTAGCCTGCCGTACCGCTCCTGGAGCAGCACAGCACTGAGACTATCCCCGCTGGCCTTACCTCCAAGAAGAACTCCCTTTTCCCATCGATGGCTCCCAGGGCTGGTGCGGTCTGCAGGTCCCTCTTGAGCTGGACAAATGCTGCCTGGCACCCCTCATCCCAACACCACTCCACTCCCTTGTGTAGGAGTCAGAGCAGAGGGGCTGCTGTGGCTGCATAGTCTTCAATGAAGTCTCTGCAGTACCCTGTTAATGCTAGGAACGACCTCACACCTCTCACTGTGTTGGGGACCAGTAGCTCTTGGACCGCTTCTCCCCTCGCCTTGTCTATGGCTTTCTCTCCGGCGCAGACGGTCAGGCCCAGGAATTTAAATTCCCGCTGGCCAAACTGCTGGAGCTGCTACAGTGTAAGGGGTTCAAAGTGAACCTGAAAAAGGTGCAGTGGGCCGTGCTCCCCGACTGAGTCGGTAAACAAGAGCAGGTCATCCACATACTGCAGCAACTGGGTGGGCTGATTAAATTCTTTTAAACTATCCACCATACACTGGTGGAAGATGCTGGGGCCGTTATGAAAGCCTTGTAGCAAGCAGTTCCAAGTGTACTGTTGCCCTTTAAAAGTAAAGGTAAATTTGTACTGGTCCTCCCGCATTAAAGGGATGGACCAAAACTCATTTGAAAGATCCAGCACCGTGAACGTGGTCGCAGATGCTGGAATACTTCTGATGAGGTTGGCAACTGCTGCCACTGTGGGGGCACATGCGGGGATATTGCTGTTGATCACCCGATAGTCCACCGTGGCTCTCCATGAATTGTCCAGTTTCTTAACCGGCCAAAGCGGAGAATTAACATGGGTGGCTATGGGCCTCAACACTCCCTGCTGTACTAAAGAGGACAAGGCTGCTTCCATGTCGGCCTCTGCTTCTCGGGGGAAGCTATACTGCTTCTGGGACCGGGCCATGGGGTCCCCGTCTACTCTGACCTCAAACCCGGTAACCCTCCTGCAGTCGTGTTTGTGCATGGCAAACGCGGCCAGGTGGGCTTGCATGAATGCCTGGAATTCCTTCGGGAGACCATCGACCATGAGCCCGAGGTTGTAACCCTCTTTTGGCTTCACAGTACACAGGGTCCCCTTCCCTTCCTTTCCTGGGATGACTACCACACCGCCCTCCTTACCCGTGTCAGCTCCCCAGAGGCAATGATTGCGGAGATCCACGAGGTTCCCATGGCCCATGATAAAGTCGGCCCCTAGGATCCCTCTGCCTCCCTGCGCTTCCCACCTCGCCAGGATGCACGTCCACTTGGTCTGGAGCGTGCCCAGCCGGATTGGGAGTGGCTTGGAGAATGCTCCCGCCTGTTCCTTGCATGTGAATCCCGATAGGACATATGGAACCCCGCTAGACAGAGCTGAGGTGGTGGGGTTAGCTGCGTGGATCACGGTGCATGATGCTCCCATATCCAGTAGATAAGTCCCTTTAACCTTCTCTACCTCCATCTGCACGAGTGGTCTCTTCCATCCGTCATACCGGAGATCACACAGGTGGACAGGCTGCGTGGGCTCCAGTCATTGCGGGAGTCAGATGGGGCTGAGGGAACTATTTTCCCCTGGCTGGCCAGGAGGAGAGATCGTAGGGACTGTATCGACTCCAGGAGTGGCTCGATTGCAGCGGGAGGGATACCTGGCCCTGTCTTTTGGGCTGGGGCTGATGAATTCTTCCCCTTATTCTCCTTCCAGGGATTCTTACAATCCTTTCGCCAGTGGCCGTCCTTCCCGCACCTGTAACAGTTCAGCTTATTCTGGGAGAGATGGTTTCCCTCCTGGTGCCACTCTTTCTTATTCTGGCCCCCAGGTTTAACCTCATGAACTTTCCCCTTGGGTTGGGGCGTCTCGATACCCCTTATATTTTTTAATGCTATCGTGAGCTGGCGGATCACCATTTCCTCGGTGGTCTGGGGGCTACGGAGGTCAAACCAGGCCGCAGCCTGGACTCGGATTTGTGGCAGGCAGTTTGTCATTAGACAACGGAGCCAGTGGGCCAATTGGTCTTGCTCCATCAGTGTTTGTGCTGGCATTCCCGGGCACACCCTCCAGTAGACTGGCCACAGCCTGTCTGCGAACGCCTGTGGGGACTCCCCTGGGAGCTGTACCGTTCTTTCTACATGGGCGAACGGGCTGCCGTCATTCATACTCATGGCCTCCAATATCTCATCCCTTAAGTCATCGTATCCCTTCTGCCCCTTCTGACATTCATCTGATAGGGTCTGGAGGAGTTTACCCTCCAGAGAAAACAGCAGCATCTTGGCTTGCTCTGCGTCATCGCAGTCATTAATGCAAGCTGCCTGTTCTATCTCTCTAAAATGCAGTGATGGGTCTCCCTTTTCGGAGAGCTTGGGGATGTGACTAACCACGGCCCTGAGTTGCTGGGTGCCATGCAGTACCACAAACTGGTTTTGGATGGCTCCTTGTTCGTCGTCATTGCCGGGCGGGCCGTACCTACGTTGTCGGAGGGCGTACACCGGTCCCGGTCCTGACCTATTTAGCGGGGGCTGCTGTACCTCCCCTACCACCTCATCTTCCACCCCGCTATGCTGCCAGGCCTCCTGAAAGCTCGGAGCTATGGGTGGTGGCCGTGAAACCTCTGGTTCCCTTGCTGGCTCATCTCTTTGCACTGCTTGTGGGACTGTTCTGCTTGGGTTGCTGGTAAAGTCCGACTGGCCTGCCTTTGGGCTGATAAGGCATAGCATGGTGGCATAGTGGTTAGCACTGTTGCCTCACAAAGCGCCAGGGACCCGGGTTCGAATCCAGCCTCGGGCGACTGTCTGTGTGGAGTTTGCACATTCTCCCCGTGTTTGCGTGGGTTTTCTCCGGGTGCTCCAATTTCCTCCCACAGTCCAAAGATGTGCAGGTTAGGTTGATTGGCTATGATAAATTGACCCTTAGTGTTAGGGGGATTAAATATGTGGGGTTACGGGGATAGGGTGGGATATGTGTTGGTGTAGGGGTTACGGGGATCGGGTGGGATATGCATCGGTGCAGGCTCGATGGGCCGAAATGGCCTCTATCTGCACTGTGGGGTTTCTGTGTGATTCTGTGTGATCATCCCCTTAGCCCTCGCTAAAGCCATACTCAAGGTTTCTATCTCTTCCCTACAGGGGCCATGATCTGCTTCCTCAAAGCCTCGTTCGCAAGCCAGCCTATATGCTGCCTTTACTTCTTTAACCTTCTCCTCCTGTTCTCTTATCTCTTGGGTTAGGCGGGCAATTTTGTCCTGGGCAGCATGGTGGCATAGTGGTTAGCACTGTTGCCTCACAGCGCCAGGGACCCAGGTTCAAATCCGGCCTCGGGCGACTGTCTGTGTGGAGTTTGCACATTCTCCCCGTGTTTGCGTGGGTTTTCTCCGGGTGCTCCGGTTTCCTCCCACAGTCCAAAGATGTGCAGGTTAGGTTGATTGGCTATGATAAATTTACCCTTAGTGTTAGGGGGATTAAATATGTGGGGTTACGGGGATAGGGTGGGATATGTGTTGGTGTAGGGGTTATGGGGATCGGGTGGGATATGCATCGGTGCAGGCTCGATGGGCCGAAATGGCCTCTATCTGCACTGTGGGGTTTCTGTGTGATTCTGTGTGATCATCCCCTTAGCCCTCGCTAAAGCCATACTCAAGGTTTCTATCTTTTCCCTACAGGGGCCATGATCTGCTTCCTCAAAGCCTCGTTTGCAAGCCAGCCTATATGCTGCCTTTACTTCTTTAACCTTCTCCTCCTGTTCTCTTATCTCTTGGGTTAGGCGGGCAATTGTGTCCTGGGCAGCATGGTGGCTTAGTGGTTAGCACTGTTGCCTCACAGCGCCAGGGACCCAGGTTCAAATCCGGCCTCGGGCGACTGTCTGTGTGGAGTTTGCACATTCTCCCCGTGTTTGCGTGTGTTTTCTCCGGGTGTTCCGGTTTCCTCCCACAGTCCAAAGATGTGCGGGTTAGGTTGATTGGCTATGATAAATTGACCCTTAGTGTTAGGGGGATTAAATACGTGGGGTTACAGGGATAGGGTGGGATATGTGTTGGTGTAGCGGTTACGGGGATCGGGTGGGATATGTGTCGGTGCAGGCTCGATGGGCCGAAATGGCCTCTATCTGAACTGTGGAGTTTCTGTGATTCTGTAACCTTATCTCACTACCTCTTGCCTCTCTGACCTGGAACTCCAAACACTCCACCTTGTACCTTGTGCTACCTTTGATTTTGGCGGTCTGGCATTCCAGGCGCTCTATTTTTGCTCTTGTATTATTCTTAACTTCAGCGATCCGGCTCTCCAGGCGCTCTATTTTTGCCTGGTGTTCTTTTGCCATCTGCACTCTTTCTTGGTTTAGCGCCTGAAGCACCACTATCAATTTCTCCTCTGCTAAAGCCTTATCCCTGTCTCCTTATCCTGGATTTCTAGGGCCGATTTCTTAAGCTTGGCAGCCTGTGCTGCTACAACTCCGTCCTACAGTAGGACCTGTTTCTTGTAGCACATAAGCCACACTGCTTTCTCTATTGACCCCTTATGTTGTTTACTGGCTGTCCACTGGGTGGCTGCATCTATGGGGTGCTCAGCCTGTAATAGGGTGAGTATCCACTTCTTGGTGATATTCACCTTTCTAAACACATAATCGGACAACCTCTCTTCCATTACGGCTCCTTCGTCCGCACCACTGTCTGCTATATTGCACACTGCTGCCGGAGTCTTGCCGCCGGTCGCCATTCTGTAAGGGGGTTTTGCTACTTGCTTTGGCCGGTCAGTTATGTCTCTGGCTGCCTTGTCTCTGAGCGGTTCAAATTGCTCACCCCTTATGTAGAAATAGTGGGGTGCAATGGGGTTATTGTCTCTGGCCAGTCAGAAGTATCTGAGCTGCTCCAGAGCCCCGTGCGGTTTCGAATCACTCCCGTTTTCTGGTTCTGACCACCGGACTTATTCAGTAGCGATGTAGACAAAACGAGACTCGTGGTTGGGTGCAAGGAAGACCAGTATTTATTGAAAATAAAGAATAAATCGAAAATAATGATGAATACAGCAACACCTTTGCTCAATACAGCACACCTTTGCTTAATGCAGGACACCTATACTTAATACAGCACACTTTTACTTAATACAGCACACTTTTACTTAATACAGCACACTGTAGCTTAATGGGAGGAGAAAACGGACACATCAAGGGAAAATTGACTAAAATTACAATTTTAACAAAATTCCCCTTAACTCCCACCACTTATACCTATCTAGGTTGCATTGTAATGGGTCAGAAAATCTATGCTCACCAGTGAACGCCTGCTCCATGCCCCTGCAGTCTGTATTTTTCACCGCCCCGAAGTAGAGATACCCCAGTATTTAAAAGTAACTGCTGGTAATCCACTTCTTTGGGCAGGCTGCTGAGCTGTTCTTCTTGTAGGCAGGGCAACGAGGCAAGGCAGCAGAGAGAGCGAATGGCTTCCTGAGAGGCTATCTTTATACCCCATTGGGAGCCGTAATCTTCACACCCAAACCTGGATTTATCTGGGCTATACAAAAGGGATTGATCTGTCCCCATTGACTGTAATGGTTTTGAATGTGTTTTCCCATTCATTTTAACTGGTTTGAGCTCAGTTTAAAAAGTCTCACTGAATCCTAAATGTTCAGTCAACATCACTCAAGTGCTTTGTAAACAAACCATTGTCCTGCGGTCGCAGTCCAACCGCAATTGATTGACAGCTTTAAGTATTTAAGCCTTTGAGTCAACATTGTAGAGAGTTCTATAAACAAACATCCTTTGTCCTGTGGGTGAAACTTCCTAAACTGCAGTTGATTGACAGTTTCAAGTACTTCAACATTCGCGCAAGCTGTTTTTTTTTTCAAACCCTTTGTCAGCCCGTGATTGAAGATATACAGGCCGGCTGTCTTTGTCTTCTGCCACGAGGCCTGACAGCCATTTTGATACCCTGGGTTTTTAAGGTATATTCCACCCAGGTATCCTTTAATCAAAAAATATAATCTTTGGGGCTGTAGAAATTTCCGAAATTCTTGCGAACCTTACAGTCCCCCATCGGATACTAAAACTTGCTTGTAGTATCCTCTTCAAAGGTGAGCAATAATTTCTGACCCCCCGCAAACAACCTTCCCTTATACTTAACTATATCTATCTTTGATCCCCCAACACCTCCATCCCCCTTTCCCAGAGAGAATCGCAGTACACGGTAGGGATCTATCGACAGATAAACATGATTAGTTACAATAATTCAAACACGGAGGGGGTCCAATGCCCCTGCACCACTGAGTACTTACAATAATTCAAGCATGGAGGGTCCAATGCCCCTGCACCACTTGTGACATAGTTTTACCATGATACAACATCTTTAATGGGATTACCACCAAGCCAAAACATACCTGATAAAAATACAAATGGAAGAAAACAAGCTTCCTTTTCTTTTTTTTATATAATGCAATTGCCTGACACTTTAATAAATGGCACCATTCTTCAGCCTTAAATGTATTTCAGACTTTCACAATCCACGGACACAACAATTCATAGGCATATGCAATTTGTTCAATTAACTCTAAACAAGTAGTACAATCTCACAGTTAGGAACTAAATTCACACATTATTTCCTTTGGCGTTGGGACCAGTACATAATACAAAATATAAAATAATTAACAAGCTTTTTGTAAACTCTTAATCTTAATCAGGATTTCCAATAACAGTTTAAATGCTGTGGGTATCTGTCTCCTGCAGACCCCTCCCTTCGTGGGCTAGGGGTGTTCCCTTCCTCAAGCATCCAAAGACACGATGGTCCTCTGTACCTTCCGGAACTCTGAAAAAGTCTTAAAAAAAATCATCTAGCCAGGTCCCCTGGCTTGGGGGAGTGTGATCGGGTCCCGCGACCTTGGCTCACATAATACAACACTCTGGAATGGTACCATACTTAAAACTTATACTCTAATAATTAACACTACCGAATTGCAATATAATATTATAATTAACACATTCTAATTTAATTCTCTATACACATTATTTGACCAGTATTTATATACAAGCGCCGCCTGTCTCTGGGCGGCCAGCCTAATCCCTGTTTGGGCTGTCACAGGCTGCTCCCTGCGGCGTGGATGGACTGATCCCAACTTAAGTCCCTCGCAGCTTATGGCTGCTGGTTGGGGACTTCTGTCTTTTGGCTTCTCCCTGACTTGGGAGACCGCCCTTTTCCACTGGAAAGTGGGTGACCGTACTTTCTTGGGCTGGGGTACCCGAAAAGACCTCCTAGGAAGTGTCACTGGTGGGGCTACCCTGGTGAGTGGACCCTTAGCTTGGGTCACACTCCTTGCTGGCTGGGGACCTTCTCCCTCGGGTCCCTCCCTTACCAAACCTGGGCTGGGGACAAGCAATTCCTTGCCACCGGCTGCCGACAGCTGAGAGTCTTCCCCTTCAGGTCTAAAACCTGGTTCAGGCTCCTTCCTGGAGTCCCACAAGAGAGGGGGGAATGGTCCGGACAGAGGACGGAATGGATCCTCCCCTAACACAAGCCACAGCGCCTGCCTGTGCAGCTTGTGAGCTTGTACGCACTGCAGGCTGAGGATTTCTATTCTCAGGTACAATCCCAGCTGCCTGTTTCCCTGCCTCCAGCTTAAACAACTTGCACTGATTCACATGGAACCATTTTGTGCACCGGGGCAGTTTTATTGCATTGAATGGCTCTATCAACTGTACTATAGGGTCCCATGTACAGTGGCTCTAAACTCCCCACCCGGGCATAGTTCCTAACCATGATGACTCTTGTTAGGCTCGAACAGCAACCGGTTATTCCAATGCTGCTTCCCCATACTACCTGCTGCCTGCCCATAAATCTGTTTTAGGTGCTCGAGGAGTTCTCGGGTGAACTTATCCTGATTTATTTCTCGAAGCTGCCCTTCAGAAAGGACTGGGGCTGGGACATGGGTGGGGGTCCTCATAACCCTACTGGTCATGAGTTCGTGCGGGGAATACCCTGTACTCTTGGACTGGCTGGCCCGGATTCCCATGAGGACTAGAGGCAGGGCTTCTGCCCATTTTTGGGGTGACCCCACTGTCTCCTTCCTCAACCTTTCCTTAATGGTGCGGTTCATGCACTCCACAATCCCTGAGGACTGGGGATTGTGAGCTACATGCCACTTCCCCTCAATACCAAGCAACGTGAGGGTGTCCTGCATGACCTGGCTGGTGAAGTGGCTTCGCTGGTCAGACTCCACAAACTGGGGGAGTCCCCACCACGAGAACACCTCCCGTACCAAGACCTTTGCAGTCCCCAATGCTGTGGCTGTTTTACAGGGGAAGGCTTCCACCCATTTGGAAAACACGTCAACCAGGATGAGGCAGTATTTGTAGCCTCCCTGGGTGGTGGGCAGGGGCCCGATGTAGTTGATCTGGATTGACTGCCATAGTCCCTCTACCCTCCTAATGTGTCCCATGGGTACCTTCCTTCTGTGGGGGTCGGGGTTATTTGCAGCACACATGAGACAGCTAGCACAGAACTCGCGGACGTCCTCCCGGAGTCCTGGCCACCATGCCGCCTGTTCCACCTGTTGCCAGGTGGTCTCAGGCCCGGGGTGTTCCACTCCCGGCCCCTCATGGGCCAGTTGAAGGAACTCCCTCCGGTGTTGCTGGGGTACTACCCACTGTTCCTCCCTGGACAGCATGCCTTCACTTCTGGAGAGGGGGGCTGCGCCGTAAGGGCCTTCTAACTTCCTGCCCTCCATTACTGCACTCATGACAACTTACAGGACTGGGTCCTGGGCTTGGGCCGTCTTAAGGTCCAGGGCTAACACTACCCCTAAGCTCCCTTGGGTCCCATTGCTGCCTCTAACTGCCGCCACGGCCCGGGCTCATACGGGTCCCAGAAAGTGCCTGTGTGTGCACCCTCCTTGGCCAGCATGTCGGCTTGCTGGTTACCCTGGCTGTGGGGTTCTGTGGAGGAATGGGCCTTCACTTTGTGGATGAAGACATCGTCTTCCTCCCCCACAGCTGCCACGATTTTCTCCAGCAGGGGCTTTACTGTTAAGGGCCTCCCGTCGGTGGAGGTATACCCACGACAGGACCAGATGGCCAGGTATTCCATACACGAGTTGCAAGTGAACATGCTGTCAGAGCAAATCGTGTACGGGGTAGGGAAGATTTCGGGGTGGGTAACCACGTACATCACCGCAGACAGTTCAGCCTGTTGGGTGCTCATGGTGCTGGGGAGCTTGATTACCAAGGCAATGTTTGCCATTGGGTCATAGACTCCACAACCCATGAGTCGTTTGCCAGCAGATACCATGCTGCAACCGTCTACATAGATCTCGTGGCCTGAGGGATGTATCCTGGCCCGTAAACCTATGTTCACCTCCCATACCCCTTCTATGGAACACCGATGGGCTGTTCCAGGATATACCATATTGGCCACGAGCTTTGGCTCACAAAGGCCCCTCATCCATCTGCGAGAGGAGGAGGGTCCAGATCACAATGCGGGCACTGCTCACTGTCCCATCTTTAATCCTCCCATCCAGAAGCATCTGGGTGGGTGTGTGGTGTGTGAGGAGGGTGATGGGAGAGGTGCCTGTGAAAATCAAAGATCTTTTCACAGCCCAATGTGTAGCCAAAAGGTGCCGCTCACAGTTGGAGTAGCTTCTCTCCGCATCCATGAGTACCCTGGAAGAGTAAACCACCGGCCTCAGCCTGCCGTGCTGCTCTTGGAGCAACACTGCACTCAGGCTGTCCCCGCTGGCTGCTACCTCCAGGAAAAACTCTTTCCCCCCATTTATGGCCCCTGCAGCTGGTGCGGTCTGCAAGGCTCCCTTGAGTTTAACAAACGCTGCCTGGCAACCCTCATCCCAAAGCCACTCCACTCCCTTATGTCGGAGTCAGAGCAGAGGGGCTGCTGTGGCTGCATAGTCCTCAATGAAGTATCTGCAGTACCCCGTTAACCCTAGGAATGACCTCACACCCCTGACTGTGTTAGGGACCAGTAACTCTTGTACCGCTTCCCTCCTAGCCTTATCTATGGCCCTTTCTCCAGCGCGGATGGTCAGACCCAGGAATTTGACCTCCTGCTGGCCGATCTGCGCTTTCTTTGGGTTTACCTTGAAACCCCTATTCCTGAGCAGCTCCAGCAGTTTGGCTAATAGTGGGCCGTGCTCCTCTCCTGAATCAGTGAACAGGAGCAGGTCATCCACGTATTGAACCAACTGTGTGGGCTGGCTAAAATCTTTTGAACTATCTGCCATACACTGGTGGAAGATGCTGGGGCTGTTATGAAAACCTTGTTGCAAGCAGTTCCACGTGTACTGTTGCCCTTAAAGGTAAAAGCATACTTGTACTGGTCCTCGCTCCTTAAAGGGATGGACCAAAACCCGTTAGAAATATCCAGCACCGTGAAAGTGGTTGCGGATGCTGGAATACTTCCTATCAGGTCGGCAACTGCTGCCACTGTGGGTGCACAGGCTGGGATATTGCTGTTAAGCACCCAATAGTCCACTGTGGCTCTCCATGTATTGTCCAGTTTTCTGACCGGCCAAAGCGGAGAGTTAACATGGGTGGCTATGGGCCTCAACACTTCCTGTTGTACTAGAGAGGACATGGCTGCCTCCATGTTGGGTTCTGCTTCTTTGGGGAAATTATACTGCATCTGAGGCCGGGACATGGGGTCCCCGTCCACTCTAACCTCAAACCCTGTGACCCTCCCCGCAGTTGTCTTTATGCATGGCAAACGCAGCTAGCCTGCACGACTGCCTGAAATTCCCCCGGGACACCATCGACCATGAGCCCGAGGTCGTAACCTTCTTTAGGCTTCACAGTACACAGGGTCCACTTCCCTTCCTTGCTCGGGATGATTACTACACCTCCCTCTTCACCCGTGTTGGCTCCCCACAGGCAATGATTGCGGAGATCCACGAGGATCCCGTGGCCCACCAGGAAGTCGGCTCCTAGGGTCCCCTTCCCTCCCTCCGCCTCCCACCTTGCCTGGATGCATGCCCATTTGGTTCGGATCGTGCCCAGGTGGATTGAGAGTGGCTTGGAGAATACTCCCGCCTGTTCCTTACTGGTGAACCCCGATAAGGCGTATGGAACCCCACTAGACAGAGATGAGGTGGTGGGACTAGCCACGTGGATCGTGCTGCATGATCCTCCCATATCCAGTAGATGGGTCCCTTTAACCCTCTCTACCTCCATCTGTACAAGCGGTCTCTTCCATCTGTCGTACCGGAGGTCACACAGGTAGACAGGCTGCGCGGGCTCTAGTCATTGTGGGGCGGCAGAGGGGGTTGAGGGAACTACAGCACCGGTGGTGGCAGCTATTTTCCCCTGGCTGGCCAGGAGGAGAGATCGTAGGGACTGTAAAAATGACTCAATCGCTGCGGGAGGGATATCTGGCTCTGCCTTTTGGGCTGGGGATATGGGATCCTTTCCCTTGCTATCCTTCCAGGGATTCATACAGTCTTTTCTCCAGTGACCATCTTTCCCACACCCATAACAATATAACTTAGCCTGAGAGGGGCGGTTCCCCTCCTGGTGCCATTCTTTCTTACTCTGGCTCCCATGTTTAACCTCATGGACTTTTCCCTTGGGTTGGGGTGTCTCGATACCCCTCATGTTTCTCGGAGCTGTGGGTGGTGGTCATGGGATCTCTGATTCCCTGACAAACCTTGTTTGGGTGTTGCCTGTGGGATGGTTCTATTTGGGTTGCCGGTAAAGTCCGACTGACCTGTCTTCGGGCTGATAAGACATGGAGTCCATTATTAAGGAGACAGTAACAGGACATTTGGATAACCATATTTTAATAGGACAAAGTCAGCATGGTTTTATGAAGGGGAAGTCATGTTTGACAAATTTGCTGGAGTTCTTTGAGGAAGTAACATATAGGGTGGATAAAGGTGAACCAGTGGACGTAGTGTATTTAGACTTCCAAAAGGCATTTGACAAGGTGCCACACAAAAGATTATTGCTTAAGATAAAAAATCACGGGATGGGGTAATATTCTGGCATGGATAGAGGACTGGCTATCTAACAGAAGGCAGAGAGTTGGGATAAATGGTTCATTCTCAGACTGGCAATCAGTAACTAGTGGTGTTCCACAGGGGTCAGTGCTGGGTCCCCAACTCTTTACAATCTATATTAACGATTTGGAGGAGGGGACCGAGTGTAACATATCAAAGTTTGCAGATGATACTAAGATGGGAGGGAAAGTAGTGAGTGAGGAGGACATAAAAAACCTGCAAGGGGACATAGACAGGCTAACTAAGTGGGCAGAGATTTGGCAGATGGAATACAATACTGGAAAGTGTGAGGTTATGCACTTTGGCAGGAAAAATCGTAGAGCAAGTTATTATCTTAATGGCAAGAAACTGGAAAGTACTGAAGTACAAAGGGATCTGGGGGTCCTGGTGCACGAAACTCAAAAGGTTAGTATACAGGTGCAGCAAGTGATTAAGAAGGCCAATGGAATGTTGGCTTTCATTGCTAGGGGGATAGAATATAAAAATAGGGAGGTATTGCTTCAGTTGTACAAGGTATTGGTGAGACTGCACCTGGAATACTGCATACAGTTTTGGTGTCCATACTTAAGAAAATACATACTTGCTCTCGAGTCAGTACAAAGAAGGTTCACTCGGTTAATCCCGGGGATGAGGGGATGGACATATGAGGAGAGGTTGAGTAGATTGGGACTCTACTCATTGGCGTTCAGAAGAATGAGAGGCGATCTTATTGAAACATATAAGATTGTGAAGGGATTGGATCGGGTGGATGCGGGGAGGATGTTCCCGATGATGGGTGAAACTAGAACTAGGGGGCATAGTCTTAGAATAAGGGGCTGCTCTTTCAAAACTGAGATGAGGAGGAACTACTTCACTCAGAGGGTGGTAGGTCCATGGAATATGCTGCCCCAAAAAGCTGTAGAAGCTACATCATTACATAAATTTAAAACAGAAATAGACATTTTCCTAGAAGTAAAGGGAATTAAGGGTTACGGGAGCGGGCAGGAATTTGGACATGAGTCTAGGTTCGGATCGGACATGGCCCTGTGGGTAGCGGAGCGGGCCCAGGGGTCGTGTAGCCTGATCCTGCTCCTATTTCGTGTGTCTAATTCTGTTAGATTCAGGAGATGGTTCTGTGATAGTAGATTGGCGGTTAGGATCAGATCAGCCATGATCTTATTGAATGGCGGAGCAGGCTCGAGGGGCCGATTGGCCTACTCCTGCTCCTATTTCTTATGTTCTTATGTTCTTATGTCATCCCCTTAGCCCTCTTTAAAGCCATATTCAAGCACTCTATCTCTTCCCTACAGGGGCCATGATCTGCTTCCTCAAACCCTTGGTCGCAGGCCAGCTTATACGTTGCCTTTACCTCCCTAACCTTTTCCTCCTGCTCTTTTACTTCTTGTATGAGGCGGGCATTCTCCTCCTGCACCCTCATCTCATGGCTCTTGGCCTCTGCAACTAGTCACTTCAGGTGCTCTAATTTGTACCTTGTGTGGTTTTTGTCCTCACTAAGCTGGTCCACCAGGCACTCTAACTTGGCCTGGTATTCTTCAATCTCCATTTCATTATCCCAACTCTCTGCCCAGGCTTCCCTAAGCTTGCGGGTAACTTCCCCAAGCCTGCGGGCACCTAACCACAAACAGATCAGTGGGATAAAAAGAAAACCAATAACTGCTGCTCTCTCCAGACCCAGACCACTGTCTGATACATCGCACTGTTGCCGACGGTCCTGCCGCGGTCGCCATTTTGTAGAAATAGGGGGTGCAATGGGGTTATTGTCTCTGGCCAGTCAGAAGTATCTGAGCTGCTCCAGAGCCCCGTGTGGTTTCGAATCGCTCCTCTTTTCTGGTTCTGACCGCCGGACTTATTCAGTAGCGATGTAGACAAAACGAGACTCATGGTTGGGTGCAAAGAAGACCAGTATTTATTGAAAATAAAGAATAAATCGAAAATAATGATGAATACAGCAACACCTTTGCTCAATACAGCACACCTTTGCTTAATACAGGACACCTATACTTAATACAGCACACCTTTGCTTAATACAGGACACCTATACTTAATACAGCACACTTTAGCTTAATGAGAGGAGAATTGACTAAAATTACAATTTTAACAAAATTCCCCTTAATTCCCACCCCTTATACCTATCTAGGTTGCTTTGTAATGTGTCAGAAAATCTATGCTCACCAGTGAACACCTGCTCTGTGCCCCTGCGGTCTGTATTCTTCACCGCCCTGAAGTAGAGATACCCCAGTATTTAAAAGTAACTGCTGGTATTCCACTTCTTTGGGCGGGCTGTTGAGCTGTTCTTCTTGTAGGCAGGGCAAAGAGGCAAGGTGGCAGAGAGAGAATGGCTTCCTGAGAGGCTATCTTTATACCCCATTGGGAGCCGTAGTCTTCGCGCCCAAATCTGGATGTATCTGGGCTATACAAAAGGGATTGTTCAGTCGCCATTGACTGTAATGGGTTTGAATGTGTTTTCCCATTCATTTTAACTGGTTTGAGCTCAGTTTAAAAAGTCTCACTGAATCCTAAATGTTCAGTCAACATCACGCAAGTGCTTTGTAAACAATCCATTGTCCTGCGGTCGCAGTCCAACCGCAATTGATTGACAGCTTTAAGTACTTAAGCCTTTGAGTCAACATTGTAGAGGGTTCTGTAAACAAACATCCTTTGTCCTGTGGGTGAAACTTCCTAAACTGCAGTTGATTGACAGTTTCAAGTACTTCAACATTCACGCAGGCTGGTGTTTTTTTTCAAATACTTTGTCAGCCCATGATTGAAGATATACAGGCCGGCTGTCTTTGTCTTCTGCCACGAGGCCTGACAGCCATTTTGATACCCTGGGTTTTTAAGGTATATTCCACCCAGGTATTCTTTAATCAAAAAATATAATGTTCAGGCTGTAGAAATTTCTGAAATTCTTGCGAACCTTACACTTAGTTCTGATCCCTGGGTTTATTGTCAGGTAGTGATATAGACAAATGAGCAGACCAGTGGTTTGGTACAAAGAAACCCAAAATTTATTAACAGAGAAAATAAGATAACAATACTACACAGAAGCATGATATGAATGAAGTACACTTACACTTAACAGGGGAGGAGAAACGGCACTTCAAGGGAAAATGGCTAAAATGGCAATTCAGCAATCCCCTTAACTCCCACCCTCTACACCTAGCTAGATTATCTTGTGATGGGTCAGAAGTATAATGCTCACCAGTCTGAGATGTTGAAAGAATGCCTTGCCCCTTTGCCTTGTTGCCTGCTGATGTCACATGGTCCCACTGTTGCACAGACTTCACCGTCCAGGTAGAGATACCCCAGTAATTAAAAGGTCTCTGACAGGGTATCCTACCTCTCTGGACGGGCTTTCCGTCGATGGTCTTCTTCCTTGGTTGATGGTGAGGCAGGACGCAGGAGGCAAGGCGAGAGAGCGAATGGCTTCCTGAGTGGCTAGTTATACCCCCCTCTGTAGCCCTTATCTCTACGCTCAATCAGCTCATTCTTTTGCTTGATTTGAGCGGGCTGGAATTAAACAAAAGGTATCGATCTTGGCCCATCGACTTGGATGGCCGGTAATTGGTTCCTGCCGGTTCTGCAACTGCTCTCCTTTGTCCAACAGGTTCTTTGATGGGAGCCAGCACAGTCTCGATGGCCCCGCTGATTATTTTGATTGTTTGAGCAAACACCTTGATGGCCTTTATGCGTAGGTCTGATTGTAATTGGGTTTGTCGCAATGCATATGCAAAAGTCTTGTCTGGTTTCCTGATCTCCTTGCTGCAGACATTGAAATGCACAAGCTGTTAGCTTGCCAGGGTCTGAATTGAAACGGACAGGCTTTCGGTCACGAGGTCTAACCGCAGCCATTTTGTTGTGCCCTGGATTTAAAAACTCAGTCTGACCAGGGTTTCTTTTAAAAAAAAAAATACATCTTCGGGGTGGGGGGGGAGGGGAGATGTATGAAATTTTCTATTCCTTCGGTCTCTGGTACTGTGTGTGAGTGTGGGATTCATTCTATATCTGTCAGTCTCTGGTACTGTGAGTGATTGTGGGATTCATTCTGTCTCTCAGTCTCTGGTACTGTGTGTGAGTGTGGGATTCATTCTGTATCTAAGTCTCTGGTACTGTGCGTGAGTGTGGGATTCATTCAGTAACACTCAGTCTCTGGTACTGTGTGTAAGTGTGGGATTAATTCAGTAACTGTCAGTCTCTGGTACTGTGTGTGCATCTGTGAATCATAGTGTATCTGTCATTCTCTGGTACTGTGTGTGAGAGTAGGATTCATTCTGTATCTGTCAGTCTCTGGTACTGTGTGTGAGTGTGGGATTCATTCTGTCTCTCAATCCCTGGTACTGTGTGTGCATGTGTGAATCATAGTGTATCTGTCAGTCTCTGGTACTGTGTGTGAGAGTGGGATTCATTCTGTATCTGTCAGTCTCTGGTACTGTTTGTGAGTGTGGGATTCATTCTGTCTCTCAGTCCCTGGTACTGTGTGTGAGTGTGGGATTCATTCAGTATTTGTCAGTTTCTGGAGCTGTGTGTGAGTGTGGGTTTCATTCTGTATTTCTCGGTCCCTGGTACTGTGTGTGAGTGTGGGATTCATTCTGTGTTTCTCAGTCTCTGTTACTGTGTGTTGTAGGAATTAGAAGCAGGGATGGGGTTATGGTCTCTGACCAGTCAGAAGCCTCTGAGCTGCTCCAGAACGCCTGTGCGGGTTCATATCGCTCCCCTTCCTGATTCTGACTGCCGGACTTATTCGGCAGCAATGTAGACAGAAAAATGAGACTCGTGGTTGGGTGCAAACAGACCAATATTTATTGAAAGAAAAAAATAGCACGAAACAACTTAAAAATAATCGATACAACACACCTATGCCTGGTACAGCACTGTTGCTTAACACAGGCCACTTATCGTTTACTACAGCACTCTTTTGCTTGGTGCAATACTCTTTTACTTAAATACAGCACTTTTAACGAGTGCAGCACTTTACTTCTCACAGTACTTAGGGCTAGAAATTCACTTTGGCCCCGCCAGCTGGCTAGTGCCCAAAAGTTAGCGCTGCGCGCGGAGCCAGTTGCGCCCGTCAGAAATTCAGTTTTTGCACCCCAAGTCGGAACCGGGCGCTATTCCAGGGTGTGCCTGCCCCCGCTTGGGGCGCTGAAACTGAATTTCAGCGCTGTAGGTGCCGCAGCGCCACCCGCTGCGGAGCGGCAGGCTGCGGTACTGCAGGCCTCCTCCTTCTCTTAAGGGGGAGGTGCCTGCAGCTCGGAGATCACCGCTCGCTAGTGCCAGCAAATGAGCCCGGCACCACGGAGAAGTGCCGGGCTCCCGGAAAGCAGCCGGCAATGCCGTGGGGGGGGGGTGGAGGAGGCCGGGGAAGGAGGTGCGGGCAGGTGGCCGCTGCGGAAGAGGCGGCCGCAACTAAATATGGGGGTCGGGCCGGTAGTGGGGTGAAACCAGGGCACTGCGCACACCAATGACGTCCTCGGTGCCGGCGCAGCACTACCGGCTACCGCCGCCATTACCGCAGCGCTGAATATCAGCGCAAACTCCTCTACTGGCGCAGAAGCCCTCTTTGGGCGGTAACTGGGCGCAAAGCCCACTAAATTTCTGGCCCTTAGTGTCTACTACAGCACTCTTCTGCTTAGTGGAACACTCTTACTTAAATACAGCACTTTTAATACAGAACACTTAGTGTCCACGACAGCACTTTTCTGCTTAGTGCAACACTGTTACTTAAATACAGCACTTTACTTCTCACAGTTCACTTAGTGTCCACTACAGCACTTTTCTGCTTAGTGCAACACTGCTACTTAATAGGGGAGGCGAAAACGGGCACAACGAGGGAAAATTGACTACAATTACAGTTTTAACAAAATTCCTCTTGACTCCCACCCCTACACCTATTCTAAGTTGCCTTGTAATGGGCCAGAAAATGTATGCTCACCAATGAACGCCTGCCCCGTGCCCTTGTGGTCTTAGGTTCTTCACCACCCTGAAAATGGAACTACCCCAGTGTTTAAAAGTAACTGCTGGTATTCCACTCCCTTGGGCAGGCTCCTCAGTTGTAGATGGGGCACGGAGGCGAGGCTGCAGAGAGAGAGCAAGATGGCTTCTTGAGATGCTATCTTATACCCCATTTGGGGCCAAAATCTTCCCGCCCAAATCCGGATGTATCTGGGCTGAACAAAAGGGATCCAAACTGTCCCCATTGGCTGTGATGGGGTTTGGATGAATTGCCCATTTCCCTTAGGATGGGTTTTTGAATGTAACCCCATTCATCGTGATAGGTTTGAATAGAGCTGTCTTGGTTTGAAAAAAAGATGTCTATTTCCTTAATTGCTGAGCAAACAGCCCTTGGATGTTTGTGTAAACAAAGGCATTGTCCTGTGGTCACTGGAACCGCAATTGATTGGCAGTCTCATGTGGTTAAGCCTTTGTGTCAACATTGTAGGCTTCCTGTAAACAAACATCGATTGTCTCTGCAGTGAAACTCCTCGAACTGCCTTTGATTGACAATTAAATCTTCATTGCTTCAGGGGCTGGTTTTTTTTAAAAATCCTTTGTCAGCCATCTTTGATTTTCCTTTTCATATGCACACAGGCTGTGTGGTGTCTTCTGCCACGAGGTCGGACAGCCATCTTTGATTATCCATTTTCACGGACACACACAGGCTGCCTTTCAAGTCCTTTTTGTCAGCCCATGCTTTGAAGAGAGACTGTCTTTTGTCTTCTGCCATGAGGTCTGACGGCCATTTTGATCCCTGCATTTTTAAAGGTATATTCTACCCAGGTATTCTTTAATCAAAAATCAATCTTCGGAACTGTAGAAAATTTTGAAATTATTGCGAAACCCTACAGTCCCCCATCGGATACTAAAACTTGCTTGTAGTATCCTGTCCAAAGGTGATCAATAATTTCTGACCCCCACAAACAACCTTCCCTTAATACTTATCTAGATCTATTTTTGATCCCCCGACACCTCCATCTCCCCTACCCAGAGAGAACCGCTGTACACGGTAGGCATCTATCGGCAGGAAAACAAGATAAGTTAAATAATCAATACACGGAGGGATCCAATGCCCCTGCACCACTAGTATTTACAATAATTCAAGCATGGAGGGGGTCCAATGCCCCTGCACCACTTGTATCCACAATAATTCAAGCATGGAGGGGGTCCGATGCCCCTGCACCACTTGTATTCACAATAATTCAAGCATGGAGGGGTCTAATGCCCCTGCACCACTTGTGACATAATTTTAACATGATACAACAGCTTTAATGGGATTGTCACCAAGCCAACATATCTGCCAAAAATACACATGGAAGAAAAACGAGCTTCCCTTTTTTTAATATTAAAATGCAATTGCCTGACACTTTATTAAATGGCACTATTTTTCAGCCATAAATGTATTTCAAATTTTCACACTCTGCAAACACAACAATTCATAGGCATATGCAATTTGTTCCCTTAACTCCAACCAATAATTAACAAGCTTTGTAAATTCTTAATCATGATGGGATTATCAATAACAGTTTAAATGTTGTGGGCATCTGCTTCCTGCAGGCCCCTTCCTTCATGGAGTAGGGGTGCTTCCTTTCCCAATCACCCAAAACACGATGGTCCTCTGTACCTTCCGGAACTCTGAAAAAGACTAAAAAAAATCTAGCCAAGTTCCCTGGCTCGGGGGAGTGTGATCAGGTCCCGTGAACTCGACTCACATACAACTCTGGAACGGTACCATACTTAAAACTTATATGCTAATAATACCACTGCTGAATTGCAATATAAAATCTAAAATTAACACGTACTACCTTAATCCTTTATTGCACATTACTTGCACAAAGCTATATACAAGCGCCGCCCGTCTCCAGGCGGCCAGCCTAATCCCTGTTTGGACTGCCACAGGCTGCTCCCTGCGGCGTGGCCAGACTAATTACGCCTTCCGGTCCCTCGCAGCTTATGGCTGCTGGTTGGGGACTTCCGCCTTTTGGCTTCTCCCTGACTCGGGAGCCTGCCCTGCTCCACTGGAAATTGGGTGACCCTACTCTCTTGGGCTGGGGTACCCGGAGATCTCCTAGGGAGTGTCACTGGTGGGGCTACCCCAGTGATCCAACCCTTAGCTCGGGTCACACTCCCTGCTGGCTGGGTACCTCCTCCTTTGGGTCCCTCCCTTCCCAAACCTGGGCTGGGGACAGGCAATCCCTTGCCACTTGCTGCCAGTGGCTGAGAGCCTTCCCCTTCAGGTCTAAAACCTGGTACAAGCTCCTCCCCGGAGTCCCACAAGAGAGGGGGAATGGCTCGGGCCAAGTGCTGAGGGACTTCTCTCATACACGCGACTGCGCCTGCGTGAGCACTCTGTGTGTGTGTACGCGCTGCAGGCTGAGGATTTCTAATCTCAGGCACAATCCCAGCTCCCTGTTTCCCTGCTCCTGGCTCAAACAACCTGCATTGTTTGATATAACTGGCTGCCTGCCAGTAATCCTGTTCAAAATCCTTTTCTCTCACCAAGGCGGCTTTAAATGTGGACTCCTGGGCTTGGACCTGGTTCTGGTCCAGGGCCAAAGCTATCCCCTGTGTGCCCCCCCTTATTCCAGGTTGTTGCTACCAGACCTGCTCTACAGGGGTCCCAGAACTCTCCTTCCCTCTTCCCCTGCTTAAACAGCTCGCACTGGTCATGAGTGGCTCTTCCCCTAACACAAGCCACAGCGCCTGCCTGTGCAGCCTGTGAGCTTGTACCTGCTGTGGGCTGAGGATTTCTATTGTCAGGTTCACTCCCAGTTGCCTGTTTCCCTGTGGGTCCCATTAAGCTAGATGGGACCTCGTTAGACCAGGGTGAATTGGTCAGGTCTTCTGAGTGGACCACCGTGCTGGAGGCTGCAGTGTCCACTGAATATCTCCCCTGCACCATCTTCACCCCCATCTCAACATAGGGCCTGCTCCTCTCAGCATTTTCGTGGGGACACAGGTCTAGTCATTGCTGGGAGTGAGGTGGGGCAGTCGGGGTCAAAGCAGCGGTGGTGGCTGCCACTCTACCCTGACCAGTCAGAAGAGACTGTAGGGACTGTAAAAATGACTCGATTGCTGTGGGAGTGAGGTCTGGCCCTGCCTCTTGGGCTGGGGCTGTGGGATCCCTTCCCTTGTCCTTCCAAGGGTTCTTACAGTCTTTTCGCCAGTGGCCATCTTTCCTGCACCCGTAACAATTAAGCTTAGCCTGGGAGGGACGGATTCCCTCCTGGTGCCACTCTTTCTTACCCTGGCTCCCGGGTTTAACCTCATGGACTCTACCCTTGGGTTGGGGCGCCCCGATACCCCTCATGTTCCTGAAGGCTACTGTGAGCTGGCGGATCATCGCTTCTTTGGTGGTCTGGGGGTTTCGGGGGTCAAACCAAGCCATGACCTGGGCTTCGATCTGGGGTAGGCTGTTTGTCATGAGACACCGGAGCCAGTGAGTCAATTGGACTCGGTAAAGTGCTGCCCGCCCTGGCATTCCCAGGCATGTGCTCCGGTAGACTGGCCACAGCCTGTCTGCGAACACCTGCAGGGACTCCCCTGGGAGCTGCTCCGTTCTTTCCACCCGAGCGAATGGGCTACCATCATTGAGCCCCATGGCCTCCAATATCTCATTCTTGGGACCCTCATAATTCCTCTGCCCCCTTTTGCACTCGCCAGATAGGGACTGGAGGAGATCACCTGCCAGGGAAAACAACAGCATTTTTGCCTGCTCTGCGTCACCGCAGTCATTTATACAAGCTGCCTGCTCTATCTCCCTGAAGTGTAGAGAGGGATCTCCCTTTTTAGTGAGCTTGGGGATGTGGCTAACCATGTCCCTGAGCTGGTGGGTGCCATACGGCACCACAAGCTGATTCTGGATGGCCCGTGGGTCATCTTCATCAATGGGCGGACCGTGCCTCCGTTGTCGGAGGGGGTACATTGGCCCTGGTCCCAGCCTATCTAGCGGGGCCTGCTGTGCTTCCTCTACCACCTCATCCTCCACCCCCCTTTGCTGCCAGAGCTCCTGAAAGCTCGGGGCCGTGGGTGGCGGTCTTGGGACCTCTGATTCCCTACCCAGCCTTTTCCTGGGTGTTGCCTATGGGACGGTTTTACTTGGGTTGCCAGTAAAATCCGGCTGACCTGCCTTCGGGCTGATCAGACATATCATCCCCTTTGCCCTTTTTAAAGCCATATTCAAGCATTCTATCTCTGCCCTACAGGGGCCATGATCTGCTTCCTCAAACCCTTGCTCGCAGGCTAGCTTATACGCTGCCTTCACCTCCCTAAACTTTTCCTCCTGCTCTTTTATTTCTTGTATGAGGCGAGCATTCTCCTCCCACACCCTCATCTCATTGCTCTTGGCATCTGCAACTAGACACTTCAGGTACCCTGACTCGTGCCTCGTGTGGCTTTTGCCCTCAGTAAACTGGACCACCAGGTGCTCCAGCTTGGCCTGGTATTCTTCAACCTCCCTTTCCCTATCCCAACTCTCTGCTCTGGCTTCCCCAAGCCTGCGGGTAACTTCCCCAAGCCTGCGGGCACCTAACCACAAACAGACCAGTGGGATAAAAAGAAACCCAATAACTGCTGCTCTCTCCAGACCCAAACCACCGTCTGCTACATCGCACACCGTTGCCGATGGTCCTGCCATGGTCGGCATTTTGTAGGAATTACAAGCGGGGATGGGGTTATGGTCTCTAGCCAGTCAGAAGCCTCTGAGCTGCTCCAAAGCCCCTCTGCGGGTTCGAATCGCTCCCCTTTCCTGGTTCTGACTGCCGGACTTATTCGGTAGCGATGTAGACAGAAAAACGAGACTCGTGGTTGGGTGCAAACAGACCAGTATTTATTGAAACAAAAAAAAACAGGAAACAACTTAAAAATAATTGATACAACACACCTATGCCTGGTACAGCACTTTTGCTTAACACAGGCCACTTATCGTTTACTACAGCACTCTTTTGCTTGGTGCAATACTCTTTTAATTAAATACCGCACTTTTTAATACAGTACACTCTTACTTAAATACAGCACTTTTAACTAGTGCAGGACTTTACTTCTCACAGTACTTAGTGTCTACTACAGCACTCTTCTGCTTCGTGGAACACTCTTACTTAAATACAGCACTTTTAATACAGAAAACTTAGTGTCCACTACAGCACTTTTCTGCTTAGTGCAACACTGTTACTTAAATACAGCACTTTACTTCTCACAGTTCACTTAGTGTCCACTACAGTGTAAGAATTCGCAATAATTTACAGTTCTGAAGATTAATTTTTTTTGATTAAAGAATCCCTGGGCGTTGTGCTTTTAAATTTCCAGGGATAAAAATGGCTGTCACCACATGGCCGAAGACAAAGGACAATGCTTTGTTTACAAAGCAATTGAATGCTATTAGCATTTGTTTGTATATCGAGTGGATACATCTAAACTGTAGAAGAGACTTTTGGATCTTGAATGGGAACCGTTTAAGAACTGAATGGGCTTAAATCACCTAGCATTCTGGACAATAGAGCAGTTGTATTTCCCTTTTGTTTCAGGCCAGGGAGCTCCGGAAGACACATTAACCCAGTCCAACCACTCTGAGTTAGCCAATCACAGCTTTATCTTGTGTATTGGAACCTTTGGGTGGGAATTTTGCACACAACCCTGGCAGGGCAGAATGGCAGGGGGCTCACCAGGCATATAAGATAGCTGCTGAGAAGCTATCTCTCTCTTATTACTTCACTGGACCACAGGTGAGCAGGGTGTTCTGACTCCTCAACAAGGCAACCTAGCAGGAGTTTGGGGTGGTGATTTAAGGGAATTGCTAAGATTGTTAAATAACATTGTAGTCATTTTATCCCTCGTTTTCGCCATCTGCAACCCCCTGTTATATAGTTTTACTGTAATTACTGTGTTCATGTGGTATAGTTTATTCTTTTGATTGTAGATTATTTAGGTAATAAAACTTGATTTTACTCTCATCCAAACCACTTGTCCATTTTAATATCATTAATTATAAGTTCCTCCACTCAGAACTGAAGGAGGGGTAGCGATTAGAAACTGCTGTTTGTAAATTGGTTTAGAGTGCAGCAGCAAAAGGCTGCTGACCAGGTGAATTACCGTAAACCAGTTAAAAGATGCCCCCCCTTACAAATGGCGAGCCAGGCAGGAGTGGAGGCAGTTTTTGATTTAATAAGTGGTCTGGATCTGGAGAAAGCATCAGCTCTTGTTTTTTTCATTGTTTTCAGTATGTGGGTAGCCCTGCGGATATTAGCAGCAGTGTGTAGGCTGACCTATCATGGTATAGGTGGCTGGGTTAAGAAGGGTGAGAAGAGGGTGCAGGAGGAGGTTGAAGAGGCCAAGAATCGGGAGTACTAGCTTGAAAAATGCCAGGTGGAGGTAGAACGCCTCAGAGAGGTGTATGAGGCCAGAGCTAGTGGTAAGAGAGTGCGGGAGAATGCATGCCTCACACTAGAGGTCATGAAATGCCAGGCATTTGTAGAGCGCCTTGTGCAGGAAGTCACAGAGGCGAGGGACTGGGAGATGAGGCTACAGGAGGAAATTGCACACCTCACCCAAGAAGCTAGCGAGGGAAAAAGCCATGCAAGGAACGAGATAGAATTCCTAAAGTACCAAATTATAGAAGTAAAGACGAGCGAGATGAGACTGTGGGAAGAGAATGCCCGCCTCACCTCAGAAGTAACAGAGCAGGAGGAGAAGGTTAGGGAAGTAAAGGCAGCTTATAAGCTGGCCTGCGCCCTAAGGTTTGAGGAAGCAGATCATGGCCCCTGTAGGGCAGAGATAGAAAGCCTTAACATGGCTTTAAATGCAGCAAGGGGGATGATTTGTCTGATCAGCCCGAAGGCAGGTCAGCTGGGCTTTACTGACAGCCCAATTCAAACCGCCCCACAGGCAACACCCAGAACGGTGCTGGATTGGGAATTAGAGACCCCAAGACCGCAGCCCACAACTCCGAGTCTTGAGGAGCTCTGGCAGCAAGGAGGGGTGGACAATTGGGTGGTAGGAGAACACCAGCAGGTCCCGCTAGGCAGGTGGGGACCAGGACCAGTGTACCCCCTCCAACAACGGAGGTATGGTCCGCCCGTGAGGAGTGAGCCTGAGAATAGGAATCCTCAGCCCACAGCAAGTTCGAGTTCACAGGCGAGCACTGTGGCTTGTGTGGGGGGAGGAGCCATTCATGTTCAGTGTAAGCTGTTTAAGCCAGGGAACAGGGAAGGAGAGTTCTGGGACCCCTGTAGAGCATGTCCAGTAGCAGAAATCCAGGACAAGGGAGGCACACAGGGGATAGTTTTGGCCCCAGACAAAAGGCAGGTCCAAAATTCCCCATTTAAAGCCACCTGGGTGAGGGAACATGAGTTTGCTGTCCATGCAAGTTCAAGTTCACAGCCTACAAAGACAGGCAATGTGGCTTGTTTCCAGGGACAGGTTGTCCTGCCTACAAATTGGGACACTTCCCCACCCCAGTGGGACCTAAATTTTGGCAAAAGCTGAAATTCGAACCAAAGTTTAAATTTGAGCAAGTTAGGTGGCTCAGAAACAAAGAAACAGCAGCGTGGGATTAGAAATCAGCAGGCTGCTGCCCATTCATTCACTGAAACTGCCCGCGCAGGCACTGGTCTGGAGACAGGAATCCCCCAGTCTTCTGAACAGTAGATTCACGCAGGTGCAATGGCCTGTTTAAAGGGACAAGCTTCTCAGCCAGCTTCTAGAGTGGTCCCCCCCATGATGTGGGACCTTGGGGGGGCAAGGATAGCAATCCCTCTTGCAGGAGACATAGGGAGGGAGTTAACAACAGGTTTTAAACATGGGGAGGAAAATTTCCAGCCACCAGCAGCGGGTGGTGAGAGTACACCTGCCCCCAGCACAGGAGTGGGCAGGGAAGAGCAGACAAACCCAGAGAGAGATTTGCACCGGCAGGCTGCCAGGTACATTATACAGTGCAGGCTATTTGGACATGGGGGAGAAGGTTCCCAGCCAGCTGGGGCTGTGACCCAAGCTCAGGGTCCGCCAGCCAAAGTTTCCCCCATAGAGACACCCCTCAGAATGTCTCAGCGGGTGCCCCAGCCTAAGAAAGCATGGTCACCCACTTTACAGTGGAGTAGGGAGGACTCCCGAGCCAGGGAGAAGCCAGAGAACAGAAGCCCCACTCAACAGCCATAAGCTGCGAGGACCCAGAGACAGGAGGCAGTCCAGCTTCGCTGCAGCCAGCAGCAATCTGCGACAGTGCCAGAGATTAGCCTGGCCGTCTGGAGATGGGCGGCATTTGTATTATAGCTATGTGTGTGTATATAGCTTGCTTTAAGGTGTAAATTTTAGTTTCATATAACCAGTTTGAAGTTTAAGTTTAAAGAGTTTAAGTTTACATGTGTGCCGAATGTTTGTATTTTGGTCTGAGGTCAAGGGACCCGACCATGTCTCCACCTAAGGCAGCAGGTCCGTGAGACCTGGCTGCATGTCCTTTTAAGTTTTTACAGGAGATTGGAAAATGAAGCAGCCATGTTTGCCCAGCCCGAGCTGGGCATCGAATAAAGATATGGAGACAGGATGTTGGGGACCACCTGACCTCTGGACGAATCCAGGAGACCCCGCAGCGATATTTGGGAAAAACCGGACAGGGTCCGGAGGAACTTGCCTACTCCTCCTACGGGGAGGAGATGGCCCCAGCTGGGTGGGGCACGGCCCCCAACCCAGGACTATCCTGACCAGAGTTCACTTGCGGGAGACCTCGCTGTTGAGGATTCATGATTGGGAAGCACGGGCGCCTTGTCAGATAGGGACGCGTTCCCCGGCGGTGGGTGGTGATGGCCCGGGAAAGATTGTATAAAGGAGGGGGAGACCCAAGAGTCACGTGTGTGCGGTTGGGGGAGGGAGGAACTCACTCGGGGCCCACGGGCAAAGAGGGTAAGTGTGGCTGGGAAGAATGAGTGGGTGGCCGGATCTGGGATCCAAGTTTGTGTGGGGCCAGGGAGTGCTGCCACACAGGCACCCATCATTTTCTGCAGCCAGTCGAGGGAAGACGGGAGGGGGAGGGACTGGGAGTCGTGATCCCATGCTCCCCGGTCTCGGTCTGTGCTAAGGTATATTTTAAACAGGAGGGGTACCCCACCTCCACACAGGGACAAGGGAACGGCTTGGGGCTGGCAGAGCAGGCTGGTCTGTAAATCCATTCTGCCTGTTTTAAAGTTTAAACCGATCAAAGGGGGGTGGAAGGTACTTTTACTGCCCGAGTTGGAGGAGCAATACCCACTCGAATTTCGTGACCCATCATCGGCACGTGATGGTCGGGGTTTTACTTAAGCATGTTGTTTCAAATGTTTAATGTTTTTTTGTATCTCATGTTACAGCCCCAAGTTGAGCAGAGGCATAGGATCCTCTCCGTGCTTGGGATCATTTTGTGACAACTCCAAGTTGAGCAGAGGCGTAGGACCCTCTCCGTGCTTGGGATCATTTTGATTACATTTTGTAATAAGTTATAATGTAAAAGGTGTTTGTAAATTTGGTTTACATTGTATAATTTTACAAGCGTGTAGGGGTATGAGACCCCCCATTGAAAACTGATGTACCTGTAAGATGCCTACCGTACCATGGTTTTTTTGTTGAATTTAAGGGGAATAGATGGGATGGGGATCAGTGGCAGATAGCTATTAGGTAAATACAGGGGATGGTTGTTTGTGAGGGGTCAGAAATTATTGCTCATTTCTTCAAGAGGATACTACAAGCAAGCTGGAAGTATCCAAGGGTGGACTGTAAGAATTCGCAATAATTTACAGTTCTGAAGATTAATTTTTTTTGATTAAAGAATCCCTGGGCGTTGTGCTTTTAAATTTCCAGGGATAAAAATGGCTGTCACCACATGGCCGAAGACAAAGGACAATGCTTTGTTTACAAAGCAATTGAATGCTATTAGCATTTGTTTGTATATCGAGTGGATACATCTAAACTGTAGAAGAGACTTTTGGATCTTGAATGGGAACTGTTTAAGAACTGAATGAGCTTAAATCACCTAGCATTCCGGACAATAGAGCAGTTGTATTTCCCTTTTGTTTCAGCCCAGGGAGCTCCGGAAGACACATTAACCCAGTCCAACCACTCTGAGTTAGCCAATCACAGCTTTCTCTTGTGTATTGGAACCTTTGGGTGGGAATTTTGCACACAGCCCTGGCAGGGCAGAACAGCAGGAGCTCCTCAGGTATATAAGATAGCTGCTGAGAAGCTATCACTCTCTTTTTACTTCGCTGGACCACAGGTGAGCAGGGTGTTCTGACTCCTCAACAAGGCAACCTAGCAGGAGTTTGGGGTGGTGATTTGAGGGAATTGCTAAGATTGTTTAAATAACATTGTAGTCATTTTATCCCTCGTTTTCGCCGTCTGCAACCCCCTGTTATATAGTTTTACTGTAATTACTGTGTTCATGTGGTATCGTTTATTCTTTTGATTGTAGTTTATTTAGGTAATAAAACTTGCTTTTTCCCTCATCCCAACCACTTCTCCATTTTAATATCATTAATTATAAGTTCCTCCACTCAGAACTGAAGGAGGGGTAGCGATTCGAAACCACTGTTTGTAAATTGGTTTAGAGTGCAGCAGCAAAAGGCTGCTGACCAGGTGAATTACCGTAAACCAGGAAAAAGGTTGGAATTGGTCAGAGCTCAGAGGCAAAGGCTGCTGGCCAGGTAAATTACCATAAACCAGTTAAAAGTTGCCCCCTTACAACAGCACTTTTCTGCTTAGTGCAACACTGTTACTTAAATACAGCACTTTTAATACAGAACACTTAGTGTCCACTACAGCACTTTTCTGCTTACTGCAACACTGCTACTTAATAGGAGAGGAGAAAATGGACACAATGAGGGAAAATTGACTACAATTACAGTTTTAACAAATTTCCCCTTAATTCCCACCTATTCTAAGTTGCCTTGTAATGGGCCACAAAATGTATGCTCACCAATGAACGCCTGCCCCGTGCCCTTGCGGCCTTAGATTCTTCACCACCCTGAGAATGGAAATGCCCCAGTGTTTAAAAGTAACTGCTGGTATTCCACTCCCTTGGGCAGGCTCCTCAGTTGTAGATGGGGCACAGAGGCGAGGCTGCAGAGAGAGAGCGAGATGGCTTCTTGAGAAGCTATCTTATACCCCATTTGGGGCCGAAATCTTCCCGCCCAAATCCGGATGTATCTGGGCTGAACAAAAGGGATCCAAGCTGTCCCCATTGACTGTGATGGGGTTTGGATGAATTACCCATTTCCCTTAGGATGGGTTTTTGAATGTAACCCCATTCATCGTGATGTGTTTGAATAGAGCTGTCTTGGTTTGAAAAAAACATGTCTATTTCCTTAATTGCTGAGTTAGCAGCCCTTGGATGTTAGTGTAAACAAAGCCATAGTCCTGTGGTCACTGGAACCACAATTGATTGGCAGTCTCAACTGCTTAAGCCTTTGTGTCAACATTGTAGGCTTCCTGCAAACAAACATCGATTGTCCCTGCGGTAAAACTCCTCGAACTGACTTTGATTGACAGTTTAAACACTTCATTGCTTCAGGGGCTGGGGCTTTTTCTAAATCCTTTGTCAGCCATGTTTGATTTTCCTTTTCATATGCACACAGACTGTGTGGTGTCTTCTGCCACGAGGTCGGACAGCATCTTTGATTATCCTTTTTCACAGACACAGACAGGCTGCCTTTCAAGTTCTTTTTGTCAGCCGGTGCTTTGAAGAGAGACTGTATTTTGCCTTCTGCCATGAGGTCTGACGGCCATTTTGATCCCTGGATTTGTAAAGGTATATTCTACCTAGGTATTCTTTAATCAAAAATCAATCTTCGGAACTGTAGAACATTTCAAAATTATTGCGAAATCCTACACTGTGAGTGTGGGATTCATTCAGAAACTCTCTGTCTCTGGTACTGTGTGTGAGTGTGGGATTCATTCTGTATCTCAGTTTCTGGTACTGTGTGTGAGTGTGGGATTCATTCAGTAGCTCTCAGTCTCTGGTACTGTGTGTGAGTGTGGGATTCATTCTGTATCTGTCAGTCTCTGGTACTGCGTGTCAATGTGGGATTCATTCTGTATCTCAGTCACTGGTACTGTGGGTGAGTGTGGGCATCATACTGTATCTGTGTGTGTCTGGTACTGTGTGTGAGTGTGGGATTCATTCAGTCTCTCAATCTCTGGTACTGTGTGTGAGTGTAGGATTCATTCTGTATCTGTCTCTCTCTGGTACTGTGTGAGTGTGGGATTCATTCTGTGTCTCTCAGTCTCGAGTACTGTGTGTGAGTGTGGAATTCATTCTGTATCTGTCTCTCTCTGGTACCGTGTGTGAGTGTGGGATTCATTCAGTCTCTCAGTCTCTGGTACTGTGTGTGAGTGTGGGATTCATTCTGTGTCTCTCAGTCTCTGGTAATCTGTGTGAGTGTGGGATTCATTCAGCATATCTTAGTCCCTGGTACTGAGTGTGTGTGTGGGATTCATTCTGTATCTGTCAGTCTCTGCTACTGTGTGTGAGTGTGTGATTCATTCTGTATCTCTCAGTCTCTGGTACTGTTTGTGAGTGTGGGATTCATTCTGTATTTCTCAGTCCCTGGTACTGTCTGTGAGTGTGGGACTCATTCTCTATCTGTCAGGATCTGCTATTTTGTGTGAGTGTGGGATTCATTATTTATTTGTCAGTCCCTGGTTCTGTGTGTGAGGGTGGGATTCATTCTGTATTTCTCAGTCCCTGGTACTGTGAGTGAGTGTGTGATGCATTCTGTATCTGTCAGTCTCTGGTACTGTGTGTGAGTGTGGGATTCACTCTGTATCTCTCAGTCTCTGCTACTCTGTGTGAGTGTGGGATTCATTCTCTATCTGTCAGTCTCTGGTACTGTGTGTGATTGTGGGATTCATTCTGTTCTTCTCAGTCCCTGGTGTAATGATCAATAACATGTCATTCTATAGTGGGCACTAGGTGGAGCCGTAGAGCTGTGTAGAGCTGTATATAACTGTATGTATAAGACTACACTACCCAGCTGTATGTATATTAAGACTACATTACCCATGAGGCACTAGGCTACCCACAAGGCAGCAGTCAAGATGGAAGCCTCTACAGATACTGTACCTACTACACATGTGCTCAATAAAGTAATTAGCAAAAGCTAGCTGTGTTCATAATAAGAATGTCTATTTATTAATGAGCATAAGATGGTACCAGGATGGTGAAGATCTGCTGAAAATTGTGAAAAGCGACATGGAGAATTTGAAGCCACCAGAGCGTTTGAAACTCACAGGAAACATCAACTACAATTGGCAGACTCTTAAACAACAATTCGAACTCTACATTGCAGCCATCGGATTCGGTACGAAGCCAGATGCAAGGAAGATAGTGTTGCTGCTTATGGTTGCAGGCCCACAGGTGATAGAGGTATTTAATACAGTTGTATTTAATCCAGAGGAGAACAGAGAAAAATTAGAAGATGTGCTAAAAAAATGTGATGCACATTGCTCTCCCAAAAAGTATAAGACCTATGAAAGATACATCTTCTGTTCTCGGACACGGCAGCAAAATGAGACTTTTGATAGCTTTATAACTGACTGAAACTGAAAGCACAGACATGTAATTTCTCTGAGCTCAAAGCATCCATGATTCGTGACCAGATTGTGTTCAGTATTCATGATAAAAAAGTCAGGGAGCGTCTGTTGAGAGAAACCGAACTAAATTTGGAAAATGCAGTGAAAATATGCCAAGCCAGCGAGCCAGCTCGAAAGCATGCAAAGACTTTCAGTGAAATCATTAATGATGCTATTGTAATGAGTGATAATGCTGCTGTCAGTGCTGTGTCCTACAAGGGGAAGAAACGTGGGCAGAACAGAAATGAAAAGCAATCGGAGGATGAAATTTTTAATTGTAAATGCTGTGGTTACAAACACCAGTTAAGACAATGCCCAGCGGTTGGAAAATTGTGCACAAAGTGTAATGGAAATAATCACTTTGCCAAACAATGCTTTTCAAAAGTAAAAACAACGAAAGGGCAACAAGTTAATGTGATTGAGGACACTGATTTAAGTGAGACATTTTTTGTAGGAATGGTGTCATGTGACGATATCAAAAAAGATACAGAAAATGTGCAGCCCTCAGAAATGGACAATGCTGAACATAAAGTCAATGCAGTAAAAGTGGACAAATGGACGATCCCACTGCAGATAAATTGAGCATTAGTTATATTGAAACTCGACACTGGAGCAAAAGCAAACTTAACCAGTATGAGTGATATAAAAAATATGACAGAAAAGCCCAAAATACAGAAAAAGTCAGTACTACTGAAGAGCTATAATGGACAGAAAATAGATAGCTTAGGTGTATGCAGACTTAAAGTGAAAGTCAAAGACAAAGCGCATCATCTCATGTTTTCTGTTGTGGCTGAAAGTCTTGATTCGATACTAGGTGACAAAGCTTGTGGAGACTTAGAACTGCTCAAGAGAGTCTACCATATAAACTGTGCCATAAGCAGACCAGATGACCCAGGTGATGAAGCAGAGAGCCCATCAAGGATGAAAACGCCAAAGGGTATCCATGTCTTCAAAAAGCCTAGTTTCTCCAAGAAGAAAGAAAAAGATTTTAAGGTCCAAGAGAAGCCAAAGGAAGAAAAGCACAAAGCGGAAAAACACAAGGAGAAGAAGTCCAAAGATATAACTGCAGCAGATGTTGTTAAGCAGTGGAAAGAGAAAAAGAAAAAGAAGAAGCCTGCACCAGAGCGGCAAGCAGTTCCGGCGGATACTCCTTCTTCCCTCAGGCCAATCTTTGGTGTTCCATTAGCCGAGGCTGCTGAGAGGACTATGCTGTATGACGGGATCCAGCTGCCAGCAGTTTTTCGAGAGTGCATTGACGACATTGAGAGTTATGGCATGAAGAGTGAAGGAAACACTGAAACACTCTCCAAGCAAAGATCGCAAGGAGACCTCGATCTATACAAGAGCAGATTGATGACAATGCCACAACTGCATCTCGTCATTCACCACCAGAACAATCTCATGAAGACACATCAGACTTACCCGTGTTGAGAAGATCCACACATGAAGTAAAAAAGCCTGATAGACTTAATCTTTGAGTACAATGTAAAGCTTTGAAAATGTGTTGATTGTTTTGAAAATGTTTATGTTTATAGAGCACTAACAAAAGTGTTACTGATATTATCTTTATTGTTTTCTTGAAAGATGATTGATATTGATTTTGTTAAACCTCAAAGAAAGGGGGATGTAATGATCAATAACATGTCATTCTATAGTGGACACTCGGTGGAGCCGTAGAGCTGTGCAGAGCTGTATATAGCTGTATGTATAAGACTACACTACCCAGCTTTATGTGTATTAAGACTACATTACCCATGAGGCACCAGGCTACCCACAAGGCAGCAGTCAAGATGGAAGCCTCTACAGATACTGTGCCTAGTCCACATGTGCTCAATACAGTAACTAGCAAAAGCTAGCTGTGTTCATAATAAGAATGTCTATTTATTAATGAACATAAGATGGTACCAGGATGGTGAAGATCTGCTGAAAAATGTGAAAAGTGACATGGAGAATTTGAAGCCACCAGAGCATTTGAAACTCACAGGAAACATCGACTACAATTGGCAGACTCTTAAACAACAATTCGAACTCTGCATTGCAGCCATCGGATTCGGTACAAAGCCAGACGCAAGGAAGATAGCATTGCTGCTTACGGTTGCAGGCCCACAGGCGATAGAGGTATTTGATACATTTGTATTTAATCCAGAGGAGAACAGAGAAAAATTAGCAGATATGCTAAAAAAATGTGATGCACATTGCTCTCCCAAAAAGAATGAGACCTATGAAAGATACATCTTCTGTTCTCGGACACAGCAGCAAAATGAGAATGTTGATAGCTTTATAACTGACTGAAACTGAAAGCACAGACATGTAATTTCTCTAAGCTCAAAGCATCCATGATTCGTGACCAGATTGTGTTTAGTATTCATGATAAAAAAAGTCAGGGAGCGTCTGTTGAGAGAAACCGAACTAAATTTGGAAAATGCGGTGAAAATATGCCAAGCCAGTGAGCCAGCTCGAAAACACGCGAAGACTTTCAGTGAAATCATTAATGATGCTGTTGTAATGAGTGCTAATGCTGCTGTTGGTGCTGTGTCCTACAAGGGGAAGAAACGTGGGCAGAACAGAAATGAAAAGCAATTGGAGGATGAAATTTTTAATTGTAAACGCTGTGGTTACAAACACCAGTTAAGACAATGCCCAGCGTTTGGAAAAATGTGCACAAAGTGTAATGGAAAGAATCACTTTGCCAAACAATGCTTTTCAGAAGTAAAAACAACGAAAGGGAAACAAGTTAATGTGATTGAGGACACTGATTTAAGTGAGACATTTTTTGTAGGAATGGTGTCATGTGACGATATCAACAAGATACAGAAAATGTGCAGCCTTCAGAAATGGACAATGCTGAACATAAAGTCAATGCAGTAAAAGTGGACAAATGGATGATCCCACTGCAGATAAATGGAGCATTAGTTACATTGAAACTGGACACTGGGGCAAAAGCAAACTTAATCAATACGAGTGATATAAAAAATATGAAAGAAAAGCCCAAAATACAGAAAAAGTCAGTACTACTGAAGAGCTATAATGGACAGAAAATAGATAGCTTAGGTGTATGCAGACTTAAAGTGTCAGTCAAAGACAAAGTGCATCATCTCATGTTTTCTGTTGTGGCTGAAAGACTTGATTCGATACTAGGTGACAAAGCTTGTGAAGACTTAGAACTGGTCAAGAGAGTCTACCGTATAAACTGTGCCATAAGCAGACCAGATGACCAGGTGATGAAGCAGAGAGCCCATCAAGGATGAAAAGGCCAAAGGATATCCATGTCTTCAAAAAGCCTAGTTTCTCCAAGAAGAAAGAAAAATACTTTAAGGTCCAAGAGAAGCCAAAGGAAGAAAAGCACAAAGCGGAAAAACACAAGGAGAAGAAGTCCAAAGATATAACCGCAGCAGATGTTGTTAAGCAGTGGAACGAGAAAAAGAAAAAGAAGAAGCCTGCACCAGAGTAGGAAGCAGTTCCGATGGATATTCCTTCTTCCATCAGGCCAATCTTTGGTGTTCCATTAGCCGAGGCTGCTGAGAGGACTATGCTGTATGATGGGATCTAGCTGCCAGCAGTTTTTCGAGAGTGCATTGACTACATTGAGAGTTATGGCATGAAGAGTGAAGGAAACACTGAAACCCTCTCCAAGCAAAGATCGCAAGGAGACCTCAATCTATACAAGAGCAGATTGATGACAATGCCACAACTGAATCTTGTCATTCACCACCAGAACTATCTCATGAAGACACATCAGACTTACCCGTGCTGAGAAGATCCACACGTGAAGTAAAAAAGCCTGAAAGACTTAATCTTTGAGTACAATGTAAAGCTTTGAAAATGTGTTGACTGTTTTGAAAATGTTTATGTTTATAGAGCACTAACAACAGTGTTACTGATATTATCTTTATTGTTTTATTGAAAGTTGATTGATATTGATTTTGTTAAACCTCTAAGAAAGGGGGATGTAATGATCAATAACATGTCATTCTATAGTGGACACTCGGTGGAGCCGTAGAGCTGTGCAGAGCTGTATATAGCTGTATGTATAAGACTACACTACCCAGCTGTATGTATATTAAGACCACATTACCCATGAGGCACTAGGCTACCCACAAGGCAGCAGTCAAGATGGAAGCCTCTACAGATACTGTACCTAGTCCACATGTGCTCAATAAAGTAACTAGCAAAAGCTAGCTGTGTTCATAATAAGAATGTCTATTTATTAATGAACATAAGATGGTACCAGGATGGTGAATATCTGCTGAAAATTGTGAAAAGCGACATGGAGAATTTGAAGCCACCAGAGCATTTGAAACTCACAGGAAACATCGACTACAATTGGCAGACTCTTAAACAACAATTTGAACTCTACATTGCAGCCATCGGATTCGGTACGAAGCCAGACGCAAGGAAGATAGCATTGCTGCTTACGGTTGCAGGCCCACAGGCGATAGAGGTATTTAATACATTTGTATTTAATCCAGAGGAGAACAGAGAAAAATTAGCAGATGTGCTAAAAAAATGTGATGCACATTGCTCTCCCAAAAAGAATGAGACCTATGAAAGATACATCTTCTGTTCTCGGACACGGCAGCAAAATGAGACTTTTGATAGCTTTATAACTGACTGAAACTGAAAGCACAGACATGTAATTTCTCTGAGCTCAAAGCATCCATGATTCGTGACCAGATTGTATTTAGTATTCATGATAAAAAAGTCAGGGAGCGTCTGTTGCGAGAAACCAAACTAAATTTGGAAAATGCGGTGAAAATATGCCAAGCCAGCGAGCCAGCTCGAAAGCACGTGAAGACTTTCAGTGAAATCATTAATGATGCTATTGTAATGAGTGATAATGCTGCTGTCGGTGCTGTGTCCTACAAGGGGAAGAAACGTGGGCAGAACAGAAATGAAAAGCAATCGGAGGATGAAATTTTTAATTGTAAACGCTGTGGTTACAAACACCAGTTAAGACAATGCCCAGCGTTTGGAAAAATGTGCACAAAGTGTAATGGAAAGAATCACTTTGCCAATACAATGCTTTTCAGAAGTAAAAACAACGAAAGGGCAACAAGTTAATGTGATTGAGGACACTGGTTTAAGTGAGACATTTTTTGTAGGAATGGTGTCATGTGACGATATCAAAAAAGATACAGAAAATGTGCAGCCCTCCCAAATGGACAATGCTGAACATAAAGTCAATGCAGTAAAAGTGGACAAATGGATGATCCCACTGCAGATAAATGGAGCATTAGTTACATTGAAACTGGACACTGGGGCAAAAGCAAACTTAATCAGTATGAGTGATATAAAAAATATGAAAGAAAATCCCAAAATGCAGAAAAAGTCAGTACTACTGAAGAGCTATAATGGACAGAAAATAGATAGCTTAGGTGTATGCAGACTTAAAGTGACAGTCAAAGACAAAGTGCATCATTTCATGTTTTCTGTTGTGGCTGAAAGACTTGATTCGATACTAGGTGACAAAGCTTGTGAAGACTTAGAACTGGTCAAGAGAGTCTACCGTATAAACTGTGCCATAAGCAGACCAGATGACCCAGGTGATGAAGCAGAGAGCCCATCAAGGATGAAAAGGCCAAAGGATATCCATGTCTTCAAAAAGCCTAGTTTCTCCAAGAAGAATGAAAAATACTTTAAGGTCCAAGAGAAGCCAAAGGAAGAAAAGCACAAAGCAGAAAAACACAAGGAGAAAAAGTCCAAAGATATAACCGCAGCAGATGTTGTTAAGCAGTGGAAAGAGAAAAAGAAAAAGAAGAAGCCTGCACCAGAGCAGGAAGCAGTTCCGGTGGATACTCCTTCTTCCCTCAGGCCAATCTTTGGTGTTCCATTAGCCGAGGCTGCTGAGAGGACTATGCTGTATGATGGGATCCAGCTGCCAGCAGTTTTTCGAGAGTGCATTGACTACATTGAGAGTTATGGCATGAAGAGTGAAGGAAACACTGAAACCCTTTCCAAGCAAAGATCGCAAGGAGACCTCGATCTATACAAGAGCAGATTGATGACAATGCCACAACTGCATCTTGTCATTCACCGCCAGAACAATCTCATGAAGACACATCAGACTTACCCGTGTTGAGAAGATCCACACATGAAGTAAAAAAGCCTGATAGACTTAATCTTTGAGTACAATGTAAAGCTTTGAAAATGTGTTGACTGTTTTGAAAATGTTTATGTTTATAGAGCACTAACAACAGTGTTAATGATATTATCTTTATTGTTTTCTTGAAAGATGATTGATATTGATTTTGTTAAACCTCAAAGAAAGGGGGATGTAATGATCAATAACATGTCATTCTATAGTGGACACTCGGTGGAGCCGTAGAGCTGTGCAGAGCTGTATATAGCTGTATGTATAAGACTACACTACCCAGCTGTATGTATATTAAGACTACATTACCCATGAGGCACTAGGCTACCCACAAGGCAGCAGTCAAGATGGAAGCCTCTACAGATACTGTACCTAGTCCACATGTGCTCAATTGAGTAACTAGCAAAAGCTAGCTGTGTTCATAATAAGAATGTCTATTTATTAATGAATATAAGACCTGGTACTGTGTGTGAGTGCGGGATTTATTCTGTATCTGTCAGGCTCTGCTACTGTGTGTGAGTGTAGGATTCATTCTGTATTTCTCAGTCCCTGGTACTGTGTGTGAATGTGGGATTCATTCTGTATCTTAGTCACTGGTACTGTTTGTGAGTGTGGGATTCATTCTGTATCTCTCAGTTTCTGGTACTGTGTGTGAGTGTGGGATTCATTCTGTATCTCAGTTCCGGGTACTGTGTGTGAGTGTGGGATTCATTCTGTCTCTCAGTCTCTGGTACTGTGTGTGACTGTGGGATTCATTCTGTCTCTGGCACTGCGTGTGAGTGTGGGATTCGTTCTGTGTCTCTCCGTCTCTGGTACTGTGTTTGAGTGTGGGATTCATTCTGTCTCTCAGTCCCTGTTACTGTGTGTGAGTGTGTGATTCATTCTGTATCTCTCAGTCTCTGGTACTGTATGTGAGTGTGGGATTCATTCTGTCTCTCAGTCCCTGGTACTGTGTGTGAGTGTGGGATTCATTCTGTCTCTCAGTCCCTGGTACTGTGTGTGAGTGTGGGATTCGTTCTGTATCTCAGCCTTTGGTACTGTGTGTGAGTGTGGGATTCATTCTGTCTCTCAGTCCCTGGTACTGTGTGTAAGTGTGGGATTCATTTTGTATCTCTCAGTCTCTGGTACTGTGTGTGAGTGTGGGATTCATTCTGTATCTCTCAGTCTCTGGTACTGTGTGTGAGTGTGGGATTAATTCTGTGTATCATAGAGTCATAGAATCATAGAGTTATGCAGCACGGATAGAGGCCCTTCGGCCCATCGTGTCCGCGCCGGCCATCACGCCCTGTCTAATCTAATCCCATATTCCAGCATTTGGTCCGTAGCCTTGTATGCTATGGCATTTCAAGTGCTCATCCAAATGCTTCTTGAATGTTGTGAGGGTTCCAGCCTCCACAACCCTTTCGGGCAGTGAGTTCCAGACTCCAACCACCCTCTGGGTGAAAAAATTCTTTCTCAAATCCCCTCTAAACCTCCCGCCCTTTACCTTGAATCTATGCCCCCTAGTTATTGACCCTTCTACTAAGGGAAAAAGCTCCTTAGTATCTATCCTATCTATGCCACTCATAATTTTGTACACCTCAATCATGTCCCCCCTCAGCCTCCTCTGCTCCAAGGAAAACAAACCCAATCTGCCCAGTCTCTCTTCATAGCTGAAGCGTTCCAGCCCTTGTAGCATCCTGGTGAATCTCCTCTGCACCCTCTCCAAAGCTATCACATCCTTCCTGTAGTGTGGCGACCAGAACTGCACACAGCATTCCAGCTGTGGCCTAACCAGTGTTTTATACAGCTCCATCATAACCTCCTTGCTCTTATGTGCTATGCCTCGGCTAATGAAGGCAAGTATCCCATATGCCTTTTTTACCACCTTATCCACCTGTTCCGCCGCCTTCAGGGATCTGTGTACTTGCACACCCAGATCCCTCTGACCCTCCGTCTTGCCTAGGGTCTTACCATTCATAGTGTATTCCCTTGCCTTGTTAGCCCCCCCAAAGTGCATCACCTCGCACTTTTCCGGGTTAAATTCCATTTGCCACTGTTCCGCCCATCTGACCAACCCATCGAAATCGTCCTGCAGACTGAGACTACCCTCCTCGCTATTTACCACCCTACCAATTTTTGTATCATCCGCGAACTTACTGATCATACCTTTTACATTCATATCCAAGTCATTAATGTAGACCACAAACAGCAAGGGACCCAGCACCGATCCCTGTGGTACCCCACTGGCCACAGGCTTCCAGTCACAAAAACAACCTTCGACCATCACCCTCTGCCTTCTGCCACAAAGCCAGTTTTTTATCCAACGTGCCAAGGCACCCTGGATTCCATGGGCTCTTACCTTCTTGACCAGTCTCCTGTGTGGGGCTTTATCGAAGGCCTTACTGAAATCCATGTATACCACATCCACTGTGTTGCCCTCATCCACACACGCAGCCTCTGGTACTGTGTGTGAGTGTAGGATTCATGCTGTATCTGTCAGTCTCTGGTACTGTGTGTGAGTGTGGGATTCATTCTGTATCTCTGTGTCTCTGGTACAGTGAGAGTGTGGGATTCATCCTGCATCTGTCAGTCTCTGGTACTGTGTTTGAGTGTGGCATTCATTCTGTATCTGTCAGTCTCTGGTACTGTGTGTGATTGTGGGATTCATTCTGTATCTGTCAGTCTCTGGTACTGTGTGTGAGTGTGGGATTCATTCTGTCTCACTGTTCCTGGTATTGTGAGTGAGTGTGGGATTCATTCTGTTTTTCTCAGTCCCTGGTACTGTGTGTGAGTGTGCGATTCATTCTCTATTTCTCAGTCCCTGGTACTGTGTGTGAGTGTGGGATTCATCCTTTATCTCAGTCTCTGGTACTGTGTGGAAGTGTAGTATTCATTCTGTATCTGTCAGGCTCTGCTACTGTGTGTGAGTGTGGGATTCATTCTGTCTCTCAGCCTCTGGTACTGTGTGTGAGTGTGGGATTCATGCTGTATCTCAGTCCCTGGTAATGTGTGTGAGTGTGGGATTCATTCTGTATCTGTGTGTCTCTGGTACAGTGAGAGAATGTGGGATTCATTCTGTATCTGTCAGTCTCTGGTACTGTGTGCGAGTGTGGGATTCATTCTGTATCTGTCAGTCTCTGGTACTGTGTGTCAGTGTGGGATTCATTCTGTATCTCTCAGATGCTGGTACTGTGTGTGAGTGTGGGATTCATTCTGTCTCTCAGTCTCTGGTACTGTGTGTGAGTGTGGGATTCATTCTGTATCTGTCAGTCTCTGGTACTGTGTGTCAGTGTGGGATTCATTCTGTATCTCAGTCTCTGGTACTGTGTGTGAGTGTGGGATTCATTCTGTATCTCTCAGTCTCTGGTACTGCGTGTGAGTGTGGGATTCAAACTGTGTCTGTGTGTTTCTGGTACAGTGTGAGAGTGTGGGATTCATTCTGTATTTCTCAGTCCCTGGTACTGTGTGTGTGTGTGGGATTCATTCTGTATCTCAGTCTCTGGCACTGTATGTGAGTGTGGGATTGATTCTGTATCTCTCAGTCTCTGGCACTGTATGTAAGTGTGGGATTGATTCTGTATCTCTCAGTCTCTGGTACTGTGTGTGAGTGTGGGATTCATTTTGTATCTGTCAGTCTCTGGTACTGTGTGTGAGTGTGGGATTCATTCTGTATCTGTCAGTCTCTGGTACTGTGTGTGAGTGTGGGATTCATTCTGTATCTCTTAGTATCTGGTACTGTGTGTGAGTGTGGGATTCATTCTGTATCTCTCAGTATCTGGTACTGTGTTTGAGTTTGGGACTCATCTGTATCTGTCAGTCTCTGGTACTGTGTGTGATTGTGGGATTCATTCTGTATCTGTCAGTCTCTGGTACTATGTGTGAGTGTGGGATTCATTTTGTCTCTCAGTCCCTGGTACTGTGTCTGAGTGTGGGATTCATTCTGTATCTCAGTCTCTGGTACTGTGTGTGAGTGTGGGATTCATTCTGCCTCTCAGCCTCTGGTACTGTGTGTGAGTGTAGGATTCATGCTGTATCTCAGTCCCTGGTAATGTGTGTGAGTGTGGGATTTGTAGTGTATGTACCTTTAAGAGAGAACTACTTTTACAGCTCCTGTATACTGTAGTACCGGCAGTGACCACACCTGTATATAAGCCCTGAGCAGGCATCTGTACTGTTAGTTATTAGACTACCCTCATCCCGTAAACACCTGTTGATTGTTGATCTGCAGTCTCCGTCTATTTATTGAAGAAATTCACGGATTTAATAGTGGCGACGAGGTCGATTCGAACCTACCTGCAACTCTGCATTTCCTCCCAAGGATTCGCTCCTGGAGGACAGTGGAAGAAAGTCGAGGCCAGAAGCACGGGCGTCGACATGAGCAACTGCCCAGTCATCCAGCAGAGAGTGAGCATCACAGGGGAGGCTGTTGAGAGCTGGGCTTGGTTCTCCAGCCACGAAGATCCAGCAACAGGCTGGCAACAGGTACAGCGCAGACCCTTCCCGGACAGCGGTGGCTGGAGCTGACTGATGGCACAGAAAAGGCCGAGCAGCGTTGACGGGGTAAGAGAGAGGGTAAAGCACACAGGGCGCAGCCGGGGGTTGAAGGCCGAGCGGCGTCGATGGAAAATAAAAAGAGAGAGAGGGTAAAGCACAGCCGGGGTTCAGGACCGAGCAACGGCAATGAGAGAGGCGCACAGGAAAACGTGCAGAGTGCAGCCAGGGCTCTAGGGCTGAGCAGCGTCCGCGGGGGAAGAAAGGAAGTGCATGAGATGCCATTTGAGCTGCGGAGAAGAAGGGAGAGCACGGGAGACACCATTTTTGAAGCCACAGCAGAGAAGAAGGGCGAGCGCGGGAAGAAAGGGAAGCACGGGAGGCGCCATTTTAGCCAGTCTAACCACACCCAGGGATGCCGAAGAGTGGCAGTGTCACAGCGTTCGACAATGAAGTCGAAGATTGGGTGACATATGTGGAATGCATTGAGGTGCACTGCAAGGCAAATGAAGTGCCAGATGCCAGGAAAGCACTGTTTTGTTGAATTCCATGGGTGCAAAAACGTATGGCTTACTGCGAAACCTCATGGCCTAGAAATTCAGTTAAGGCCCGCCAGCAGGCTAACGCCCAAAAGTTAGCGCTGCGCGCGGAGCCAGGTGCGCCCATCAGATATTCGGCTTTTCCGCCCCAAGTCGGAACCGAGCACTATTCCAGGGTGTGCCCGCCCCCGCTTGGGGCGCTGAAACTGAATTTCTGCGCTGTAGGCCCTGCTGCACCACCCGCTGCGGAGCAGCAGGCTGTGGTACTGCAGGCCTCCTCCTTCTCTTAAGGGGGAGGTGCCTGCAACAGCGAGATCGCCGCTGGATTGTGCCGGCAAATGAGCCCGGCACTACGGAGAAGTGCCGGGCTCGCGGAAAGCAGCCGGCAATGCCGCGGGGGGGGTGGTGGAGGAGGCCGGGGAAGGAGGTGAGGGCAGGCGGCCGCCAAAAAAGCGGCCGGCCGCACCTCCACCTTAAAGCGCCCCAGTAGCGCAGCAGTACGGCCCCGTTATTCAATCGCTGTTTGCGGCCGCTGCAGAAGAGGCGGCCGCAACTAAATATGGGTTCAATTTATTTTATTTCAGGAGCCTAACCTAGGTGGAAAAGGTTCCAGGACAGGAGGCGGAAGTGAAAATACAACACCAGAAAACAGGTAGGTGACTGGTTGGTGAGTACTTTCACAAACTTATTCTAAGTAGAATTCAATAATTAAGCTAAATCGTAGTAAATAAAAGGGTCTTGTAAGGGTTAAGTCATGGAAGGGCAGCTCAGACCCGTGTCATGCTCCTCCTGTGCCATGTGGGAAATCAGGGACACTGTCCCTGACAACTATGTGTGCAGGAAGTGTGTCCAGCTGCAGCTCCTAGCGGACCGCATGGCGGCGCTGGAGCTGCGAATGGACTCACTCTGGAGCATACGCGATGCTGAGGATCTTGTGGATAGCACATTCAGTGAGTTGGTCACACCGCAGGTAAAGGCTAGCTCAGACAGTAAATGGGTGACCAAAAGGCAGGGTAAAGGCAGGAAGGTAGTGCAGGAGTCACCTGCGGTCATCTCCCTCCAAAACAGGTTTACCGTTTTGGGTACTGTTGGGGGAGATGACTTATCAGGGGAAGGCACCAGCAGCCAGGTTCAGGGCACCATGACTGGCTCTGCTGCACAGAAGGGTGGGAAAAAGAGGGATAGGGCTATAGTGATAGGGGATTCAATTGTAAGGGGGATAGACAGGAGTTTCTGTGGCCGAGACCGAGACTCCAAGATGGTATGTTGCCTCCCTGGTGCAAGGGTCAAGGATGTCTCGGAGCGGGTGCAGAGCATTCTGAAGGGGGAGGGGGATCAGCCAGTTGTCGTGGTACATGTAGGTACCAACGATGTAGGTAAAAAGAGGGAGGAGGTCCTACAAGCTGAATTTAGGGAGTTAGGAGCTAAATTGAAAAGTAGGACCTCAAAGGTAGTAATCTCTGGATTGCTACCAGTGCCACGAGCTAATAAGTTTAGAGAGAGTAAGATAGATAAGCTAAATACGTGGCTTGAGCAGTGGTGCAAGGGAGAGGGATTTAAATTCTTGAGGCATTGGAACCAGTTCTTGGGGAGGAGTGACCTGTACCAAGGGGACGGTCTACACCTGAACTGTGAGGGAGCCGATGTCCTCGGGGTAATATTTTCTAGGGCAGTTCGGGAGGATTTAAACTAATTTGGCAGGGGGATGGGAACCTAGGTAGTGGAAAAGAGGGAAGTCATATGAAGTCAGAAATAGATGGTAGAAAGGTGAGAAGCAATAAGCAAAGGAGAGAAACACAAAGGGCCAAACTAATTCATAATGAGAGTGTGAAAAAAGCAAGCCTGAAGGCTTTGTATCTTAATGCTAGAAGCATTAGGAACAAGGTGGATGAATTAGTTGTGGAAATAGAGGTAAACAAGTATGATTTGATTGGGATTACAGAAACGTGGCTGCAGGGTGGGCAAGGCTGGGAACTTAACATCCAGGGATATACAATATTTAGGAAGGATCGGCAAAAAGGTAGGGGAGGTGGGGTAGCATTGCTGGTAAAGGAGGGGATTAATGCAATGGAAAGGAAGGATATTAACTCGGATGAAACGGAATCTTTATGGGTAGAAATGAGAAATAGCAAGGGGAGGAAAACGTTAGTGGGTGTGATATATAGGCCTCCAAATAGTAATATGGAGGTGAGGGAAGGCATAAAAAGGGAAATTAGAGAAGCGTGCGATAAGAGCACAGCTGTCATCATGGGTGACTTTAATTTACATATTGATTGGACTACCCAAACTAGTAAAAATTCTGAGGAGGAGGAATTCCTGGAATGTTTTCGGGACGGTTATCTGGACCAATATGTCGAGGAGCCGACTCGAGATCCGGCCATTTTAGACTGGGTATTGTGCAATGAGAAGGGACTTATCAGCAATCTTCTTGTACGAGGCCCCTTGGGTCAGAGCGATCATAATATGATCGAGCTCTCAGTCGAGATGGAGAGTGAGGAAATTGAATCAGAGACTAAGGTCCAGAACTTAAATAAAGGGAATTACGAGGGTATGAGACGGGAATTGGGTAAGATTGATTGGGTGGTGTTTCTGGGGGGATTGACAGTGGATAAACAATGGCAAGCATTCAAAGATAGAATGGAAGAATTCCAGAACATGTTTATACCGGTTTGGCACAAAAATAAACCTAAAAAGGTGACTCAACCGTGGATAACGAGGGAAATTAGGGACAGCATAAAATCAAAAAAAAGGGCATATCAACTGGCAAAAAAAAGCACCAGACCGGAAGATTGGGGGCAGTACAAGATACAGCAAAAGAGGACAAAGGGATTAATCAGGAAGGGGAAAATAGAATACGAAAGTAAACTTGCAGCAAACATAAAGACAGACTGCAAAAGCTTTTATCGGTATATCAGGAGGAAAAGACTGGTAAAATCCCAAGTCGGTCCCTTGCAGTCCGATTCGGGAGAATATATAATGGAGAATAAGGAAATGGCAGACCAATTAAACTCATACTTTGGTTCTGTATTCACAAAGGAGGACACAAATGACCTCCCAGGAATATCGGCAAACATAGGGACTAATGAGAGGGAGGAGCTGACAGAAATTAGTATCTCTAGGGATATGGTGCTGGGTAAGTTGAGGGGACTGAATGCCGACAAATCCCCGGGGCCTGATAAACTACATCCTAGGGTACTTAAGGAGGTGGCCCTGGAGATAGCAGATGCTCTAAGGATCATCTTCCGGAACTCCATTGACTCGGGAACAGTACCCGTGGATTGGAGGGTAGCTAATGTTACCCCAATATTTAAAAAGGGGGGTAGAGAGAAAGCAGGGAATTATAGACCAGTAAGCCTTACATCGGTTGTGGGCAGAATGCTAGAGTCCATTATTAAGGATAAAATAGCGGAGCACTTGACAAATGGGGAAAGGATCGGACAGAGTCAACATGGATTTACAAAGGGTAAATCGTGTTTGACTAATCTGCTGGAATTTTTTGAGGAAGTAACTGGTAAAATAGATGGGGGAGAGCCAGTGGATGTGGTGTACCTTGACTTCCAGAAAGCCTTCGATAAGGTTCCACACAAAAGATTATCATGCAAAATTAAGGCTCATGGGATTGGGGGCAAAGTATTAACGTGGATAGAGAACTGGCTGGCGGATAGAAAACAGAGAGTTGGAATAAACGGCTCGTTTTCGGAGTGGCAGGCAGTGACCAGCGGGGTGCCGCAAGGATCTGTCCTGGGACCCCAGCTGTTCACAATATATATAAATGATCTGGATCAGGGAATTGGATGCAATATTTCCAAATTCGCTGACGACACTAAACTAAGAGGAGGGGTGGGCTCTGATGAGGATGTCAGGAGGCTACAGTGCGATTTGGACAGGTTGGGGGAATGGGCGGATACGTGGCAGATGCACTATAATGTGGATAAATGCGAGGTTATCCACTTTGGGGGTAAAAACAGGAGGGTAGATTATTATCTAAATGGCAATAGATTGGGAGATGGGAAAGTGCAGAGGGACCTGGGTGTTCTTGTGCACCAGTCACTGAAGGAGAGCATGCAGGTGCAACAGGCGATTAAGAAGGCAAATGGTATGTTGGCCTTCATATCAAGGGGGTTCGAGTATAGGAATAGGGATACCTTACTACAGCTGTACAAGGTGCTGGTGAGACCGCATCTGGAGTATTGTGTACAGTTTTGGTCGCCCCATCTGCGGAAGGATGTTCTTGCCATGGAAAGAGTGCAACGGCGATTCACCAGGCTGATACCTGGAATGGCGGGAATGACCTACGAAGAGAGATTAAATAGTTTGGGCTTGTACTCACTGGAGTTTAGAAGATTGAGAGGGGATCTCATCGAAACATATAAAATTATGGCAGGCCTGGACAGGCTGAATTCAGAGAGAATGTTTCCAATGGCCGGGGAGCACAGAACCAGGGGCCACAGTCTACAAATAGCGGGCAAATCATTTAAAACAGAGATGAGGAAGAATTTCTTCACTCAAAGAGTGGTGAGCCTGTGGAATTCCCTGCCACAGAGGGCTGCGAAGGCTAATTCAATAAATATTTTCAAGAGAGAATTGGATATATTTCTGAAGGCTAAGGGGATTAAGGGTTACGGAGAAAAGGCGGGGACGGGGTACTGAACTGGTAAGATCAGCTATGATCTCAGACGAAGATCAGCCATGATCTCATTGAATGGCGGAGCAGGCTCGAAGGGCCGAATGGCCTACTCCTGTTCCTATCTCTATGTTTCTATGTTTCTATGGAAGCGGGGCGGAACCGGGGCACTGTGCACACCGATGACATCATCGGTGTCGGCGCAGCGCTACCGGCTACCGCAGCGCTGAATATCAGCGCACCCTCTTACACTTGCGCAGAAGCCCTCTTTGGGTGGTAACTGGGCGCAAAGCCCACTGAATTTCTGGCCCAATAACCCCAGAGAAGCCAGTGGATAAGGATTTCGAAAACATAGTGAAAATCCTACAGGACCACTTAAACCCCACACCGCTGCTGATAGCAGAAAGATTTAAGTTTCACAAAAGGAACCAGCATAAAGACGAAAGTAATGCTGAGTATTCAACGGAACTGCGCAAGCTATCGAAACACTGCCAGTTTGGAATGGGACTAGCAGATACATTAAGGGACAAGTTTGTGTGTGGGCTTCAAATTGAAGGAACCCAGAAACGGCTTCTATCCAAAAAGGAGCTTAGGCTGGACAAGGCTTTCAGCATGGCAGTATCACACGAAGCAGCCGCATGAGGCGCTGCAGAGATACAACGGAGACCGCAAGAATATGGCACCAATGAAAAGTCATATGGAGCAGGGAAGTGTTATCGCGGCAGCAGAACAACACATGACCAGAAGGATTGTTGGTTCAAGGACCAAGTGTGCAGACAGTGTGGAAAAGCAGGACACATAGCAAGAGTCTGCAGGTCGGGGAAGAAAACCAGCAGCAAGATCAGACGAACAGAAAAGTGATACAGACTCTGGAAGCAAGGAGCTGGGTTGTCTGAAACTACATAATGTAATCAAAATGGAGGATCACCAGACTATCTGGGTCACGCTCAAGATAGATGGAGTCCAAGTGAAAATGGAATTGGACACAGGATCAGCCCTAACAGTCATAAACTGAAGGGACTACAAGCGGCTATTCTCACATATACCCTTGAGAGCTACAGAGATTGTCTTGAAGATGTACACGGGGCAAAAACTCTACCCCAAAGGAAAAATAAGGGTGAACGTGATATACAACGGCCAGGAAATACCAAAAATGGACCTATATGTATTGCCAGATGGAGGACCACCACTACTAGGACGTGAATGGATCCGGAAGGTACAATTAGATTGGCATTCCATACAGGCACTGATGGTAGAGGCCAAAAAGGATGACGACGTCACACCTGGACGACTGTCAAAAATGCTAACTGATGCACAAGAAGTGTTCCAGGAGGGACTGGGAACACTAAAAGGCATAACAGCGATGATTAAAATAGAGGAAAATGCAAGCCCAAAGTTTTTTTTATGCGACCCGCCCAGCCGTCGAAGCAGAGCTGGAAGGTTTGGAACATTCAGGAGTACTGTCCAAAGTGGACTGGAGCGAGTGGGCTACACCCATCATTCCTGTAATGAAGAGGTCGTTGAGTAATACACCTGGGGAACCAAAGAAGGTTCGCATCTGTGGGGACTTTAAGGTGACAGTGAACCCAGTCCTTCACATGGTACAATATCCACTTCCGCAGATTGAAGATATTTTTGCCTCGCTATCTGGAGGAAAACGCTTCAGTAAGATTGATCTGGCCCAGGCGTCCCTGCAAATGGAGGTAGAAGAAGCCTCGAAACAATACCTCACGATCAACACTCACAAAAGTCTCTACCAATACAACCGGCTGGTGTTCGGGGTAGCATCAGCTCCGGCTATTTGGCAAAGGGCAATGGATCAAGTCCTGCAAGGGATTCCAGGGACCCAGTGTTATTTGGACGACATCCTGGTCACGGACGAAAATGAGAGTGATCACCTCGCCAACCTGGAGCAGGTGCTCACTAGATTGAAGGAATATGGGCTCCGAGCTAACCGCCACAAATGTGAGTTTTTCCAGAAGCAGATCTTGTATTGTGGCCACGTTATTGATAAAGAGGGGTTACATAAGTCCCCTGAAAAGATTGAGGCAGTAGTCAAGGCTCCAGCACAGGAAAATGTATCACAACTGAGGTCGTTCCTCGGGCTAGTGACCTACTACCATAAGTTCTTGCCGAATTTGTCTCCCGTACTACATCCACTGAACACCCTACTGCAAACGGGAGTACCATGGAAGTGGAATGATGAATGTAAACGAGCTTTCCAGAAGAGCAAAGAATTGATCACATCAAAAGAGGTGTTGGCTCATTTCAACCCAGCACTACCAATTCGGTTGGCGTGTGATGCATCATCCTATGGCATTGGAGCGGTGCTGTCGCACAAATTCCTGGACGGCTTGGAGAGGCCAGTAGCCTTTGCGTCTCGGTCACTAACCTCAGCCAAGCGTAACTACGCCCAGATTGACAGGGAGGCCTTGCGTGGGGAGTGAAAAAGTTCAATCACTATCTGCACGGGCAGAAGTTCACCTTGCTGACTGACCACCAACCACTTGTCTCCATCTTTAATCCAAAGAAGGGCGTTCCAGTGATGAGTGCGCAATGGCTACAAAGATGGTCCCTTTTTCTAGGGGCGCACCAATATGAAATCGAGTATAAGGGCACGAAACAGCATGGAAACGCTGATGGGCTATCACGCCTGCCACTGCCTACATTGGAGGAAGCACCAGCAGTGGACCGTGTCGAAATATTTCATTCGACTATAATTGAATGCTTGCCAGTAACTAATGCTGGTATAGAGAAGGGGACCCGAAATGACCTGACACTGTCTCGGGTATATGACTTGACGGTGAAGGGATGGCCAACACATGGCGACTCACTGTTGCCAGCATTCTCATCCAGAAGAGAACAGCTGTCAGTATGTCAGGGGACCTTGATGTGTGGATCCCGAGTGGTAATTCCACCCAAGTTAAGGGAGAGAGTGCTCAATGAGCTTCACGAAGGTCATCTGGGAGGGGTGAAAATGAAAAGCCTTGCTAGGGCTTATGTTTGGTGGCCGGGAATCAATCAGCAAATGGAGGACCAGACAAAGAGCTGCTCAGAATGCCAGAAGGTCCAAAATGCACCACCACATGCCCCGCTACACCCATGGGAGTGGCCCTCATCTCCATTGCAACAGGTGCATATTGATTTTGCTGGTCCATTCATGGACTCAATGTTTTTAATAGCCGTGGATGCGCACTCGAAATGGCCTGAGGTGATCAAAATGTCCTCCACCACCACGGAGAAAACTATTGCAGTCCTACAGACCATATTTGCCACGAACAGCTTGCCAGAGCAGATTTGCTCTGATAACAGACCACAGTTTGTGTCCGAAGAGTTTTGAAGATTTATGAAAAGGAATGGGGTAAGGCATTACACATCCGCCCCGTATCATCCAGCCACAAATGGATTGGCTGAGAGGTTCGTACAAACCTTTAAAAAAGCAGTAAGGGCCATGTGCGATGACGACATTCCACTGCAGCATAAGGTGGACAATTTCCTGTTAGCCTACAGAAATGCGACACATGCAGTCACCAACCAGACCCCGGCCATGATGTTCTTTAACCGAAGGTTGAGATCTCATCTGGATTTGCTCAGACCAAATGTACGAAGAGATGTTGAGAACAAGCAATTCCAGCACATCAATGAGAAGCCGACAAGGAGCTTAAATGTAGGGCAACCAGTCTTGGCCCGTGACTACCGAACAGAGAAATGGCAACCAGGAACGATATGCACACGGCAGCGGCCACTAATGTACACAGTGCATGTTGGGGAGAACATTGTGAGACGCCATGTTGACCAGACCTTAGAGTCACAGGAACGAGTCAACCCCATGTCTCGCCCATATGTGCCTGGTGATGAACCCGACGTACAGGTAGCATCTACCCCAGAAACAGTAGCATCGGAAGCTGATGAACCAACCGACGACAAGGGGCCAGAATCGCCTCCGCACCAAGAGCAAGACACTCAGGAAAGGTGCTATACAGAAAGGACCAGGAAGCCTCCCCAAAGACTGAATTTATAAATAGGCTATTTTCAGTTAATGTTGCATGTTAAAAGTGTTAATTGTAATTAGTTGATATTTAATTGTTAAATGAATGTTATGGTACTTTTAATCTAAAAGGGGAGGAATTGTAATGTATGTACCTTTAAGGGGAGAACTACTTTTTACAGCTCCTGTGTACTGTAGTACCGGCAGTGACAACACCTGTATATAAACCCTGAGTAGGGATCTGTACAGATAGTTCTAGAGTAACCCTCATCCAGTAAACACCAGTTGATTGTTCCCTGCAGTCTCTTGTCTAATTATTGAAGGACACAACATCAAAATACACGGATCTAACAGATGCTGTACAGGTCTGTGTCCTTACACTGCAGGGCTGGATGTTGTATAGGTCTGTGTTCTTATACTGCAGCGCTATCTGTTGTTCAGGTCTGTGATCTTACACTGCAGGGCTGGTTGTTGTACAGGCCTGTGACCTTACACTGCAGGGCTGCGTGTAGTACAGTTCTGTGTCCATAAACTGCAGGGCTGCATGTGGTTCAGGTCTGTGTCCTTACACTGCAGGGTTGGATGCTGAACAGGTCTGTGTCCTTACACTGCAGGACTGGATGCTGTACAGGTCTGTGTCCTTACACTGCAGGGCTGTGTGTTGTATAGGTCTTTGACCTTACACTGCAGGGCTCCGTGTTGTACATGTCTGTGTCCTTACACTGCAGGTCTGGATGTTGTACAGGTCTGTGCCCTTACATTGCAGGGTGGGTGCTGCTCAGGTCTGTGTTCTTACAATTCCGGGGTGCGTGTTGTAAAGGTCTGTGTCCTTACACTGCAGGGGTGGATGTTGTACAGGTCTGTGTCACTACACTGCAGGGCTGTGTGTTGTACAGCTCTGTGCACTTACACTGCAGGGCTGCGGCTTGTACAGGTCTGTGTCCTTACACTGTGTAATGATATCAGCAAATAGTGATGTTATTTGCCTGTTTGATTATCATGTCTTACCAGCATAGTTGCCTGATTGATTACTTATGCCTGACCAGCAGAGGTCATGTGACAGAGACAAGCAGTTTGGTTTTAGTTTCAGTTTCGCTTTAGATGGATTTCTAACATGATGTCTCCTGTAAATGCTGTTAACTGAGTTGAACATACTTTAGATAAAAAGTCATTCTCTTTCATAAATGTCTCGTCTTTGAACCCACAAAGAAATCAATACATTGTGTCAGAAGTGATTGAAAGAGATGAAGAGAAAAAATCTGAAGTTAAATCAGCTCTCCACAAATTAGCAAGCCAAAAGAGAACATCATTACTTACCATTAGAGAATAGCTAACGAAGTGAAAAATGGAAGGTTTACTCCTACCGGTGACGCTTCAGTTGACAGGTAATTTGGCTGAAAATTGGAGAAGGTTCAAACAACGTGTGGGGTTGTATTTATCAGCAATCGGAGCTGACGAGAAAAGTAATAAAAGGAAATCGTCACTGTTCTTACATGTCGTGGGTGATGAAGCGCTGGAGGTGTATAATAACTTCACATTCGCTGCTAATGGAGATAAAATGAAGCTAGATAAAATAATGGAACAGTTTGAGGCCTGCTGCATACCTAAACGTAACATGACGTTTGAGAGGCACAGATTTTTCACATGTGTTCAGAAAACGGGTGAGACTATTGATCAGTATGTGACAGAACTGAGAAACAGAAGCAAATTGTGTGAATTTGGGGGACTGACAGACTCGCTGATAAAAGACAGACTGGTGTGTGGTATTCCAGATAATGGTCTAAGGGAAAGACTGCTAAGAGAGCAAGATCTAGACCTGGGAAAAGCCATAGCACTGTGCAGGGCTACAGAGACTGTGAAGTTGCAGGCAAAGGAGCTGTTCAGTGACAATAGCTGCAACGTGGATGCAGTGAGAAAGAACGGACACAAACCGTTTAACAAAACGAGCGCCAATGTGAAAAAAGAGGCGTGGCCAGCGAACGAAAATGAAAAGGACAATCGAAAGTCATGTAGTCGATGCGGTACACAGCATCCACCAAGAAAGTGTCCAGCATATGGTAAAACATGCAATAGTTGCAACAAAAACAACCATTATGCCCGTTGCTGCAAGAACCAAGTGCAACAAAGCAAGGTCCATGCAGTAGATGAAAGTGACATAGAGGAGTCCTATGTAGATGTTGTGTCTGAAAACAAAAAAGAAGAAAGAGACTGGATGTTGACACTAAAAGTGAATGACATACACATTCCATTTAAATTGGATACTGGAGCACAAGTTAATGTGATATCAGAGACTGATTTTAAGAAAATTAGACCCAGACCAAAGATACATGGAATCAAAGTGAAAGTGACAGGATACTCAGGTACTGATATACCAGTGAAAGGAAGATGCATTGTCAAAGTAACACACAAGGACAGAGAGCACACGCTAGCATTAATCGTGGTGCCAAAGGATGTGCAAGCCATACTAGGTTTAAAAGCCTGTGAGAGACTGAACCTGGTAAAGAGAGTCCTCATTGTGGAAAGCGAAGGAGAGACAGTCTATGATGAACTGAATGTTGCGTACACACCGGGTAAGCTGATGTATACAGCAGACACGTTGTCCAGAGCTGTTGGCCCAGGAGAGCCTGCAAACACAGTGAAAAGACTGATGTACAAGGCAAAAGACAGTGGAACTGACTTCTACCAGAGCATGCTTGTATACCGCACAACGCTACTCGAGTGTGGTAAGTCACCAGCCCAACTCCTTATGGGACATCGGCTAAGGTCAAACCTACCCATCCCGGAGAACCTCCTGAAAACAAAAGAGGGGGAGAAAGTGAGGAAGTTCAAAGAGCAACAGAAAGAAAAGCAAAAGTACTACTATGACAGAGGAACACAAAACCTACCTGAACTCCACACTGGTGACCAAGCAAGGTTAAAAAACCTTGATCATGATAATGATAATGTAAGTTCATTAAGTGTTACAGTTAAAATGCAGATTAATACAAAGAAAACATGTTGTTAGTTAAAAGTAAAATACTTTTGTTTTAAGAAAAGGAGATGTAATGATATCAGCAAATAGTGATGTTATTTGCCTGTTTGATTATCATGTCTTACCAGCATAGTTGCCTGATTGATTACTTATGCCTGACCAGCAGAGGTCATGTGACAGAGACAAGCAGTTTGGTTTTAGTTTCAGTTTCGCTTTAGATGGATTTCTAACATGATGTCTCCTGTAAATGCTGTTAACTGAGTTGAACATACTTTAGATAAAAAGTCATTCTCTTTCATAAATGTCTCGTCATTGAACCCACGAAGAAATCAATACACACTGCAGGGTGGGTGCTGCTCAGGTCTGTGTTCTTACAATTCCGGGGTGTGTGTTGTACAGGTCAGTGGCCTTACACAGCAGGGCTGGATGTTGTACAGGTCTGTGTCCTTACACTGCAGGGCTGTGTGTTGTACAGGTCTGTGTCCTAACACTGCAGGGCTGGATGTTGTAGTGGTCTCTCTTATTACGCTGCATCGCTGTGTGTTGTACTGGTCTGTGTCCTTACACTGCAGTGCTGTTTGTTGTACAGATCTGTGTTCTTGCACTGCAGCGCTGGATGTTGTACAGGTCTGTGTGCTTACACTGCAGTGCTGTGTGATGTAAAGTTATGTGACCCTACACTGCTGGGCTGGTTATTTTACAGGCCTGTGCCCTTACACTGCAGGGCTCGATGTTGTATAGGTCTGTGTCCTTACACTGCAGGGCTGGAATTTGTACAGTTCTGTGTACTTATACTGCAGCGCTCTTTGTTTTACAGGTCTGTGATCTTACACTGCAGGGCTGGGTGTTGTACAGGCCTGTGACCTTATACTGCAGGGCTGGATGGTGTACAGGTCTCTGTACTTACACTGCAGGGCTGGAAGTTGTACAGGTCTATGTTGTTACACTGCAGGGCTGCATGTTGTACATGTCTGTGTCCTTACACTGCAGGTCTGGATGTTGTACAGGTCTATGCCCTTACACTGCAGGGCTGCGTGTTGTACAGGTCTGTGCCCTTACACTGCAGGGCTGGGTGTTGTACAGGCCTGTGACCTTATACTGCAGGGCTGGATGGTGTACAGGTCTCTGTACTTACACTGCAGGGCTGGAAGTTGTACAGGTCTGTGTCCTTACACTGCAGGTCTGGATGTTGTACAGGTCTGTGCCCTTACACTGCAGGTCTGGATGTTGTACAGGTCTGTGCCCTTACACTGCAGGTCTGGATGTTGTACAGGTCTGTGCCCTTACACTGCAGGCTGGGTGCTGCTCAGGTCTGTGCCCTTACACTGCAGGCTGGGTGCTGCTCAGGTCTGTGCCCTTACAATGCAGGGCTGTGTGTTGTACAGGTCTGTGTCATAATAACATAAGAACACAAGAGATAGGAGCAGGAGTAGGCCATACGGCCCCTCGGGCCTGCTCCACCATTCAATAGGATCATGGCTGATCCGAATCTAGACTCACGTCCACTTCCCTGCCCTCTCCCCGTAACCCCTAATTCCCTTATCTGCTAGGAAAATGTCTATCTCTATTTTTAATTTATTTAATGTTGCAGCTTCCACAGCTCTCTGGGGTCGCAAATTCCATAGATTTACTACCCTCTGAGTGAAGAAGTTTCTCCTCATCTCAGTTTTGAAAGGGCAGCCCCTAATTCTAAGATTATGCCCCCCAAAGTTCTAGTCTCACCCATTAGTGGAAACATCCTCACCGCATCCACCCGATCAAGCCCCCTCACAATCTTATATGTTTCGATAAGATCGCCTCTCATTCTTCTGAATTCCTGTAATGGGTTTTAGATCGCAGAGGTTGCTCTCTCTAGAGGCCTCTCTCTCTTGCACAGTAAAACCGTGAGTGGTTTGACCCACTCGCCCCTTAGATTCTGTACTCTGGTCTTTGGGGCAGGAACTAAAATGTAGAGAAAACCCTTATAGACCAAGTTTGATGAAACGAAATGGAATTTTATTGCATAATGTAAAACAAATCAAAATGCAAGCAAATAAGAGGGTACATGGGAGGGGAAAACACAAACAAATCATAATGACACAATACTAACTAAGGAAAATACAGGCATATTATACTCTACAAAGATCATCATGAAATGGGGAAAACACACGGAGCATCGAGGGACAACAACTCATGTTAATTATACCCTTAAATGTCCACCCCCTTAAACCTATGAAGATCTGATTATGAAGGGCCAGAAACATGCTCACCAATCCAACTGGGAAGTGTAAGATTTTGAAACAGGTCTGCGTTTGGTCCTTTCAGGTGTCCCGTCTCCGCGTGGTTGTTGGAACCCCAGCGAGCTGCGCCGCACCTCTCTCCTGAGGTGGGGGTCGAGGACGGTTGGACACTGGCTGGTCTGGATGTCGGCGGGCTCGAGCCCGGTCAGAGGAGCCTCGGGCTGGCCCCCATCATTTTTTCTGTAGTTTTTAATTGTCTCTTCTCCCGAGCTGGAGTGGGTCGATGGCTTCCCGTTTCGTCAACGACCCGGGGTTGGTCGATGATCTCCCGATGTTTTACCCCGGGGCGGGACGCCGTCTCGAACCGTCTTCTTCTCCTTCTTCTAGCAATGATGCTACCGATACGATGGTAGCACCACGATGGCTTCCCCTTTCTTCCTACCCCTGGGTTCCCAGATATACTTCTCATCAGAAGCCCTTATCTCGCGCCAAATCAGGTTAGTCTTTTGTTTTGTTTTTTGGCGGGCTGGGAGCACAACGGGATAGTTATTATATTTAAAACTTTTCTTGGATGGCCGGTAACGGGCCATCTCTGGTCTGGAATGACCTTCATTGTTTTTAATGTCCTGGCGATGTCCTTAACGGGTCCTTGATGCTCTTCTCATGAATATGAAACTGTTCCCTTTTGTCTGGTTAAACATTCAGATGGCCTTTATCTACAGGCCGATCTTGACTGGATCTGCATCCAATCTATATGTATACTAGCTGAAGTGCCCGGCGGTGCCGAGGCTTTTTCGAGGGCATGTTGTTGTTGGAAGAGAGAGAGAGAGAGCGACTGGGGGGAAGAGAGAGAGCGACTGGGGGGAAGAGAGAGAGCGACTGGGGGGAAGAGAGAGCGGGTGGGGGGAAGGGAGGGGAAGGGAGGGCGGGTGGGGGAATGGAGGGCGGGGGGGAAGGGGCGGGGGGGAAGGGGCGGGGGGAAGGGAGGGGGGAAGGGGCGGGGGGGAAGGGAGGGGGGGAAGGGGCGGGGGGGAAGGGAGGGGGGGATGGGGCGGGGGGAAGGGAGGGGGGGAAGGGGCGGGGGGAACGGAGGGGGGTGGGGGGAAGGGGGGTGGGGAAGGGGGGCGGGGGGGCGGGAAGGGGGGCGGGGGAAGGGGCCGCTTTCGGAGCCCCCGCCCCGCACTCTCGAGAGCCCTGCTCTCCAAGCCCCAGCCGCCCCGCTGTCCGAGCCCAGCCACCCCCCCCCGCCCGAGCCGAGCGCGGAACACTCACCAAGGCCGAGAGCACTGTCGAGAGCCCCGCCCGAGCCGAGCGCGGAACACTCACCAAGGCCGAGAGCACTGTCGAGAGACCCGCCCGAGCCGAGCGCTGAACACTCACCAAGGCCGAGAGCACTGTCGAGAGCCCCACCCGCCCGAGCCGAGCGCGGAACACTCACCATGGCCGAGAGCACTGTCGAGAGCCCCGCCCGAGCCGAGCACGGAACAGAGACGCCGCGTCTCACCTGCTCCTGCTGCGCGCGCACCCTGACCCTCGTGGCTGACGCCGTTGCCCTGGGTAACGTGACACGGCGGGGGTGGGGGGGCTGAGGAGCTTAGCAGAAGCCTAATCACCTACCTCGGGCGTGGCTGGGCAAGAAAGGCGCAGGCTTTCAGGCCTAAGAAAAAAATGGGGAAAGGTAGGAAAAGGAATCTTCAGGTTAGATAAAATATTAACAAATGAGTGATTTATTTTAAAACAATTTAATAAATTCAATTTTATTTTGCTGGAAATGTATATTTGAAAAGAAAGATGCAGAAAGCAGGAAAAAGAATGGAAGAAAGATGGCGGCTACTCACCTCGGTTCAGAACAATAAGGCCCGCCCACACATGCACCAATTGGCCTGGCCGCACGCGGCAGCAAGCCGCCGTACGATTGGTCGACCTCGAGGTCACTCTGTCGCTAATGAGCGGATAATGAGATGCTAATGAGCGGAATGTTGAAGGTTTTTGGGATACCGCGGGCGCAATTTTAGCCCGGCCGAAACGTAAATACGCTTAAAACCGTCTCAGAAGCGTAAGCTTTCTTTGTAGGTAACGCGCGCGTAGGTACGCCCTGTAATTTTCGAGTGCATAGCCCACCAGACGCACACGCGATGACAGACAGACAGACAGAAGGACAGAAGGACAGATGTACCGATTTATATATATAGATGTGGGTGTCTGGTTTTGTTCTCTCAGAAACGGCTTCCAGAACTTACTGTGGGCTGAATCCACAAAGCTGTCTGAGGACTGCGGGAACCATTTTAAAGTGTCCCAATAAGTTGGTCACGGGGTCTGGCGGCCATTTTGAATGCCCCTTTTTCCTAGGCTTCTTTTAAAACAGTCTTTAAAGTCATGGCCTCTTCTGCCATTCGACCCTTTATAATATAAAGTTCAATTTTGCGAATCCTACACGCCAATGAGTAGAGTCCCAACCTACTCAACCTTTCCTCATATGTCAACCCCCTCATCTCTGGAATCAACCGAGTGAACCTTCTCTGAACCACCTCGAGAGCAAGTATATCTTTTCTTAAATATGGAAACCAAAACTGCACGCAGTATTCCAGGTGTGGCCTCACCAGTACCCTGTATAACTGCAGCAAGACTTCCCTGTTTTTATACTCCATCCCCCTTGCAATAAAAGCCAAGATTCCATTGGCCTTCCTGATCACCTGCTGCACCTGCATACTAACTTTTTGTGTTTCATGCACCAGGACCCCCAGATCCCTTTGTACTGTAGCACTTTGCAGTTTCTCTCCATTTAGATAATAACTTGTTCTTTGATTTTTTCTGCCAAAGTGCATAACCTCACACTTTCCAACATTATATTGCATCTGCCAAATCTCTGCCCACTCACTTAGCCTGTCTATGTCCTTTTGCAGGTTTTTTATGTCCTCCTCACTCACTGCTTTCCCTCCCATCTTTGTATCGTCAGCAAACTTGGATATGTTGCACTCGGTCCCTTCCTCCAAATCGTTAATATAGATTGTAAAGAGTTGGGGCCCCAGCACTGACCCCTGCAGAACACCACTAGTTACTGATTGCCAGCCCAAGAATGAACCAGTTATCCCAACTCTTTGTTTTCTGTTCGATAGCCAATCTTCCACCCATGCCAGTATATTACCCACAATCCCGTGATTTTTTATCTTGATTAGTAATCTTTTGTGTGGAAACTTGTGAAATGCCTTTTGGAAGTCCAAATACAGTACATCCACTGGTTCCCCTTTATCCACCCTGTATGTTACATCCTCAAAGAATTCGAGCAAATTTGTCAAACATGACTTCCCCTTCGTAAAACCATGCTGACTCTGTCCTATTAAATTATGTTTATCCAAATGCTCTGTTACTGTTTCCTTAATAATGGACTCCAACATTTTGCCAACCACAGATGTTAGGCTAACTGGTCTATAGTTTCCAGCTTTTGGTCTACTTCCCTTCTTAAATAAGGGTGTTACATTAGCAGTTTTCCAATCTGCCGGGACCTTTCCTGAGTCCAGGGAGTTCAGGAAAATGATCACCAATGCATCCACAATCCCTACCGCCACTTCTTTCAAGACCCTAGGATGTAGGCCATCAGGTCCGGGGGATTTATCCGCCTTAAGTCCCATTATTTTACTGAGTACCATCTCCTTAGTGATTTTAATCATGTTTAGCTCCTTACCACCCCCCCCCCCCCAGCCCCCATTGCCCCCTGTTTGTCCAGTGTTGGGATATTTTTAGTGTCTTCTACTGTAAAGACTGATGCAAAATATTTGTTCAGCGTCTTTGCCATCTCCATGTTCCCCACCACTAGTTTCCCGGTCCCATCCTCTAAGGGACCAACGTTCACTTTAGCCACCCTTTTTCTTTTTATATAGCTGTAGAAACTCTTGCTATCTGTTTTTATATTTTTTGCTAGTTTACTTTCTAATCTATCTTCCCTTTCTTAATTAATCTTTTAGTTAGTGTTTGCTGGCTTTTAAATGCTTCCCAATCTTCTATCCTCCCACTAGATTTGGCTACTTTATATGCCCTTGTTTTCAGTCGAATACTATCCTTTATTACTTTACTAAGCCACAGATGGCTGTCTTTTCTTTTTCCTCAGTGGAATATATTTATCTTGAAAGATGTGAAATGTCTCCTTGAATGTAGACCACTGCTCTTGTACCGTCTAACACTTTAATCTCTTTTCCCAATCCACTTTAGTCAATTCTACTCTCATACCTTCATAGTCTCCTTTATTTAAGCTTAGTGCGCTAGTTTGAGATCGAACTCTCTCACCCTCAAACTGAATTTGGAATTCAACCATATTATGGTCACTCATTCCAAGGGGATCCTTTACTAGGACATTTTTTATTAATCTTGTCTCATTACACAGGACCAGATCTAAGATTGCCTGCCCCCTGGTTGGTTCAGTTACATACTGCTCAAGGAACCCGTCCCTAATACACTCTATGAACTCTTCCTCAATGCTGCCATGCCCAATTTGATTAGTCCAGTCAATATGAAAGTTAAAATCCCCCATGATTATAGCTGTTCCCTTATTACAAGCCCCAACTATTTCCTGATTTATACTCCAACCAACAGATTTGCAACTGTTAGGAGGCCTATAGACTACACCCACTAGTGACTTTTTCCCCTTATTATTCCTTATCTCCACCCAAACTGTTTCACTATCCTGATCCTTTGACCCAATATCATTTCTCACTATTGCAGTGATTCCATCCTTGATTAACATAGCAACCCCACCTCTCTTTCCTTCCTGTCTGTCCTTCCTAATTGTCAAATACCCTTGTATGTTTAGTTCCCAGTCATGATTATCTTGCAGACATGTTTCCGTAATGGCCACCAGATCATACCCATGTGTAGTTATTTGTACCGTCAACTCATCAATTTTGTTACGAATGCTGCGTGCATTCAGATAAAGAACTTTCAAACATGTTTTCTGACAATTCATTCCTGCTTTTGCCCCTTTTACTAATTTACCTTTATCATTATACATTCTGTCCCTTCCTGACACGCTCTGGTTTTTAATTCCCCCACTGCTACCTTGCTCTATTGCCTTCTCCGCTGTCATTTTTATTTTTCCCTCTCTTAAAACCTCCCCCCCACTAATTAGTTTAAAGCCCTCTCTACAGCCCTAGTTATTCGATTCGCCAGGATTCTAGTCCCAGCACTGGCCAAGTGAAGTCCATCCCAATGGAACAGCTCTCTCCTGTCCCAGTACTGATGCCAGTGTCCCAGGAAGCAAAACCCATTTCTCCCACACCAGTCTTTGAGCCACACATTTAACTCTCTAATTTTATTTACCCTAGCCAAATTTGCACGTGGCTCAGGTAGTAATCCACAGATTATTACCCTTGTGGTTCTGCTTTTTAATTTGGCCCCTAGCTGCTCAAACTCCCTCAGCAGAACATCCTTCCTTGTCCTATCTATGTTGTTGGTACCAACATGGACCATGACAACTGGATCCTCCCCCTCCCACTCCAAGTTTCTCTCCAGCCCAGAGGAGATGTCCTTAACCCTGGCACCGGGCAGACAACACAGCCTTCGGGACTCTCGCTCTGAGCTGCAAAGAACTCTATCTATCCCACTAACAATACTATCCACTACCACTACAACATTTCTTTTAACTCCCCCCACTTGAATGGCCCCCCGCTCCACGGTGTTGTGGCCAGGTTGCTCATCCTCCCCGCAGTCCCTGTTCCCATGCTCACAGGGAGTAAGAGCCTCAAACCTGTTGGACAAGAGCAAGGGCTGCGGCTCCTCCAACACTACCTCCAGAATCCCTGTACCTGCCTTACTTCTAGTTATACCATCCTGACCCTGGCAACGGACTACATCTGAATTAATTAATCTAATTGGTGTGACTACCTCGTGATACACAAAGTCCAGGTAACTCTCCCCCTCCCTGATGTGCCTCAGTGTTTGAAGCTCGGACTCCAGCTCTTCAACACGGAGCCGGAATTCCTTGAGCAGCCAAAACTTACTGCAAATATGATCACCGTGAGCATCAATGGTGTCCACCAGCTCTCACATATTGCAGCAGCAACACATCACCTGATCTCCCATTCTATGTAATTAATTAAATTTATTAATATTATTTTTAAATACCCTCTGCTCCGAATCTAGATGATGAATATCGCACCTTAAAAACTATAAACCACAGAGTTTAATCTTAAAAAAGAGAGAAATACTTAACAACCAATCACTTACCCGCTTTCTGGTGACGTCACACTTGGATTACTTTTTACCTCTCTCCTTCCCTCCGAGTTCCGAGTTCGGAGACTGGTACGCCTTACCTGGTCTCTGGAGCCTTTTATAGCCCCGCTCTGCCGCTCAAGTTTCCCGCCGACGCTCTGAGGCCTTACCTGGTCTCTGGGGCCTTTTATAGCCCCGCTCTGCTGCGCGCGATTCCTGCCAACGCTGTGAGGCCTTACCTGGTCTCTGGGGCCTTTTATAGCCCCGCTCTGCCGCTCAAGAGTCCCGATGATGCTGTGAGGCCTTACCTGGTCTCTGGGGCCTTTTATAGCCCCGCTCTGCCGCTCAAGATTCCTGACGACGCTGTGAGGCCTTACCTGGTCTCTGGGGCATTTTATAGCCCCGCTCTGCCGCTCGAGATTCCCGCCGATGCTGTGAGGCCTTACCTGGTCTCTGGGGCCTTTTATAGCCCCGCTCTGCCGTGCACGATTCCTGCCGACACTGTGAGGCCTTACCTGGTCTCTGGGGCCTTTTATAGCCCCGCTCTGCTGCGCGCGATTCCTGCCAACGCTGTGAGGCCTTACCTGGTCTCTGGGGCCTTTTATAGCCCCGCTCTGCCGCTCAAGAGTCCCGATGATGCTGTGAGGCCTTACCTGGTCTCTGGGGCCTTTTATAGCCCCGCTCTGCCGCTCAAGATTCCTGACGATGCTGTGAGGCCTTACCTGGTCTCTGGGGCATTTTATAGCCCCGCTCTGCCGCTCGAGATTCCCGCCGATGCTGTGAGGCCTTACCTGGTCTCTGGGGCCTTTTATAGCCCCGCTCTGCCGTGCACGATTCCTGCCGACACTGTGAGGCCTTACCTGGTCTCTGGGGCCTTTTTTAGCCCCGCTCTGCCGCTCGAGATTCCCGCCAACGCTGTGAGGCCTTACCTGGTCTCTGGGGCCTTTTATAGCCCCACTCTGCCGCTCGAGATTCCTGCCGACGCTGTGAGGCCTTACCTGGTCTCTGGGGCCTTTTATAGCCCTGCTCTGCCGCTCGATAGTGCCAACGATGCTGTGAGGCCTTACCTGGTCTCTGGGGCCTTTTATAGCCCCGCTCTGCCGCTCAAGATTCCCGCCGATGCTCTGAGGCCTTACCTGGTCTCTGGGACCTTTTATAGCCCCGCTCTGCCGCTCGAGATTCCCGCCGATGCTGTGAGGCCTTACCTGGTCTCTGGGGCCTTTTATAGCCCCGCTCTGCCGCTCGAGATTCCCGACGATGCTGTGAGGCCTTACCTGGTTTCTGGGGCATTTTATAGCCCCGCTCTGCCGCTCGAGATTCCCGCCGACGCTGTGAGGCCTTACCTGGTCTCTGGGGCCTTTTATAGCCCCGCTCTGCCGCTCAAGATTCCCGACGATGCTGTGAGGCCTTACCTGGTCTCTGGGGCATTTTATAGCCCCGCTCTGCCGCTCGAGATTCCCGACGATGCTGTGAGGCCTTACCTGGTCTCTGGGGCATTTTATAGCCCCGCTCTGCCGCTCGAGATTCCCGCCAACGCTGTGAGGCCTTACCTGGTCTCTGGGGCCTTTTATAGCCCCGCTCTGCCGCTCGAGATTCCCGCCGATGCTGTGAGGCCTTACCTGGTCTCTGGGGCCTTTTATAGCCCTGCTCTGCCGCTCAAGATTCCCGCCGACGCTGTGAGGCCTTACCTGGTTTCTGTGGCCTTTTATAGCCCCGCTCTGCCGCTCGAGATTCCCGCCGACTTCAGGGCTGTGTGTTGTACAGGTCTGTGCCCTTACACTGCAGTGCTGCGTGTTTTACAGGTCTGTGTCCTTACACTGCACGGCTGTGTGTTGTACAGGTCTGTGCCCTTACACTGCAGTGCTGGGTCTTGTACAGGTCTGTGTCCTTACACTGCAAGGCTGCGTGTTTTACAGGTCTGTGTCCTTACACTGCACGGCTGTGTGTTGTGCAGGCTGTGTTCTGTAGGGGGTTTTGCTCTGCCCAATTACAGGGGTCTTTAGTGCCTGTTAATGTATTGGGCCTCTGTCTCCTTTATGCCCTTGCGGCTTATGTTAGCCTGCAGGTCGGGTGTCACTAAACACCCTCTAAGGAGATAGAGAACAACAGCTTATAGAGGAGGACTAGAATACGGTGACGACCCGCACAGTTTATACCTAATCTGCAGGGTACTCCTGAGCCCAAGGGCTCCTATAGTCCTTTCTCTTTTTCCCTAGCCTGCTGTTCCCTTGTTTGGCGGGTTCGAAGCGCCCTAATGCCCCTATCTGGCTCTAGCTCCAGAATTTGGATGGAGAATGATGCACTTTAAATAGACACTCGGAGACAAGTAGTCCTTGGAAAAAACAGGTGACAACCAAATTTATTTGGTTCTACCACGAGCGTAATAAACACACACACTCTATAACTATAAATAAAATATGGGAGAGAACGGACATAACGAGAATGTTTTACACTGTTTTAACTTTACCAAGTCCAATCCCACCAACCCACTTTCCTACCTAGACTAGACTGACAGTTGCAGGCCCTTGGATTATACTCACAGCCTATTTTGAGTGCGGTTGTTGGGTTGTTGCTGTTGTTGGTTGGTTTGTGCTTGATGGAAAAGGCTCCCAAAATAGCGGGAGTGAATGCCGTCTTCCACAGCCACTTTGGTCGTTGGTGTCTTCTTGTTGATGTCCCCGGGACGGGAGTTGGTATACGGTGCGGTTTCTTGCGGTGATGTTGCGCCGTCTGGTAGCGGAGTAAACTTTCAGTATGCCGATTGAGTCTGGGGCCTGATGGTGGATCTTCTCATCAGCGTGGCTGGAGTTCTTTAGATGGTAGTTCGCCCCAGCTCGTCTCTCCCTCAGCTTCTTAACTCGCTCTCCTGCTCTTTCTTCAGGTCTTTAATAATCTCTTTGTTAAGTCTGTGTGTGTCTAGTTATTGTTAATAAGAATCACTGCACACAGACCACAAGAATAAATTCAACAGGTCTTTACTAGTCGAAGGTCAGGCTGAACTGCCCAATAAATCATTACACAGCACTTATATACCGGTGTGGTCACCACCGGTATTACAGTATACAGCAGCCAAGATAAAGTAGTGCATCTCTTAAAATAGTTCTCTTAAAGGTGGAACGGTTACATACACCACAATCCTCCCTTTTTAGCTTAACAGTATATATTCCCCATTTAACATAACATAATAACATATATACACAACTTCATGTAAAAACAGTTCACAGATTCAGTATCTGAGGAGGCCTCCTGATCCGAGACGGATAACGCCTTTCAGGGGTCTCTGGTTCTCGTTGCTGGGGTGACTCATCTAGTTGATCCCCTATGGATAGGACATCATCATCAGGTATATTCACTTCTGAGGTAGATGCTTCAGGTTCACTAACTTCCTCCACGGTTGTCTCTGTCGTAACCATGGGCTCGACCCTTGTTCTCGATCCCACCAGTTGGTCAGCATGACGTCGCATTACGTTTTCACCAACATCTACCGTGTACATCAGGGGTCCTTGTCTGGCCCGAATTGTTCCAGATTGCCATTTCTCGTTTTTACAGTCCCTGGCTAACACCGGTTGTCCTATTTCAAAACTCCGAGTGGGCTTGTTACTAATATGCTGGAACTGTTTGTTTTCGACTTCCCTCCGCACATTAGGTTTTAACAAGTCCAACCTGGACCGCAACCTCCTGTTATAGAACATCATGGCAGGACTTTGGTTTGTTGGTGCATGGGTGGCGTTTCGATATGCCAGTAGGAAATTGTCCACCTTGTGTTGCAGTGGAATCTCATCTTCGCTCATGGCCTTTATTGCCTTTTTGAATGTCTGTACAAACCTCTCGGCCAGCCCATTCGTAGCTGGATGATATGGGGCAGAGGTATAATGTTTCACCCCATTCTTCTTCAGGAATTTCTGGAATTCCTCTGACACGAACTGTGGTCCGTTGTCTGAACATATTTGCTCTGGCAATCCATTTCTTGCAAATATCGTTCTTAGCACCGCGATCGTCTTCTCCGAGGTAGTGGTAGCCATTTTAATCACTTCTGGCCATTTAGAATGTGAGTCCACCGTAATTAAAAACATGGAGTCCATGAATGGACCAGCAAAGTCAATATGTACACGTTGCCATGGGGTTGAAGGCCATTCCCATGGATGCAGCGGTGCAATTGGAGGTGCCTTTTGGACTTTTTGGCACCCTGAGCAGCTTTTCGTCAGATCCTCTATCTGTTGGTCGATGCCCGGCCACCACACATAAGCCCTAGCAAGGCTTTTCATCTTGACTCCCCCCAGATGACCTTCATGTAGTTCTTTTAGAACTCTCTCTCTTAACTTAGGAGGGATAATCACCCTTGTTCCATACATCAATGTTCCCTGACAGATGGACAGCTGTTCTCGTCTTGCTGAGAATGCCGGTAACAGTGGATCACCATGGGCTGGCCATCCCTTTACTGTCAAGTCGTAGACCCGGGACAGTGTCGGGTCATTCCTAGTCTCCCTTTCAATATTTGCATTGGTGACAGGTAAACATTCGATGATGGTCGAGTGAAATAACTCCACCGGGTCAACCGTCGGTGCCTCCTCCTCAGTAGGTAGTGGCAGGCGCGACAGCCCATCAGCATTACCATGCTGCTTTGTACCTTTGAATTCTATCTGATATTGATGTGCCCCTAGGAAAAGGGACCATCTCTGGAGCCTCTGTGCTGTCATCACCGAAACACCCTTCTTAGGGTTAAAAATGGATACCAACGGCTGGTGGTCTGTCAGCAGTGTAAACTTCTGGCCCTGCAGGTAATGATTAAACTTCTTTACTCCCCACACAAGGCTGAGAGCCTCCCTATCTATCTGAGCATAGTTGCGCTCAGCTGAGGTCAATGATCTGGATGCAAATGCGACTGGCCTTTCCAAGCCATTTGGCAACTTGTGTGAGAGTACTGCTCCAATACCATAAGGAGAAGCATCACAAGCTAAACGAATAGGTAGCGTTGGGTTGAAGTGAGCCAACACTTCCTCTGAGGTGATCAATGCCTTGCTTTTGCGAAAGGCCTTCTTACAGTCCTCGCTCCACTTCCATTGTACTTCTTTCTGCAAAAGAGTGTTCAGTGGGTGCAGCACCGTGGATAGATTTGGCAGAAACTTATGGTAATAGTTAATCAACCCTAGGAACGACCTCAACTGGGATACATTTTCCGGAGCGGGAGCCTTCACAACAGCTTCGATCTTGTCAGGTGACTTGTGCAGCCCCTCCTGGTCAATGACATGACCACAGTACGAGATCCGTTTCTGAAAGAACTCACATTTCTGGCGATTAACTCGAAGTCCATATTCCTTTAATCTGGTGAGCACCAGTTTCAAATTTGCAAGGTGTTCCTCATCGTCATCTCCTGTAATCAGGATATCGTCCAAGTAACATTGAGTGCTTGGAATTCCCTGTAATACCTGCTCCATGGCCCTCTGCCAAATTGCTGGAGCCGAAGCCACTCCAAAAACCAGTCTATTATATCGATACAAGCCTCTGTGCGTGTTGATTGTGAGATACTGGCGCGACTCTTCCTCAACTTCCATCTGTAAGTACGCTTACGCCAGGTCTATCTTGGTGAAGTGTTTCCCGCCAGACAATGAAGCAAAGATATCCTCAATCCGCGGAAGCGGATATTGCACCGTGTGAAGCACCGGATTAACCGTGATCTTGAAGTCTCCACAGATGCGGACCTTCCCCGGTTCCCCTGGCTTGTTACTCGATGAACGCTTCATGACGGGAACAATGGGCGTGGCCCACTCACTCCAGTCCACCTTAGACAGTGCTCCTGAACGTTCTAGCCCTTCCAGCTCAGCTTCCACAGCAGGTCGTATCGCATAAGGTACCGGTCTGGCTTTGAAAAATTTTGGGTTTGCATGTTCTGCAATCTTGATTTTTGCCGTAATTCCTCTCAGTGTTCCCAGTCCCTGTTGGAACACCTCTTTAGCCTCATCCAATATTCTGGACAATCGTTCAGGTTTGACATCTTTTTTTCCGGAATCTACCGTTATTGCTTTTAGGGAGTGCCAGTCCATATTTATTTTCCTGATCCACTCCCGTCCCAGAAGTGGTGGACCTCCCTCAGGTAGTACATATATGTCCATTCCTTGGTGTTCTTTGCCCTTGTGTACCACCTTGACTTTTATCTTTCCGATGGGGTATACTCTTTGCCCCGTGTATGTCTGCAATACTATCTCCGTATCCCGTAGGGGAATATGTGTGAATAACCTTTTGTAATCTTGCTTATTCATGACCGTCAACGCTGATCCGGTGTCCAATTCCATCTTCACTTGGACTCCTGCTATCTGAAGTGTGACCCAGATAGTTTGTAGGTCAGCTTCCTTACTCACATTGTGAATTCTCAGACTACCCAGTTCCTTGCTGTTGGCGTCTGAATCCGAATTCTGTTCATCCGAACTCTTCTCAGCCACCTTATGTACCTTTCTGCACTTTTCCTGCGGTGACTTTTTGTTGCTGGTCTTCTTTCCTGACCGGCATACTTTAGCTATGTGACCATGCTTGCCACATTTTCTACATTCCTGATTTTTAAACCAGCATTGGTTCTGATCGTGTGTTGTCTTTCCACAACGATAACATTTCGCTGTACCCAAAGCCAGTTGATCTACGCTGAGTACCGCTGCCTTCAGCTGCATTTCCACAGTGCCTCTCGCTGCGGCTTCGTGCGATGCTGCAATAGTGACAGCCTTATCAAGTGTAAGATCATTCTCTTCAAGCAGCCGCTTTTGTGTTCCTTCTTTCGACAATCCACACATGAATTTGTCTCTCAGTGCCTCTGTCAGTCTTTCCCCAAACTGACAGTATTTCGCTAGCTTACGCAGTTCAATTAAATACTCCGCGTTGCTTTCCTCTTTCAGTTGCGTTCTCGCATAAAATTTAAATCGTTCCGCTAACATCAGCGGTGTGGGGTTCAAATGATTTCTCAGGACAGCAACAATATTAGCGAAAGCCTGATCCGCCGGTTTAGCTGGTGATAGAAGATGCTTCAATAGCCCGTATGTCTTCGCACCCATTGAGTTTAGTAAGGTTAGTGCTTTATCTTCATCTGATATTTTATTTGCCTTACAATAAATCTCTATGCGTTCTACATACGTGGCCCAATCTTCAACATCGGCATCGAAATCATTGATGTTACCACGCTTAGGCATCCTCGCAATCTTCTTGAGAAACAAAAAGAAATTTTTATTTTATTTTTATTTTTATTTTTTTTAAATGGCGGTTTCCCGCGCTTGTCTTCTTCCCCCGCCTACGAAAATGGTGGCTTCCCGCGTTTGCCTTTCTCCCCCGCTGGCTGTAATGGCAATTGCCGTATTGCTGTGTTCGCCCTCCCGAGCGGTTCTCAAATCGTGCCTCCCAGCCCCTCTTGCAGTCCGGTCCTTTCCCCCGGCTGCGGCTGAGTTCTCCGTGGTTTTTTTTAATTTATTTTTTTTATTTTTCTCCTGCGCCTCGCGGCCTCGGTAGCTACCCGGCCTTTTTCCCCGGTCGCGGTCGAGCTCTCTCTCGACGCTGTTGCTTCTCCCAGCCCGCTTGCAGCCCGGTCTTTTACACCGGCTGCGTTTGCATTCACCGCGGCTCCCGTGCCTTACGCTGCCCCAGTCTCAGCGCCTCTGGCCCCGACTTCTGTCCGGCTCTTTTCCCCGGCCGTGGTCGAGTTCTCCGCCCTTATATCTTCCGTTTTTCCCTCCCCTACTTCACAGCCAACGTGGCCGACTTGCTGCTCGTCGCTGATCGGCTTACCCACCAGTGGTAGAAGGGATGATCACTGCCTGTTGCTGATGGAAGGCTTCGTGTCAGGATTCTTCCTTGCTCTTCAGACCCGAGTCTTTTCTCAGCAGGATGATGAGGGCGGATGCCTCTTCTCAACGCCCGTTAAACTGCCTTGGATATATCTCTGCCGCAGGGTAAGATCGTCATCGTCGCCACTGTTAAGTCTGTGTGTGTCTAGTTATTGTTAATAAGAATCACTGCACAAAGACCACAAGAATAAATTCAACAGGTCTTTACTAGTCGAAGGTCAGGCTGAACTGCCTCATTACACAGCACTTATATGCCGGTGTGGTCACCACCGGTATTACAGTATACAGCAGCCAAGATAAAGTGGTGCACCTCTTAAAATAGTTCTCTTAAAGGTGGAACGGTTACATACACCACACTCTTGGTTCTGTATTTTATACACAATTCCATTTCGACCTCTTCGCGCCCAATTAAATTGGTGTTTACAAGTGTGAGGGCAGGGGTATTGTTTTGAGTGCACAGCGGCTCCTCCAAGTCTGCTGTCCCATTGTGTCAGTCCTGGGACTTGATTATTTTGGGCCACCTCTTAACTGTAGTGATCCCAAAACTATTGTCCCTAGTCCGAGTTGATTAAGGTGATGATGGCCTGTACTCATAGCTCGATTAGGGGTGAGTCACATATCCTTGCTTCAGGCCCGACTCAGTCCCCTGATTGACCTTTGAGAATGCACTTTGTTTCGATTGGCCGACATCTATGGCTCGCTTCTGAGCCACAGTCCCCTGTATTCAGATATCCCAGCCTGCTTTTCGGGACCACTGCATTGGCCGAAAATGTTGATTTTAAACTGTATAGGGCAATCCAATTTTGGTCACCTTGCCCTTAGAGGGCTCCAATAAAACGTGGTTGTGGATTTTCTAACCCTACAGTTCTTTAACTGCAGGGCTGCGTGTTGAACAGGTCGGTGTCCCTACACTGCAGGACTGTGTGTTGTACAGGTCTGTGTCCTTACACTGCAGTGCTGCGTGTTGTATAGGTCTATGTCCTTACACTGCAGGACTGGATGTTGCACAGGTCTGTGAACTTACACTGCAGGGCTTGATGTTGTACAGGTCTGTGTCCTTACACTGCAGGGCTGCGTGTTGCACAGGTCTGTGTCCTTACACTGCAGGCCTGGATGTTGTACAGCCTGGTGTCCTTACACTGCAGGGCTTTGTGTTGTACCGGTCTGTGTCCTTATACTGCACTGCTGGATGTTGTACAGGGCTCTGCCCTTATACTGCAGGGCTGGATTTTGTACAGATCTGTGACCATACACTGCAGGGCTGCATGTTGTACAGGTCTGTGTCCTTCCAATGCAGGGCTGTGTGTTGTACAGATCTGTGTCCTTACATTGCAGGGCTGCGTGATTCAGCGAGGCGAGGCCCGACCAGAGCGGACCTGCGAGGGAGCAGTGAGCAGCTGAGGAGTTTAAAACCGGCGGCAGTTGAAAACCGGTGGCTGATTCAGCGAGGCGAGGCCCGACCAATTCAGCAGCAGGGGAGAGATGTAAAAAGTAATCCAAGTGTGACGTCACCAGGGAGCAGGTAAGTGATTGGTTGGTGAGTATTTCTTTCCTTCTCCTTTTCATTACAAGCTTAAATTCTGTGGTTTATATTTTCTTGGGTCTCTGTAGTGTGGTGGGGACAGTTGGTAAATAAGCGCACTAGAGTATATCTTTAACTGGTGGTATTGAATTAATTAAAATTAATTAAAGGGGTAAGTCATGGCAGGAGAGCCCAGCCCTGTGTTAGGCTCCGCTTGCTCTATGTGGGAATTCAGGGACGCTGCCAGTGTCCCTGACGACCACGTGTGCCAGAAATGCATCCAGCTGCAGCTACTAACGGGCCGTATGGAGGCGCTGGAGCTGCGGATGGATGGGTTGTGGAGCATTCATGATGCTGAGAGGGTCGTGGATTACACGTTTGATGAGTTGGTCACGCTCATGGTAGGGATGCACAAGCAGAAGGGAAATGGGTGACCACCAGGTGGTGCAATAGAAGCAGGCAGGTAGTGCAGGGGACCCCTGTGGCCATCCCCCTTTCAAACAGGTATACCAGTTTGGATACTGTTGAGGGGGATGACTCACCAGGGGAAGGTGGCAGCAGCCAACTTCCTGGCACCAGGGGTGCTTCTGCTGCTCAGGAAGGGAGGAAAAAGAGTGGGAGAGCAATAGTGGTAGGGGATTCTATCATAAGGGGAACAGATAGGCGTTTCTGTGGCCATATACATGACTCCAGGATGGTTTGCTGCCTCCCTGGTGCCAGGGTCAAGGATGTCACTGAATGGCTGTAGGGCATCCTGAAGGGGGAGGGTGAACAGGCAGAGGTCGTGGTTCACATTGGGACCAACGACATAGGTAGGAAGATGGATGAGGTCCTGCAGCAAGAATTTAGGGAGCTAGGTAGCAGATTAAAGAGTAGGACCTCAAAGGTTGTAATCTCTGGATTACTCCTGGTGCCACGTGCTAGTGAGTATAGGAATAGGAGGATAGAGCAGATGAATGCATGGCTAATGAGTTGGTGCAGGAGGGAGGGCTTTAGTTTCCTGGATCACTGGGCCTGCTTCTGGGGAAGGTGGGACTTGTACAAGTCGGATGGGTTGCACCTGAACCAGAGCGGGACAAATATCCTTGCGGGGAGGTTTGCTAGCACTGTTCGGGGGGTTTAAACTAAAATGGCAGGGGGTTGGGAACCTGAGCAGGGAGACAGAGGAAAGGAAAACAGGGATAAAAGCAAAATATAGGAAGGAGAAAAACAAAAGTGGCAGTCAGAGAAATCAACGGTTTAAATCAAACGTGGCCACAGTAAATAATAATTCTAATAGGTCTAAGAGTGTTAAAAAAACAAGCCTGAAGGCTTTGTGTCTTAATGCGAGGAGCATTTGTAATAAGGTGGATGAATTGGTTGCGCAAATAGAGGTAAACGAATATGATTTGGTTGGGATTACGGAAACATGGCTCAAGGATGGCCAAGACTGGGAACTCAACATCCAGGGGTATTTGATATTCAGGAAAGATAGGCAAAAGGGAAAGGGAGGTGGGGTAGCATTACTGGTTAAAGAAGGGATTAACACAATTGTAATGAAGGATATTAGCTCTGATGATGTGGAATCTGTATGGGTAGAATTGAGAAATACTAAGGGGAAAAAAACATTAGTGGGAGTGTTATATAGACCTCCAAACAGTAAGGCGGAGGTTGGGGATGGTATTAAAAGGGAAATTAAAGAAGCGTGCAATAAGGGCACAGCAGTCATCATGGGTGACTTTAACGATAGCAAAATACTGCAGATGTTGGAAATCCGAAATAACAACAGAAAATGCTGGAAAAACTCAGCAAGTCAGGCAACATCCGTGGAGAGAAATTTGAGTTGACGTTTCGGGTTTGACCCTTCTTCAAAACTGGAGAGAAAAGGAACTAGATCGAAGGCAGGGCTGCGATCGGACAAAAGAATAAAAGAACCAAAAGAAGTAAAAGAGATTAGAAGCTAGACGAGATGGTAATAGGCTGTGATTAGGTGTAAAGTGTACTGGCAGGGCAAAAGATAGCTGCCAGGTGTGAGAGAGAAACAAAAGGAAAGGGGGGGGGGGGAAAGGAAAGGAGTGGAAAAATATAAGTGAAAATGAAATAGGGGCCGAGGTTATGATCTGAAATTGTTGAACTCGATATTGAGACCGGAAGGCTGCAGACTGCCTAATCGGAAGATGAGGTGCTGTTCCTCGAGTTTACGTTGAGCTTCCGTGGAACAGTACAAGAGGCCAAGGACGGTGAGGTCCGAGTGGGAATGGAGCGGTGAATTGAAATGACAGGCGACCGGAAGCTCGGGGTCACCCTTACGGACTGAACGGAGGTGTTCCGCAAAGCGGTCACCCAATCTGCGTTTGGTCTCCCCAATGTAGAGGAGACCGCATCGTGAGCAGCGAATACAGTATACTAGATTGCGAGAAGTACAAGTAAATCGCTGTTTCACTTGGAAGGGGTGTTTGGGGCCCTGGACAGTGGGGAGGGGGGAGGTATAGGGGCAGGTGTTACATCTCCTCCGCTTGCACGGGAAGGTGCCAGGCGAAGGGGAAGGGCTGTTTGGGGTGATAGAGGAGTGGACTAGGGTGTCTCGGAGAGAGCGGTCCCTGCGGAATGCTGAAAGGGGAGGGGAGGGGAAGATGCGTTTGGTGGTGGGATCACTTTGGAGGTAGCGGAAATGCCGGAGGATGATCCGTTGAATGTGGAGGCTGGTGGGGTGAAAGGTGAGGACAAGGGGAACCCTATCGTGGTTCCGGGAGGGAGGGGCAGGGGTGAGGGCAGAGGTGCGGGAGATAGAACTGACACGGTCGAGGGCAGTGTCAACTACGGTAGAGGGGAATCCTCGGTTGCGGAAAAAGGAAGACATGTCTGAAGCACCGGTGTGGAAGGTGGCATCGTCGGAGCAGATACGGCGGAGGCGGAGAAACTGGGAGAATGGAATAGAGTCCTTACAGGAAGCGGGGTGGGAGGAAGTGTAGTCCAGGTAGCTGTGGGAGTCAGTGGGCTTGTAGTAAATATTGGTCGATAACCTATCCCCAGAGATGGAGACGGAGAAGTCGAGGAAGGGAAGGGAAGAGTCAGAGATGGACCATGTGAAGGTGAGGGAAGGGTGGAAATTGGAGGCAAAGTGAATGAAATTGTCAAGTTCGGGGCGAGAGCAGGAAACTGCACCGATACAGTCATCAATGTATCGGAAAAAGAGGTGAGGGAGGGGACCCGAGTAGGACTGGAACAAAGATTGTTCCACATAGCCCACAAAAAGGCAGGCATAGCTAGGACCCATGCGGGTACCCATGGCAACACCTTTGATTTGGAGGAAATGAGTGGAGTTAAAGGAGAAGTTGTTCAATGTGAGAACAAGTTCAGCCAGGCGGAGGAGGGTCGTGGTGGATGGGGACTGGTCGGGCCTCTGTTCGAGGAAGAAGCGGAGTGCCCTCAGGCCATCCGGGTGGGGGATGGAGGTGTAGAGGGATTGTACGTCCATGGTGAAAAGGAAGCGGTTGGGGCCAGGAAACTGGAAACTGTTAAAGTGGCGGAGGGCGTCCGAAGAGTCGCGGATGTAGGTGGGAAGAGACTGGACAAGGGGAGAAAAGATAGAGTCAAGATAGGAAGAGATAAGTTCCGTAGGGCAAGAACACCTTACACCTAATCACAGCCTATTACCATCTCGTCTAGCTTCTAATCTCTTTTACTTCTTTTGGTTCTTTTATTCTTTTGTCCGATCGCAGCCCTGCCTTCGATCTAGTTCCTTTTCTCTCCAGTTTTGAAGAAGGGTCAAACCCGAAACGTCAACTCAAATTTCTCTCCACGGATGTTGCCTGACTTGCTGAGTTTTTCCAGCATTTTCTGTTGTTATATGGGTGACTTTAACCTACATATAGATTGGGCCAACCAAATTAGTAATAATACTGTGGAGGAGGAATTCCTGGAGTGTTTACGGGATGGTTTCCTGGACCAATATGTCAAGGAACCAACCAGAGATCAGGCCATCTTAGACTGGGTAATATGTAACGAGAAAGGATTAATTAGCAATCTTGTTGTACGAGGCCCCTTGGGTTGGAGCGATCATAATATGATTGAATTCTTCATTAAGATGGAGAATGAAGTAGTTGACTCAGAGACAAGGGTCCTCAATTTAAATAAAGGAAACTACGATGGTCTGAGGAGCGAGTTGTGTAGAATTGATTGGGGAATGGCACTCAAAGGGTTGACGGTGGATAGGCAATGGCAAACATTCAAAGACTGAATGGATGAGCTACAGAATTTTTTCATCCCATTTTGGCATAAAAATAAAACAAAAAAGGTGACTCAACCGTGGCTAACAAGGGAAATTAGGGATAGCATAAGATCCACGGAGAGGACATATAAATTGGCCAGAAAAAGCAATAATCCTGAGGATTGGGAGCAGTTTAGGATTCAACAAAGGAGGACAAAGGGATTAATTAAGAAAGGGAAAATAGAATATGAGAGTAAGCAAGCAGGGAACATAAAAAGTGACTGTAAAAGCTTTTATAGCTATGTGAAGAGAAAAAGATTGGTGCAGTCAAGTGCAGGTCCCTTACAGTCAGAATCAGGGGAATTTATAATGGGAAACAAGGAAATGGCAGACCAACTAAATACATACTTTGGTTCTGTCTTCACAAAGGAGGTCACAAATAACCTCCCAGAGATGCCAGAGAACATAGGGTCTAATGAGAGGGAGGAACTGAAAGAAATTAGTATTTGTAGGGAAATGGTGTTCGGAAAATTGATGGGACTGAAGGCTGATAAATCCCCAGGGCCTGATAATCTACATCCTAGGGTACTTAAGGAAGTGGCCCTAGAGATAGTAGATGCTTTGCTGGTCATCTTCCAGAACTCGATAGACTCTGGAACGGTACCCATGGATTGGGGGGTAGCTAATGTTACCCCACTATTCAAAAAAGGTGGTAGAGAAAAAGCCTGACATCAGTAGTGCGGAAAATGCTAGAGTCTATTATAAAAGATGTAATAGCAGAGCACTTGGAAAGCAGTGACAGGATCGGACAAAGTCAACATGGATTTACAAAAGGTAAATCATGCTTGACTAATCTACTGGAATTTTTTGAGGATGTAACTGGTAAAATAGATAAGGGAGAACCAGTGAATGTGGTGTATTTGGACTTTCAGAAGGCTTTCGATAAGGTCCCACATAAGAGATTAGCGTGCAAAATTAAGGCACATGGCATTGGGGGAAAGGTATTGACTTGGATAGAGAACTGGTTAGCGGACAGAAAGCAAAGAGTTGGAATAAACGGGTCGTTTTCCGAGTGGCAGGCCGTGACTAGTGACGTACCGCAAGGATCGGTCCTAGGACACCAGCTGTTCACAATATATATTAATGATCTGGACGAGGGAATTGGAAGTTATATCTCCAAATTTGCAGACGACACAAAGCTGGGTGGGAGGGTAAGCTGTGAGGAGGATGTCGTGAAACTCCGCTACAATTTGCACAGGTTGGGTGATTGGGCAGAAACATGGCAAATGCACTATAATGTGGATAAATGTGAGGTTATCCACTTTGGTGGCAAAAACAGGAAGGCAGATTATTATTTGAATGGCAATAGATTGGGAGAAGGGGAAGTGCAACGAGATCTGGGTGTTCTTGTGCACCAGTCGCTGAAGGTAAGCATGCAGGTGCAGCAGGCGGTTAAGAAGGCAAATGGTATGTTGGCCTGCGTAGCAAGAGGGTTCAAGTAAAAGAACAAGGATGTCTTGCTGCAGTTGTACAGGGCCTTGGTGAGACCGCACCTTGAGTATTGTGTGCAGTTTTGGTCACCTTACCTGAGGAAGGACATTCTTGCCATGGAGGGAGTGCAGCGAAGATTCACCAGGCTGATACCTGGGATGGCAGGAATGACGTATGAGGAGAGATTGTGTTGATTGGGTTTATAGTCACAGGAGTTTAGAAGATTGAGAGGGGATCTCATCGGAACCTATAAAATTCTGTCAGGTCTGGACAGACTAGATGCAGAAAGGATGTTTCTGATGGCCGGGGAGTCCAGAACAGGGGTCACAGTCTAAGGATAAGGGGTAAGCCATTTAGGACTGAAATGAGGAGGAATTTCTTCAACCAGAGAGTGGTGAACCTGTGGAATTCTCTGCAACAGAGGGCGGTGGAGGCCAGTTCATTAAATATATTCAAGAAAGAGTTGGATATATTTCTTGAGGCTAAAGGGATCAAGGGATATGGGGAGAAGGCAGGGACAGGATACTGGGCTGAAAATTCAGTAGGGTTAGCGCCCATTTTGCGGCGCTAGAGGGCCTAGCGCCGCAATGATAGCTGTTTCTGAAATTCACTTCGGCGCTGCCATCGGCGTTAGCCGGTTGCGCTGCGCTGGCACTGATGACGTCATCAGTGTGCGCAGCATCCCGGTTGCCGTGGCAACACGCCCGAACGCCGAAATTCAGTTGCGGCCGCCTCGCCCGTGGCATCCGCAACTAAGACTCTGGCAACCGAGTCTTACACAAGTTAGCGCCGGCGCATTAAGGTCGCGCGGTGGCCGGCCACTTTCCCGCCGGCCGCCTGCCCGCACCTCCCTCCTCAGACTCCTCCACTCCCCCCCCGCGGAACAGATGCGTCTGGCCTGCAAGCCCGGCACTTGTCCGAGGTGCCAGGCTCATTTTTGAAAAAATCAAACGGCCAGCGATCGGGTGAAGGCAGCGCCTCCTTAACGGGAGGAGGAGGCCTGCACTTCCCCAGCCTGCCGCACTGCATCGGGTGCCGCAGCGCCAGATTAGCACCGCAATGCGGCACTCAGCGCCCATTGGGAGGCACTCACGCCCGCCAGTAGCACCGGCAGCCGTCTGGGCGCGGCGCTACTGAATTTTTGGCGCGCGCAAGGGAATTAGCGCCGGCACTAAATTTCCAGCGCTAAAGCCCTGGCGCGGCGTCAACTCAATTTCTAGGCCACTGAATTTGAATGATCAGCCATGATCTCATTCGAATGGCGGAGCAAGCTCGAAGGGCAGAATGGCCAACTCCTGCTCCTATCCTATCTTCTATGTCTGTGTCCTTACAATGCAGGGCTGGATGTTGCACAGATCTGTGTCCTTATAATGCAGATCTTGATGTAGTACAGGTCTGTGTCCTTACACGGCAGGTCTGAATGTTGTACAGGTCTGTGTCCTTACACTGCAGGGCTGCGTGTTGTACAGGTCTGTGTCCTTACACTGCAGGGTTGCGTTTTGTACAGGTCTGTGTCCTTACAGTGCTGGGTTGGATGTTGTACAGGTCTCTGTCCTTGCACTGCAGGGCTGGATTGTGTACAGGTCTATTCCTTACACTGCAGGGCTGCGTGTTGTACAGGTCTGTGTCCTTACACTGCACGGCTGGATGTTGTACAGGTCTGTGCCCTTACACTGCAGGGCTTTGTGTTGTACAGTTCTGTGTTCTTACACTGCAGGGCTGTGGGTTGTACACGTCTGTGTCACTACACTGCAGGCCTGTGTGTTGTACAGGTCTGTGTACTTATACTGCTAGGCTGGATGTTGTACAGGTCTGTGTCCTTACACTGTCGTGCTGGATGTTGTACAGGGCTGTGTCGTTACAGTGCAGGGCTGTGTGTTGTGCAGGTCGGTGTTCTTTCAATGCAGTGCTGCGTGTTGTACAGGTCTTTGCCCTTACACTGCAGTGCTGGATGTTGCACAGGTCTGTGTACTTACACTGCATGGCTGGATGCTGTACAGGTCGGTGTCCTTACACTGCAGGGCGGCGTGTTGTTCATGTCTGTGCCCTTACACTGCAGGCTGGGTGGTGCTCAGGCCTGTGTCCATACACTTCAGGACTGGATGTTTTACAGGTCTGTGCCCTTACACTGCAGGGCTGTGTGCTGTATAGGTCTGTGTCCTTACACTGTGTGATGAAATATATGCCTTCATCAGCCCATGTGTTTTACCTGCTTGTATTGTGTGAACCGCCCCCTTTTGTTCCTATTATGTGTATTGGCTACGCCCCTGTCTTTTGCCATATAAAGGTCTCAAGAGCTGTATGAGTCATTCCCACCAGACGAACCCGATGTGGGAAGACCTGCAATGCTGCAATGTTCTTAGTGATTAAAAGCCTTCAGTTGAATCCTTGTCTTTGAGTTATTGATGGCATATCAATTTTAATCACTAAAACACCAAGATGGATCGACTCCTGAAACCAGAGCGCTTGGATCTGGACCCCCATGCCTCAGACGCAGCCACACAGTTCGGACACTGGTTCCAATGCTTCGAATTTTTCATTGCAAACTCATCCACCGCCATAGCAGCCGCAACCGTTACCGGAGACATGAAACTGGGAATCCTGTGAAACTGGGTGAGCCATCGGGTCTCCCCTCTCATCCAAGATGCCACCAGCTACGGGGATGCCTGAACCATTTTGAAGGCCCACTACGTGCGGCCAATAAACGAGGTGTACGCCAGGCATCTTCTGACTACTCGCACGCAGCGGCATGGTGGGTCACTAGAGGACTTTATACTAAGCCTAAAAGTACTGGGCAGAGACTGTAACTGTAAGGCCGTGTCTGCCATCGTGTACACGGAGGAGCTGATTCGAGACTCCCTTATTGCGGGCCTCAGTTCAAATTACATTCGGCAGAAACTGTTTGAAAAGGAGGGACTGGACTTAAAACAGGCTATAGATATAGCGCGATCGCTGGATATGGCCCAGAAGAACTCTGAATCCTGTTCCCCAGGCCACGCGGCCCACTCCGCCTCGTGCGCGCCGTGGGGGCTGCCATCTTGGAAGCCATCTTCACCTCCCAGGTCTCAGGCCAGCCCAGCACCATCGGAGCCCCAGCCTCCACCCAGGAGCCCCACTACTGCCGCGATGCATCGGGGCCCGAAATACTACGTCTGCGGCCAGGACAAACACTCCAGGCATCTGTGCCCAGCGAAGGGCACCACCTGTTTTAAATGCGGGAAGAAAGGACATTTCAGCAAAGTCTGCAGAGGGAACCCCGCCTCCAACTCCACCACCGCCGCGTGCGCGCCATGGGAGCGGCCATCTTGGAAGCCATCTTGTCCACCCTCATGGAGTCCACCATCTTGCCCCGTCTACATGGACCTCCAGGACCCACTGGTGGCCTTGATCACAGTGGATCAATCCAGGCCGCATCCGTTGTCTAAATCAATGATGGACATAGAGGTAAACGGGAACAAGGTTAAATGCTTGGTTGACTGCGGGAGCACCGAAAGCTTTATTCATCCTAGCCTGGTAAAACGACTTTCACTTACGATAGTCCCCACACAGGGCAAAATCGCCATGGCCGATAAGACTCATACCTCAAAAATTACAGGTTTCTGCGCGGTTATGTTGTCGGCAAAAGGCAATGATTACAGAGATTTTAAACTATTGATAATGCCAGATCTCTGTGTGAGCATGATCTTGGGTCTGGACTTCCAGTGCCACCACCAAAGTATCACGCTTACCTACGGTGGGTCCCAGCCGCCCCTCACAGTGTGCGGTCTGGCTACCCTGAAGGTCAAGCCGCCCTCTCTGTTCGCCAACCTCGCACCCAACTGTCGACCCATAGCGACCAAGAATAGGCGGTACAGCTGTGAGGATAGACGGTTCATTGCGTCGGAAGTAGAAAGACTCAAGCGGGAGGGTATTATTGAATGCAGTACCAGCCCGTGGCGCGCCCAGGTAGTAGTAGTTAAGAGTAGCGAAAAGAAGCGGATGGTGATAGATTATAGCCAGACGGTTAATCTATACACCCAGCTAGACACCTACCCTCTGCCCCGCATAGCGGATATGGTTAACCAAATCGCGCAATACCTGGTGTTTTCAACCATCAACCTAAAATTGGCATACCACCAGCTCACCATTAGGCCGGAGGACCGTCCATACACCGCCTTCGAGGTGAACGGACGTCTCTACCACTTCCTCAGAGTCCCCTTTGGCGTAACGAATGGGGTCTCGGTCTTCCAGCGGGAGATGGACCGCATGGTCGATGAGAACCAGTTAACAGCCACCTACCCATACCTAGGCAACGTCACCATCTGCGGCCACGACCAGCAAGACCACGACTCGAACCTCGCGAGATTTCTGAAAACCGCCCTCAGACTCAATCTCACCTTCAACGAGAATAAGTGTGTCTTTAGCACCACGCGCCTCTGTATCCTGGGCTGCGTGGTAGAAAACGGGGAAATCGGTCCGGACCCCGACCGATTGCGCCCCCTACGGGAGCTACCCCTACCAAACACTCCCAAGGCCCTGAAAAGATGCCTGGGGTTCTTCTCCTATTACGCCCAATGGGTCCCCAATTATTCCGACAAGGCCCGTCCCCTCCTGAAATCAACGTCCTTCCCGCTCATGGCCGAGGCCCACGCCGCCTTCAACAGCATTAAACACGACATTGAGAAGGCCACGCTGTGGGCAGTGGACGAAAACACCCCTTTCCAGGTCGAAAGCGATGCGTCCGACTTCGCTTTAGCAGCCACCCTCAACCAGGATGGGCGGCCCGTAGCCTTTTTCTCAGGAACCCTCCAAGGGCCCGAGATCAGGCACTCCTCGGTAGAGAAGGAGGCCCAGGCCATAGTGGAGGCAGTGCGGCACTGGAGGCACTACCTAGCCGGCAAACGCTTCACCCTGCTTACCGACCAGCGGTCGGTAGCCTTCATGTTTAACAACAAATAGAGGGGGAAGATCAAGAACGACAACATTCTCAGGTGGCGGATCGAACTCTCCACATTTGAGTACGACATAATATATAGGCCGGGGGCCCTCAACGAATCCCCCGATGCCCTATCACGAGGGATGTGTGCCAGCACCCAGGGGGACAGGCTACAGGGCCTCCACAATGGCCTCTGCCACCCGGGGGTCACCCGGCTATTCCACTTTATAAAATCCCGTAACCTGCCCTATTCTATCGAGGAGGTCCGGTCTATCACCAGGGACTGCCACACCTGTGCGGAATGCAAGCCCCATTTTTTCAGGCCCGACCGAGCCCACCTGACCAAAGCTACATGGCCATTCGAGCACCTGAGCTTAGATTTCAAGGGACCACTCCCCTCCACCGACCGCAATGTGTACTTTCTCAACATTGTGGACGAGTACTCACGCTTCCCATTCGCCTATCCCTGCCCAGATATGACCAGTGCCACGGTCATCAAGTGCCTCGGCAACCTGTTTTGCACGTTCGGCATGCCTAACTACATCCACACTGACAGGGGGGCGTCGTTCATGAGCGATGAACTGCGCCAATACCTGCTATCGAAGGGGATAGCCACGAGTCGGACCACTAGTTATAACCCCCGGGGTAATGGGCAAGTGGAGAGGGAGAACGCGACGATGTGGAAGGCAGTCACCTTAGCACTAAGGTCTAAAGGCCTCCCCACCTCCCGCTGGCAGGAGGTCCTCCCAGACGTACTCCACTCGATAAGGTCGCTACTGTGTACTGCTACTAACGCCACTCCTCACGAGAAGATGTTTGTTTTTCCCTGCAAATCAACCTCAGGAGTATCCCTACCCTCGTGGCTCTCCACCCCAGGGACAGTCCTGTTACGGAAGCATGTGAGGTGCCACAAAACAGATCCCCTCGTGGAGGCAGTACACCCACTCCACGCAAACCCACAGTACGCGTACGTCAAGCACGCCGACGGGCGTGAAGACACCGTGTCCATAAAGGACCTCGCCTCGGCAGGAAGCGACGACGACGACCCATCACCACCACCCCCAGAAGAACCTCCACCATCCCCAGAGGTATCCTCACCACCCCCAGAAGTACCTGCAACACCCCCAGCACATGGGTATGCCCAGGAGGGTACCACGGACTCCCGGTCAGAACCCGAGGTACTGTTGCGACGTTCAGGAAGGACTATCACACCCCCGGACAGACTAAATCTGTAGAAGGGGTGAATGTGATGAAATATATGCCTTCATTAGCCCATGTGTTTTACCTGCTTGTATTGTGTGAACCGCCCCCTTTTGTTCCTATTGTGTGTATTGGCTACGCCCCTGTCTTTTGCCATATAAGGTCTCAAGAGCTGTATGAGTCATTCCTACCAGACGAACCCGATGTGGGAAGACCTGCAATGCTGCAAAGTTCTTAGTGATTAAAAGCCTTCAGTTGAATCCTTGCCTTTGTGTTATTGATGGCATATCACACTGCCGGGCTGGATTTTGTACAGGTCTATTCCTTACACTGCAGGCCTATGTGTTATACAGGTCTGTGTCCTTACACTGCAGGGCTGCGTGTTGTACAGGTCTGTGTCCTTACGCTGCAATGTTGTGTGTTGTACAGGTCTCTGTCCTTACACTGCAGGGCTGGATTTTGTACAGGTCTATTCCTTACACTGCAGGGCTGTGTGTTGTACTGGTCTGTGTTGTTACACTGCAGGGCAGGATGTTTTACAGTTCTGTGCTCTTACACTGCAGGGCTGCGTGTTGTACAGGTCTGTGTCCTTACACTGCAGTGCTGTGTGTTGTACAGTTCTCTGTCCTTACACTGCAGGGCTGGATGTTGTACAGATCTGTGTCACTACACTGCAGGGCTGTGGGTTGTACAGGTCTGTGTCCTTACCTGCAGGGCTGCGTGTTGTACAGGTCTGTGCCCTTACACTGCAGTGCTGCATTTTGTACAGGTCTGTGTCCTTACGCTGCAGTGATTTGTGTTGTACAGGTCTGTGTCCTTACACTGCAGCGCTGTGTGATGTACAGTTCTGTGAACCTACACTGCTGGGCTGGATGTTGTACAGCTCTATATCCTTACAGTGCAGGCCTGGATGTTGTTCAGGCCTGTGCCCTTACACTGCAGTGCTCGATGTTGTATAGATCTGTGTCCTTACACTGCAGGGCTGCGTGTTGTACAGGTCTGTGTCCTTACACTGCAGGGCTGGATGTTGCATAGGTCTGTGTACTTATACTGCAGTGCTGTTTGTTGTACAGGTCTGTGATCTTACACTGCAGGGCTGGGGGTTGTACAGCTCTGTGTCCATGCACTGCAGGGCTGCGTGTGGTACAGGTCTGTGTCCTTACACTGCTGGGTTTGATGTTGTACAGGTCTGTGTCACTAAACTGCAGGCCTGTGAGTTGTACAGGTCTGTGTTCTTACACTACAGGACTGGATGTTGTACAGGTCTGTGTCCTTACTCAGCAGAGTTGGATGTTGTACAGGTCTGTGTCACTACACTGCAGGGCTGTGTGTTGAACAGGTCTGTGTCCTTACACTTCAGGACTGGATGTTGTACAGGTCTGTGTCCTTACACTGCAGGGCTGGGTCTTGTACTGGTCTGTGTCCTTACACTGCAGGGCTGTGTGTTGTTCAGGTCTGTGTACTTATGCTGCTAGGCTGGATGTTGTACAGATCTGTGCCCTTACACGGCAGTGCTGGATGTTGTACAGGTCTGTGTCCTTACACTGCAGGGCTGTGTGATGTACAGGTCTGTGTCCTTTCACTGCAGGGCTGCGTGTTGTATAGGTCTTTGCCCTTACACTGCAGGACTGGACGTTGTACAGGTCTGTGTCCTTTCACTGCATGGCTGGATGATGTACAGGTCTGTGTCCTTACACTGCAGGGCTGGATGTTGTACAGGTCTGTGTAGTTACACTGCAGGGCTGGATGATGTACAGGTTTGTGTCCTTTCACTGCCGGGCTGCATGATGTACAGCTCTTTGTCTTTACACTGCTGGGCTGCGTGTTGTACTGCTCTGTGTCCTTAAACTGCAGGGCTGCATATTGTACAGGTCTGTGCCCATACACTGCTGGGCTGGACATTGTACAGATCTGTGCCCTTACACTGCAGGGCTGGATGATGTACAGGTCTGTGTCCTCACACTGCAGTGCTGCGTGTTGTACAGATCTGTGGCCTTATACTGCAGATCTTGATGTTGTACATGTCTGTGTCCTTACACTGCAGGTCTGATTGTTGTACAGGTCTGTGTCCTTACACTGCAGGGCTGCGTGTTGTACAGGTCTGTGCCCATACACTGTTGTGCTGGATGTTGTACAGGTCTGTGTCCTTACACTGCAGGGCTGCGTGTTTTACAGGTCTGTGTCCTTTCACTGCAGAGCTATATGTTGTACAGGCCTGTGCCCTTACACTGCAGGGCTTTGTGTTGTACAGTTCTGTGTTGTTACCCTGCAGGGCAGGATGTTGTACAGTTCTGTGCTCTTACCCTGCAGGGCTGTGTGTTGTACAGGTCTATGTACTTATACTGCAGGTTTGTGTGTTATAGAGGTCTGTGTCCTTGCACTGCAGGGCTGGAGGTTGTACAGGTCTGTGTCCTTACACTGCAGGGCTGCGTTTTGGACAGTTCTGTGTCCTTACACTGCTCAGTTGTGTGTTGTACAGGTCTGTCATTCCAATGCAGGATGGAAGTTGTACAGGTCTGTGTGCTTACACTGCAGGGCTGTGTGTTGTACAGGACTGTGTCCTTACAATGCAGGGCTTGATTGTGCTGTCTTTCTTTAGGAATTTATGTTAGTTTTCCAGTTAATTCAGGGGTTTGAGTAATTTGGGTCGATTCCCATTGTGTGCCACCACCTAGTGGATATTTGGTACCTAGCAACTGCAGCAAAGCGCAGTAAAGTGCGGTAAAGCACAGTAAGTGCAGAAAAGTAAACTACTGTAACGCACAGGCCTACAGCCACACATGGTCTGGGAAGTTATATTGTTGTCACGCTTCAGCCTTGGACACTATTTGTCTGTAAGTACTTGAGAATGTTATAGATGATTAGTGTACACTATATTTTGCAGAAAATGTTTAGTTTGTAACTTTTCTTTGTAAGCAAACTTACACAGCTAGCCGTGAAGTGCTCGCTCTCTGTCTAGCTGGTTAACTTGTAGCTGTATTTTGATGCACTATGTACAGGGCTAATTTAAAGAGAATGCCTTCCAGTTTACTAAATGTATATTCACAGTAAGCTGTGTTTCCACGTGTTTGGTAATTTACATGCCAAATGTACTGTGTTGCTCAGGCGTACCTAAATTTGTGTATGCATATCAGTTATGTGCTTGTATACTAATGTGTGCTTCCATTTCTGTGTTGTATTTCAGTTTCACAATAAGAATCGTTCAGTAAAGTTTTACAAGAAAAGTAAAGCCTTGTGATTTTTATGGGAAGATATCAAGTTGTTAGTTACCTGTCTAGCTCTGCTTAGGAACGCGCTGCAAGGGCAGAATAGTGAAAAGACAACAGCACAGCGGGCTCAAGCACAAGAAGATACCACTCAGCTACCATGAGTCTACGCTCAGGAAGACAATATACCATAGAGGACGTCGACCAGCCAACCGAGAAGCATGAGCCTCTTTGAGCAAATGATGCCAAGTCACAGTCCTCTAAAGCATCCTCTAGATCATCTCGGTGGTCCAGCAGACCGTCGTCATCGACAGCTTCTGCAACCGCCAAAGCACATGCCAAGGCAAAAGCTGCCCAGGCTCAATTGTCCTTCGCTGAAAAAGAAGCTAGTGTGATGAAGCAGAGAGCTGACCTCGACGCCAGTCTCCACATTCTCCAAAGCCAGAGAGCTGCCGCTGCCGCTGAAGCTGAAGCTGCAGCTTATGAAGAAGGTGAGGAGAATGAAGGCGGGGAGCACAGCCATGAAGCATATGTTCCAGAACAGCCCCTCAGTCCAGTGCAACGTAGAAGTGAGTATGTCCAACAACACTCCAAATTGTTCTTCAAGGAAACATCCAGGTATCTTGACGCAGAACCAGCTACTCACCACAGCAACAAACAGTATGTTTTCGGAGACACTGAGCTTAAAAGAGAAGAAGCAAGTAAGACTTACCTGCAGAGACCTCCACAGCACTCGGCCAATCCAGCCAAGCAGTCCCCACCCGAGCCATAAGGTGCACAAGGCCTCGCTAGGCACCTCATCCGCCGAGAATTGTTAAGTTCAGGTCTTCTAGAATTTGATGACCGTCCTGAAAATTATTGGTCATGGAAAGCGTCCTTCCTGAGTACCACCAAGCACTTGAATCTGTCAGCCAGAGAAGAACTTGATTTGATGACAAAGTGGCTCGGAGCTGAGTCGTCAGAACAGGCGAAGAGAATTCGCTCAGCGCACGTCCGCAATCCCACAGCAGGCCTCAACCTGGTTTGGCAACGTCTCGAAGACTGTTATGGGACACCAGAAGTCATTGAACACGCACTGCTCAAGAAGATTGAGGACTTTCCGAAGCTAACCAACAAAGATAATGTTGAGCTTCGAGAACTGGGTGACATTTTCCTTGAACTGGAGTGTGCTAAGGGAGAAGGTTACCTGACAGGCCTCTCGTATTTGGATACAGCTCGTGGGGTAAACCCAATAGTGGAAAAGCTCCCCTACAACCTTCAAGAGAAATGGATAGCTAAGGGATCCAAGTACAAGGAGGACAATGGAATGGCATTTCCCCCCTTCTCTCTCTTCTCCAGGTTCGTCCAACAACAGGCAAAGGTGAGGAATGATCCAAGTTTCACTTTCTCCACCTCCAGCAGTTACGCTCCTTCGAGAACAGAGAAACCCACAAAGTACAGCAACAAAGCCTCTGTGAGCGTCCACAAAATAGATGTTCCAGCCGAACCCTCAGTCAACCAATCCAGTTCTGCTGGGAATAAAGTGGATGACCCAGATCGTCAGTGTCCAATACACAAGAAGCCCCACCCACTCAAAAAGTGTTGAAGCTTTAGAGACAAGCCTATTGATGAGCGCAAATCATACCTGAAAGAGAATCGCATCTGCTTCAGGTGTTGTGGGTCGACTATGCACATGGCAAAAGACTGCAAGGCGACAATCAAGTGCTTCGAGTGCAACAGTGAAAAACACATCACAGCCCTGCATCCAGGTCCTCCTCCTTCGACCACCGAGAGTGCTGCAGTTGACAAAGAGGATAGCGGGGAGCAAAGCGAAAGCGCATCTTCTTCAGTCACCTCCAAGTGTACAGAGGTTTGTGGAAATGCAAGCAGCCCACGCTCATGCTCCAAAATCTGCTTGGTTAAAGCATATCCTGCAGGGAGAAAGGAGAAGGCAATCAAGATGTACGCAGTGCTTGATGAGCAAAGTAACAAGTCTCTAGTGAAGACAGAATTCTTCAATCTCTTTGAAGTCAAGGCCAGCGCAGCTCCGCTAAAGCTAACGAGAACGCTAAAAACCAGTTCAGGGACAACAGAGACTACGGGTAGGAGAGTTGGCAACTTCATGATCGAGTCCACGGATGGGAAACTACAGCTTCTCCTCCCCACCTTAATTGAGTGTGACATGATGCCAGATGATAGGACGGAAATTCCCTCCCCAGAGGTCGCACGCCATCAGCCCCACCTACAGCCAGTTGCCAACAAGATTCCAGCTGTGGACCCGGACGCTCCAATCCTCCTGCTCTTGGGAAGAGACATCTTAAGGGTGCACAAGGTGCGTGAGCAAATCAACGGGCCCCACGATGCTCCTTATGCGCAGCGGCTTGACCTGGGATGGGTCCTCGTGGGTGGAGTTTGCCAGGGAACAGTCCACAAACCAGCGGATGTCAATGTCTATGAAGCAAACGTGTTGCACAACGGTCGCACATCCTTTCTCAGCCCATGCCCAAACAGGATCCAGGTAAAGGAAGACTACGATGGCATGATGCAGCATCATAGGTCAACCTCCTCTGCCTGTGAGGAAGAGGCAGGCCTCACTGTGAGCACAGACAGCCTAGGATGCTCAGTGTTTGAAAGGTCCAAGGATGATGACAAGCCAGCACTATCCATGGACGACAAAGCTTTCCTAACCATCATGGATGAGGAGGTTTACCAGGACGATGGACACAGCTGGGTGGCACCCTTACCATTTCGCTCTCCTAGACACCGTCTTCCGAGTAACAGGGAACAAGCTATGAAGCGCCTCTGCTCACTCAGGAGAACACTGGAGAAAAGGCTAGAAATGAAGGGCCATTACATAGAGTTCATGCAGAAGATGCTGGACAACGACCAAGCCGAGCCTGCTCCACCTCTGGAGGAAGGTAAAGAACACTGGTACCTGCCAACATTCGGTGTGTATCACCCACAAAAGCCAGACCAGTTACGAGTTGTGTTCGATTCAAGTGCTGAATGTAAAGGAGTGTCTCTGAACCATGTACTCCTCAGTGGCCCAGACTTGAACAACACCTTGTTGGGAGTTCTTCTGCGGTTCAGGAAAGAACCTGTAGCCCTGACAGCAGATTTGCAGCAAATGTTTTCTTGCTTTGTCGTCCGAGAAGACCACAGGGACTATCTCCGCTACCTGTGGCATGAGGACAACGGCATCAACAAGAATGTGGTGGAGTACAGGATGAAGGTCCACGTGTTTGGAAACAGCCCTTCACCTGCTGTGGCCATCTACTGCATGAGGCGAGCCGCTCAGAAAGGTGAGCAAGAATATGGCTCCGATGCGAAGCATTTTGTTGAGAGACAGTTCTATGTTGACGATGGTCTTACCTCGGTTACCACACCTGAAGAAGCAATAGATCTCCTGACAAGAACCAGAGCGATGTTGGCAGAGTCCAACCTGAGACTACACAAGGTAGCATCGAACAGTGGACAGGCGATGGAGGCCTTCCCTGCAGAGGACCGTGCTAAGGATCTGAAGGATTTGCACCTTGGAGTGGATCCTCTCCCCCTTGAACGGAGCCTGGGGCTCTCCTGGAACCTAGAAACAGACAGCTTCACATTCCTGGTGTCCCGTGAAGAAAGGCCAGTCACACGGAGAGGTGCCCTGCCCACAGTCAACAGTTTGTATGACCCTTTGGGGTTCGTAGCTCCCATAACAATGCAAGGAAAAGCATTAGTACGGGAACTCTCATCGGATCAGAGTGAGTGGGATGCTCCACTCCTCCCAGAAAAAGAAGCAAAATGGAACCTATGGAAGGAGTCCTTGAAGGCTCTCGAAGACCTGCACATAGAGAGGTGCTACATTCCAGTCTCGCTGTCTTCAACACAGAGAAGAGAGCTGTGCATCTTCTCAGATGCTTCCACAGTAGCAATAGGAGCTGTGGCCTACTTGAGAGCAGCTGACACTGACGGGAAATACCATGTGGGATTCGTTATGGGGAAGTCCAAGTTGGCCCCTCGGCCTGCCCACACCATTCCATGTCTCGAGCTTTGTGCAGCTGTGTTGGCTGTTCAACTGTACGAGTTGATCAGAGACGAGATTGACATCGATGTGGGTGCCGTCAAGTTTTTCACGGACAGCAAGATTGTACTTGGTTACATCCACAACTCCACAAGAAGGTTTTATGTGTATGTTTCCAACCGGGTGGCGTATCAGACGATCCACTCACCCTGACCAGTGGTGCTCCGTCCCCACGGACCTGAACCCTGCAGACCATGCTACCAGGTCTATACCAGCAGCACACCTACAGCAAAGCAGTTGGTTCTCGGGCCCCTCTTTCCTGTCTAATGTCAACACAGAGGAGACTCCTGAGTCCAATCCCTTCACCCTTGTGGAGCCTGAAGCTGATACTGAGATTCGGCCTGAAGTTATGACCCTGGTCACCAAAGCCTCAGAATCTCAGTTGGGCTCACAATGCTTCAAGTGATTCTCAAGCTGGAGAACACTCTGTCGAGCCACAGCCCGACTCATTCATATAGCAGCATCCTTCAAGGGGAATTCGGACAACGTAGAACACAAAGGATGGAAATGTTCTAAAGAAGTATCCAGCACAAGTGAGCTTTCACAAGCCAAAGGTGTGATCATTCGCTCTGTCCAGCATGATGTCTTCAAGGAGGAATTCAAATGTCTTGAAGAGGGACAGACATTCCCCAAGCAAAGCCCACTTAAAAAGCTCAACCCAGTTACAGATGAAGATGGTTTGCTTCGGGTCGGAGGGCGCATATCATCTGCAGACTTGTCAAGAGAAGAAAAGCACCCTCTGATCATCCCGCGCACCCATCACATTGCCACGCTACTCGTGAGATACTATCATGAACAAGTGGCTCACCAAGGACGACACATAACAGAAGGAGCTATCCGAGCAGCCGGATACTGGATAATCGGTAGCAAGCGTCTGGTTTCTTCCGTTATCCACAAGTGTGTTACCTGCCGCAAACTACGAGGGAGGTTAGAGGACCAAAAGATGGCAGACTTGCCCGCTGACAGACTCACTCCAGAGCCTCCATTCACCAGCGTGGGCCTTGACGCCTTTGGGCCATGGACCATCATGACGCATCACACAAGAGGAGGTAGTGCAGGCAGCAAGCGCTGGGCGGTGCTCTTTACCTGCATGTCTACCAGAGCTGTGCACATTGAGCTGATTGAATCCATGTCAACAGACAGCTTTATCAATGCCCTGAGGAGGGTTTTCTCAATCCGTGGTCCAGCCAAACTTCTCCGCTCCGACAGAGGGACTAACTTCGTGGGTGCCTGTAAGGAGTTGGACGATGCAGCGGTAGGAAGCTACGTCCAAAAGAAAGGATGCACGTGGGTGTTTAACCCCCTGCATTCATCCCACATGGGTGGTTCATGGGAGAGGCTCATCGGTGTTGCCAGGCGTATTCTGGATGCTATGCTGCTTCGGACGGGACCTACTCATCTCACACATGACGTCTTGAGCACTCTCATGGCTGAAGTCATGGCGATCATGAATGCAAGACCCCTGGTGCCAGTGTCCACTGACCCAGACATGCCTGCAGTCCTCACCCCAGCGATGCTCCTGACTCAAAAGATGAGTGCTATTTCAGCCCCCTCTGGAAACTTCGACATGGCTGAGCTGCACAGGAAGCAGTGGAAGCAAGTTCAGTATCTTGCAGACACTTTTTGGAAGGGATGGAGAGGAGAGTATTTGTCCACCCTACAGAGCCATAGGAAATGGACAGAAGACAAGCCAAATGTCAAAGTGGGAGATGCTGTCTTGCTGAAAGACAGCCAATCACACAGAAATGAATGGCCAGTGGGACTGGTTGTCAAAACTCTGCCGAGCAGGGACAAGAGGGTCCGCAAGGTGGAGGTGAAGATTCTCAAGGAGGGTACTGTCAAAGTGTTTCTGAGGCCAGTCTCAGAGATTGTAGTCCTCCTTTCTGAAGAAACCTAGAGAAAGGATTCTGAGTATGTTTGCAGCCAAAGGACGTTTTCTTTAGGTTTATTTTGTATCTGTAGTGGTACAATGGAATTGTACCAAGCGGGGAGTGTGCTGTCTTTCTTTAGGAATTTATGTTAGTTTTCCAGTTAATTCAGGGGTTTGAGTAATTTGGGTCGATTCCCATTGTGTGCCACCACCTAGTGGATATTTGGTACCTAGCAACTGCAGCAAAGCGCAGTAAAGTGCAGTAAAGCACAGTAAGTGCAGTAAAGTAAACCACTGTATAGCACAGACCTACAGCCACACATGGTCTGGGAAGTTATATTGTTGTCACGCTTCAGCCTTGGACACTATTTGTCTGTAAGTACTTGAGAATGTTATAGATGATTAGTGTACACTATATTTTGCAGAAAATGTTTAGTTTGTAACTTTTCTTTGTAAGCAAAATTACACAGCTAGCTGTGAAGTGCTCGCTCTCTGTCTAGCTGGTTAACTTGTAGCTGTATTTTGATGCACTATGTACAGGGCTAATTTAAAGAGAATGCCTTCCAGTTTGCTAAATGTATATTCACAGTAAGCTGTGTTTCCACGTGTTTGGTAAGTTACATGCCAAATGTACTGTGTTGCTCAGGCGTACCTAAATTTGTATATGCATATCAGTTATGTACTTGTATACTAATGTGTGCTTCCATTTCTGTATTGTATTTCAGTTTCACAATAAGAATTGTTCAGTAAAGTTTTACAAGAAAAGTCAAGCCTTGTGATTTTTATGGGAAGATATCAAGTTGTTAGCTAACTGCCTAGCTCTGCATAGGAACGCGCTGCAAGGGCAGAATATGGATGCTGTACAGGCCTGTGTCCTTACACTGCAGCGCTGCTTGTTGTACTGGCCTGTGTCCTTACACTGCAGTGCTGTTTGTTGAACATATCTGTGATCTTGCACTGCAGGGCTGGATGTTGTATAGATCTGTGTCACTACACTGCAGGGCTGTGTGTTGTACAGGTCTGTATTCCTACACAGCAGGGCGGGATGTTGTACAGGTCTGTGTCCTTACACCACAGTGCTGCGTTTCATGCAGGTCTGTGCACTTATACTGCAGTCCTGGATGTTTTACACGTCTGTGTCCTTACACTGCAGGGCTGCGTGTTGTACAGGTCTGTGTCCTTACACTGCATGGTTGTGTGTTGTACAGGTCTGTGTCATTCCAATGCAGGGCTGTATGTTGTACAGGTCTGTGGCCTTACAGTGCAGGGCTGTGTGTTGTACAGGTCTGTGTTCTTTCACTGCAGGGCTGTGTGTTGTACAGGTATTTGCCCTTACACTGCAGGGCTGGATGTTGCACAGGACTGTGTCCTTACACTGCAGGGCTGGATGTTGTACAGGTCTTTGCCCTTGCACTGCAGGGCTGAATTTTGTACAGGTCTGTGTACTTACACTGCAGGGCTGGATGTTGTACAGGTCTGTGTATTTACACAGCAGGGCGGCGTGTTGTAGATGTCTGTGTCCTTACACTGCTGGTCTGGGTGGTGCGCAGGTCTGTGTCCTTACACTGCAGGGTTGGATGTTGTACAGGTCTGTGTCACTACACTGCAGGGCTGTGTGTTGTACAGGTCTGTGTCCTTACACTGCAGGGCTGCGTGTTGTACAGGTCTGTGTCCTTACACTGCATGGTTGTGTGTTGTACAGGTCTGTGTCCTTACACTGCAGGGCTGCATGTTGTACAGGTCTGTGTTCTTTCACTGCAGGGCTGGATGCTGTACAGGTCTGTGTACTTACACTGCAGGGCTGGATGTTGTACAGGTCTGTGTACTTACACTGCAGGGCGGCATGTTGTTGTCTGTGTCCTTACACTGCTGGTCTGGGTGGTGCTCAGGTTTGTGTCCTTACACTGCAGGGCTGCGTGTTGTACAGGTCTGTGTCCTTACACTGCAGGGCTGGATGTTGTACAGGTCTGTGTACTTACACTGCAGGGCTGGATGTTGTACAGGTCTGTGTACTTACACTGCAGGGCGGCATGTTGTTGTCTGTGTCCTTACACTGCTGGTCTGGGTGGTGCTCAGGTTTGTGTCCTTACACTGCAGGGCTGCGTGTTGTACAGGTCTTTGTCCTTACACTGCAGGGCTGGATGTTGCACAGGTCTGTGTCCTTACACTGCATGGCTGGATGTTGTACAGGTCTGTGTACTTACACTGCAGGGCTGGATGTTGTACAGGTCTGTGTACTTACACTGCAGGGCGGCGTGTTGTTGATGTCTGTGTCCTTACACTGCTGGTCTGGGTGGTGCTCAGGTCTGTGTCCTTACACTGCAGGGCTGCATGTTGTACAGGTCACTGTACTTACACTGCAGGGCTGGATGTTGTAGAGGTCCGTGTCCTTAAACTGCCGGGCTGGATGTTGTACAGGTCTGTGACCTTACACTGCAGCGCTGCGTGTTGTACTGGGCTGTGTCCTTACACTGCAGTGCTGTGTGTTATTAAGTTCTGTGTCCTTACACTGCAGGGCTGGATGTTGTACAGATCTGTGTCACTACACTGGGTCTGTGGGTTGTACAGGTCTGTGTCCTTACCTGCAGGGCTGTGTGTTGTACAGATCTGTGTTCTTACACTGCAGGGCTGGATGTTGAACAGGTCTGTGTCCTTATACTGCAGGGCTGTGAGTTTTACAGGTCTGTGCCCTTACACTGCAGTGATTTGTGTTGTGCAGGTCTGTGTCCTTACACTGCAGTGCTGTGTGATGTACAGTTCTGTGAACCTACGCTGCTGGGCTGGATGTTGTACAGCTCCATATCCTTACAGTGCAGGGCTGGGTCTGGTACAGGTCTGTGTCCTTACACAGCAGGGCTGTGAGTTGTACAGGTCAGTGCCCTTAAACTGCAGGGCTGGATGTTGTACAGATCTGTGTCCTTACACTGCAGGGCTGGATGTTGTACAGGTCTGTGTCCTTACACTGCAGGGCTGGATGTTGTACAGGTCTGTGAACTTACACTGCAGGGCTTGATGTTGTACAGGTCTGTGTCCTTCCACTGCAGGGCTGTGTGTTGTACAGGTCGGTGCCCTTACACTGCAGGGCTCTGAATTGTCCAGCTCAGTGCCCTTGCAGCCCTGCAGTGTATGTTGTACAGGTCTGTGAACTTACACCGCAGGGCTGTGTGTTGTACAGGTCTGTGTCCTCAAACTGCAGGGCTGGATGTTGTTCAGGTCTGTGACCTTATACTGCAGGGCTGTGTGTTGTACAGGTCTGTGTTCTTACACTGCAGTGATTTGTGTTGTACTGGTCTGTGTCCGTACACTGCTGCACTGCGTGTTGTACTGGGCGGTGTCCTTACACTGCATTGCTGTGTGTTGTACAGTTCTCTGTCCTTACACTGCAGGGCTGGATGTTGTACAGATCTGTGTCACTACACTGCAGGGCTGTGGGTTGTACAGGTCTGTGTCCTTACCTGCAGGGCTGTGTGTTGTACAGGTCTGTGTCCTTACCCTGCAGTGCTGCTGTGTTACTGGGCTGTGTCCTTACACTGCAGTGCTGTTTGTTGAACAGATCTGTGTGCTTACACTGCAGGGCTGCATGTTGTACAGGTCTGTGTGCTTACACTGCAGGACTGTGTGTTGTACAGGTCTGTGCCCTTACACTGCAGTGATTTGTGTTGTACAGGTCTGTGTCCTTACACTGCTGCGATGTGTGATGTACAGTTCTGTGAACCTACACTGCTGGGCTGGATGTTGTACAGGTCTGTGAGCTTACACTGCAGGGCTGGATGTTGTACAGATCTGTGTCCTTACACTGCAGGGCTGCGTTTTGTACAGGTCTGTGTACTTACACTGCAGGGCTGTGTGTTGCACAGGTCTGTGTCCTTACACTGCAGGGCTGTGTGTTGTATAGGTCTGTGTCCTTACACTGCAGGGCTGGATGTTGTAAAGGTCTGTGAACTTACACTGCAGGGCTTGATGTTGTACAGGTCTGTGTCCTTAGACTGCAGGGCTGTGTGTTGTACAGGTTAGTGTCCATTCACTACAGGGCTGCGTGATCTACAGGTCTTTGTCCTTACATTGCAGGGCTGTGTTTTGTACAGGTCTGTGTCCTTACACTACAGGGCTGCATGTTGTCCAGGTCTGTGTCCTTACACTGCAGGGCTGCGTGTTGTACAGGTCTGTGTTCTTACATTGCAGGCTGTGTGTAGTGTCCGAGTATAAATAATACACGGACTGCAGGAGAACAATAATAACAATTTACCCTCTGTTCAGTAAATACCTAAGACTGAAGTACAGAAGCCTGCTATGGCTTTATATACAGGGGTGGTCACTGCCGGTACTGCAGTATAGAATCAGTTCTTCTCTTAAAGGTACATACACAACAGTTCCTCCCCTTTCAGATTAACAGTGCATAACACTCATTTAACAACTAAATAATAACTAATTACAATTACAATTTTCTCTGTACTATATACATCAACTGAAATAATCATTTATAAGTTCAGTCTTTGAGGAGGCTTCCTGATCCTGACTGGATAGCGCCTTTCTCGAATATCCTGTTCTTGCGGCGGAGTTGATTCTGGCTCATTGTCATTGGTTGGTTCGTCAGCTTCCAATACCACTGCTTCTGAGGTAGACACAATCTGTACTTTGGGTTGATTACCAGGTGCACCTGCTCGTGGTATGGGTTTGGCTTGTTCCTGTGACTCTGGAATCTGGTCAGCATGGCGTCTCACGATGCTCTCTCCAACGTCCACTGTGTACATTAGTGGTCCCTGCTGTGTGCATATCGTTCCTGGCTGCCATTTCTCTGTTCGGTAGTCGCGGGCCAAGACTGGTTGCCCTATCTTGAAGCTCCTGGTTGGCTGCTCATTTATGTGCTGGAATTGCTTATCCTCAACATCTCGTCTTATGTTTGGTTTGAGGAAATCCAGGCGACATCTTAGCCTTCAGTTGAAGAACGTTATGGCTTGAGCTTGGTTGGTGACTGCATGTGTCGCATTCCGGTAAGCAAACAAGAAATTATCCACCTTGTGTTGTAGAAGTATGTCGTCATTATGCTTTGCCTTTATTGCCTTTTTAAAGGTCTGAACAAACCTCTCAGCCAATCCATTTGTGGCTGGATGATATGGGGCAGATGTGTAATGTTTCACCCCATTATTCCTCAGAAACCTCCGGAAATCCTCTGACACAAACTGTGTCCCATTGTCAGAGCAAATCTGTTCTGGCAAGCCATTCCTGGTGAAGATAGTCCGTAGGACTGCAATAGTTTTCTCCGTGGTGGTGGAGGACATTTTGATGACCTCTGGCCATTTCGAATGGGCGTCCACAGCGATTAGGAACATTGAGTCCATAAATGGACCAGCAAAATCAATGTGTACCCGTTGCCATGGAGATGAGGGCCACTCCCATGGATGTAGCGTGGCCTGTGGTGGAGCGTTTTGGACCTTCTGGCATCCTGTGCATCTCTTGGTCATATCCTCGATTTCTTTATCGATTCCCGGCCACCACACAAACGCCCTGGCTAGGCTCTTCATTTTTACCCCTCCCAGATGACCCTCATGAAGCTCATTGAGCACTCTATCTCTCAACTTGGGTGGAATTACCACTCGGGATCGACACATCAAGGTCCCCCGGCACACTGACAGCTGTTCTCTCCTTGGCGAGAATGCTGGCAACAGTGAGTCGCCATGTGCTGGCCATCCCTTCACCATCAAATCATAGACCCGAGAGAGTGTCGGGTCATTTCGGGTTTCCTTCTCTATACTTGAGTTTGTAACAGGTAGACATTTGACTATAGTCGCATGGAATATCTCAACAGGGTCCACTGCAGGTGCTTCCTCTACCATAGGCAACGGTAGGCGCGACAGCCCATCAGCGTTTCCATGCTGTTTCGTACCCTTGTACTCTATGTCGTACTGATGTGCCCCTAGAAAAAGTGACCATATTTGTAGCCATTGCGCCGTCATCACCGGAACGCCCTTCTTTGGGTTTAAAATGGAGACCAGGGGCTGATGATCAGTCAGTAGGGTGAATTTCTGCCCGTGCAGATAGTGATTGAACTTCTTCACCCCCAACACCAGGCTGAGGGCCTCCCTGTCAATCTGGGCGTAGTTATGCTCGGCTGAGGTTAACGAGCGCGACGCAAAGGCTATTGGCCTCTCTGAACCGTCAAGGAATTTGTGTGACAGCACCGCTCCGATGCCGTAGGGAGACGCATCACATGCTAACCGAGTCGGTAGTGTTGGATTGTAACGGGCCAATACTTCTTTTGAAGTGATTAGGCATTTACATTTCTGAAAGGCACGCTTACACTCATCACTCCATTTCCATGTTACTCCAGTTTGCAGTAGGGCATTCAGTGGGTGCAGAATTGTAGATAAATTCGGCAAGTACTTATGGTAGTAGTTCACCAACCCGAGGAACGACCTCAGTTGCGACACATTTTCCGGTGCTGGAGCCTTGACTACAGCCTCAATCTTGTCCGGCGACTTATGCAACCCTCCCTCATCAATCATGTGGCCACAATACGAGATTTGTCTCCTGAAGAACTTGCATTTGGGGCGGTTGGCTCGTAGCCCATATTCCTGTAATCTCGTGAGCACCCGCTCCAGTTTGGCAAGGTGTTCACTGTCATTTTCGCCCGTAACCAGGAAGTCGTCCAAATAACACTGGGTCCCCGGGATCCCTTGCAGGACTTGTTCCATCGCCCTCTGCCAAACAGCCAGGGCTGATGCTACCCCGAATACCAGTCGATGTTACAGGTAAAGGCCTTTGTGAGTGTTTATCGTGAGGTATTTTAGATGCTTCTTCCACCTCCATTTGTAGATACGCTTGGGCCAGGTCAATCTTTGTAAAGCGTTTCCCTCCAGATAGTGAGGCGAAAATATCTTCTACCCGTGGAAGTGGATATTGTACTGTGTGCAGGACTGGGTTCACAGTTACCTTTGTTAAGTCTGTGTGTCCCAGTTATGCTTATTATAAATCACTGGACACAGACCACAAGAATAACTTTTAACAGGTCTTTACTATTCGGAGGTCAGGGCTGAACTGCCCAGCAAATCCCTACACAACACTTATATACCGGTGTGGTCACCACCGGTATTACAGTATACAGCAGCCAAGAGAAAGTAGTACATCTCTTAAGGTAGTTCTCTTAAGGTGGAACAGGTTACATACACCACAATCCTCCCTTTTTAGCTTAACAGTTATATCCCCATTTAACATAACATATATATATACAACTTCATGCAAAACAGTTCAAAGATTCAGGCTCTGAGGAGGCCTCCTGATTCGAGTTGGATAACGCCTTTCAGGGGTCTCTGATTCTCGTTGCTGGGGTGACTCATCTAGTTGGTCTCTTATGGATTGGACATCATCATCAGGTACATTCACTTCTGAGGTAGATGCTTCAGGTTCAATTCAATTCAATTCAATTCAAATCGCTTTATTGGCATGATAAGGTACATCTTATGTTGCCAAAGCATCAAAATACATTTATGGTTGAACACATAAACGCAGTTCTATTCATAAAGTGTATAAACAGGTATATCCCTGAGTGTATAAATATACATTCGTATTATTTATATATACTCTTTTCTTAGGTTTACTGGTTGTCCCTCTGTTCATGGCAAGCTGTAACATAGTGTGCCGCCAGTGCTACACAGCTTCTCTCCTCCCCCAGTAGGTATGGGAGTTTTTGGTCGTCATTCAGATTTCTGAATTCAGGGCATATTTGTGAGAATTTTTGGTAGAAATTCTCCCTGATGCCCTGATATTTTCCACAGGCTGTGAGGAAGTGCTTCTCTGTCTCCACTACTCCCTGGCTGCAGTGAGAGCATATCCTGTCCTCTCTTGGCAGCCTGGTCTGCCTGTGTCTGCCTTTTTCGATCGCTAGGCTATGTTCGCTAAGTCTGTACCTTGTCAAGGTTTTTCTCAGTTTGTTATCCTTTACCATGGTCAGGTACGCAGCCATGTTGTATTGTCTGTTTAGGGTCAAGTAGCAATTGAGTTTGCTTTGGGTTTTTGTTGTTTCTGCCCAATATGACAGGTATTTTTCCTTTTGTTTAGTGACAATTGTGTTGGGTCGAATTCTCTCTGCTACGATGTCACTGTCCTGGGGCTGGTTATTGTTAGTAGTGTTAGTGGTTGCTTCACTGAGTCCCAGGACTAGTTGACTGAGGGAGTTATTCTTTATGGTCCTCTCTTGGCATTTCAAGGCTTCGTAATGATAGCAGTGGGGGTTGCTCATTTTTAGGTGTTTCCAAAATTTGGTGGCTCTTTTTTGGATAGTAATTATTAGTGGAAATTGGCCTAGTTCTGCCCTGCATGCATTGTTTATGGTTTTCCTTTGAGTCCGGAGGATACTTTTACAGAATTCTGCATGTCAGATCTCAATTGGGTGTTTGTCCCATTTTGCAAAATCTTGTTATGTTAGCGGTCCCCACACTTCACTGCCATAGAGTGCAATTGGTTCAATTACTGATTTGAAAATTTTGAGCCAAATGCTAATTGGGATTTCTATTTGGATTGATCTTTTAATGGCGTAGAAAGCCCTTCTTGCTTTCTCTTTCAGTTCATTCACAGCCAGTTTGAAATTTCCCGTAGAGCTGATTTTTATGCCCAAGTATGTGTAGTTAGTGGTTTGTTCGATTTTAGTTGTTCCTAGTGTGAGATTTATTTTGGGTCCCTGATGTCTGGATCTTTGTTGGAACACGAGGACTTTGGTTTTTTGGAGGTTTATTGCCAGGGCCCAGGTCTGACAGACTGATTCCAGCAGATCCAGGTTCTGCTGTAGACCCTCCTTAGTTGGTGACAGCAGAACCAGGTCGTCTGCATAGAGGAGGAATTTAACCTTGGATTCATATAGGGTGAGGCCGGGTGCTGTAGATTGTTCAAGTAGTTTTGCTAATTCATTTATGTAAATATTAAAGAGTGTCGGTGAGATTGGCGAGCCCTGCATCACCCCCCACCCCTGTGGGAAGTATTTTGCTTGTTTGTCTCCAATTTTAACTGCACATTTGTTGTTTGTATACATTGATTTTATTACATCATATGTTTTTCCCCCTACCCTGCTTTCGATAAGTTTCAGGAATAGACCGTCGTGCCAGATGGAATCGAAAGCCTTCTGGAAATCTATAAAGCATGCGTAGATTTTGCTTTTGTTTTGATGGACGTGTTTGTCAATTAGGGTCTGTAGGGTGAAGATATGATCTGATGTTCTATAGTTTGGCAGGAATCCAATTTGGCTTTTACTCAAGACATTGTGCTCCTCAAGGAAGTTTATAAGTCTTTTGTTTATGATACTACAGAAAACCTTTCCCATGTTACTGTTTACACAGATGCCTCGATAGTTATTTGGGTCTCCTTTATCCCCACTTTTGTATATGGGCGTTATGAGTCCTTTGTTCCAGATATCAGGGAAGTAACCGACACTCAGAACTAAGTTGAAGAGTTTCAGTATAGCCAATCTCATTAAAGCGTCCGTGTGTTTAATCATCTCGCTTAGGATGCCGTCTGCCCCGCTAGCCTTTCCTGGTCGCAGGTCCTTGAGTTTTTCAATTAGCTCTATTTCAGATATTATGGTGTCTATCGGGTTTTGGTTATCTTTTATGGCAGATTCTAGCTTTGCCAGTTTTTCGCATATTTGGTATTGCTCTGGGCTTAGTGTGTTTTTCTGGTATAATTTTTCAAAATGGTTTTCCCATGTGTCACCGTTTTGAATGGCCAATTCATCGTGTTGTTTTTTGTGTAATGTATTCCAGTTGTCCCAGAAACAATTGGAATCAATGGATTCCTCAATGGAGATGAGTGTATTCTTAATATACTGCTCTTTCTTGGTTCTGAGTGTGCGTTTGTATTGTGTTAGTGCCTGACAATAAGCAAGGCGTAATTCCTCGTTTTCTGGTTGTCTGTGTTTTTGGTTTGATATTTTTCTGAGTTTTTTCCTCATGTTCTGGCAATCGGAGTCAAACCATTTTTCGTAGTTTTTTGTTTTGGGTTTGTTCTTTCAAACTTTCAAGTTTGACATTGATGCCAGATTATCAAAAATATTATTTAGGTTATTCACTGCCCGGTTTACGCCTTCTTTATTGTGTGTGTATGTATTTTCCAGAAAGGTGTCCAAGAGAGCTTGAGTTGTTTGGTTGCTAATTGATTTCTGGTATATTTCTGTGCTGTTTTTGGCCCATCTGTAGGATTTTTTAATGTTGTACAGTTTACTGGGTTGTGTTTCTGTGTTGGTTGTTTCTGTCCTTTCAAGATATGCAGTAATTTGACTGTGGTCTGACAATGTTGTTTGCGGTTTGACGGTGAATGTTCTGAAAGAGGATGGGTCTAGATCTGTAATCATATAGTCTACGGTGCTGAAGCCAAGAGGTGAGCAATAGGTGGGTCTTCCTAGGAAGTCTCCCAATAACCTACCATTGACAATGTACAGACCCAGGCTTCGACAGAGCTGCAGTCGCTGTTTTCCGTTAGTATTTGTCTGTTTGTCGCAGTTATGCCTGTGTGGATGGGAAGGGAGATCAAAATGGTTATTCCCAAATATGTAATTATTCCCGTGATTGTTGGTGAAGTCTGGTTCTTCTCCCGTTCTTGAGTTGAGGTCCCCACATATCAACACATTTCCCTTCTTCTTCACTAACTTCTTCCACGGTTGTCTCTGCCGTAACCATGGGTTCGACCCTTGTTCTCGATTCTACCAGTTGGTCAGCATGACGCCGTATTACATTTTCACCAATATCTACCATGTACATCAGGGGTCCTTGTCTAGCCTGAATTGTTCCAGGTTGCCATTTCTCATTTTTATAGTCCTGGGCTAACACTGGTTGTCCTATTTCGAAACTCCGAGTGGTCTTGTTATTTATATGCTGGAACTGTTTGTTTTCAACTTCCCTCTGCACATTTGGTTTTAACAAGTCCAACCTGGACCGCAACCTCCTGTTATAGAACATCATGGCAGGACTTTGGTTTGTCACTGCATGAGTGGTGTTTCGATATGCCAGTAGGAAGTTGTCCACCTTGTGTTGTAGTGGAATCTGATCTTCGCTCATGGCCTTTATTGCCTTTTTTTGAACGTTTGTACAAATCTCTCGGCCAACCCGTTTGTAGCCGGATGATATGGGGCAGAGGTATAATGTTTCACCCCATTCTTCTTCATGAATTTCTGGAATTCTTCTGACACGAACTGCGGTCCGTTGTCTGAACATATTTGTTCTGGCAATCCATTTCTTGCAAATATTGTTCTTAGCACCGCGATTGTCTTTTCCGAGGTAGTGGTAGTCATCTTAATCACTTCTGGCCATTTAGAATGTGCGTCCACCGCAATTAAAAACATGGAGTCCATGAATGGACCAGCAAAGTCAATATGTACACATTGCCATGGTGTTGAAGGCCATTCCCATGGATGCAACGGTGCAATCAGAGGTGCATTTTGCACTTTTTGGCACCCTGAGCAGCTTTTCGTCAGATCCTCTATCTGTTGGTCGATACCCGGCCACCACACATAAGCCCTAGCAAGGCTTTTCATCTTGACTCCCCCCAGATGACCTTCATGCAGTTCCTTTAGAACTCTCTCTCTTAACTTAGGAGGAATAATCACCCTTGTTCCATACATCAATGTTCCTTGACAGACGGACAGCTGTTCTCGTCTTGCTGAGAATGCCGGTAACAGTGGATTACCATGTGCTGGCCATCCCTTCACTGTCACTTCGTAGACCCGGGACAGTGTCGGGTCGTTCCTGGTTTCTCTTTCAATACTTGCATTGGTGACTGGTAAACATTCAATGATGGTCGAGTAAAATAACTCAACAGGGTCAACCGTCGGTGCCTCCTCCTCTGTAGGTAGTGGCAGGCGCGACAGCCCATCAGCATTACCATGCTGCTTTGTACCTTTGAATTCGATCTGATATTGATGTGCCCCTAGGAAAAGGGACCATCTCTGGAGTCTCTGTGCTGTCATCACCGAAACACCCTTCTTAGGGTTAAAAATGGATACCAACGGCTGGTGGTCTGTCAGAAGCATAAACTTTTGGCCCTGCAGGTAATGATTAAACTTCTTTACTCCCCACACAAAGCTGAGAGCCTCCCTATCTATCTGAGCATAGTTGCGCTCAGCGGAGGTCAATGATCTGGATGCGAACGCAACTGGCCTCTCCAGGCCATTTGGCAACTTGTGTGAGAGTACTGCCCCAATACCATATGGAGAAGCATCACAAGCCAAATGAATAGGCAGCGTTGGGTTGAAGTGAGCCAACACTTCCTCTGAGGTGATCAATGCCTTGCTTTTGCGAAAGGCCTTCTTACAGTCCTCGCTCCACTTCCATGGTACTCCCTTCTGCAAAAGAGCATTCAGCAGGTGCAGCACCGTGGATAAATTTGGCAGAAACTTATGGTAATAGTTAATCAACCCTAGGAACGACCTCAACTGGGATACATTATCCGGAGCGGGAGCCTTCACAACAGCTTCGATCTTGTCAGGAGACTTATGAAGCCCCTCCTGGTCAATGACATGACCACAGTACGAGATCCGCTTCTGAAAGAACTCACATTTCTGGCGATTAACTCGAAGTCCATATTCTTTCAATCTGGTGAGCACCAGTTCCAATTTTGCAAGGTGTTCCTCGTCATCATCTCCTGTAATCAGAATATCGTCCAGGTAACATTGTGTGCCTGGAATTCCCTGTAATACCTGCTCCATGGCCCTCTGCCAAATTGCTGGAGCCGATGCCACTCCAAAAACCAATCTATTATACCGGTACAAGCCTCTATGCATGTTGATCGTGAGATACTGGCGTGACTCTTCCTCAACTTCCATCTGTAAGTACGCCTGCGCCAGGTCTATCTTGGTGAAGTGTTTCCCGCCAGACAACGAAGCGAAGATATCCTCAATCCGCGGAAGCGGATACTGCACCGTGTGAAGCACCGGATTAACAGTGATCTTGAAATCTCCACAGATGCGAACCTTCCCCGGTTCCCCCGGCTTGTTGCTCGATGAACGCTTCATGACGGGGACAATGGGCGTGGCCCACTCACTCCAGTCTACCTTAGACAGTACTCCTGAATGTTCTAGCCCTTCCAGCTCAGCTTCCACAGCAGGTCGTATCGCATAAGGTACCGGTCTGGCTTTGAAAAATTTCGGGTTTGCATGTTCTTCAACCTTGATGTTTGCTGTAATTCCTCTCAGTGTTCCCAGTCCCTGTTGGAACACCTCTTTAGCATCATCCAATATTCTGGACAATCGTTTAGGTTTGACATCTTTTTTACCGGAATCTACCGTTAGTGCTTTTAAGGAATGCCAGTCCATATTTATTTTCCTAATCCACTCCCATCCCAGAAGTGGTGGACCCCCCTCAGGTAGCACATATAAGCCCATTCCTCAGCTTTCTTTGCCCTTGTGGACCACCTTTACCTCTATCTTCCCGATGGGGTATACTCTTTGCCCCGTGTATGCTTTCAATACAATCTCCGTATCCCGTAGGGGAATATGTGGGAATAACCTTTTGTAATCTTGCTTATTCATGACCATCAATGCCGATCCAGTGTCCAATTCCATCTTCACTTGGACTCCTGCTATCTGAAGTGTGCCCCAGATTGTTTGGAGGTCTGCTTCATTACCAACATTGTGTATTCTTAGACTACCCAGTTCATTACTGCTGGAGTCTGAATTTGGCTTCTGTTCGTTTGAACTGTTCTCTGTCACCTTGTGTACCTTTCTGTACTTTTCCTGCGGTGACTTTTTGTTGCTGGTCTTCTTTCCTGACCGGCATACTTTAGCTATGTGACCAAGCCTGCCACATTTTCTGCATTCCTGATTTTTGAACCAGCACTGGTTCTGATCATGCGTTGTCTTTCCACAACGATAACATTTTACTGTACCCAAGACCATTTGATTGGTGCTGAGTTCCGGTGACCATAGCTGCATTTCCGCAGTGCCTCTCGCTGCGGCTTCGTGCGATGCTGCAATAGTGACAGCTTTATCAAGCGTAAGATCATTCTCCTCAAGCAGTCGCTTTTGTGTTCCTTCTTTTAACAATCCACACACAAATTTATCTCTCAGCGCATCTACTAGTCCTGTTCCAAACTGACAGTACTTTGATAGCTTACGCAGTTCAATTAAAAATTCAGCGTTGCTTTCGTCTTTCAGCTGCGTTCTTCTGTAAAATTTAAATCGTTCCGCTATCATCAGCGGCGTGGGGTTTAAATGATTTTTCAGGACAGTAACAATATTCGCGAAAGTCTGATCCGCCGGTTTATCTGGTGATAGAAGGTGCTTCAATAGCCCGTATGTCTTCGCACCCATTGAGCTTAATAAGGTTAGTGCTTTCTCATCATCTGGTACCTTATTTGCTTTACAATAAACTTCCATGCGTTCTACATACGTGGTCCAATCTTCGATATCGCTATCAAAGGTATTAATGTTCCCATGTTTAGGCATCCTTGCAAGTTTTTTAAATTTTTCACTTTCTCAAAATGGCGGCTTCCCACGCTTGTCTTCTTCCCCTGCCTACTAAAATGGCGGCTTCCCGTGCTTGGCGGTCTTTCCCGCGCTCGTCTTCTTCCCCCGCCAACTACAATGGCGGATTCCCGCATTTGCCTTCTTCCCCTGCTGGCTGCAATGGCGATTGCCGTGCTGCTGCCGTTCTCGCCTCCCCAGCGGTTCTCAATTCCCCGACGCTGCTTTTACTCCCCCGCGGTTCCCGTGGGCATTCACGCTTCCCCTGCTGTTGCGCCTCTCAGCCCCGCATGCAGCCCGGTCCTTTACACCGGCTGCGTTTGAGTTCTCTGCGGCTCTCGTGCCTTAAGCTGCCCCAGTCGCTGCGCCTCTCGGCCTCGATTGCAGCCCGGCCCTTTTCACCGGCCGTGGCCGAGTTCTCCGCCCTTTTTCCTCCGTTTTCCCTCCCCCACTCCACAGTCAACGCGGCCGACTTTCTGCTCGTGTCGCTGATCGGCTTACCCACCACCGTGGTAGAAGGGATGATCACTGCCTGTCGCTGATGGAGGGCTTCATGGTCAGAATTTTTCTTTTTAACCCGGGTTCTCGATGCCTCCCGTGCGATGGTGCTCAGCAGGATGATGAGGGCGGATGCCTCTTCTCGACGCCCGTTCTGAGGTTGAAGCTGCCTTGGATGTAAAACTGCCGCAGGGTAAGATCGGACTCGTCACCACTGTTAAGTCTGTGTGTCCCAGTTATGCTTATTATAAATCACTGGACACAGACCACAAGAATAACTTTTAACAGGCCTTTACTATTTGGAGGTCAGGGCTGAACTGCCCAGCAAATCCCTACACAACACTTATATACTGGTGTGGTCACCACCGGTATTACAGTATACAGCAGCCAAGAGAAAGTAGTACATCTCTTAAGGTAGTTCTCTTAAGGTGGAACAGGTTACATACACCACAACCTTGAAGTCCCCACAGATGCGAACCTTTTTCAGCTCCCCAGGCGTGCTGCTCAATGATTTCATCATTACAGGAACGAGAGGTGTGGCCCACTCACTCCAGTCCACCTTGGACAGCACACCTGAATGCTCCAGACGCTCCAGCTCTGCTTCAACGGCTGGGCGGATCGCATACGGTACCGGTCTGGCCTTAAAAAATTTGGGGTTTGCGTTATCTTCGATTTTTATCATTGCCGTTACTCCTTTTAGAGTCCCAAGTCCTTGTTGGAACACCTCTTTCGCGTCAGTTAGAATTTTTGACAGTCGTCCAGGTGTGACGTCATCATCCTTTCTATCAGTCACAGTTAGCGCCTGAATGGAAAGCCAATCCAATTGTATTTTTTGGATCCATTCACGTCCCAATAATGGTGGTCCTCCATCTGGTAGTATATATAGGTCAGTTTCTGTGTTTCCTTGCCGTTGTATTCAACTGGCACCCTTATTTTTCCTCTGGGGTAGACTTTTTGCCCTGTGTATGTCTTCAATACAATGGACGTGTCCTTCAAGGATATGTGTGAGAATAGCCGCTCATAGTCTCGTCGATTCATGGCAGTTAGGGCTGATCCTGTGTCCAATTCCACCTTTATTGGGGACCCTGCTATCATGAGGGTGACCCAAATGGTTCGGTGACCCTCCTTTGCGATCACGTTGTGTAACTTTAGACAACTTAGTCTCCTGCTCCCAGAGCCCTTATCACTCTCCTAATCTTCCAAACTACTGTCTGTCAATTTCTTTACTTTCTTGTACTTTTCCTTAGCAGTTCTTGTAGTGTTGGTTTTCTTTCCCGACCTGCAGACTCTTGCTATATATCCCATTTTCCAACATTGCCTGCATACTTTGTCCTTAAACCAGCAGTCCTTCTGATCATGGGTTGTTCTGCCGCAGCGATAGCACTTTTCTGCTCCATACGCCATTTCGTTAGTGCTGTATTCTTGTGGTTTCTGTTGTATTTCCACAGCTCCCCGTGCTGCTGCTTCGTAGGATACTGCCACGCTGAAAGCCTGTTCTAGCGGCAGGTCCTTTTCCGAAAGTAGTCGTTTCTGAGTTCCTTCACTCTGGAGCCCGCAGACAAACTTATCCCGTAAGGTGTCTGCCAGTCCTGCTCCGAACTGGCAGTGCTTCGATAACTTGCGTAGTTCCGTAAGATAGTCAGCATTGGTCTCATCTTTGTGCTGGTTTCTTTTATGGAACTTGAATCTTTCTGCTATCAGCAGCAGTGTAGGGTTTAGGTGTTCCTGTAAGGTATTAACAATCTCTTCAAAACTATTCTCCATTGGTTTAGCTGGGGTAATTAAATTCCGCAATAGGCCGTACGTTCTCGCGCCCATCAAATTTAATAATACCGACGCCTTCTTTCCATCGGCCACCTCATTTGCCTCGCAGTACACTTCAATTCTTTCCACATACGTGGTCCAGTCTTCTACCTCGTTGTCGAAAGCAGTGATACTGCCACTTTTCGGCATCTTGGGTGATTTGAAATGGTGCCTCCCGCACATTTCTTCTTCACCAATGGATTAAAATGGCGCCTCCTGCGCTTTTCCTTCTTCCCCAATGGAATAAAATGGCGCCTCCCACGCTTTTCCTTCTTCCCCTTGCTGCCACGCTGCTCCTAGCATTCTGCAGGGTAATGGCAGCGACCCGCGGCTTCGGCGCGTCTGACTTTTCCTTCCCCTTGTTATATTTTCGCTACGCTGCCCTGTTCTTGAGCACCGACCGCCCCCTGTGCGCGCCACCCTCTCTCTCTCTCTTTTCCTCCCGACGATGCTGCACGGCCCCTTTGCAGAGCCGCTCGATTGATCTCGAGCCCGCCGCAGTCCGGAAGGGTCAGCGCACTACCTGCTACCAGCACAATTTGCTGGAACACCTTGACTGAGGAGCCAAGCCCAGCTCTCCACAGCCCCTCCTGCAACTCTCCGAACTCTGATGGATCCATGGGCGGTTGCCCGCAGTCGACGCCTGTTGTTCTGACTTCGACCACCAAGAAGCTTCTTCTCAGGGAATGATCCCCGTGAGGTGATGCAGTACTGCAGGTGAGTTCGAACCTGTTCGTCGCCAATGTAGTGTCCGAGTATAAATAATACACAGACTGCAGGAAAACAATAATAACAGGTATTTACTGAACAGAGGGTACTCTTTTTGTTTGGACCCAAAGAAAAACCAATTGGACTGTAAATGAACAAAAGTTCAACTAAAACTTAACAAATCAAATTAAATTTGGTTTTCCGGGTTGATAATGCACTCCAGTCCCCGCGGCGCCCACCGGTTGTGGAAATACTCAAGCGCGCCGGCGGACACCGCATGCTCCATCTCCAGGGCCACCCGGGCGCGAACATGGCCGCGGAAGAGAGGCAGGCAATCCGGCTGGATGACCCCCTTGACCGCCCGCTGCCTGGACCAATTGATGGCTCTTTTAGCCAGGCCCAGGAGCAGGCCCACAAGGAGGCCCTCCAACCTGTCCGCTCCACTCCGCACTGGGTGACCGTAGATCAAGAGCGTGGGACTGAAGTGCAACCAAAAATCGAGGAGCAGCCCCTTCAAGTAGTGAAAGAGGGGCTGCAACCTCTCACACTCCATATAAACGTGAAACACGGACTCCTCCAGGCCACAAAAATTGCAGGCGGCCTGGGAGTCCATGAACCTACTTAAAACCTTATTGCACGGGACTGCTCCGTGCAACATCCTCCAGGCCAAGTCCCCGATGGAACAAGGGAGGACTCCCGCGTAGAGAGCCCTCCATTGGGGACCTCCACCACCGCCAGTCAGCAAGACGCCATGCCAAGGCGTGTCCAGATGGTAGACGAAGATGGCAAAGTGGAGAGTGTGCAGGAGCAGCCCATACAGGAAACCCCTCCGCGCGGAATGAAAAGGCACGGAAGGTATTTCATCGAGACGGCTCAAGTTGTGAGGCGCCGGTTCCTGAGGGGAGTTTCGGGGCCAGGCGCCTATGAGAAATTCTGTCCGAACGGGGGTAAGCTCGGACGGGATCGCCCCACGTGCTTGAGCCGCCTCGATACACCTAGTGGAGTCAGGGCCCAGTGCCGCTTTCACCGATTCGATGGCTTCGACCACGAGCCGGACATTGGCCCAGGACAGGCGCCACGCCAGCTCCTCCGGCACCATCCAGCCCGCTCCTCCACCATCGAGCAGGTCCCCGACTCTGGTCACCTTGCCAGGCACAGCCCTGCCCTCCGCCAGCCACCCGAACCCGCGTTCGTGGAGGTGAGGATTCCTGAGCAGTGGCTCCCGAAGGAGAGCCGCCGCTCCTGACGGGGGAGAGCTCCGCCTGGAAGCGACGTAGTTCCAAACCCATAGTAATTCCTGGTAGAAGACAGGCAGCTCCCGCAGGCCGGACCGCCTGTCGCCCACTTTCGCAAACAGGAGCTGCGTGTCGTAATTGAGGCCGTGCAGCTGATGGAAGAAAAACGTCGTCAGTGCACACCATCTCGGAGGATTCTCAACGTACAGGTATCTCTGCAGCGTCTGAAGATGGAAAGTCGCAGCCTGGGTGTGAAGGCACACCAGCGCCTGACCGCCCTCCCTAAGCGGGAGACACAGAACCGCGGCAGAGACCCAGTGCTTCCTTTTGTCCCAGAAGAAGTCGATGAGCTTCTTCTGCATCTTGGCGACAAACGCAGGGGGAGGGATCAAAGTGACCAACTGGTACCACAACATGGCGGCCACCAGCTGGTTTATGACCAGCGCTCGACCCCTGCAGGACAACACTCGGAGCAGTCCTGTCCAGTGTCCTGGGCGAGCGGTGACTTTGGCCTCCAGCTCTTGCCAGTTCGCCGGCCAGGCGTCCTCGGCAGGGCTAAGGTAGACTCCCAAATAGAGGTGGTGCGTGGTGCGCCAGGCGAAAGGCCTGAACTCCTCCGGCAGGGAGTCCACCCGCCACTGACCCACCAGGAGTCCGGAACATTTCTCCCAGTTGATCTTGGCGGAGGATGCGTCCGAGTAAATCTGCTGGCATTCCCGCACCCTCCGCAAGTCAGCGGGATCCGTGACCGTGAGGAGCACGTCATCGGCGTAAGCCGAGAGGACCACCTCCACGCCCAGCCCTTGCAGAGCCAGTCCCGTCAACCTCTTCCGCAAGAGGCGCAGGAATGGCTCTACGCAAACGGCGTATGACTGGCCGGACATGGGGCATCCCTGACGCAGCCCCCTCCCGAAGCGAAGGGGTGCCGTCAAGGACCCATTAACATTAATCAGACAATCCGCGGCGGCGTACAGAAGTTGGATCCGGGCGATGAAATGCGTCCCGAACCCGAATGCGCGCAGAGTCCCGAAGAGATACTCGTGATCCACCCTGTCGAATGCCTTCTCCTGATCCAGGGAAAGGAAGGCGACCGACAGACCAGCCCTCTGGGAGTGGTGGACCAGGTCCCAGACCGGATGGATGTTATCGTGGATGGTCCGGCCCGGGACCGTGTAGGACTGGTCGGGGTGGATCATGTGGGCCAGCACGGTGCCAAGGCAAGCAGACATGTAAGGACAGAGACCTGTACAACACACAACATTGCAGCGTAAGGACACAGACCTGTACAACACGCAGCCCTGCAGTGTAAGGACACAGACCTGTACAAAGTCCAGCCCTGCAGCGTAAGGACACAGACCTGCATAACACACAGCCCTGCAGTGTAAGGAATAGACCTGTACAAAATCCAGCCCTGCAGTGTGATATGCCATCAATAACTCAAAGACAAGGATTCAACTGAAGGCTTTTAATCACTAAGAACATTGCAGCATTGCAGGTCTTCCCACATCGGGTTCGTCTGGTAGGAATGACTCATAAAGCTCTTGAGACCTTTATATGGCAAAAGACAGGGGCGTAGCCAATACACACAATAGGAACAAAAGGGAGCGGTTCACACAATACAAGCAGGTAAAACACATGGGCTAATGAAGGCATATATTTCATCACATTCACCCCTTCTACAGATTTAGTCTGTCCGGGGGTGTGATAGTCCTTCCTGAACATCGCAACAGTACCTCGGGTTCCGACCGGGAGTCCGTGGTACCCTCCTGGGCATACCCATGTGCTGGGGGTGCTGCAGGTACTTCTGGGGGTGGTGAGGATACCTCTGGGGATGGTGGAGGTTCTTCTGGGGGTGGTGGTGATGAGTCGTCTTCGTCGCTTCCTGCCGAGGCGAGGTCCTTCATGGACACGGTGTCTTCACGCCCGTCGGCGTGCTTGACGTACGCGTACTGTGGGTTTGCGTGGAGTAAGTGTACTGCCTCCACGAGGGGATCCGTTTTGTGGCCCCTCACATGCTTCCGTAACAGGACTGTCCCTGGGGTGGAGAGCCACGAGGGTAGGGATACTCCTGAGGTTGATTTGCGGGGAAAAACAAACATCTCCTCATGAGGAGTGGCGTTAGTAGCAGTACACAGTAGCGACCTTATCGAGTGGAGTACGTCTGGGAGGACCTCCTGCCAGCGGGAGGTGGGGAGGCCTTTAGACCTTAGTGCTAAGGTGACCGCATTCCACACTGTCGCGTTCTCCCTCTCCACTTGCCCATTACCCCGGGGGTTATAACTAGTGGTCCGACTCGTGGCTATCCCCTTCGACAGCAGGTATTGGCGCAGTTCATCACTCATGAACGACGCCCCCCTGTCAGTGTGGATGTACTTAGGCATGCCGAACGTGCAAAACAGGTTGCCGAGGCACTTGATGACCGTGGCACTGGTCATATCTGGGCAGGGGTAGGCGAATGGGAAGCGGGAGTACTCATCCACAATGTTGAGAAAGTACACATTGCGGTCGGTGGAGGGGAGTGGTCCCTTGAAATCTAAGCTCAGGCGCTCGAATGGCCGTGTAGCTTTGATCAGGTGGGCTCGGTCGGGCCTGAAAAAACGGGGCTTGCATTCCGCACAGGTGTGGCAGTCCCTGGTCATAGACCGGACCTCCTCGATGGAATAGGGCAGGTTACGGGATTTTATAAAGTGGAATAGCCGGGTGACCCCCAGGTGGCAGAGGCCATTGTGGAGGCCCTGTAGCCTGTCCCCCTGGATGCTGGCACACATCCCTCATGATAGGGCGTCGGGGGGATTCGTTGAGGGCCCCCAGCCTATATATTATGTCGTACTCATACGTGGAGAGTTCGATCCGCCACCTGAGAATTTTGTCGTTCTTGATCTTCCCCCTCTGTTTGTTGTTAAACATGAAGGCTACCGACCGCTGGTCGGTAAGCAGGGTGAAGCGTTTGCCGGCTAGGTAGTGCCTCCAGTGCCGCACTGCCTCCACTATGGCCTGGGCCTCCTTCTCTGCCGAGGAGTGCCTGATCTCAGGCCCTTGGAGGGTTCTTGAGAAAAAGGCTACGGGCCACCCATCCTGGTTGAGGGTGGCTGCTAAAGCGAAGTCGGACGCATCGCTTTCGACCTGGAAAGGGATGTTTTCGTCCACTGCCCACAGTGTGGCCTTCTCAATGTCGTGTTTAATGCTGTTGAAGGCGGCGTGGCCCTCGGCCGTGAGCGGGAAGGACGTTGATTTCAGGAGGAGACGGGCCTTGTCGGAATAATTGGGGACCCATTGGGCGTAATAGGAGAAGAACCCCAGGCACCTTTTCAGGGCCTTGGGAGTGTTTGGTAGGGGTAGCTCCCGTAGGGGGCACAATCGGTCGGGGTCCGGACCAATTTCCCCATTTTCCACCACGCAGCCCAGGATACAGAGGCGCGTGGTGCTAAAGACACACTTATCCTCGTTGTAGGTGAGATTGAGTCTCAGGGCGGTTTTCAGAAATCTCGCGAGGTTCGAGCCGTGGTCTTGCTGGTCGTGGCCGCAGATGGTGACGTTGTCTAGGTATCGGTAGGTGGCTGTTAACTGGTTCTCATCAACCATGCGGTCCATCTCCCGCTGGAAGACCGAGACCCCATTCGTTACCCCAAAGGGGACTCTGAGGAAGTGGTAGAGACGTCCGTTCGCCTCGAAGGCGGTGTATGGATGGTCCTCCGGCCTAATGGTGAGCTGGTGGTATGCCGATTTTAGGTCGATGGTGGAAAACACCCGGTATTGCGCGATTTTGTTAACCATATCCGCTATGCGGGGCAGAGGGTAGGCGTCTAGCTGGGTGTATAGATTAACCGTCTGGCTATAATCTATCACCATCCGCTTCTTTACGCTAACCTTAACTACTACTACCTGGGCGCGCCACGGGCTGGTACTGCATTCGATGATACCCTCCCGCTTGAGTCTTTCTACTTCCGACGCAATGAACCGTCTATCCTCCCAGCTGTACCGCCTATTCTTGGTCGCTATGGGTCGACAGTTGGGTGCGAGGTTGGCGAACAGAGAGGGCGGCTTGACCTTCAGGGTAGCCAGATCGCACACTGTGAGGGGCGGCTGGGACCCACCGTAGGTAAGCGTGATACTTTGGTGGTGGCACTGGAAGTCCAGACCCAAGATCATGCTCACACAGAGATCTGGCATTATCAATAGTTTAAAGTCTCTGTAATCATTGCCTTTTACCGACAACATAACCGCGCAGAAACCTATAATTTTTGAGGTATGATTCTTATCGGCCATGGCGATTTTGCCCTGTGTGGGGACTATCGTAAGTGAAAGTCGTTTTACCAGGCTAGGATGAATAAAGCTTTCGGTGCTCCCGCAGTCAATCAAGCATTTAACCTTGTTCCCGTTTACCTCTATGTCCATCATCGATTTAGACAACGGATGCGGCCTGGATTGATCCACTGTGATCGAGGCCACCAGTGGGTCCTGGAGGTCCGTGTCATCGGGGCAAGATGGTGGACTCCATGAGGGTGGACAAGATGGCTTCCAAGATGGCCGCTCCCACGGCGCGCACGCGGCGGTGGTGGAGTTGGAGGCGGGGTTCCCTCTGCAGACTTTGCTGAAATGTCCTTTCTTCCCGCATTTAAAACAGATGGTGCCCTTCGCTGGGCACAGATGCCTGGAGTGTTTGTCCTGGCCGCAGAAGTAGCATTTCGGGCCCCGATGCATCGCGGCAGTAGTGGGGCTCCTGGGTGGAGGCTGGGGCTCCGATGGTGCTGGGCTGGCCTGAGACCTGGGAGGTGAAGATGGCTTCCAAGATGGCGGCCCCCACGGCGTGCACGAGGCGGAGTGGGCCGCGTGGCCTGGGGAACAGGATTCAGAGTTCTTCTGGGCCATATCCAGCGATCGCGCTATATCTATAGCCTGTTTTAAGTCCAGTCCCTCCTTTTCAAACAGTTTCTGCCGAATGTAATTTGAACTGAGGCCCGCAATAAGGGAGTCTCAAATCAGCTCCTCCGTGTACACGATGGCAGACATGGCCTTACAGTTACAGTCTCTGCCCAGTACTTTTAGGCTTAGTATAATGTCCTCTAGTGACTCACCATGCCGCTGCGTGCGAGTAGTCAGAAGATGCCTGCCGTACACCTCGTTTATTGGCCGCACGTAGTGGGCCTTCAAAATGGTGCAGGCATCCCCGTAGCTGGTGGCATCTTGGATGAGAGGGGAGACCCGATGGCTCACCCAGTTTCGCAGGATTCCCAATTTCATGTCTCCGGTAGCGGTTGTGGCTGCTATGGCGGTGGATGAGTTTGCAATGAAAAATTCGAAGCATTGGAACCAGTGTCTGAACTGTGTAGCTGCGTCTGAGGCATGGGGGTCCAGATCCAAGCGCTCTGGTTTCAGGAGTCGATCCATCTTGGTGTTTTAGTGATTAAAATTGATATGCCATCAATAACTCAAAGACAAGGATTCAACTGAAGGCTTTTAATCACTAAGAACATTGCAGCATTGCAGGTCTTCCCACATCGGGTTCGTCTGGTAGGAAAAAAAAAGGGGGGCTTTTGGCAGTTACAAAAGACTAAAGACGGAGGAAGCCCTAGAGGAGTACAAAAAGTGCAGGGGCATATTTAAAAAAGAAATTAGGAGAGCGAGGAGGGGCCATGAAATAACACTGGCGAGCAAAATAAAGGAAAATCCTAAGATGTTTTATAAGTATATTAAGGGCAAGAGGATAACCAGGGAAAGGGTAGGGCCCATTAGGGACCAAAGTGGCAATCTGTGTGTAGAGCCAGATGATGTAGGCGGGGTTTTAAATGATTTTTTTTCATCTGTGTTCACTATGGAGAAAGACGATGTAGACATAGAAATCGGGCAAGGGGACTGTGACATACTTGAACATATTAGCATCGAGAGGGAGGAGGTACTAGCGGTTTTAGCAGGCCAAAAAGTGGATAAATCCCCAGGCCTGGACAAGATGTATCCCAGGCTGTTGTATGAGGCAAAGGAGGAGATTGCAGGGGCTCTGACACAAATTTTCAGAACCTCTCTGGCCACAGGGGATGTACCAGAGGACTGGAGAACAGCTAACGTAGTATCATTATACAAGAAGGGTAGCAGGGATAAACCAGGGAATTACAGGCCAGTGAGCCTAACATCTGTGGTAGGGAAATTATTGGAAAAAATTCTGAGGGACAAAATTAGCCTCCACTTGGAGAGGCAAGGATTAATCGGGGATAGTCAGCATGGCTTTGTCAAGGGTAAATCATGTCTGACAAATCTGATTGAATTTTTCGAGGGGGTGACTAGTTGTGTGGATGAGGGAAATGCTGTGGATGTGGTTTACATGGACTTCAGCAAAGCTTTTGACAAAGTCCCGCATAGGAGACTGGTCAAGAAGGTAAGAGCCCATGGGATCCAGGGTGCCTTGGCGCGTTGGATCCTAAACTGGCTGAGTGGCAGGAGGCAGAGGGTGATGGTCGAAGGTTGCTTTTGTGACTGGAAGCCTGTGTCCAGTGGGGTACCTCAGGGATCGGTGCTGGGTCCCTTGCTGTTTGTGATCTACATAAATGATTTGGATGAGAATGTAAAAGGTATGATCAGTAAGTTCGCGGATGACACGAAAATTGGTGGGGTGGTAAATTGCGAGGAGGAAAGCCTCAGGCTACAGGACGATATAAACGGGTTGGTCAGATGGGCGGAAAAGTGGCAAATGGAATTTAACCCTGAAAAGTGTGAGGTGATGCATTTTGGATGGACAAATAAGGCAAGGGAATACACAATGAGTGGTAGGACCCTAGGAAGTACAGAGGGTCAGAGGGACCTTGGTGTACATGTACATAGATCCCTGAAGGCAGCGGAACAGGTAGATAAGGTGGTTAAAAAGGCATATGGGATACTTGCCTTCATTAGCCAAGGCATAGAATATAAGAGCAGGGAGGTTATGATGGAGCTGTACAAAACGCTGGTGAGGCCACAGCTGGAGTACTGTGTGCAGTTCTGGTCGCCTCACTATAGGAAGGATGTGATTGCTTTGGAGAGGGTGCAGAGAAGATTCACCAGGATGTTACCTGGGATGGAGCGCCTCAGCTATGAAGAAAGACTAAACAGGCTGGGGTTGTTTTCCTTGGAGCAAAGAAGGCTGAGGGGGGACCTGATTGAGGTGTACAAAATGATGAGGGGCATAGATAGGGTAGATAAAGAGGAACTTTTCCCCTTAGTAGGGGGGTCAATAACAAGGGGGCATAGATTCAGGGTAAGGGGCAGGAGATTTAGAGGGGATTTGAGGAGGAACTTTTTCACCCAGAGGGTGGTTGGAATCTGGAACTCACTGCCTGAAAGGGTGGTAGAGGCAGGAACCCTCACAACATTCAAGAGGCATTTGGATGAGCACTTGAAATGCCATTGCATACAAGGCTATGGACCAAATGCTGGAAAATGGGATTGGACTGGACAGGGATTGATGGACGGTGCAGACACGATGGGCCGAAGGGCCTCTTCCTGTGCTGTATAACTCTATGACTCTATGACTCATACAGCTCTTGAGACCTTTATATGGCAAAAGACAGGGGCGTAGCCAATACACACAATAGGAACAAAAGGGGGCGGTTCACACAATACAAGCAGGTAAAACACATGGGCTGATGAAGGCATATATTTCATCACACTCAGGTCTGTGTCCTTACACTGCAGGGCTGGGTTGTACAGGTCTGTGCCCTTACACTGCAGGGCTGGGTCTTATACAGGTCTGTGCTCTTACACTGCAGGCTGGGTGGTGCTCAGGTCTGTGTCACTACACTGCAGGCTGTGTGTTGTACAGGTCTGTGTCACTGCACTGCGGGGCTGTGGGTTGTACAGGTCTGTGTCCTTACACCGCAGGGCTGGATGTTGTACAGGTCTGTGAACTTACACTGCAGTGCTGGATGTTGAACAGGTCTGTGTCCTTACACTGCAGGGCTGCGTGTTGTACAGGTCCGTGTCCTTAAACTGCAGGGCTGGATGTTGTACAGGTCTGTGTCCTTAGACTGCAGGGCTTTGTGTTGTACAGGTCTGTGTCCTTACACTGCAGTGCTGCGTGTTGTACAGGTCTGTGTCCTTACACTGCAGCGCTGCTTGTTCTACTGGGCTGTGTCCTTACACTGCAGTGTTGTTTGTTGAACAGATCTGTGTTCTTACACTGCAGGGCTGGATGTTGTACAGAGCTGTGTCACTACACTGCAGTGCTGTGTGTTGTACAGGTCTGTATTCTTACACTGCAGGGCTGGATGTTGTACAGGTCTGTGTCCTTACACTGCAGTGGTTTGTGTTGTACAGGTCTGTGTCCCTACACTGCAGCGCTGTGTGTTGTACAGGTCTGTGAACCTACACTGCTGGGCTGGATGTTGTACAGGTCTGTGTCCTTACACTGCAGTACTGTGTGATGTACAGTTCTGTGAACCTACACTGCAGTACTGTGTGTTGTACAGGTCTGTGCCCTTACACTGCAGGGCTGGGTCTTGTGCAGGTCTGTGTCATAACACTGCAGGGCTGTGAGTTGTACAGGTCAGTGCCGTTACACTGCAGGGCTGGATGTTGTACAGGTCTGTGTCCTTACACTGCAGCGCTGGATGTTGTACAGGTCTGTGTCCTTACACTGCAGGGCTGTGTGTTGTACAGGTGTGTGTCCTTACACTGCAGGGCTGGATGTTGTACAGGTCTGTGTCCTTACACTGCAGCGCTGGATGTTGTACAGGTCTGTGTCCTTACACTGCAGGACTGGATGTTGCACAGGTCTGTGTCTTTATACTGCAGCGCTGCATGTTGTACCGGGCTCTGTCCTTACACTGCAGTGCTGTTTGTTGAACAGATCTGTGTTCTTACACTGCAGGGCTGAATGTTGTGCAGGTCTGTGTGCTTACACTTTAGGGCTGTATGTTGTACAGGTCTGTGGCCTTACAGTGCAGTGCTGGATGTTGTACAGGGCTTTGCCCTTACACTGCAGGGCTGTGTCTTGTACAGGTCTGTGTCCGTTCACTGCAGAGCTGTGAGTTGCACAGGTCAGTGCCCTTACACTGCAGGGCTGGCTGTTGTACAGACCTGTCTCCTTACACTGCAGGGCTATGTGTTGTATAGTTCTGTGTCCTTACACTGCAGGGCTGGATGTTGTACAGGCCTGTGTGCTTACACTGCAGGGCTGGGTCTTGTACAGGTCTGTGTCCTTACACTGCAGGGCTGTGTGTTGTACAAGATTGTGTCCTTACACTGCAGGGCTGTGTGTTGTACAGGTCTGTGTCCTTCCACTGCAGGGCTGTGTGCTTTACAAGTTAGTGTCCATTCACTACAGGGCTGCGTGATCTACAGGTCTGTGTCCTTACACTGCAGGGCTGGATGTTGTACAGACCTGTGTCCTTACACTGCAGGGCTGTGTGTTGTACAGGTCTGTGCCCTTACACTGCAGGGCTGGGATTTGTACATATCTGTGTCCTTACACTGCAGTGCTCTGAGTTGTACAGGTCAGTGCCCTTACACTGCAGGGCTGGATGTTGTACAGGTCTGTGTCCTTACACTGCAGTGCTGCATTTCATACAGGTCTGTGCACTTACACTGCAGTCCTGGATGTTTTACAGGTCTGTGTCCTTACTGCAGGGCTACAGATCTGTGCCCTTACACTGCAGGGCTGGGTCTTGTACAGGTTTGTGTCCTTACACTGCAGGGCTGTGTGTTGTACAGGTCTGTGCCCTTACACAGTGATGAAATAACTCTGTGTTCTGATATTTGTACTTGTACTTGTAATGTCTGGAATGTTCCACTGGGGGGAACCACTAATGCTCCTCCCTGGCCCCGCCCCTCTTCTGGTATGTTCTACCAAGGGCTCGGTCGGTGATGAACTCTGTTAACTCTGCCATGATCCTTACTTAATAAAAGCCCTCAGTCTTAAACTTTAACTTCACGGTTTCGGGCAGTTATTTGGCACATCACACTGCAGGGCTGGATGTTGTACAGGTCTGTGACCTTACACTGCAGTGCTGTGTGTTGTAAAGTTCTGTGTCCTTACACTGCAGAGCTGGATGTTGTACAGATCTGTGTCACTACACTGTGGGGCTGTGGGTTGTACAGATCTGTGTCCTTACAATGCAGGGCTGCGTGTTGTACAGGTCTGTGCCCTTACACTGCAGTGGTTTGTGTTGTACAGGTCTGTGTCCTTACACTGCAGCGCTGTGTGTTGTACAGGTCTGTGAACCTACACTGCTGGGCTGGATGTTGTACAGGTCTGTGTCCTTACACTGCAGTACTGTGTGACGTACAGTTCTGTGAACCTACACTGCAGGGCTGTGTGTTGTACAGGTCTGTGCCCTTACACTGCAGGGCTGGGTCTTGTACAGGTCTGTGTCATAACACTGCAGGGCTGTGAGTTGTGCAGGTTGACGTGCCTCAATAACTTCAAGACTCGAAGTTAGCAGAATAAAACAAGGCTTTTATTAGCAAAGAAAAGATGCCGGTGGCTGCACCTAGCTTCACCTGGCGTGCTGCTGTTCTACTGCAGGACAAGCCTGGACTTGTCTTAAGTAGGGCCAGGTATGGGCGGAGCTGACACACAAAGGGGGCGGTGCCCTATACACAATAGAAGGTACAAACACCGGAGCAGGCAATACAATATATATAGTTAACTACAGAGTCTGATGAATGACATATTTCATCATACAGGTTAGTGCCCTTACACTGCAGGGCTGGATGTTGTACAGGTCTGTGTCCTTACACTGCAGGGCTGTGTGTTGTACAGGTGTGTGTCCTTCCACTGCATGGTTGTGTATTGTACAGGTCTGTGTCATTCCAATGCAGGACTGGATGTTGCACAGGTCTGTGTCCTTATACTGCAGCGCTGCGTGTTGTACCGGGCTCTGTCCTTACACTGCAGTGCTGTTTGTTGAACAGATCTGTGTTCTTACACTGCAGGGCTGAATGTTGTGCAGGTCTGTGGCCTTACAGTGCAGTGCTGGATGTTGTACAGGGCTGTGTCCTTACACTGCAGGGCTGGATGTTGTACAGGTCTGTGTACTTACACTGCAGGGCTGGATGTTGTACAGGTCTGTGTCCTTACACTGCATGGCTGGATGTAGTACAGGTCTTTGCCCTTAAACTGCAGGGCTGGATGTTGTACAGGTCTTTCCCCTTACACTGCAGGGCTGGATGTTGTACAGGTCTGTGTACTTACACTGCAGGGCTGGATGTTGTACAGGTCTTTGCCCTTAAACTGCAGGGCTGTATGTTGTACAGGTCTGTGCCCTTACACTGCAGGGCTGTGTCTTGTACAGGTCTGTGTCCTTACACTGCAGAGCTGTGAGTTGCACAGGTCAGTACCCTTACACTGAAGGGCTGGCTGTTGTACAGACCTGTGTCCTTACACTGCAGGGCTATGTGTTGTATAGGTGATGTGCCTCAATAAATCCGAGACTCAATGTTAACTGAACAAAGCAAGGCTTTTATTAACTTAGAAGGTAACAAACAGTGGAGAAGTGTCTCCCATCCAGAGGTCGGCTGTACTGGATGTGAGACACGCTGGGCCTGCTTAAGTAGAGGCCAGGTATGGGTGGAGCCCTACACACAATAAAATACAGGTGAGGAAATGGAACTGAGGTAAGGGAAATGAAACTGAAACTAAACCACAGTCACAGGCACAATCACACACAGAGAATACAGATGAGTGATGAATGGTATATTTCTTCACATTCACCCCTTCTATAGATTTAGTCTGTTCGGGGGTTTGATAGTCCTCTGTGACCGATGTGGCTGTTGTGGTGCCGCGGGTGTCGGCTGGGTGTCCCCAGTGGCCTCCTGGGTCTCTGCCGGGGGCGCCGCCAGGGTTGTTGAAGGGTTGGTTGGTGGGGGTACCGTTGGTCGATGTTCTTCCAGGGGTGGTGAAAGAGTAGTGGGTGGGTAAGAGTTGCTGTGATCGTTGTTGTGGTTGTTGTCGTTGCCGGCTGGGGCGACGTCTTTTATGGACACGGTGTCCTCCCTTCCGTCGGCGTGCCGGACATACGCGTATTGGGGGTTGGCGTGGAGTAGGTGCACTGACTCCACGAGAGGGTCCGTCTTGTGGCCCCTCACACGCCTTCGTACAAATACCGGACCTGGGGTGGAGAGCCATGACGGCATGGATACACCTGAGGTGGATTTCCGGGGAAAAACAAACATTCGTTCATGAGGCGTGGCATTAGTGGCAGTACACAATAGCGACCGTATCGAATGGAGCACATCTGGGAGGACTTCCTGCCAGCGGGAGATAGGGAGGCCCTTGGTCCTTAGAGCTAGAGTGACTGCTTTCCATACTGTCCCGTTCTCTCTCTCCACCTGGCCGTTACCCTGGGGGTTGTAGCTGATGGTACAGCTCGTGGCGATCCCCCTCGACAGCATGTACTGGCGTAGCTCTTTGCTCATGAAGGACGCCCCCCTATCCGTGTGGATGTAGCTCGGCATACCGAACAGGCAGAGCAGGCTGTTGAGGCATTTAATGACCGTGGCGCTGGTCATGTCTGGGCAGGGGAAGGCGAATGGGAAACGGGAGTATTCGTCCACAATGTTCAGGAAGTAAACATTGCGGTCGGCTGACGGGAGGGGGCCCTTGAAATCTAAGCTGAGCCGCTCAAAGGGCCGTGTAGCTTTGATTAAGTGGGCTCTATCTGGGCGGTAGAACCGAGGCTTGCACTCAGCGCAAGTGCGGCAGTTCCTGGTCAGAGACCGAACTTCATCAATCGAGTAGGGTAAGTTGCAGGACTTTATGAAGTGGAACAGCCGTGTGACCCCTGGGTGGCAGAGGTCATTGTGGAGGGTCTGTAGCCGATCCCCGGTGGCACTGGCACACATCCCTCGTGAGAGGGCGTCGGGGGATTCGTTAAGGGCCCCTGGCCGGTAAATGATGTCATACTCGAAGGTGGAGAGCTCGATCCGCCACCTGAGCATCTTATCATTTTTAATCTTCCCCTTCTGTTTATTATTAAACATAAATGCTACCGACCGCTGGTCGGTAAGTAGGGTGAAGCGTTTGCCGGCTAGGTAGTGGCGCCAGTGGCACACTGCCTCCACGATGGCTTGGGCCTCCATTTCCACGGAGGAGTGTCTGATCTCGGGCCCTTGGAGGGTCCTCGAGAAGAAAGCTACAGGCCGCCCCGCCTGGTTGAGGGTGGCCGCTGTAGTGTATGTACCCGTCTACCTTTAAGAGAATTATTGTATGTAACCGTCCACCTTTAACAGAACTACTTTAGGTGTTGCACTACTTTGTTGGCTTCTGTATACTGTAATACCGACGGTGACCACACCGGTATATAAGTGCTGTGTCAGGAGTTATTGGGCAGATTCGCCCCGACCTTCGAATAGTAAAGTCCTGTTTTAAGTTACTCTTGGAGTCTGTGTATTAATTAACTAAACAACCCACAGACTTTACAGTGGCGACGAGTCCGATCGTACCCTGCGGCAAATACTTCCGACGCAGTTAACGAGCGTCGAGAAGAGGCAACCGCCCTCGTCGTTCTGCTGGAAAAAAAAAACTCGAGGCTGCAGAACTAGAAAGGAGGAAGAATTTAGAGACAAAGACTTCCATCAGCAACAGGCACTGACTGTCCCTTCTGCCACGGTGAGGAGTGAGCCGATCAGCACGAGAAGCAAGGCGGCCACGGTGACTGTGAGTAAGGGAAAGTAAAAAGAATAACCGGAGGATAAGGGCGGTGCACTCGACCACGGTCGAGGGGGAAAGGAGCCGGACAGAAGTCGGGCCCAGAGGCGCTGAGACTGGGGCAGCGTGGAGCAAGGAAGCTGCGGTACAGACAGGCTGGGGGACGCAACGGCGTCGTGAGACAGCTAGACCGCGACCGGCGAAAAAGGCCGGGCAGCGACCGAAGCCACGAAGCGCTGCGACCGGGAACATAGTCGCGGGAAGAGATAAACTCAGCCGCAGCCGGGGAGGGAAGCACCGGACTGCGAGAGGGCTGGGAGGTGCGATTGGGAGCCGAGCGAGCGGGAGAGGCAGAGCCGACCAAGGGAGACTGAGCGAGAGCCAGTCCAGCGGCTGAAACTGTTCTCCGTCAATGGGGTGTACCCAGCGCCGGTTGAGCCGAGCGAGCGGGAGAGAGACAGAGCCCGAGCAAGGGAGACTGAGCGAGAGCCAGTCCAGCGGCTGAAACTGTTCTCCGTCAACGGGGTGTACCCCGCGCCGGTAGAGCCGAGTGAGCGGGAGAGAGACAGAGCCCGAGCAAGGGGAACTGAGCGAGAGCCAGCCCAGCGGCTGAAACTGTTTGCCGTCAACGGGGTGTACCCAGCGCCGGTTGCCCTGCTGAGAAAAGGGAAAGCACTGAAGCCGACGCGCAGGCTGTGAACCTGAAAGCCAGCGGCCATCGCCCGTGGGGAAAGTGTACCCCTCCCACCAGGGAAGAAATGCGGGAAGCCGCCATTAGGCGGTGAAGAAGACAGAAGCGGGAAACTGCCATTGAAGTGGGCGGGGAGAGAAGATAAGCGCGGGAAACCGCCATCTTGGAAAAAAAAAAAATTTTAAGAAATAATTCGTGGTGTTATCAGGAAGAGAGGAAGATGCCTAAGCATGGTAACATCAATGATTTTAATTCCGAGGTAGAAGACTGGGCCACGTATGTGGAACGCATTGAGATCTATTGTGAGGCCAATAAAATAGAAGAAGATGACAAAGCTATAACCTTGCTAAACTCGATGGGCGCGAAGACATACGAGCTCTTGAAGCATCTACTAGCACCAGCTAAACCGGCGGATCAGACTTTCGATGATATTGTGACTGTTCTGAAGGATCACTTGAACCCCACACCGTTGATGTTGGCGGAACGATTCAAATTCTATGCGAGAATGCAAAGGAAAGACGAAAGCAACGCAGAATACTTGGTCGAACTGCGTAGACTAGCGAAACACTGCCAGTTTGGAGGGAATCTGACAGAGGCGTTGCGAGACAAATTCGTGTGCGGAATGTCGAAGGAAGAAACACAAAAACGACTGCTCGAAGAGAACGACCTTACACTTGAGAAGGCTGTCCTTATTGCTGCATCGAACGAAGCCGCAGCGAAAGGAACGGCGGAAATGCAGCGGAAGACAGCGGCACTCAGGGTGCAGCAAATTACTTCGGTTACAACGAAATGCTATCGTTGTGGGAAGACAACACACGACCAGAACCAATGCTGGTTTAAAAACCAGGAATGTAGGAAATGTGGCAAGCTCGGTCACATAGCTAAGGTATGCCGGTCAGGAAAGAAGACCAACAATAATGAGTCACCACAAAAGAGGTACAGAAAGGTACATAAGGTGACTAGGAAGAGTCCGGAAGAACAGAATTCGGACTCACACTCCAACTGCAAGGAACTGGATAGTCTGAGAATTCACAATGTGAGTAATGAAGCTGACCGACAAGCTATCTGGATCACACTACAGATTGCAAAAGTCCAAGTGAAAATGGAAGTGGACGGCGTTGACGGTCATGAATAAGCATGATTATAAAAAGCTATTCAAGCATATTCCCCTACGGGATACGGAACTAGTATTGAAGACATACACGGGGCACAAAGTATACCCCATCGGAAAGATAGAAGTCAAAGTGAGATACAAGGACAAAGAGCACCAAAGGATGGATCTGTATGTGTTGCCTGAGGGAGGTCCACCACTTCTGGGACGGGAGTGGATCAGGAAAATAAAGATAGACTGGCATTCACTAAACACCATGACGGTAGATTCCGGAAAGGAAGATGTCAAACCTGAACGGTTGTCCAGAATATTAGACGAAGCTAAAGAGGTATTCCAGCAAGGACTGGGAACACTGCGAGGAATTAAAGCAAAGGTTAAGATTGCAGAACATGCAAGCCCAAAATTTTTCAAAGCCAGATCGGTACCTTACGCGATACGACCTGCTGTGGAGGCAGAACTGGAAGAACTTGAATGATCAGGGGTACTGTCAAAAGTGGACTGGAGTGAGTGGGCCACGCCCATTGTTCCCGTCATGAAGTCTTCACCAAGTAACAAGCCAGGGGGACCGGGGAAGGTCCGCATCTGCGGAGACTTCAAGATCACAGTGAATCCGGTGCTTCACACGGTACAATACCCGCTTCCGCGGATTGAAGATATCTTTGCTTCGTTGGCTGGAGGGAAACACTTCACCAAGATAGACCTGGCACAGGCATACTTACAAATGGAAGTCGAGGAAGAGTCGCGTCAGTACCTCACCATCAACACACACAGAGGCTTGTATCGTTATAATAGACTGGTTTTTGGGGTAGCTTCAGCTCCAGCAATTTGGCAGAGGGCCATGGAGCAGGTATTACAAGGAATTCCAAGCACGCAGTGTTACTTAGACGATATCCTGATTACGGGAGAGGACGAGGAAGAACACCTCACAAATTTGAAACTGGTGCTCACTAGGTTGAAGGAATATGGCCTTCGAGTTAATCGCAAGAAATGTGAGTTCTTCCAAAAACGGATCTCGTACTGCGGTCATGTCATTGACCGAGAGGGGCTGCACAAGTCACCTGACAAGATAGAAGCTGTCGTGAAGGCCCCCGCTCCGGAAAACGTATCACAGTTAAGATCATTCTTGGGGTTGATTAATTATTATCACAAGTTGCTGCCGAATCTATCCACGGTGCTGCATCCGCTGAATGCTCTGTTGCGGAAAGAAGTACCACGGAAGTGGAGTGAGGAATGTAAAATGGCCTTTCGCAGAAGCAAGGCGTTGATTACCTCTGAAGAAGTGTTGGCTCATTTCAACCCAACGTTACCTCTTCGTCTAGCTTGTGATGCTTCCCCCTATGGAATTGGAGCAGTACTTTCACACAAGTTACCAAATGGCTCGGAAAGGCCAGTGGCATTCGCGTCCCGATCATTGACCTCCGCGGAGCGAAATTATGCTCAAATAGATAGGGAGGCCCTCAGCCTTGTGTGGGGCGTAAAGAAATTCAATCATTACCTGCAGGGCAAGAAGTTCACATTACTGACAGACCACCAGCCGTTGGTGTCCATATTCAACCCTAACAAGGCCGTTTCCACCATGACAGCGCAAAGGTTACAGAGGTGGTCCATGTTACTTGGGGCACACCAATATGACATCGAATACAAAAGGTCCAAACAGCATGGAAATGCTGATGGGTTATCGCGCTTGCCATTGCCGATAGTAGAAGAAGCGACTACAGTGGACCCGGGAGAGCTGTTCCACTCATCCATAGTGGAATGTCTACCAGTAACAAATTCGATGATCGAAAACGAAACCAGAAATGACCCGACTCTCTCACGAGTCTATGATTTAACGGTGGAGGGATGGCCAGCACAGGGCGAACCAACGCTGCCAGCATTTTCGCAGAGAAAAGAACAGCTGTCAGTGTGTCGAGGAACCCTGATGTGTGGATCTAGAATGGTGATTCCACCCAAACTTCAACAGAAGGTGTTAAAGGAGCTGCACGAGGGACATCTGGGTGGAGTGAAAATGAAGAACCTAGCAAGAGCGTTCGTGTGGTGGCCAGGCATTGATGGGGACATCGAAGAAATCACTAAGAGCTGTCTAGGATGCCAGAAGGTCCAAAACGCGCCACCACAGGCTCCTCTGCATCCATGGGAGTGGCCCTCATCTCCTTGGCAAAGGGTACACATCGACTTTGCTGGTCCATTTATGGACTCAATGTTTCTAATAGCGGTGGATGCACACTCCAAGTGGCCGGAGGTAATAAAGATGTCCACCACCACCACGGAAAAAACCATCACAGTGTTAAGGACCATGTTTGCTAGGAATGGGCTGCCGGAACAGATCTGTCCTGATAATGGACCGCAATTTGTGTCCGAAGAATTCAAGAAATTCTTAAAGAGCAATGGGGTTAAGCACTACACGTCAGCCCCATACCATCCCGCCTCCAATGGATTGGCTGAAAGGTTTGTCCAGACCTTCAAGAAGGCCATAAAGGCCATGGGTAATGAAGCCATTAACTTACAACATAAGATGGATAGCTTCTTGTTGGCGTACAGGAATGCAACACATGCGGTCACAAATCAAACTCCCGCCATGATGTTTTTTAATAGACGACTAAGATGCCGGCTGGATTTGCTTAAGCCAAACGTCAGAAGGGACGTAGAGAACCGGCAATTCCAGGGCATGAATGAAAGGCCAACTAGATCTTTCCAGATAGGTCAACAAGTTTTGGCCCGGGACTACCGTACCGAGAAATGGCAGCCTGGAACTATTGGGAAAAGGCTAGGGCCGTTGATGTATACGGTGGACATTGGGGACAGTATAATAAGGCGCCATGTTGACCAGATCATAGGGTCAGCCACAAATGGCCAACCTACTCCACCACCTTACACGGTTAATGTTGAGACAGAGATACCCAGAACACCTACCTCCGATCTGGTAATACTGGAATCAGATGAACCTGACACTGTCCTTCAAGCCGAATCGACCTTGCCAGAAGCACCTGCTACCCCGTCGGGAGCTACGACACCACCGAGGCGTTATCCGGACAGAGTCCGGAAACCTCCAGAGAGACTGAATCTGTGAACTGTCTGGCATAAAGTTGTATATATGTTATAATGTCTGTTTAATGGGGAATCAGTATGTTGTAAGCTAAAAAGGGAGGATTGTAGTGTATGTACCCGTCTACCTTTAAGAGAATTATTGTATGTAACCGTCCACCTTTAACAGAACTACTTTAGGTGTTGCACTACTTTGTTGGCTTCTGTATACTGTAATACCGACGGTGACCACACCGGTATATAAGTGCTGTGTCAGGAGTTATTGGGCAGATTCGCCCCGACCTTCGAATAGTAAAGTCCTGTTTTAAGTTACTCTTGGAGTCTGTGTATTAATTAACTAAACAACCCACAGACTTTACAGCCGCCAAGGCAAAGTCAGACGCATCACTTTCCACTTGAAAGGGAGTGTTCTCGTCCACTGCCTGTAGCGTGGCCCGCTCAATATCCCGCTTAATGCTTTTGAAGGCGGCGTGGGCCTCAGCAGAGAGCGGAAAAGAGGATGCTTTCAAGAGGGGGCGGGCTTTGTCGGAGTAGTTGGGGACCCATTGGGAATAATAAGAAAATAACCCCAGGCACCTTTTCAGGGCTTTGGGAGTGTTGGGCAGGGGCAGCTCCCGTAGGGGGCGCAATCGGTCGGGGTCTGGTCTGATTTCCCCATTCTCCACCACACTGCCTAGTATGCAGAGGCGCGTGGTGTTGTAAACGCACTTGCCCTCGTTGTAAGTGAGGTTGAGTTTTTGTGCGGTTTTCAGGAACCTCTCGAGGTTCGAGTCGTGATCCTGCTGGTTGTGACCGCAGATGGTGACGTTGTCGAGGTAGGGGAAGGTTGCCTGCAAGTGGTGGTCATCGACCATGCGGTCCATCTCCCTCTGAAAGACCGAGACCCCATTCGTCACCTCAAAGGGGACACTGAGGAATTGGTAGAGGCGTCCGTTCGCCTCGAAGGCGGTGTACGGGCGGTCCTCTGGTCTGATAGGGAGCTGGTGGTATGCTGACTTGAGGTCGATGGTGGAGAACACCCGGTATTGGGCGATTTGGTTCACCATTTCTGATATGCGGGGTAGCGGGTAGGCATCTAGTTGGGTGTACCTGTTGATCGTTTGGCAATAGTCGATCACCATCCGTTTCTTCTCGCTACCCCTCACCACCACCACTTGGGCGCGCCACGGGCTGTTGCTGCGTTCAATAATGCGCTCCTTCAGGAGCCTGTCTACCTCGGTCGTGATAAACCGCCTGTCCTCCCAGCTGTACCTCCTGCTTTTGGTCGCTATTGGCCGGCAGTTAGGGGTAAGGTTCGTGAATAGCGAAGGCGGCTTTACCTTTAGGGTAGCCAGGCCACACGCTGTGAGGGGCGGCTGGGACCCACCGTAATTGAGCGTGATGCTTTGGTGGTGGCACTGGAAATCCAGGCCCAAGATCACGCTCGCACATAGATTCTTCATGATTAGTAATTTAAAATTATCGTATACAGGTCCGTTAACGGACAATTGTACCGCGCAGTAACCCATAATGGTCGATGTCTGGGTTTTATCAGCCATAGAGATGGTACCCCAAGTAGGGACCACCGTTAGAGAGAGTTGTTGTGCTAGTTCAGGGTGGATAAAACTCTCTGTACTTCCACTGTCAATTAAACCTTTAACCCCGCACCCGCTAACCTCGATGTCCACCATTGATTTGGATAGCGGGTGCGGCCTGGTCTGGTCCACTGTGACCGATGCCACTGTAGGGCCCTGATCGAGACAAGATGGCATCCACGCTGTCTGCTCACAAGATGGCGGACCCCACGAGGTCGGGCAAGATGGCGTCCAAGATGGCCGCTCCCACGGCGCACACGCGGCGGTGGCGGGTTTTCCGGCGGGGTTCCCTCTGCACACCTTCCCGAAGTGCCCCTTCTTACCACACTTGAAGCAGGTGGTGCCTTTCGCCGGGCACAGGTTTCTGGTGTGTTTCGGCTGTCCGCAGAAGTAGCAGTTGGGGCCCCGACGCGTCGCGGCTGTCGTAGGGCTTCTGGGGGGAGAGCGGGGCCCCGACGGTGTCGGGCTGCCGGGCGGGGAAGGTGCCTTCCAAGATGGCGGCGCCCTTGGTGCACACGTGGCGGCGTGGGTGGCGCGGGCTGAAGAGTAGGCGTCCGAGTTTCTCTGTGTCCACAGCCTGTTTCAGGTCCAATCACGTTTTCTGCAGTAGTCTCTGCCGGATGTAAGTGGAGCTGAGGCCTGTGATAAAGGCATCACGAACAAGCTCGTCAGTGTACACTGCGGCTTTTACATCTTGGCACTTGCAGTCTTTGCCAAGCGTTTTCAGGGTGACTAGGATCTCATCCAGCGATTCCCCAGGTCGCTGTGCGCGAGTAGCGAGCAGATGCCTAGCATACACCTCATTCGTAGGCTGCTGGTAATGCACCTTTAAGATGTCGCAGGCGGCCGGGTACGTGTTGGCGTCTTGGATGAGGGGGTAAACCCAGTGGCTTACCCAATTCCGCAGGATTCCGAGTTTCATACTTTCAGCGTCCGTAGCGCCTGTGATGGCTGCGGAATTGTCCAGGAAGAATTCCATACATTTAAACCAGTGTCCAAAGCGTGCCGATGCGTCCGAAGCATGCTGGTCCAAATCCAAACGTTCGGGTTTCAAGAGTTGATCCATTGTGTTGAAAAATAAGTTAATAAAATTGATGTGCCTCAATAAATCCGATCTCAATGTTAACTGAACAAAGCAAGGCTTTTATTAACTTAGAAGGTAACACACAGTGGAGAAGTGTCTCCCATCCAGAGGTCAGCTGTACTGGATGTGAGACATGCTGGGCCTGCTTAAGTAGAGGCCAGGTATGGGCGGAGCCCTACACACAATAAAATACAGGTGAGGAAATGGAACTGAGGTCAGGGAAATGAAACTGAAACTAAACCACAGTCACAGGCACAATCACACACAGAGAATACAGATGAGTGATGAATGGCATATTTCATCACAATAGGTCTGTGTCCTTACACTTCAGGGCTCGATGTTGTACAGGTCTGTGTGCTTACGCTGCAGGGCTGGGTCTTGTACAGGTCTGTGTCCTTACACTGCAGGGCTGTGTGTTGCACAAGATTGTGTCCATTTACTACAGGGCTGCGTGATCTACAGGTCTGTGTCCTTACACTGCAGGGCTGGATGTTGTACAGACCTGTGTCCTTACACTGCAGGGCTGTGTGTTGTACAGGTCTGCGCCCTTACACTGCAGGGCTGAGATTTGTACAGGTCTGTGTCCTTACACTGCAGTGCTCTGAGTTGTACAGGTCAGTGCCCTTACACTGCAGGGGTGGATGTTGTACAGATCTGTGTCCTTACACTGCAGGGCTGGATGTTGTACAGATCTGTGTCACTACACTGCAGGGCTGTGGGTTGAACAGATCTGTGTCCTTACCTTCAGGGCTGTGTTGTACAGGTCTGTGCCCTTACACTGCAGAGCTGGGTCTTGTACAGGTCTGTGCCCTTAAACTTCAGGCTGGGTGGTGCTCAGGTCTGTGTCCTTACACTGCAGGGCTGTGTGTTGTACAGGTCCGTTTCCTTACACTGCAGGGCTGGGTCTTGTACAGGTCTGTGTACTTAAACTGCAGGGCTGTGTGTTGTACAGGTCTGTGTACTTATGCTGCTAGGTTGGATGTTGTACAGGTCTGTGTCCTTACACGGCAGTGCTGGATGTTGTACAGGTCTGTGTACTTACACTGCAGGGCTGGAAGTTGTACAGGTCTGTGTCCTTACACTGCAGGGCTGCGTGTAGTACGTGTCTGTGTCCTTACACTGCAGGTCTGGATGTTGTACAGGCCTATGCCCTTACACTGCAGGGCTGCATGTTGTACAGGTCTGTGTCCTTACACTGCAGGGCTGTGTGTTGTATGGTCTGTGAACTTACTGTGATGAAATATTCCATTCATCACTGCCTGTGACTGTGGTTGGTTTCAGGTTCCCCCTTACCATTGTATTGCCTGTGACTGTGGTTGGTTTCAGGTTTCTCCTCACCATTGTATTGTGTATTGGAATGTATGGAATGTGTTGTGTGTAGGGCTCCGCCCATACCTGGCCTCTATGTAAGCCAGCTCAGCCTGGCCTCACAGCCAGTACTGCAGACCTCCAGGGAAGATACCTCTCTCCACTGCGTGTTATCTTCTAAGTTAATAAAAGCCTTGTTTTGTTTCGCTAACATCGAGTCTCGGGATTATTGAGGCACATCAATTGTATTAACTTATTTTTCAACACAATGGATCAACTCCTGAAACCCGAACGTTTGGATTCGGATCAGCATGCTCCGGACGCATCAGCACACTTCAGACACTGGTTGATGTGTATGGAATTCTTCCTGGACAATTCCGCAGCCGTCAAAGACGCTACGGACGCTGCGAGTATGAAACTCGGAATTCTGCGGAATTGGGTAAGCCACCGGGTTTACCCCCTCATCCAAGACGCCGACACGTACCTGGCCGCCTGCGACATCTTAAAGGCGCATTACCAGCAGCCTACGAATGAGGTGTATGCTAGGCATCTGCTTGCCACTCGCGCACAGCGACCTGGGGAATCGGTGGAGGAGTTCCTAGGCACCCTGAAAATGCTTGGCAAAGACTGCAAGTGCCGAGATGTAAAAGCCGTAGTGTACACCGACGAGCTTGTTCGCGATGCCTTTATCACAGGCCTCAGCTCCACTTACATCCGGCAAAGACTGCTGGAAAAAACGGGATTGGACCTGAAACAGGCTGCGGACACAGCGCGATCCCTGGATGTGGCCCAGAGAAACTCGGACGCCTACTCTTCAGCCCGCACCGTCCACGCCGCCACGTGTGCACCAAGGGCGCCGCCATCTTGGAAGGCATCTTCCCCGCCCGGCAGCCCAACACCGTCGGAGCCCCGCTCTCCCCCCAGAAGCCCTACGACAGCCGCGACACGTCGGGGACCCAACTGCTACTTCTGCGGGCAGCTAAAGCACACCAGAAACCTGTGCCCGGCGAAAGGCACCACCTGCTTTAAGTGCGGTAAGAAGGGGCACTTTGGGAAGGTGTGCAGAAGGAACCCCACTGGAAAACCAAAACCCGCCACCGCCGCGTGTGCGCCGTGGGAGCGGCCATCTTGGACGCCATCTTGCCCGACCTCGTGGGGTCTGCCATCTTGTGAGCAGACAGCGCGGACGCCATCTTGTCTCGATCAGGGCCCTACAGTGGCATCGGTCACAGTGGACCAGACCAGGCCCCACCCGCTATCCAAATCAATGGTGGACATCGAGGTAAACGGAAGCGGGGTTAAATGTTTAATTGACAGTGGAAGCACGGAGAGTTTTATCCACCCGGAACTGGCACGACAACTCTCCCTAAAGGTGGTCCCTACTCGGGGTACCATCTCTATGGCTGATAAAACCCAGACATCGACCATTCTGGGTTACTGCACGGTACAATTGTCCGTTAACGGGACTGTATACGATAATTTTAAAGTATTAATCATGAAGAATCTATGCGCGAGCGTGATCTTGGGCCTGGATTTCCAGTGCAACCACCAAAGCATCACGCTCAAGTACGGTGGGTCCCAGCCGCCCCTCACAGTGTGCGGCCTGGCTACCCTGAAGGTAAAGCCGCCTTCGCTATTCGCGAACCTTACCCCTAACTGCCGGCCAATAGCGACCAAAAGCAGGAGGTACAGCTGGGAGGACAGGCGGTTTATCGCAACCGAGGTAGACAGGCTCCTGAAAGAGCGAATTATTGAATGCAGCAATAGCCCGTGGCGCGCCCAAGTGGTGGTGGTAAGGGGTAGCGAGAAGAAACGGATGGTGATCGACTATAGCCAAACGATCAACAGGTACACCCAACTAGACGCCTACCCGCTACCCCGCATATCAGAAATGGTGAACCAAATCGCCCAATACCGGGTGTTCTCCACCATCGACCTCAAGTCAGCGTACCACCAGCTCCCTATCAGACCAGAGGACCGCCCGTACACCGCCTTCGAGGCGAACGGACGCCTCCACCAATTCCTCAGAGTCCCCTTTGGGGTGACGAATGGGGTCTCGGTCTTCCAGAGGGAGATGGATCGCATGGTCGATGACCACCACTTGCAGGCAACCTTCCCCTACCTCGACAACGTCACCATCTGCGGTCACAACCAGCAGGATCACGACTCGAATCTCGAGAGGTTCCTGAAAACCGCACAAAAACTCAACCTCACCTACAACGAGGACAAGTGCGTTTTCAACACCACGCGCCTCTGCATACTAGGCAGCGTGGCGGAGAATGGGGAAATCGGACCAGACCCCGACCGATTGCGCCCCCTACGGGAGCTGCCCCTGCCCAACACTCCCAAAGCCCTGAAAAGGTGCCTGGGGTTATTTTCTTATTATTCCCAATGGGTCCCCAACTACTCCGACAAAGCCCGCCCCCTCTTCAAAGCATCCACTTTTCCACTCTCTGCTGAGGCCCACGCCGCCTTCAAAAGCATTAAGCAGGATATTGAGCGGGCCACGCTACAGGCAGTGGACGAGAACACTCCATTTCAAGTGGAAAGTGATGCGTCTGACTTTGCCTTGGCGGCCACCCTCAACCAGGCGGGGCGGCCCGTAGCTTTCTTCTCGAAGACCCTCCAAGGGCCCGAGATCAGACACTCCTCCGTGGAAAAGGAGGCCCAAACCATCATGGAGGCAGTGTGCCACTGGCGCCACTACCTAGCCGGCAAACGCTTCACCCTACTTACCGACCAGCGGTCGGTAGCGTTTATGTTCAATATTAAACAGAGGGGGAAGATTAAAAATGATAAGATTCTTAGGTGGCGGATCGAGCTCTCCACCTTCGAGTATGACATAATTTACCGGCCAGGGGCCCTTAACGAATCCCCAGATGCCCTCTCACGAGGGATGTGTGCCAGCGCCACCGGGGATCGGCTACAGACCCTCCACAACGACCTCTGCCACCCAGGGGTCACGCGGCTGTTCCACTTCATAAAGTCCCGCAACTTACCCTACTCGATTGAGGAAGTTCGGCCTCTGACCAGGAACTGCCGCACTTGCGCTGAGTGCAAGCCTCGGTTCTACCACCCTGATAGAGCCCACTTAATCAAAGCTACACGGCCCTTTGAGCGGCTCAGCTTAGATTTCAAGGGCCCCCTCCCGTCCGTCGACCGCAATGTTTACTTCCTGAACATTGTGGACGAATACTCCCGGTTCCCATTCGCCTTCCCCTGCCCAGACATGACCAGCGCCACGGTCATTAAATGCCTCAACAGCCTGTTCTGCCTGTTCGGTATGCCGAGCTACATCCACACGGATAGGGGGGCGTCCTTCATGAGTGAAGAGCTACGCCAGTACATGCTGTCCAGGGGTATCGCCACGAGCCGTACCACCAGCTACAACCCCCGGGGTAACGGTCAAGTGGAGCGAGAGAACAGGACAGTATGGAAAGCAGTCACTCTAGCTCTAAGGACCAAGGGCCTCCCTATCTCCCGCTGGCAGGAAGTCCTCTCAGATGTGCTCCATTCGATACGGTCGCTATTGTGTACTGCCACTAATGCCACGCCTCATGAACGAATGTTTAGCTTCCCCCGGAAATCCACCTCAGGCGTAACCATGCCGTCATGGCTCTCCACCCCAGGTCCGGTATTCGTGCGAAGGCATGTGAGGGGCCATAAGACGGACCCTCTCGTGGAACCAGTGCACCTACTCCACGCCAACCCCCAATACGCGTATGTCCGGCACGCCGACGGAAGATAGGACACCGTGTCAATAAAAGACGTCGCCCCAGCCGGTAACGACAACAACCACGGCAATAGCAGCAACAACGACCACAGCAACTCTTACCCACAACTACTCTTTCATCACCCCCGGAAGAACATCGACCAACGGCACCCCCACCAACTACCCCTTCAACAACCCTGGCGGCACCCCCGGCAGAGACCCAGGAGGCCACCGGGGACACCCAGCCGACACCCGCGACACCACAACAGCCACGTCGGTCGCAGAGGACTACCAAACCCCCGAACAGACTAAATCTATAGAAGGGGTGAATGTGATGAAATATTCCATTCATCACTGCCTGTGACTGTGGTTGGTTTCAGGTTCCCCCTTACCATTGTATTGCCTGTGACTGTGGTTGGTTTCAGGTTTCTCCTCACCATTGTATTGTGTATTGGAATGTATGGAATGTGTTGTGTGTAGGGCTCCGCCCATACCTGGCCTCTATGTAAGCCAGCTCAGTCTGGCCTCACAGCCAGTACTGCAGACCTCCAGGGAAGATACCTCTCTCCACTGCGTGTTATCTTCTAAGTTAATAAAAGCCTTGTTTTGTTTCGCTAACATCGAGTCTCGGGATTATTGAGGCACATCACTTACACTGCAGGGCTGGGTGTTGTACAGGTCTGTGTCCTTACACTGCAGGGCTGGATGTTGTACAGGTCTGTGAACTTACACTGCAGGGCTGGATGTTGTATAGTTCTGTGTCCTTACACCGCAGGGCTGGATGTTGTACAGGTCTGTGAACTTACACTGCAGTGCTGGATGTTGAACAGGGCTGTGTCCTTACAGTGCAGGGCTGTGTGTTGTACAGGGCTGTGTTCTTTCACTGCAGGGCTGCGTGTTGTACAGGTCTTTGCCCTTACACTGCAGTGCTGGGTCTTGTACAGGTCTGTGTCCTTACACTGCAGGGCTGCGTGTTGGACAGGTCTGTGTACTTACACTGCAGGGCTGGATGTTTTACAGGTCTGTGTCCTTACACTGCAGGGTTGCATGTTGGACAGTTCTGTGTACTTACACTGCAGTGCTGGATGTTGTACAGGTCTGTGTCCTTACACTGCAGGGCTGCGTGTTGGACAGGTCTGTGTCCTTACACGGCAGTGCTGGATGTTGTACAGGTCTGTGTACTTACACTGCAGGGCTGGGATTTGTACAGGTCTGTGTCCTTACACTGCAGTGCTCTGAGTTGTACAGGTCAGTGCCTTTACACTGCAGGAGTGGATGTTGTACAGGTCTGTGAACTTACACGGCAGCGCTGCGTGTTGTTCTGGGCTGTGTCCTTAAACTGCAGTGCTGTGTGTTGTAAAGTTCTGTGTCCTTACACTGCAGGGCTGGGTCTTGTACAGGTCTGTGTACTTACAGTGCAGGGCTGTGGATTGTACAGATCTGTGTCCTTACCTTCAGGGCTGTGTTGTACAGGTCTGTGCCCTTACACTGCAGAGCTGGGTCTTGTACAGGTCTGTGCCCTTAAACTTCAGGCTGGGTGGTGCTCAGGTCTGTGTCCTTACACTGCATGGCTGCGTGTTGTACAGGTCTGTGTCCTTACACTTCAGGACTGGATGTTGTACAGGTCTGTGTCCTTACACTGCAGGGCTGTGTGTTGTACAGGTCTGTTTCCTTACACTGCAGGGCTGGGTCTTGTACAGGTCTGTGTACTTACACTGCAGGGCTGTGTGTTGTACAGGTCTGTGTACTTATGCTGCTAGGTTGGATGTTGTACAGGTCTGTGTCCTTACACGGCAGTGCTGGATGTTGTACAGGTCTGTGTACTTTCACTGCATGGCTGGATGTTGTACAGGTCTGTGTACTTACAGTGCAGGGCTGGAAGTTGTACAGGTCTGTGTCCTTACACTGCAGGGCTGCGTGTTGTACATGTCGGTCTGGATGTTGTACAGGTCTATGCCCTTACACTGCAGGGCTGCGTGTTGTACAGGTCTGTGTCCTTACACTGCAGGGCTGTTAGTTGTACAGGTCTGTGAACTTACACTGCAGGGCTGGTTGTTGTACAAGTCTGTGTCCTTACACTGCAGGACTGGATGTTGTACAGGTCTGTGTCCTTACACGGCAGTGCTGGATGTTGTACAGGTCTGTGTACTTTCACTGCATGGCTGGATGTTGTACAGGTCTGTGTACTTACACTGCAGGGCTGGAAGTTGTACAGGTCTGTGTCCTTATACTGCAGGGCTGCGTGTTGTACATGTCGGTCTGGATGTTGTACAGGTCTATGCCCTTACACTGCAGGGCTGCGTGTTGTACAGGTCTGTGTCCTTACACGGCAGTGCTGGATGTTGTACAGGTCTGTGTCCTTACACTGCAGGGCTGTGTGTTGTACAGGTCTGTGAACTTACACTGCAGGGCTGGTTGTTGTACAGGTCTGTGTCCTTACACTGCAGTGCTGGTTGTTGTACAGGTCTGTGAACTTACACTGCAGGGCTGGATGTTGAACAGGGCTGTGTCCTTACAGTGCAGGGCTGTGAGTTGTACAGGGCTGTGTTCTTTCACTGCAGGGCTGCATGTTATACAGGTCTTTGCCCTTGCACTGCAGTGCTGGATGATGTACAGGTCTGTGCCCTTACACTGCAGGGCTGGGTCTTGTACAGGTCTGTGTCCTTTCACTGCAGGGCTGCATGTTATACAGGTCTTTGCCCTTGCACTGCAGTGCTGGATGATGTACAGGTCTGTGTACTTACACTGCAGGGCTGTGAGTTGTACAGGTCAGTGCCCTTACACTGCAGTGCTGCGTGTTGGACAGGTCTGTGTACTTACACTGCAGGGCTGCGTGTTGGACAGGTCTGTGTATTTACACTGCAGGGCTGCATGTTGTACAGGTCTGTGTCCTTACACTGCAGGGCTGCGTGTTGGACAGGTCTGTGTATTTACACTGCAGTGCTGTTTGTTGTATAGGTCTGTGTCCTTACACTGCAGGGCTTGATGTTGTACAGGTCTGTGTCCTTACACTGCAGGGCTGCGTGTTGGACAGGTCTGTGTATTTACACTGCAGTGCTGTTTGTTGTATAGGTCTGTGTCCTTACACTGCAGGGCTGGATGATGTACAGGTCTGTGTCCTTACACTGCAGTGCTGCGTTTCATACAGGTCTGTGCACTTACACTGCAGTCCTGGATGTTTTACAGGTCTGTGTCCTTACACTGCAGTGCTGCGTTTCATACAGGTCTGTGCACTTACACTGCAGTCCTGGATGTTTTACAGGTCTGTGTCCTTACACTGCATGGTTGTGTGTTGTACAGGTCTGTGTCATTCCAATGCAGGGCTGGATGTTGTACTGGTCTGTGTCCTTACACTGCAGCGCTGCGTGTTGTTCGGGGCTGTGTCCTTACACTGCAGTGCTTTTTGTTGAACAGATCTGTGTTCTTACACTGCAGGGCTGGATGTTGTACAGGTCTGTGCACTTACACTGCAGGGCTGGATGTTGTACAGTTCTGTGTACTTACACTGCAGGGCTGTGTGTTTTATAGGTCTGTGTGCTTGATGTGCCTCAATATCTTCAAGGCTCAAAGTTAACTGGATAAAACTAGGCTTTTATTAGCAAAGAAAGATGCCTGTGTCTTCACCTAGCATTCTGCTGTTCTGCTGCAAGACAAGCCTGGGCATGTCTTAAGTAGGGCCTGGTATGGGCGGAGCCGACACACCCAATGGGGAGAAAGGGGGCGGCGCACTATATACAATACAAGGTAAAAACACAGGAGCAGGCAATACAAACACAGGAGCAGGCAATACAATATATGTAGTTAAATACAGAGTCTGATGAATGACATATTTCATCACATTCACCCCTTCTACAGATTTACTCTGTCCGGGGGTGTGATAGTCCTCTGTGACCGACGTAACAGTTGCGGTGCCACGGGTGCCAGCTGGGTGTCCCAGGTGACCTCCTGGGTCTCTGCCGGGGGCGCCACCGGGGTTGTTGAAGGAGTAGGTGGTGGGGGTACCGTTGGCTGGTGTTCTTCCGGGGGTGATGAAAGAATAGAGGGTGGAGTGGGTGGGTCATAGTTGTTGTGGTTGTGGTCGTTGTTGCTGTTGTTGTTGTAGTCGTTGTCGTTGTTGCTGTTGTTACCGGCTGGGGCGAGGTCTTTTATGGACACAGTGTCCTCCCGTCCGTCGGCTTGCCGGACATACGCATATTGTGGGTTGGCGTGGAGCAGGTGCACTGGCACCACGAGAGGGTCCGTCTTGTGGCCCCTCACATGATTCCGCAAAAGTACCGGACCTGGGGTGGAGAGCCATGACGGTATGGATACGCCTGAGGTGGATTTTCGGGGAAACACAAACATTAGCTCATGAGGCGTGGCATTAGTGGCGGTACACAATAGTGACCGTATTGAGTGGAGCATATCTGGGAGGACTTCCTGCCAGCGGGAGATAGGGAGGCCCTTGGTCCTTAGAGTTAGAGTGACTGCCCTCCATACTGTCCCGTTCTCTCGCTCCACCTGACCGTTACCCCGGGGGTTGTAGCTGGTGGTACGGCTCGTGGCAATCCCCTTGGACAGCATGTACTGGCGTAGCTCTTCACTCATGAAGGACGCCCCCCTATCCGTGTGGATATGGCTTGGCATACCAAACAGGCAGAACAGGCTGTTGAGGCATTTAATGACCGTGGCGCTGGTCATGTCTGGGCAGGGGAAGGCGAATGGGAAACGGGAGTATTCGTCCACAGTGTTCAGGAAGTAAACATTGCGGTCGACAGATGGGAGGGGGCCCTTGAAATCTAAGCTAAGCCGCTCAAAGGGCCGTGTAGCTTTGATTAGGTGGGCTCTATCAGAGCGGTAGAACTGAGGCTTGCACTCAGCGCAAGTGCGGCAGTTCCTGGTCAGAGACCGAACTTCCTCAATCGAGTAGGGTAAGTTGCGGGACTTTATGAAGTGGAACAGCCGTGTGACCCCTGGGTGGCAGAGGTCATTGTGGAGGGTCTGTAGCCGGTCCCCTGTGGCGTTGGCACACATCCCTCGTGAGAGGGCGTCGGGGGAGTCGTTAAGGGCCCCCGGCCGGTATATGATGTCGTACTCGAAGGTGGAGAGCTCGATCCGCCACCTGAGAATCTTATCATTTTTAATCTTCCCCCTCTTTATTATTGAACATAAACGCTACCGACCGCTGGTCGGTAAGTAGGGTGAAGCGTTTGCCGGCTAGGTAGTGGCGCCAGTGGCGCACTGCCTTCACGGTGGCTTGGGCCTCCTTTTCCACGGAGGAGTGTCTGATCTCGGGCCCCTGGAGGGTCCTCGAGAAGAAAGCTACGGGCCGCCCCGCCTGGTTGAGGGTGGCCGCCAAGGCAAAGTCAGACGCATCACTTTCCACTTGAAAGGGAGTGTTCTCGTCCACTGCCTGTAGCGTGGCCCGCTCAATGTCCTGCTTAATGCTTTTGAAGGCAGCATGGGCCTCAGCAGAGAGCGGGAAAGAGGATGCTTTGAAGAGGGGGCGGGCTTTATCAGAGTAGTTAGGGACCCATTGGGCATAATACGGGAATAACCCCAGGCACCTTTTCAGGGCTTTGGGAGTGTTGGGCAGGGGCAGCTCCCGTAGGGGGCGCAATCGGTCGGAGTCTGGTCCGATTTCCCCATTCTCCACCACGCTGCCTAGTATGCAGAGGCGCGTGGTGTTGAAAACGCATTTGTCCTCGTTGTAAGTGAGGTTGAGTTTTTGTGCGGTTTTCAGAAACCTCGCGAGGTTTGAGTCGTGGTCCTGTTGGTTGTGGCCGCAGATGGTGACATTGTCAAGATAGGGGAAGGTTGCCTGCAAATGGTGGTCATCGACCATGCAGTCCATCTCCCTCTGAAAGGCCGAGACCCCATTCGTCACCCCAAAGGGGACTCTGAGGAACTGGTAGAGGCGTCCGTTTGCCTCGAAGGCGGTGTACGAACGGTCCTCTGGTCTGATAGGGAGCTGGTGGTACGCTGACTTGAGGTCGATAGTGGAGAACACCCGGTATTGGGCAATTTGGTTCACCATCTCGGATATGTGGGGTAGCGGGTAGGCGTCTAGTTGGGTATAGATGTTGACTGTTTGACTATAGTCAATCACCATCCGCTTCTTCGCGCTACCCCTCACCATCACCACTTGGGCGCGCCACGGGCTGTTGCTGCATTCAATAATGCGCTCCCTCAGGAGCCTGTCTACCTCGGTCGCAATAAACCACCTGTCCTCCCAGCTGTACCTCCTGCTTTTGGTCGCTATTGACCGGCAGTTAGGGGTAAGGTTCACGAACAGCGAAGGCGGCTTTACCTTCAGGGTAGCCAGACCGCACACTGTGAGGGGTGGCTGGGTCCCACCGAAATTGAGCATGATGCTTTGGTGGTGGCACTGAAAATCCAGGCTCACGCTCACACATAAATCCTTCATAATTAACAGTTTAAAATTATTATATACAGTGCCTTTAACGGACAATCGTACCGCGCAGTAACCCGCAATAGTCGATATCTGGGTTTTGTCGGCCATAGAGATCGTGCCCTGAGTAGGGACTATAGTTAGAGAGAGTCGTTGTACCAGACCAGGGTGAATGAAGCTCTCCGTGCTCCCGCTGTCAATTAAACATTTAACCTTGCACCCGTTTACCTCGATGTCCACCATCGATTTGGATAGTGGGTGCGGTCTGGACTGGTCCACTGTGATCGACGCCACTGTAGGGCCCTGATCAGGACAAGATGGTGGGCCACACGAGGCCGGGTAAGATGGCGTCCACGATGTCTGCTCGCGAGATGGCAGACCCCACGAGGTCGGACAAGATGGCGTCCAAGATGGCCGCTCCCACGGCGCGCACGCGGCGGTGGCGTGTTTGCCTGCGGGGTTCCCTCTGCACACCTTCCCAAAGTGCCCCTTCTTACCGCACTTACAGCAGGTGGTGCCTTTCGCCGGGCACAGGTTCCTGGTGTGCTTCGGCTGCCCGCAGAAGTAGCATTTGGGGCCCCGATGCGTCGCGGCGGTCGTAGGGCTTCTGGGGGAGAGCAGGGCCCCAACGGTGTTGGGCTACCGGGCGGGGAAGATGTCTTCCAACATGGCGGCGCCCTTGGTGCGTACGAGGCGGCGTGGGCCGCGCGGCCTGAAGAGTAGGAGTCAGAGTTCTTCTGAGCCACATCCAACGATCGTGCTGTGTCCACAGTCTGTGTCAGATCTAGGCCCGTTTTCTCCAGCAGTCTCTGCCGGATGTAATTAGAGCTAAGGCCTGTGATAAAGGCATCCCGAATAAGCTCGTCTGTGTATACCGTGGCTTTCACGTCTTTGCATTTGCAGTCTTTGCCAAGCACTTTTAGGGTGACTAGAAAGTCCTCTAGCGACTCTCCGGGTCGCTGTGTGCAGGTAGCAAGCAGATGCCTGGCGTACACCTCGTTGGTAGGCCGCTGATCGTGGGCCTTTAGAATGTTGCAGGCATCCAGGTAGGTGGCGGCGTCTTGGGTGAGTGGAAAAATCCGGTGGCTTACCCGATTCTGCAGGATCCCGAGTTTCACATCTCCGGTGGCTCCAGAGGCTGTGACGGCTTCGGAGTTGGCCATAAAAAATTCCAAGCACTGGAACCAGTGTCCAAACCGTGCCGATGCATCCGAAGCATGCGGGTCCAAATCCAAGCGTTCCAGTTTCAAAAGTTGATCCATCGTTGAAAGTTTGCTAATAAAATTGATGCGCCTCAATAACTTCAAGGCTCAAAGTTAACTGGATAAAACTAGGCTTTTATTAGCAAGGAAAGATGCCTGTGTCTTCACCTAGCATTCTGCTGTTCTGCTGCAAGACAAGCCTGGGCTTGTCTTAAGTAGGGCCAAGTATGGGCAGAGCCGACACACCCAATGGGGAGAAAGGGGGTGGCGCACTATATACAATACAAGGTAAAAACACAGGAGCAGGCAATACAAACACAGGAGCAGGCAATACAATATATGTAGTTAAATACAGAGTCTGATGAATGACATATTTCATCACAGTGCTTACACTGCAGGGCTGGATGTTGAACAGGTCTGTGACCTTACAGTGCAGGGCTGTGTGATGTACAGGTCTGTGTCCTTTCACTGCAGGGCTGGATGTTGTACAGGTCTGTGACCTTACAGTGCAGGGCTGTGTGATGTACAGGTCTGTGTCCTGTCACTGCAGGGCTGAATGTTGAACAGATCTGTGTTCTTACACTGCAGGGCTGAATGTTGTGCAGGTCTGTGTGCTTACACTTTAGGGCTGTATGTTGTACAGGTCTGTGGCCTTACAGTGCAGGGCTGTGTGTTGTACAGGTCTTTGCCCTTACTCTGCAGGGCTGGATGTTGCACAGGTCTTTGCCCTTACACTACAGGGCTGGATGTTGTACAGGTCTGTGTCCTTACACTGCATGGCTGGATGTTGTACAGGTCTTTACCCTTACACTGCAGGGCTGGATGTTGTACAGGTCTGTGCCCTTACACTGCAGGGCTGGGTCTTGTACAGGTCTGTGTCCTTACACTGCAGAGCTGTGAGTTGCACAGGTCAGTGCCCTTACACTGCAGGGCTGGCTGTTGTACAGACCTGTGTCCTTACACTGCAGGGCTATGTGTTGTACAGGTCTGTGTCCTTACACTGCAGGACTGGATGTTGTACAGGCCTGTGTCCTTACACCACAGTGCTGCGTTTCATGCAGGTCTGTGCACTTATACTGCAGTCCTGGATGTTTTACACGTCTGTGTCCTTACACTGCAGGGCTGCGTGTTGTACAGGCCTGTGTCCTTACACTGCATGGTTGTGTGTTGTACAGGTCTGTGTCATTCCAATGCAGGACTGGATGTTGTACAGGTCTGTGTCCTTACACTGCAGTGATTTGTGTTGTACAGGTCTGTGTCCTTACACTTCAGCGCTGCGTGTATTGCGTTTGCAAAGATAATCCAGAGACCGTCAGTGAGTTCAGTTCATGCTGCTTTTAATATGGCTGCCACACACACACACTTCCAGGCACAAGCAATCGAATACCTATACACAAAAAATGATCAGCGCACTATCAAACTCCATGTGCTCAGGCCAAGGCAATTGAGTGCCTATCACCAAATGTCAGACGTAACATTTCCTCCCCCCTCACAGAATTTCAAACATGAAATGTAGTGATAAAGTGCTGTAGGTGGCCAGGACGAGAACGTGTACGAACAGGCTGAGGTGCGGACTGGTGAAGAGCAGGCCGGAGTGGGGACTGTTGAGGAGCAGGCTGAGGCACAACATCTGCTTGAGGGTTTGCTGGCTGAGCCACATGTGCATCCCACCACTCTGGGGGTAAGGCTTGGGGGTTAGGTCCGTATAATCCCGCATCAGGGGGTGCTGGCACCTTCCGAAGGCGGCTGGCATGCCACCGAGAGCCGTCAGTGAGGCAGAAAGTGGCTGGTCCAAGTTGACGGCTGATTTGGAGAGGGGAGGACCAGAATGACGCCATCTTATTATTGCAGTGAGGCCTGCGGACTCTGACCCAATCGGAGACTGAGATGTTGGGCGCCTTGGCCCTCTTCGACTGGTCGAAGCGGAGTTTCATCTTCTCCTGCTGTCTAGCGACTGTGGCTTGAGCCGGTGGAGCAGGGCTCTGAGCTAGCGAAGGGCGGAGCCTGCCCAGGGGCAGCATGAGCTCACGGCCTAGCACGAGGGATGTGGGTGAGACCCCTGTAGTGGAATGCTGGGAGGCTCTGTAGTGCAGCAGTGTGTGGAGGAGGGCCTTGTCAAATGCACACCCCTTGGATAGGTGTGCTCTGAGGCCATTTTTCAGAGTCTGGTTAAAACGCTCCACCCCCCCCCATTTGACTCGGGGTGGTAGTACGCTGTGCGAATGTGACGGATGCCCTTGCTCTCAAGGTAAGAGGAGAGTTCCGAAGAGACCATTTGGGGGCCATTGTCTGTGGTGATGGCCTTTGGATGCCCCCAGTGGGCGAAGAGGGACTCAAGGATATCAATGATGACCCGAGAGGTGACGGAGCCCACGGCAGTGACCGCTGGCCATTTTGAGTGCAGGTCATAGGTCACCACTAGGAATCGTTGATGATGGGGGACACCATGTATCTCCCCGCAGACGTCCAGCTGCAGGTGCTCCCAGGGCTGAGAGGGCCAGGCAAGGGGTTGCAGGGGTGGGGGAGCTTGGTGGCCAGTCTTGCCACTTACAAGGCAGGCTGCACAGTCCTTGACCAGGGCCTCGATTTCCCTGTCGATACCCGGCCACCACACTAGGTCTCGGCATCGTTGCTGGAGCTTCACTATGCCCAAGTGGCCCTCATGCGCCGTGGATAAAACAAGCGCACGAAGGGCACTTGGGACCACAGTGCAGAGCCCACGTGCAACACAGGAGTCATTCCAGCAGGAGAGCTCCTCTTTAACTCTGGAGTAGGCAGACAGTTCCTCAGGCACCTTGCGAGGCCAGCCATCTGTGATGAAGGTGCACAGCTGGGAGAGGGCCGGATCCTGTTCAGAGGCCTCTTTCAGCTCCTGGCGAGAGACTGTGGTTTGGAGAGGCGTGTGCAGCATCTGGACGATATCCTGTTCCACTTGTTCAGACCCGACGAGTGGGGCTGGGGCAGAGACAGTGCGGGAGAGCAGATCTGCAACAACATTGTCACGTCCTGGTGTGAACTGGAGACTGAAATTGTATTGGCGGAGGCGGTCAGACCAGCGGTGTAGACGCAGTGGTCTGTGGCCCGTGCCGGATGTCGACAGCAGGGCAGTGAGAGCCTGGTGATCGGTTCGCAGGGTGAAGGCATGGCCATACGTGTACAGGTGCCACCGTTCACATGCCCAGACGCACGCCAGCGCCTCACGCTCGCCTACTGAGTACTTCTGTTCGGTGGGGCTAAGGGCTCGGGAGGCAAAGGCGATTGGTTTCTCCACTCCATTCTGTATCTGCGATAACACCGCCCCCACAGCTGCAGCGGATGCGTCGCAGGTGACGAGGGTGGGGCTGGCGACGTCAAAGTGAGCCAACACTGGAGGCGACGTGAGCTGCGATTTGAGGAGGCGAGCAGCTTCCGTACAAGCTTGTGACCACACCCAGGGCTCATCCTTTCGCAGGAGCTGGCGCAGTGGGGCTGTGGTGGCTGAGTACTGGGGCAAAAACTTCAGGTAGTACCCAGTCATGCCAAGGAAGGAGGCAACCTGTGCTGCAGAGCTGGGTTCTGGGATGCTGTGAATGGCATCCACGTTTGACTGGAGTGGGGATATACCATCAGCCGACAACCAAAACCCCACAAATTCGATCTCTGAAACAGCAAAGACACACTTTTCGCCATTCAGTGTGAGCTTGTGTTTTGCTAGAGCTGTGAAAACTCTGTGAAGACGTTCGTCGTGAGTGGAGGTCGAGGGCCCATGCACGACGATGTCATCCAGGTAGATGGCCACCCCAGGAATGCCCGCAAGCACAGAGGACATCACCTTTTGGAAGCAGCTGGGTGCAGAGCTAAGTCCAAATGGCATCCTGGTATACCGAAAGACACCAGCATGTGTCACAAAAGCTGTGAGGCCCCTGCTACTGGGGTGGAGGGGAACCTGTAGATAGCCCTGTCGAAGGTCCAGTTTCGAGAACAGGATGGAACCATAGAACTGCGCTGTGAGTTCCTCTGACGTGGGCAGTGGATACTTGTCAGGGATTACGGCCTTATTCACTGCTCGAAGATCGACACAGACGCGTAGACCACCTGACTTTTTCGTTGCGACCACCAGGTTGGAGACCCATGGGGAGGCATCAACTGGTTCGATGATGCCGGCTTCCAGTAGCTGCTTTAGTTCAGCTGTGACCCCATCACGGAGAGCAAGCGGGATGCGGCGCAGTGGCTGAATGACAGGGGTAACGGTGGAGTCAATCATGGGCTGGTGGGTGAAGGCAGTCAGGCAGCCCAGACCCTCGAAGAGTGCTGGCCATGTTTGGCGCCACGGTGAGGTGACGTGCAGAATCGCAGACCCGCCGGTGTCCAAGAGAGAAAAACCCAGGTCAGTGAAAAGATCCAGTCCCATCAGGTTAGCTCCTTGGCGTGCCACATGAACACAAAAATCTGGCAAAACTTTTGTTCCATAGCGTACTGTGAGATTGACTGAGCCCACTAGCCCAATTTTCAAATTACCATACCCGCAAAGGGTAGTGGAGGACGCAGAGAGTGGCAGGGAGCTGAAAAAGTGTTTGAATGTGTCCACATTCAGCAGTGAGACGCTGGCACCGGTATCCAACAACAATGGGATGCACACATCATTCAGGTTAATTGTGCATGATTTGAAAGCTACTACTGGCCCAGAGCTCACGTTGTGAATTGTAGGCCAACTGCTTGAAGACTGAGAGTGTTCATCTGTAGCAACAGGGGCAGAGCGGCAGACCTTGGCAAAGTGATTTTGTTTTCCACAATTGCGACAGGCTTGGCCGCGTGTGGGGCAATTCTGCGCTCTGGTAGCATGTGAACGAGATCCGCAGTTTCCACACTGTTGCCGCGGTAGCGCGCGTTACTGCCGTCGCGCGAGCATTACCATGTCAGAGCTGTCGGGGCCGAGGGCGCTGTCACTGGGTGTGTGTGCTAGTTTCACTGCACATTCGGCTGCAGACTTCACTTGAAAGGCAATGTTGACTGCCTGTGACAACGACAGATCGTCGGACTTGTGTAACAGTCTTTCACGCACTTTCACGTTGTTTGTGTGCTCTATTAGTTGATCACGCACCATCTCATCTTGTAATGCACCGAACTTGCACGAGGTAGCTAACCCCCTCAAATTAGCCACGTATTGATGCACTGACTCGCCGAGGAGTTGGTGACGCTGTCTAAAAATGAATCGCCGCAGGAGGGCACTTTGTGGGGCAGAGAAGTGTGTGCTTAACAGAGCCACAGCCTCATCAAATGTTTGGATTGAGTCTGCTGTGCACAATGTCCCAAGAACACGCTGGCCTTCCGCTCCCAAGCAATGGGATAACAGTGCCTTTTTCCGAGCCGTACTCAAAGTTTCTAGTCCAAGAGCAATGAGATAGGTTTCAAAGGACTGTAACCAACGAACCCATGGGATCGGGGGCTCACCAGGTAGTGCAAGGAAGGGAGGAGGTGTTGGAAGAGAGATTTCAGCCATCCTTGTCGCCAAATATTGCGTTTGCAAAGATAATCCAGAGACCGTCAGTGAGTTCAGTTCATGCTGCTTTTAATATGGCTGCCACACACCCACACTTCCAGGCACAAGCAATCGAATACCTATACACAATACAATGATCAGAGCACTATCAAACTCCATGTGCTCAGGCCAAGGCAATCGAGTACCTATCACCAAATGTCAGACATAACAGCGTGTTGTACTGGGCTGTGTCCTTACAGTGCAGTGCTGTGTTGTAAAGTTCTGTGTCCTTACACTGCAGGGCTGGATATTGTACATCTGTGTCACTACACAGCGGGGCTGTGGGTTGTACAGGTCTGTGTCCTTACACTGCTGGGCTGGATGTTGTACAGGTCTGTGTGCTTACACTGCAGGGCTGGATGTTGTACAGGTCTGTGTCCTTACACTGCATGGCTGGATATTGTACAGGTCTTTGCCCTTACACTGCAGGGCTGGATGTTGTACAGGTCTGTGTACTTACACTGCAGGGCTGGATGTTGTACAGGCCTGTGTCCTTACACTGCAGCGCAGCGTGTTGTATAAGTTTGTGTCCATAAAATGCAGGGCTGCATGTGGTACAGCTCTGTGTCCTTACACTGCAGGGCTGCATGTTGTACAGTTCTGTGTCCTTACACTGCAGGGCTGGATGTTGTTCAGGTTGTGTACTTACACTGCAGGGCTGTGTGTTGTACAGGCCTGTGCCCTTACACTGCAGTGATTTGTGTTGTACAGGTCTGTGTCCTTACGATGCAGCGCTGTGTGATGCACAGTTCTGTGAAGCTACACTGCTGGGCTGGATGTTGTACAGCTCTATAACCTTACAGTGCAGGCCTGGATGTTGTTCAGGTCTGTGCCCTTACACTGCAGCGCTTGATGTTGTATAGATCTGTGTCCTTACACTGCAGGGCTTGATGTTGTACATATCTGTGTCCTTACACCGCAGGGCTGGATGTTGTACAGGTCTGTGCACTTACACCGCAGGGCTGGATGTTGTACAGGTCTGTGCACTTACACTGCATGGCTGGATGTTGTACAGGTCTGTGCCCCTACACTGTAGTGCTGTGTGTTGTTAGGTCTGTATTCTTACACTGCAGGGCTGGTTTTTGTACAGATCTGTGTCCTTACACTGTAGGGCTGTGTGTTGTACAGTGTAAGGGGTTTGCTCTCTCCAGAGATTCACAGATCGCAGAGGTAACTCTCTCTCAGAGGCCTCTCTCTCTCTCTCTTTTGCACAGAGAAATCTTGAGTGGTTCGACCCACTCGCCCCTTAGATTCTAGACACTGGATCTAGGTGCAGGAACTACAATGTAGAGAATACTCTTATAGACCAAGTTTAAGGAAACAAAATGATATTTTATTGCATGAGGAAAAACAAATCAAATGCAAGCAAATAAGAGGGTACATGGGAGGGAAAAACAAATCATAACAATACAGTACTAACTAAAATAGATACAGGCATATTATACCTTACAAAGATCATCAAAAAATGGGGAAACACACAGAACGTCGAGGGACATCAACTCATGTTAATTATACCCAAAATGACCACCCCCTTAAACCTATCTAGATCCAATCATGAAGGGCCAGGGACATGCTCACCAATCTAGTTGGAAAAGTATAGAGTTTTGAAACAGGTCTGCGTTTTGATCCCCTCAGGCGTCCTGTTTCCTCGTGGTCAGTGGAGCCACAGCGGGCTGCGCCACACCTCACTCTCCTTCTCGAGGTGAAGGTCACGGACAGGCTGGACACTGACGGGCCTGGATGTCGGCGGAGATCATCTGCTTGACCACGGTTGGAAGCCCCTAGCTGGCTTTCATATAGGATTCTTCTGTAGTTTTACTACCTCCCGTTTCGTCAATGGCCCGGGGTTGGTCGATGATCTCCCAATGTTTTACCCCGGGGTGGGACGTCGGCTCGAACCGTCTTCTTCTCCGAACTCCAGCTGCTATCGAAGGTAACGGCTATTACCGAAGATCCCACGAAGATGATGAAGAAAGGAACCTCTCTCTTCCCAATATCTAAGATGAAGCTCCTCCATCTTTCACCCCTTTTTGCTACCCCCGGTGTCTCCCAATTATACTTCTCAGCAGAAGCCCTTATCTCACGCCAAATCAGGTTAGTCTTTTGTTTTAATTTTGGCGGGCTGGTTGCACAACGGGGTAGTTATAATATTTTAAACTGTTCTTGGATGGCCAGTAATGGGCCATCTCTGGTCTGGAATGACCTTCATTGTTTTTAATGTCTTCTTGATGTCTTTAATGGGTCCTTGATGCGTTCTTTATGAATATGGAACTGTTCCCCTTTGTCTGGGTAAACATTTAGATGGCCTTTATCTACAGGCCGATCTGGTTGGATCTGCATCCAACCTATATGTATAAGTGTACGTGTCTGGTTTCGTTTCCTCAGAAACGGCTTCCAGAACCTACTGTGGGTTGAATCCACAATGTTGTCTGAGGAATGCAGGAACCATTTTAAAGTGTCCCAATAAGTTGGTCACAGGGTCTGGTGGCCATTTTGAATGTCCCTTTTTCCTGGGCTTCTTTTAAAACAGTCTTTAAAATCATGGCCTCTTCTGCCACTCGACCCTTATTAATACAATATCAATTTTGAGAATCTTACAACAGGTCTGTGTCCTTACACTGCAGCGCTGCATGTTGTATACGTCTGTGTCCTTACACTGCAGGGCTGTGAGCTGTACAGGTCGATGTCCTTACAAAGCAGGGCTGTGTGTTGTACAGGTCTGTGTCCTTACATTGCAGGGCTGGATGTTGTACAGGTCTGTGTCCTTACACTGCAGACTTGGATGTTGTACAGGTCTGTGTCCTTACACTGCAGGACTGCGTGTTGTACAGGTCTTTGTCCTTACACTGCAGGGCTGGATGTTGCAGAGGTCTGTGTCCTTAAACAGCAGGGCTGGATGCTGTACAGGTCTGTGTCCTTACACTGCTGGGCTGGATGTTGTACAGTTCTGTGTCCTTACACTGCAGGGCTGTGTGTTGTACAGGGCTGTGTCCTTTAACTGCAGGGCTGCGAGCTGTACAGGTCTGTGTCCTTACACTGCAGGGCTGTGTGTTGTACAGGTCTGTGTCCTTACACTGCAGGGCTGTGTGTTGTATAGGTCTGTGTCCTTAAACTGCAGGGCTGGATGTTGTACAGGTCTGTGAACTAACACTGCAGGGCTGTGTGTTGTTCAGGTCTGTGTCCTTACACTGCAGGGTTGGATGTTGTACAGGTCTGTGTCCTTACACTGCAGGGCTGCGTGCTGTAAAGTTCTGTGTCCTTACACTGCAGGGCTGGATGTTGTGCAGATCTGTGTCACTACACTGCAGTGCTGTGTGTTGTACAGGTCTTTGTCCTTACACTGCAGGGCTGGGTGTTGTAGAGGTCTGTGTCCTTAAACAACAGGGCTGGATGTTGTACAGGTCTGTGACCTTACACTGCAGGGCTGCGTGTTGTACAGGTCTGTGTCCTTAAACTGCAGGGCTGCGTGTTGTACAGGTCTGTGTTCTTACACTGCAGGGCTGCGTGTAGTACAGGTCTGTGTTCTTACACTGCACGGCTGTGTGTTGTACAGGTCTGTTTCCATACACTGCAGCGCTGCGTGTTGGACTGGTCTGTGTCCTTACACTGCAGTGCTGTTTGTTGTACAGGTCTGTGTGCTTACTGCATGGCTGTGTGTTGTCCAGGTCTGTTTCCATACACTGCAGCGCTGCGTGTTGGACTGGTCTGTGTCCTTACACTGCAGTGCTGTTTGTTGTACAGGTCTGTGTGCTTACACTGCATGGCTGTGTGTTGTCCAGGTCTGTTTCCTTACAATGCAGCGCTGTGCGATGTAGAGTTCTGTGAACCTACATTGCTGGGCTGGATGTTGTACAGCTCTATATCCTTACACTGCAGGCCTGGATGTTGTTCAGGCCTGTGCCCTTACAGTGCTGGGCTCGATGATGTATAGGTCTGTGTCCTTACACTGCATGGCTGCGTGTTGTACAGGTCTGTGTCCTTACACTGCAGGGCTGGATGTTGTACAGTTCTGTCTCCTTAAACTGCAGAGCTGGATGCTGTACAGGCCTGTGTCTTTACACTGCTGGGCTGGATGTTGTACAGTTCTGTGTCCTTACACTGCAGGGCTGCATGTTGTACAGGTCTGTGAACTTACACTGCAGGGCTGGATGTTGTACAGGTCTGTGTCCTTACACTGCAGGGCTGCGTGTTGTACAGGTCTATGTACTTACACTGCAGTGATTTGTGTTGTACAGCTCCGTGTCCTTACACTGCAGTGATTTGTGCTGTACAGGTCTGTGTCCTTACACTGCAGCGCTGCGTGTTGTACAGATCTGTGTCACTACACTGCAGTGCTGTGGGTTGTACAGGTCTGTGTCCTTACCTGCAGGGCTGTGTGTTGTACAGGTCTGTGTCCTTACACTGCAGGGCTGCGTGTTGTACAGGTCTGTGCCCTTAAAATGCAGAGCTGGATGTTTTTACAGGTCTGTGACCTTACACTGCAGCGCTGCGTGTTGTACTGGGCTGTGTCCTTACACTGCAGTGCTGTTTGTTGAACAGATCTATTATGTCCGTGTATGATTGGGACATGGACAGCAGGAGTTGAACAAAACAAGTCTTTACTGAAAGGAGTCAATCGGGAAACTGAAACTACAGAGGCTTACTAGCGCCTTTTATACAGGGGTGGTCACTGCCGGTACTGCAGTCTGAGACCAGTTATTCTCTTAAAGGTACATGCACAACAATTCCTCCCCTTTTAGATAAACAGTACATAACATTCATTTAACAACTAAATGATAACTAATTACAATCATAATTACGGTTGCTAGATACATTGTTTAAGTTTAAGCAATTATAAGTTCAGTCTTTGAGGAGGCTTCCTGATTCTGTCTGGATAACGCCTCTTTGGGGTATCAGGTTCCTCTGGCAAGGTTGAGTCGGGATCAATGTCGTTGTTTGGGTCATCTGCTTCCAATATCACCGATTCTGCGGTAGCTGCAATTGGTACGTCGATTTCATTGCCAGGTCTATCAGATCGTGGTGTGGAGTTGACGTTTTCCAGTGACTCTAGAATCTGGTCAGCATGGCGTCTTACAATGCTCTCTCCAACGTCCACAGTATACATGAGAGGTCCTGGCCGTGTACAAATCGTTCCTGGCTGCCATTTCTCAGTGCGGTAGTCCCGGGCCAAAACTGGTTGACCTATCTTAAAACTCCTGGTCGGCCTTTCATTCATATTCTGAAACTGCCTGTTCTCCACATCTCTTCGGACGTTTGGCTTAACCAAATCCAAGCGGCATCGTAGTCTTCGATTGAAGAACATCATGGCTGGAGTTTGGTTGGTAACCGCATGTGTCGCATTCCGGTAGGCAAACAAGAAGTTGTCCACCTTGTGTTGTAGGGGTATATCTTCATTACACATTGCCTTGATAGCCTTCTTGAATATTTGAACAAACCTCTCGGCCAATCCATTAGTGGCTGGATGATATGGGGCAGATGTGTAATGCTTAACACCATTGTTCTTTAAGAACATCCGGAATTCTTCAGACAAAAACTGTGGTCCATTGTCAGAGCAAATCTGTTAAGGCAGCCCATTCCTGGCGAATAAGGTTCGTAAAACTGTGATAGTTTTTTCCGTGGTGGTTGAGGACATTTTTATTACCTCTGGCCACTTTGAATGTGCATCCACCGCAATTAAAAACATCGAGTCCATGAAGGGACCAGCAAATCAATGTGCACCCTTTGCCATGGAGATGAGGGCCACTCCCACGGATGTAGAGGAGCTTGTGGTGGGGCGTTTTGGACCTTCTGGCATCCTGCACAGCTCTTGGTCATCTCTTCGGTTTCTCTCTCGATTCCCGGCCACCACACAAAAGCTTTGGCTAAGTTCTTCATTTTTACCTCACCCAGATGACCCTCATGAAGCTCATTGAGCACTCTATCCGTCAACTTAGGTGGAATTACTACTCTGGATCCACACATCAAGTTTCCTCTGCACACTGACAGCTGTTCTCTTCTCGGCGACAATGCTGGCAGCAGTGGTTCACCATGTGCTGGCCATTCCTTCACCGTTAAATCATAGACCCGTGATAGTGTCGGGTCATTTCGTGTTTCCTTTTCTATGTTTGCATTCGTCACAGGGAGACATTCGACTATGGTCGAGTGGAATAACTCCATTGGATCCACTGCAAGGTCTTCTTCTTCCACCGTCGGCAACGGTAGGTGTGACAATCCATCAGCATTCCCATGCTGTTTAGTTCCTTTGTACTCGATGTCATATTGGTGTGCCCCTAGGAAAAGGGACCACCTCTGCAGCCATTGCGCTGTCATTATCGGTATGCCCTTCTGAGGGTTGAAAATGGAGACAAGAGGTTGATGATCGGTTAGCAGAGTAAATTTTTGACCGTGCAGGTAGTGATTGAACTTCTTCACCCCCCACACTAGGTTGAGGGCCTCTCTGTCAATCTGGGCGTAGTTACGCTCGGCAGAAATTAACGAGCGTGACGCAAAAGCTATCGGCCTCTCTAAACCATCAAGGAATTTATGTGACAGTACCGCCCCAATGCTGTAGGGAGACACATCACACGCCAGTCTGATCGGCAGTGCTGGGTTGTAGTGAGCCAATACTTCTCTTGAAGTGATTAAGTCCTTACTCTTCTGAAAGGCCCGCTTACAGTCATTGCTCCATTTCCATGCTACTCCCGTTCGTAGCAGGGCGTTCAGTGGGTGCAGGATTGTCGACAAATTCGGCAAAAACTTATGGTAGTAATCCACCAATCCGAGGAATGACCTCAGTTGCGACACATTTTCAGGCGCTGGGGCCTTAACAACCGCTTCAATTTTGTCAGGGGACTTATGTAACCCCTCTTCATCAATCACGTGGCCACAATACGATATCTGTTTCTTAAAAAACTCGCACTTGGGGCGGTTGGCTCGTAGCCCATGTTCCCGTAGTCTAGTGAGCACCTGTTCTAGGTTGTTAAGGTGTTCACTGTCATCTTCACCTGTCACAAGGATGTCGCACAAGCAACACTGAGTCCCCGGAATCCCTTGCAGGACTTGTTCCATCGCTCTTTGCCATATCGCCGGAGCCGATGTTACTCCGAATACCAATCGATGATACTGGTAAAGACCTTTGTGAGTGTTTATCGTGAGATACTTCCTAGAGGATGCTTCAACCTCCATCTGCAAATATGCTTGTGCTAGGTCAATTTTTGTAAAACGCTTCCCTCCAGACAGTGAGGCGAAGATGTCTTCTATCCTTGGAAGAGGATATTGTACTGTGTGAAGGACTGGGTTCACCGTCACCTTGAAATCCCCACAGATGCGAACCTTCCTTGGCTCCTCAGACTTATTGCTTAACGTTTTCTTCATGACAGGAACGATGGGTGTCGCCCACTCGCTCCAGTCGACCTTAGCCAACACGCCTGCCTTCTCCAGATTCTCCAGCTCTGCCTTGATGGCTGGGCGAATTGCATATGGTACCGGTCTTGCTTTGAAAAACTTGGGAATTGCATTCTCTTCTATTTTTATCGAGGCGGTTACGCCTTTAAGAGTGCCCAGTTCTTGTTGAAATACCTCTTTGGCTTTAGCTAAGATTGTTGACAATCGTCCAGGAGTGACGTCTTCATCTTTTTTACCTTCCACCGTCATTGCATGAATGGAGTGCCAATCTAAGCTTATCTTCCTGATCCATTCACGTCCCAATAACGGTGGTCCACCATTTTGCAGTATGTAGAGATACAATTTCCGTATTTTCTTGCCGTTGTATTCGACAGGCACCCTTATTTTTCCTCTGGGATATACTTTTTGCCCCGTATACGTCGTCAAGATGATGGATGTCTCTCTCAAGGGTATGTGTGAGAATAGCCGTGCGTGGTCTCGTCGATACATGACGGTTAGCGCTGATCCTGTATCCAATTCCATTTTAACTTGGGACCCTGCTATCGTGAGGGTGACCCAAATGGTTCGGTGATCCTCTTTTGCGATTACATTGTGAAGTTTGAGACAGCTTAGTCTCCTGTTCCCGGATTCACTGTCGCTCATCTGGTCTTCGAAACTACTGTCCGTCATCTTTTGTACTTTCTTGTACGGTTCCTTAGTAGCCTTTTTGTTGTCGCTGGTCTTCTTCCCAGACCTGCAAACTTGTGCAATGTGTCCCATCTTTCCGCATTGCCTGCATATTTTGTCCTTGGACCAGCAGTCCTTCTGGTCATGGTTAGTTCTGCCGCAGCGATAACATTTTGCAAATCCCCGTGTCATTTCGTGGGTGCCATATTCCTGTGGCTTTTGTTGAATTTCCACAGCTCCCCTGGCTGCTGCTTCGTACGATACTGCCACGCTGAAAGCCTTATCTAGCGTCAGCTCTTTCTCTGAGAGTAACTTCTTCTGTGTTCCTTCACTCAGGAGTCCACAGACAAATTTGTCCCGTAGTGTATCTGCCAGTCCTGCTCCGAACTGGCAGTGCTTTGATAGCTTGCGTAGTTCCATAAGGTACTCAGCATTGCTCTCATCTTTATGCTGAGTTCTCCTGTGGAATTTAAATCTTTCTGCTTTCAACAGCGGTGCAGGGTTTAGGTGTTCCTGTAGGACAGCAACAATTTCGTTAAAACTCTTCGCCTTCGGTTTGGCTGGAGTAATCAGGTCCCGCAATAGGCCGTACGTTCTAGCGCCCATTAAGTTTAGCAACACCGATGCCTTTTTCTCATCGGCTATTTCATTTGCCTCGCAATATACCTCGACTCTTTCACCATATGTGGTCCAGTCCTCTATTGTATTATCAAAGGCAGTGATACAGCCAGTCTTCGGCATCTTGAAAATCTAAAATGGCACCTCCCGCGCTTTGCCTTCTTCCCCGATTTAACAAAATGGCTCCTTCCGCGCTTTGCCTTCTTCCCCGCTGATTAAGATGGCGCCTCCCGCGTTTGCCTTCTTCTCCGCTGTTGCTAGCGCTGCTTTCTGTGGTTTCCGTTGCAACCTGCAGCTCCTCGCGGATTACTGCGCGTTTAATATTTTTAAAAAAAATTATTTTCCCGTCTTGGAACCACCCTGTGTGTCTCTTGCCTCCCTCTTCTCGGGTCTATACGCAGCCCGGCTTCGTAGCACCGGCTGCGCCCTGTTTGCTCCACCCTCTCTCTCTCCTCTTCCCGACAATGCTGCTCGGCCCCGTTGCAAGCCACCCGCTCGAGTTCGCGACCGCCGCAGCCCAGGAAGGATCAGTGTACTACCTGCCACCAGCCCGATTAGCTGAAGCACCGTCGACAGGAACCAGGCCCCGCTTTCAACAGCTTCTCCAGCAATCTTCAACTCCGCTAACACAGGGGCGGATGCCCACGGTCGACACCCGTTTCTACTGCTTCTTTCTTCCTTCTGGCCTCGACCTCTGCTCACTTCGCTGCAGGAATGGATCCCAGGAGGTGGTGCAGACTGTAGGTAAGTTCGTATCTGCTCGTCGCCAGTATTATGTCCATGTATGATTGAGACACGGACAGCAGGAGTTGAACAAAACAAGTCTTTACTGAAAGGAGTCAATCGGGAAACTGAAACTACAGAGGCTTACTAGCGCCTTTTATACAGGGGTGGTCACTGCCGGTACTGCAGTCTGAGACCAGTTATTCTCTTAAAGGTACATACAGAACAAGATCTGTGTTCTTACACTGCAGGGCTGTGTGTTGTACAGGTCTGTGCCCTTACACTGCAGTGATTTGTGTTGTGCAGGTCTGTGTCCTTACACTGCAGCGCTGTGTGATGTACAGTTCTGTGAACCTACACCGCTGGGCTGGATGTTGTACATATTATGTCCGTGTGTAATTGAGACACGGACTGCAGGAGTTGGTTATAACAGGTCTTTACTGAATGGAGGCAACCTGGAACTACTATGCAAATGTTACTACACAGGCTTATATACAGGGGTGGTCACTACTGGTACTGCAGTATACAGGGGCTGCAGAATATAGTTCCTTCTGCAAAGTACATACACTACAATTCCTCCCCTTTTAGCTAAACAGTACATAACATTCGATTAACAATGAAATAACATATTTACAATTACAGTTGCTAAATACATTAGTTGAAGTTAAGCAATTATAAGTTCAGTCTTTGAGGAGGCTTCCTGATTCTGTCTGGATAACGCCTCTTTGGGGTATCAGGTTCTTCTGGCAACGTTGAGTTGGGATCAATGTCGTTGTTTGGTTCGTCTGCTTCCAATATCACCGATTCTGAGGTGGATGCAATTGGTACTTCGGTTTCATCGCCAGGTGTATCAGATCGTGGTGTGGAGTTGACGTTTCCCAGTGACTCTAGAATCTGGTCAGCATGGCGTCTTACAATACTCTCTCCAACGTCCAAGGTATACATTAGAGGTCCTTGCCGTGTACAGATCGTTCCTGGCTGCCATTTCTCTGTGCGGTATTCCCGGGCCAAAACTGGTTGACCTATCTTAAAACTCCTGGTCGGCCTTTCATTCATATTCTGAAACTGCCTGTTCTCCACATCTCTTCTGATGTTTGGCTTAACCAAATCCAAGCGGCATCGTAGTCTTCGATTGAAGACCATCATGGCTGGAGTTTGGTTGGTAACCACATGTGTCGCATTCCGGTAGGCAAACAAGAAGTTATCCACCTTGTGCTGTAGGGGTATATCTTCATTACACATTGCCTTGATAGCCTTCTTAAATGTTTGAACGAACCTCTTGGCCAATCCATTAGTGGCTGGATGATATGGGGCAGAGGTGTAATGCTTAACACCATTGTTCTTTAAGAACCTCCGGAACTCTTCAGACACAAACTGTGGTCCATTGTCGGAGCAAATCTGTTCAGGCAGCCCATTTCTGGCGAATATGGTTCATAAGACTGTGATAGTTTTTTCTGTGGTGGTTGAGGACATTTTTATTACCTCTGGCCACTTTGAATGTGCATCCACCACAATTAAAAACATCGAGTCCATAAATGGACCAGCAAAATCAATGTGCACCCTTTGCCATGGAGATGAGGGCCACTCCCATGGATGTAGAGGGGCTTGTGGTGGGGCGTTTTGGACCTTCTGGCATCCTGTACAGCTCTTGGTCATCTCTTCGATTTCTCTATCGATTCCCGGCCACCACACAAACGCTCTGGCTAAGTTCTTCATTTATACCCCTCCCAGATGACCCTCATGAAGCTCATTGAGCACTCTATCCTTCAATTTGGGTGGAATTACTACTCTGGATCCACACATCAAGGTTCCTCTGCACACTGACAGCTGTTCTCAGCGAGAATGCTGGCAGCAGTGGTTCGCCACGTGCTGGCCATCCCTTCACCGTTAAATCATAGAGTGTCGGGTCATTTCGTGTTTCCTTTTCTATGTTTGCATTCGTCACAGGGAGACATTCGACTATGGTCGAGTGGAATATCTCCACTGGATCCACTGCAAGTTCTTTTTCCACGGTCGGCAACGGTAGGTGCGACAATCCATCAGCATTCCCATGCTGTTTAGTTCCTTTGTACTCAATGTTATATTGGTGTGCCCCTAGGAAAAGGGACCAACTCTGTAGCCGTTGTGCTGTCATTATCGGTACGCCCTTCTGAGGGTTGAAAATGGAAACAAGAGGCTGATGATCAGTAAGTAGAGTAAATTTCTGACCGTGCAGGTAGTGATTGAACTTCTTCACCCCCCACACCAGGCTGAGGGCCTCTCTGTCAATCTGAGCGTAGCTACTCTCGGCTGAAGTTAACAAGTATGACGCAAAAGCTATCGGCCTCTCTGAACCATCAAGGAATTTATGTGACAGTACCGCCCCAATGCCGTAGGGAGACGCATCACATGCCAGTCTTATCGGTAGTGATGGGTTGTAGTGAGCCAATACTTCTCTTGAAGTGATTATGTCCTTACTCTTCTGAAAGGCCCGCTTACATTCATCGCTCCATTTCCATGCTACTCCCATTTCTAGTAGGGCGTTCAGTGGGTGCAGAATTGTGGACAAATTCGGCAAAAACTTACGGTAGTAATTCACCAATCCGAGGAATGACCTCAGTTGCGACACATTTACAGGCGCTGGAGCCTTAACTACCACTTCAAATTTGTCAGGGGACTTATGTAACCCCTCTTCATCAATCACGTGGCCACAATACGATATCTGTTTCTTAAAAAACTCGCACTTGGGGCGATTGGCCCGTAGCCCATGTTCATGTAGTCTAGTGAGTACCTGCTCTATGTTGGTAAGGTGTTCACTGTCATCTTCACCTGTCACAAGGATGTCATCCAAGTAACACTGAGTCCCCGGAATCCCTTGCAGGACTTGTTCCATCGCTCTTTACCATATCGCCGGAGCTGATGCTATTCCGAATACCAGTCGATTATACTGGTAAAGACATTTGTGAGTGTTTATCGTGAGATACTTCCTAGAGGATGCTTCAACCTCCATCTGCAAATATGCTTGTGCTAGGTCAATTTTTGTAAAACGCTTCCCTCCAGATAGTGAGGCGAAGATATCTTCTATCCTTGGACGAGGATATTGTACTGTGTGAAGGACTGGGTTCACCGTCACCTTGAAGTCCCCACAGATACGAACCTTCCTTGGCTCCTCAGACTTATTGTTTAACGTTTTCTTCATGACAGGAACGATGGGTGTCGCCCACTCGTTCCAGTCTACCTTAGATAACACGCCTGCATTCTCCAGATTCTCCAGCTCTGCCTTGACGGCTGGGCGAATTGCATATGGTACCGGTCTTGCTTTGAAAAACTTAGGAATTGCATTCTCTTCTATTTTTAAGAGTTCCCAGTTCTTGTTGAAATACCTCTTTGGCGTTAGCTAAGATTGTTGACAATCGTCCAGGAGTGACGTCGTCTGTGCATGAATGGAGTGTCAGTCTAAACTTATCTTTCTGATCCATTGACGTCCCAATAACGGTGGTCCACCATCTTGCAGTATGAACAGGTACAATTTCTGTCTTTCCTTGCCGTTGTATTCGAGAGGCACCCTTATTTTTCCTCTGGGGTATACTTTTTGCCCCGTATACGTCTTCAAGACAATGGATGTCTCTTTCAAGGGTATGTGTGAGAATAGCCGCTCGTAGTCTCGTCGATTCATGATGGTTAGAGCTGATCCTGTATCCAATTCCATTTTGACTTGGGACCCTGCTATCGTGAGGGTGACCCAAATGGTTCGGTGATCCTCTTTTGCGATTATGTTGTGAAGTTTGAGACAGCTTAGTCTCTTGTTCCCGGGTTCACTATCGCTCATCTGGTCTTCGGAACTACTGTCCATCATCTTTTGTACTTTCCTGTACGGTTCCTTAGTAGCCTTTTTGTTGTCGTTGGTCTTCTTTCCAGACCTGCAAACTCGTGCAATGTGTCCCATCTTTCCGCACTGCCTGCATATTTTGTCCTTGGACCAGCAGTCCTTCTGGTCATGGGTTGTTCTGCCGCAGCGATAACATTTGCAAATCTCCGTGTCATTTCGTGGGTGCCGTATTCCTGTGGCTTTTGCTGTATTTCTGCAGCTCCCCTTGCTGCTGCTTCGTACGATACTGCCACGCTGAAAGCCTTATCTAGCGTCAGCTCTTTCTCTGAGAGTAACCTCTTCTGGGTTCCTTCACTTAGGAGTCCACAGACAAATTTGTCCCGTAAGGTATCTGCCAGTCCTGCTCCGAACTGGCAGTGCTTTGATAGCTTGCGTAGTTCCGTAAGGTAATCAGCATTGCTCTCATCTTTATGCTGATTTCTCCTGTGGAATTTAAATCTTTCTGCTATCAGCAGCGGTGTAGGATTTAGGTGTTCCTGTAGGATAGCAACAATTTTGTTAAAACTCTTCGCCTTCGGTTTGGCTGGAGTAATCAGGTCCCGCAATAGGCCGTACGTTCTTGCGCCCATTAAGTTTAGCAGTACCAATGCCTTTGTCTCATCGGCTACTTCGTTTGCCTCGCAATATACCTCGACTCTTTCCACATACGTGGTCCAATCTTCTATTGCATTATCGAAGGCAGTGATATTACCAGTCTTCGGCATCTTGGAAATCTAAGATGGCGCCTCCTGCGCTTTGCCTTCTTCCCCGATTTGACAAAATGGCGCCTCCCGCGCTTTGCCTTCTTCCCCACTGGATTAAGATGGCGCCTCCCGCGCTTTCTGTCTTCTCCGCTGTTGCTAGCGCTGTTGCTGGCGTTTTATGCCTTGATGGCGATGCCCTATGGTCTTCGCGCACTTCCCCCCGCGCTGCTGCTAACGCCGCTCTCCGCGGTTCCCGTGGCAAACTGCAGCTCCTCGCGGCTGTCTGCGCATTTAATTTTTATGATTTCCCCGTCGTCGGAACAACCCTGCGGGACTCTTGCCTCCCTCTTCTCGTGTCTGTATGCTGCCCGGCTTCGTAGCACCGGCCTTGCCCTGTGTGCTCCACCCTCTCTCTCTCGCCTCTTCCCGACAACGCTGCTCGGCCCTGTTGCAAAGCCACCCGCTCGAGCTCTAGACCGCCGCAGCCCAGGAAGGATCAGTGTACTACCTGCCACCAGCCCGATTAGCTGAAGCACCATCGCCAGGATAACCAAGCCCCGCTCTCGACAGCCTCTCCTGCAAATCTTCAACTCCGCTGACTCAGAGGCGGATGCCCACAGTCGACGTCCGCTTCTTCTGTTTCTTTCTTCCTTCTGGTCTCGACCTCTGATAACTTCGCTTCAGGGATGGACCCCCATGAGGTGGTGCAGACTGTAGGTAAGTTCGTATCTGCTCATCGCCAGAATTATGTCCGTGTATAATTGAGACACGGACTGCAGGAGTTGGTTATAACAGGTCTTTACTGAATGGAGGCAACCTGGAACTACTATGCAAATGTTACTACACAGGCTTATATACAGGGGTGGTCACTGCTGGTACTGCAGTATACAGAGGCTGCAGAATATATTTCCTTCTGCAAAGTACATACACTACAGTACAGGTCTGTGTGCTTGCACTGCTGAGGGTTGTACAGGTCTGTGTCCTTACACTGCAGGGCTGTGAGTTGTACAGGTCAGTGCCCTTACACTGCAGGGCTGGATGTTGTACAGGTCTGTGACCTTACACTGCAGGGCTGCATTTTGTACAGGTCTGTGTCCTTGCACTGCAGGGCTGTGTGTTGTACAGGTCTGTGTCCTTACACTGCAGGGCTGTGTGTTGTATAGGTCTGTGTCCTTACACTGCAGGGCTGGATTTTGTACAGGTCTGTGAACTTACACTGCAGGGCTGTGTGTTGTACAGGTCTGTGTCCTTACACTGCAGGGCTGTTTTGTGTGGCACCTTGTCAAATGCCTTTTGGAAGTCTAAATACACTACGTCCACTGGTTCCCCTTTATCCACCCTATATGTTACCTCCTCAAAGATCTCCAGCAAATTTGTCAAACATGACTTCCCCTTCATAAAACCATGCTGACTTTGTCCTATTAAATTATGTTTATCCAAATGTCCTGTTACTGTCTCCTTAATAATGGACTCCAAAATTTTACCTACCACAGATGTTAGGCTAACCGGTCTATAGTTTCCAGCCTTCTGTCTACTGCCCTTTTTAAATAAGCAGTTAGCAATAGCAGTTTTCCAGTCTGCCGGGACCTTTGCTGAGTCCAAGGAGTTTTGGAAAATTATTACCAATGCATCCACAATCCCTACCGCCACTTCCCTCAAGACCCTAGGATGTAAGCCATCAGGTCCAGGTGATTTATCCGCCTTGAGTCCCATTATTTTACCGAGTACCACTTCCTTAGTGATTTTGATCATGCTTAGCCCCTCCCCCGCTATAGCCCCCTGTTTGTCCAGTGTTGGGATATTCTTAGTGTCTTCTACTGTAAAGACTGATACAAAATATTCATTCAGTGTTTTTGCCATCTCCATATTTCCCACCATTAATTTCCCAGTCTCATCCTCTAAGGGACAACATTTACTTTAGCCACCCTTTTTCTTTTTATATAACTATAAAAACTCTTACTATCTGTTTTTATATTTTTTGCTAATTTACTTTCATAATCTATCTTCCCTTTCCTAATCAATCATTTTGTTATTTTTTGCTGTCTTTTAAAGTTTTCCCAATCCTCTATCCTCCCACTAGATTTGGCTACCTTATATGCCCTTGTTTTTATTCAAATACTATCCTTAATTTCTTTACATAGCCACGGATGGCTGTCTTTTCTTTTACACCCTTTTCTTCTCAGTGGAATATATATTTTTTGGAAGTTGTAAAATAACTCCTTAAATGTACACCACTGATCATGTATCGTCTTACCCTTAATCTATTTTCCCAATCCACTCTACTCAATACCGCTCTCATACCTTCATAGTCTCATTTATTCAAGCTTAGCATGCTTGTTTGAGATCCAACCATCTCACCCTCTAATTGAATATGGAATTCAACCATGTTATGGTCACTCATTCCAAGGGGATCCTTTACTAGGACATTTTTAATTAATCCTGTCTCGTTACACAGGACCAGATCTAAGGTTGCTTGCCCCCTGGTCGGTTCAGTTACATACTGCTCAAGAAACCCATCCCTAATACACTCAATGAACTTATCCTCAAGGCAGCCCTGCCCAATTTGATTTGTTGAATTAATATGATAGTTAAAATCCCTCATAATTATAGATGTTCCCTTATTACAAGCCTCAACTATTTCCTGATTGACACTCCGTCCAGCAGAGTTGCAACTGTTCGGAGGCCTATAGACTACGCCCACTAGTGTTTTTTCCCCTTATTATTCCTTATCTCCACCCAAACTGTTTCATTATACTGATCTATTGACCCAATATCATTTCTCTGTATTACAGTGATTCCTTCCTTTATTAACATAGCCACCCCACCTCCCCTTCCTTCCTGCCTGTCCTTCCTGATCGTTAAATAACCTGGTATGTTTAATTCCCAGGCATTGTCACCCTGCAGCCATGTTTCTGTAAAGGCCACAAGATCATACCCATATGTAGTTATTTGTGCCATTAACTCATCTATTTTGTTAAGAATGCTACGTGCATTCGGATAGAGAACTTTCAAATATGTTTTGTGACACTTAGTTCCTGCTTTTGCCCTTTTTATTAATTTACCTTTTACTCCATACCTTCTGCCCCTTCCTGACACGCTCTGGTTTTTAATTTCCCCACTGCTACCTAAGTCTATGACCTTCTCTGTTGTCATTTTTATTATTTGCTCTCTAGGAACCTCCCCCCCACTAGTTAGTTTAAAGCCCTCTCTACAGCCCTAGTTATATGATTCGCCAGGACTCCAGTCCCAGCACTGGCCAAGTGAAGCCCGTCCCAACGGAACAGCTCCCTCCTGCCTCAGTACTGGTGCCAGTGTCCCAGGAAGCAAAACCCATTTCTCCCTCACCAGTCTTTGAGCCACGCATTTAACTCTCTAATTTTATTTGTCCTAGCCAAATTCGCTCGTGGCTCAGGTAATAAGAGATTATTACCCTTGAGGTTCTGTTTTTTAATTTGACCCCTAGCTGCTCATACTCCTTTAACAGATCCGGCTTCCTAGTCCTATCTACGTTGTTTGTACCAACATGGACCACGACAACTGGATCCACCCCCTCCCACTGCAAGTTTCTTTCCAGCCCAGAGGAGATGTCCTTAACCCTGGCACCAGGTAGGCAACACAGCCTTCGGGACTCTCACTCTCGGCTGCAGAGAACTCTATCTATCCCCCTAATAATACTATCCCCTACCACTACAACATTTCTATTTACTCCCCCCTCTTGAATGGCCCCCCATTCCACGGTGCTGTGGCCAGGTTGCTCATCCTCCCTGCAGTCCCTGCTCCCGTCCCCACAGGGAGTAAGAACCTCAAACCTGTTGGACAAGAGCAAGGGCTGCAGCTCCTCCAACACTACATCCTGGATCCCTGTCCCTGCCTCACTCTTAGTTACACCGTCCTGTCCCTGACCATGGGTTACATCTGAACTAATTAACTTCATAGGTGTGACCACCTCCTGAAACACAGAGTCCAGGTACTTCTCCCCCTCCCTGATGTGTTGCAGTGTCTGAAGCTCAGACTCCAGCTCATCAACACGGAGCTGGAGTTCCTGTAGCAGCAGACACTTGTCACAGATGTAATCACCGTGAGCCTCAATGGGGTCCACCGTCTCCCACATCTCGCAGCAGTAACACATCACCTGCTCCATTCTATATAATTAATTACATTTTTTATTGTTAGTTATGGACACCCTCTGCCCGATTATAAATGCTAGTATCCCCTTTAATTAATTGGATTTAAATTAAATCAATCCCTCTAGTTGCACCAGTTAAATGGTTTACCAACAGTCACTCTGCACCAGAAAGGCCTTATTAACTACAACCCACGGAGTTAAAGTTTGAAAAGAGCACCTAACACCCCACTTACCCTAACTCACACACTTACCCAAACTCACAGCACTCTCTGCTGACTCGTACTCAGTGCTTGCTCGCACCAGCACTGGTCTTTTTATACTGTTTGTTTGTTTACAGCCAAATGAGTCACCCCTGCTGATTGGTTAGAGAGCTGGTTTCCACTGCCTCGCAACTTCTACAAGAAGTAACTCAGGAAGTACTACTGAACGGCCAGCTGAGGGCACCGTCCGAGGAGTATAAATACTCAGGTGTGGGCCCAACATGGCCAGAGGCAATCTGGAAACAGGAAGCTAGTGACTACTAACTAGACCTCCATGCTTTGTTACAAGTCGATTAAAGCCTTGCTTTATGTACAACCAAGTGCATAGTGAGTCTTTATTACGTCAATTTAATCGACTTGTTATCGTCTCCGTGCCTTGGGTGATTCGGGACAACCAGCTGCAACTCGAACCACAGAAAGGGACTTGGGCAAGAAACTGATTCATCATGGAAAAACTCCTTAGACCCACTCGTCCCGACCTGGACCTGAATGCACCTGTGGCAGTGAAGGTATGGAAGCATTGGTTTCATACCTTTAGCAATTTTCTTGAAGAATGTGGGGCGGATGCCCCTAATAAGTTAGGAATGCTTATTAACTACGTATCCCCTCATGTGTATGATTATATTGAGGTCTGTATAGACTACGACGCTGCTATCCAAATTTTACAGCAGCTATATGTCAAGTCCCCGAATGAAATCTTTGCTCGACACCTACTGGCCACAACTCGGCAGCAGCCTGGGGAATCACTCGATGAATTCCTCCAGAAACTTCGCAGGCTCAGCAAAGATTGTAACCTTAAAGCAGTTACAGCTGAACAGTATCAAGAGGAACTAATCCGTGATTCCTTTATCAATGGGATTGCGTCCCCTTTTATACGTCAGCACCTGCTGGAAAATAAAACCCTCAATTTACGGGCTGCTTATGACCAGGCGTGTTCCCTGGACTTGGCCAAGAAGAATGCAGACACTTATCTCCCACCACTGATGATGACTCTACTCTAATGGACGACGACCCTATCCTAGAGGCTGCGACTGATGACGACCCTGCCCTAGCAGCATTCTAGAAGAAAGTGTTTCTTTTGTGGAGGTGCGTTCCATTACAGAAAATTTTGCCCGGCTCGTAATGCGACCTGCAAACATTGCAGCAAGAAAGGACACTTTTCCAAGGTACGCCAGTCACGGGCCTCTGCTCACAACAAAGGCCGCTCCTCTAAAGTATACTGGTCGAGAGCTACTGTTAGCTTCACAGCTGCTATCTATGGAGCTGCTCCTCCCCCAAGAACCACTGCTAAGGCTCCAGCTGCCGAAGGAAAAATGACCCCTCCTCCCATCACAGCTGTTTTTCCCCAGAGTTTGTCCCATGCAGCCACAAAGGTTTCAGTAAACAGGCACACTCTGAGCGCGCTAATCGACTCATGCAGCTCTGACAGCTTCATTAGTAAGCGGGCTGTCAGCAGGTTAAAACTGCGCATTTATCCCTCGGACAGGGAGATTGCAATGGCTCTGACGACTCGGACCACCAATTCTTCTGGCTTCTGTCTTGTCAACCTCATCCTCAATGGCCGCACTTATCTCTCGACCCGGCTCGGAGTACTCGAAAACTTATGTAGTGATGTGCTTCTGGGACAGGACTTCCAGAAGCAGCACAAAAGACTCACTTTTGAGTTTGGAGGGTCGAAGCCAGAGCTTACCATTTCTAAGGTGCCGTTTTGTGCGCTCTCGGCGGCCTCACTCGGTGAGCCCTCCCTGTTTGCCAATCTCTCCCCCCGCTGTAAACCCATTGCCACCAAATCACGGCGCTTTAGCCAAGACGACCAAGCATTTATCGAGGCAGAAATCTCTCGCCTTTTAGCTGACGGTATTATCGAGCCGTGTTCATCTCCCTGGCGGGCTCAAGTCGTCGTTGTGAAAAACCCTTTAAAACAACATAAGAAACGTCTGTGCATTGATTATTCACAGACTATTAATCAATATACCGATCTGGATGCCTACCCGCTACCACGCATAGGTGACATGGTCAACAACCTTGCCAAATACAAGGTATTTTCAACCTTCGATTTAAAGAGCGCGTACCATCAGGTGCCGCTGAAAGACTGACAAAAAGTAGACGGCCTTTGAGGCCAATGGTCTGCTTTATCACTTTCGTCGCCTTCCATTTGGTGTCACCAATGTGGTGGCCGTCTTCCAACGGGCAATGGATGGCCTAGTCCGGTAAGAGAACTTGACGGATACCTTTCCGTATTTAGACAATATCACTATTGCCAGCCATGATCAAAAGGAGCATGACGCCAATCTTCAGAGATTTTTTGACGTTCTCCGTCATCGCCACTTAACGTTAAACAAATCCAAATCGGTGAAATCGGTGCCATCAGTGAACATTCTCGGCTACTGGGTGGGCAACGGTGTTATTAAACCGGACCCAGAGCGACTTCATCCACTTCAGCAGCTCCCTCCCCCTACAAATCTCGGCTCTCTTCGTCGGGCACTTGGCATGTTTGCTTATTACGCAAAGTGGATACCTCACTTCTCCGATAAAATACAGCCCCTGCTTCATGCGAAGTCTTTTCCATTAGAAGCAACGGCTATTTCTGTCTTCAACCTCCTCAAACGACAGCTGGAGAAAGTCACGCTTCACTACATTGACGAAAACCTTCCTTTTGTGGTCGAATGTGATGCATCGGAGGTGGCGATCTCGGCTACCTTGAATCAAGGTGGTCGACCCGTGGCATTCCTATCCAGAACCTTACAGAGTATTTTTTAAATGGTGAGAGATTGGGAAATGTTGGTGTTCAGAGGGACCTGGGTGTCCTTCTACATGAATCACTGTAAGTTAACATGCAGGTACAGCAAGCAATTAGGAAAGCAAATGGTATGTTGGCCTTTATTACAAGAGGATTTGAGTATAAGAGTAAAGACGTCTTACTGCAATTATATAGGGCCCTGGTGAGACCACACCCGGAGTATTGTGGACAGTTTTGGTCTCCTTATATAAGGAAACATAGAAACATAGAAGATAGGAGCAGCAGTAGGCCATTCGGCCCCCCGAGCCTGCTCTGACTCTCAATGAGATCATGGCTGATCATCCAAATTCAGTACCCTGTCCATGCCTTCTCCCCATATCCCTTGATTCCTTTAGCCTTAAGAAATATATCCAACTCCTTCTTGAATATATTTAATGAATTGGCCTCCACTGCCTTCTGTGGTAGAGAATTCCATAGGCTCACGACTCTCTGGGTGAAGAAATTCCTCCTCATCTCTGTCCTAAATGGCTTACCCCTTATCTTTAGACTGTGACTCCTGGTTCTGGATTCGCCGGCCATCGGGAACATCCTTCCTGCATCCAGTCTGTCCAGTCCTGTTAGAATTTTATAAGTTTCAATGAGATCCCCTCTCATTCTTCTAAACTGCAGCGAGTTTAAGCCCAATCGACCCAATCTCTCCTCATACGTCGTTCCTGCCATCCCAGGTATCAGTCTGGTGAATCTTTGCTGCACTCCCTCCATGGCAAGAACATCTTTCCTCAGATAAGGCGACCAAAACTGCACACAATACTCAAGGTGTGGTCTCACCAAGGCCCTGTACAACTGCAGCAAGACATCCTTGTTCTTGTACTCGAACCCTCTCGCTATGAAGGCCAACATACCATTTGCGTTCTTAACCACCTGCTGCACTTGCTTGCTTACCTTCAGCAACTGGTGCACAAGGCCACCCAGGTCTCGTTGCACTTCCCCTTCTCCCAATCTATTGTCGTTCAGATAATAATCTGCCTTCCTGTTTTTGCCACCAAAGTGGATAACCTCGCATTTATCCACATTGTACTGCATCTGCCATGCTTCTGCCCAATTACCCAACCTGTCCAAATCATACTGGAGTTTCTCGGCATCTTCCTCACAGCACACACGCCCACCCAGCTTTGTGTCGTCTGCAAACTTGGAGATATTACATCTAGTTCCCTCGTCTAGATCATTAATATATATTGTGAATAGCTGGGGTCCTAGGACCGATCCCTGCGGCGCCCCACTAGTCACTGCCTGCCACTCCGAAAAAGACCCGTTTATTCCAACTCTTTGCTTCCTGTCTGCCAACCAGTTCTTTATCCAAGTCAGTACCTTTCCCCCAATCCCATGTGCCTTAACTTTACACGCTAGTCTCTTATGCGGGACCTTATCAAAGGCCTTCTGAAAGTCCAAAAAGACCACATCCACTGGTTCTCCCTCATCTATTCTACCAGTTACATCCTCAAAAAATTCCAGTAGATTAGGATATACTTGCCATAGAGGGAGTGCAACAAAGGTTCACCAGACTGGTTCCTGGGATGGGGGGATTGTCCTATGAGGAGAGATTGAGTAGACTAGGCCTATATTCTCTAGAGTTTAGAGGAATGAGAGGTTATCTCATTGAAATATACAAAATTCTTACAGGGCTTGACAGGGTAGATGCAGGGAGGATGTTTCCCCTGGCTGGGGAGTCTAGAACCAGGGGTCACAGTCTCAGAATAAGGGGTCGGACATTTAGAACTGAGATGAGGAGAAATGTCTTCACTCAGAGGGTGGTGAATCTTTGGAATACTCGACTCCAGAGGGCTGTGGAGGCTCAGTCATTGAGTATATTCAGGACAGAAATCTGTAGATTTTTGGATATTAAGGGAATCAAGGGATATGGGGATAGTGCAGGAAAGTGGAGCTGAGGTTGAAGATCAGCCTTGATCTTATTGAATTGTGGAGCAGGCTTGAGGGGCCGAATGGCCTACTCCTGCTCCTATTTCTTATGTTCTTATGTTCTTAACCTGGGTCTCTTTCACTTGAAAAGAGAAGGTTGAGGGGTGTCCCAATAGCGGTCATTCAAATTATGAAAGGTTTTGATAGAGTAGACACTAGTGGGCTCGATTTTCATTGAGCCATGGAGGCGGGCTTAGAGGCGAGTGGGGGGTTAAAATTGCAGAAGCTGGTGGGCAGGACCACCCCCCGCCTGGTTCCCGACTCCGAGCAATTTTAACTCAGGTGTGTCGAATGGTCCTGACTCCGTCCCGTATCCAACAGGCAGGATTGGTCTTTAAGGCCCTTAATTACCAATAAATGGCCTCTATAATCCTATTATAACAGGCCCTTGCAACTTTAACCCTTTTCCCACGTAAAACACGCCTGGTGGGAATCACGATTGTGAAACCTAGTGGGAGCACTATTGGATTGCTGACTATCAACTGCAGGTCAACCATTAAAGAGGAGATTTGATCAGCCATGACTTGCAGGTGGCAGGATTTAGTGGTCTCAGGTCTGGGGCAACTTTTAGAAGACTTAACCACACCTCTGGAAGGTTGGAGCCTCACACCCATCTCCAGTGTGGCCTCCTGGGAAACCCCTCTCGCCACCTTCACTCAGCGCTTCCTCAACGGAGGCATATACCAGAAGCATTGGAGCCATTTATTTCCTTCCCATCTGGGCATTAGAGGAGCTCGAGCACCAGCCGCGGCACCAACAGAACCAGGAACAACAGCAGCACCAGCAACAGCAGCAGCAGCAGCAGGAGCGTCAGGCTGCTGCTCACCCACCTGAGGCTGCACAGGCCAGAAGGGGCCAGCGCCTAGAAGCCCGTCGGCGCAGGAGATACCCCCCCAAACAGGGTCTACAGACGCAGGGTCACCTATCTCAACATGCCTGAGCAGCAGTGCCAAAGGCAGCTCCGACTTTCACGAGAGGTAGTGCCTGACATCTGCGCAATGTTAAAGCAAGACCTGCTACCCAGAGGACCAGGTGGACATGCATTACCAGTGGCCATCAAAGTCACCACCGCACTTAACTTTTTTGCCTCAGGCTCATTCCAGGGATCAGCAACAGACATCAGCGGCATCTCCCAGGTGGCCACACACACTTGCATTATGCAGGTAACCAAGGCCCTCGTGCACAATCACATCCATTTCACCAGGGATCGCGCAAGTGTCACGGCATGAGCGGTTGGATTTGCTAATCTGGCAGGCTTTCCAAGGGTGCAGGGCGTCGTTGACTGCACACATGTGGCCCTTAGGGCACCCCATCACAATACAGGTATTTTTGTCAACCGCAAGGGCTTCCACTCCCTCAATGCTCAGCTGGCATGTAACCACAAGGAGGAGATTTTGCATGTTTGTACCACGTACCCTGGCAGTTGCCATGACTCCTTCATACTGCGTCAGTCTAATGTGCCACCGCTAATCAGTCCGCCAGACCAACTTCACAGATGGCTACTTGGAGACAAGGGCTATCCCCTGAGGACGTGGCTGATGACGCCATTGAGGAGGCCAGCCAACGAAGCTGAGGAGCGCTACAACTCCAGCCACATTTCCACCAGATCCATTATCGAGCAAACCATCGGTTTGCTGAAGATGCGCTTCAGATGCCTGGATAGATCAGGTGGAGCCCTGCAGTACTCAGCAGCCAGGGTCTCCAGAATCGCCGTGGTTTGCTGTGCACTTCACAACATGGCAGAGCATCATGGCTTGCAGATTCCTGAGGACCAAGTGGCTCCTCACATACCCTCCTCAGATGAGAAGGAGGAGGCGAGCTAAAACGAACGTCCTGCAGAAGCCCATCAACCAGCGGCAGCAGTCCGCGAGAAGATTGCTGCCCGGGATGCAAGGAGCGCACTCATCCTGGCCAGATTTGTTTAGCCTAGTCAATCAAACACTTTTGCCTCGCAGTTTCTTATCTGAGCATCGACATAGAAACATAGAAACATAGAAGATAGGAGCAGGAGTAGGCCATTCGGCCCCTCGAGCCTGCTCCGCCATTCAATGAGATCATGGCTGATCATCCAAATTCAGTAACCTGTTCCTGCCTTCTCTCCATATCCCTTGATTCCTTTAGCCTTAAGAAATATATCCAACTCCTTCTTGAATATATTTACTGATTTGGCCTCTACTGCCTTCTGTGGTAGAGAATTCCACAGGTTCACCACTCTCTGGGTGAAGAAATTCCTCCTCACCTCTATCCTGAATGGCTTACCCCTTATCCTTAGACTGTGACCCCTGGTTCTGGACTCCTTGACCATTGGGAACATCCTTCCAGCATCTAGTCTGTCTAGTCCTGAGAGAATTTTATAAGTTTCGATGAGATCCCCTCTCATTCTTCTAAACTCCAGCGAGTACAAGCCCAATTGACCCAATCTCACCTCATACGTCATTCCTGCCATCCCAAGTATCAGCCTGGTGAATCTTCGCTGCACTCCTTCCAAGGCAAGAACATCCTTCCTCAGATAAGGTGAACAAAACTGCACACCATACTCAAGATGTGGCCTCACCAAGGCCCTGTACAACTGCAGCAAGACATCCTTATTCCTGTACTCAAACCCTCTCGCTACGAAGGCCAACATACCATTTGCCTTCATAACCGCCTGCTGCACCTGCATGCTTACTTTCAGCGACTGGTGCACAAGGACGCCCAGGTCTCGTTGCACTTCCCCTTCTCCCAATCTATTGCCATTTAGATAATAATCTGCCTTCCTGTTTTTGACACCAAAGTGGATAAACTCGCATTTATCCACATTATATTGCATCTGCCATGCTTCTGCCCAATCACCCAACCTGCCCAAATCACACTGGAGTTTCTCGGCATCCTCCTCACAGCACACACGCCCACCCAGCTTTGTGTCGTCTGCAAATTTGGAGATATTACATCTAGTTCCCTCGTCCAGATCATTAATATATATTGTGAATAGCTGGGGTCCAAGGACTGATCCCTATGGGACCCCACTAGTCACTGCTGCCACTTGGAAAAAGAGCCGTTTATTCCAACTCTTTGCTTTCTGTCTGCCAACCAGTTCTCTATCCAAGTCAATACCTTGCCCCCAATCCCATGTGCCTTAATTTTACACGCTAATCTCTTATGCGGGACCTTATCAAAAGCCTTTTGAAAATCCAAATACACTACATCCACTGGTTCTCCCTTATCTATTTTACCAGTTACATCCTCAAAAAATTCCAGTAGATTAGTCAAGCACGATTTACCTTTTGTAAAGCCATGTTGACTTTGTCCAATCCGGTCACTTTTTCCAAGTGCTCTGCTATTACATCCTTTATAATGGACTCTAGCATTTTCCCCACTACCGATGTCAGGCTTACCAGTCTGTAATTCCCCGTTTTCTCTCTACCACCCTTTTTGAAAAGTGGGGTAACATTAGCTACCCGCCAATCCATGGGTACTGTTCCAGAGTCTATTGAATTTTGGAAGATGACCAGCAATGCATCTACTATTTCTAGGGCCACTTCCTTAAGTATCCTAGGATGTAGATTATCAGGCCCTGGGGATTTATCGGCTCTCAATCCCATCAATTTCTCTAACACCATTTCCCTACAAATACTGATTTCCATAAGTTCCTCCCTTTCATCAGACCCTATGTTCCCTGACATCTTCGGGAGGTTATTTGTGTCCTCCTTTGTGAAGACAGAACCAAAGTATGTATTTAATTGGTCTGCCATTTCTTTGTTCCCCATTATAAATTCCCCTGATTCTGACTGCAAGGGACCTATGCTTGACTTCACCAATCTTTTTCTCTTCACATATCTGTAAAAGCTTTTAAAGTCAATTTTTATGTTCCCTGAAAGTTTACACTCATACTCTATTTTGCCCCTCTTAATTAATCCCTTTGTCCTCCTTTGTTGGATCCTAAACTGCTCCCAGTCCTCAGGTTTACTGCTTTTTCTGGCCAATTTATATGTCCTCTCCTTGGATCTTATGCTATCCCTAATTTCCCTTGTTAGCCACGGTTGAGTCACCATTTTTGTTTTATTTTTATGCCAACTGGGATGAACAAATTCTGTAGTTCATCCATGCGATCTTTGAATGTTTGCCATTGCCCATCCACCGTCAACCGTTTGAGTGACATTCCCCAATCAATCCTACCCAACTCGCACCTCATACCATCGTAGTTTCATTTATTTAAATTCAGGAACCTAGTCTCTGAGTCAACTATTTCACTCTCCATCTTAATGAAGAATTCTATCATATTATGATCGCTCCGACCCAAGGGGCCTTGCACAACAAGATTGCTAATTAATCCTTTCTCATTACATAATACCCAGTCTAAGATGACCTGATCTCTAGTTGGTTCCTCGACATATTGGTCCAGGAAACCATCCCGTATACACTCCAGGAATTCCTCCTCCACAGTATTATTACGAATTTGATTAGCCCAATCTATATGTAGATTAAAGTCACCCATGATAACTGCCGTGCCCTTATTGCATGCTTCTCTAACTTCACGTTTAATGCCATCCCTGACCTCCGCATTACTGTTTGGAGGTCTATATACCACTCCCACTAATGTTTTCTGCCCCTTGGTATTTCTCAGTTCTACCCATACAGATTCCACATCATCAGAGCTAATATCCTTCCTTTCAATCTATATTAACAATTTGGAGGGAGGGACCGAGTGTAACATATCAAAGTTTGCAGATGATACAAAGATGAGAGGGAAAATAGTGAGTGAGGATGACATAAAAAACCTGAAAAGGGACATAGACAGGCTAGGTAAGTGGGCAGTGATTTGGCAGATGGAATATAATACTGGAAAGTGTGAGGTTATGCACTTTGGCAGGAAAAATCATAGAGCAAGTTATTATCTTAATGGCAAGAAACTGGAAAGTACTGCAGTACAAAGGGATCTGGGGGTCCTGGTGCACGAAACACAAAAAGTTAGTATGCAGGTGCAGCAGGTGATCAAGAAGGCCAATGGAATGTTGGCTTTTATTGCTAGGGGGATGGAATATAAAACAGGGAGGTGTTGCTGCAGTTGTACAAGGTATTGGTGAGAGCACACCTGGAATACTGCATACAGTTTTGGTGTCCATACTTAAGAAAAGACATACTTGCTCTCGAGTCAGTACAAAGAAGGTTCACTCGGTTAATCCCGGGGATGAGGGGGTTGACATATGAGGAGAGGTTGAGTAGATTGGGACTCTGCTCATTGGAGTTCAGAAGAATGAGAGGCGATCTTATTGAAACATATAAGATTGTGAAGGGGCTTGATCGGGTGGATGCAGTGAGGATGTTCCCAATGATGGGTGAAACTAGAACTAGGGGGCATAATCTTAGAATAAGGGGCTGCTCTTTCAAAACTGAGATGAGGAGAAACTTCTTCACTCAGAGGGTGGTAGGTCTGTAGAATTTGCTGCCCCATAGAGCTGTGGAAGCTACATCATTAAATAAATTTAAAACAGAAATAGACAGTTTCCTAGAAGTAAAGGGAATTAGGGGTTACGGGGAGCGGGCAGGAAATCGGACATGACTCTAGGTTCGGATCAGTCATGGCCCTGTGGGTGGCGGAGCGGGCCCAGGGGTCATGTAGCCTGATCCTGCTCCTACTTCTTGTGTTCTAATTATGTGTTAGATTTCAGGAGATGGTTCTATTCACAGAGATTAGTGGAGACCTCGGGAACAGGCTGCCAGCTAAGAGTCCTTCAAGAGTAAATTGGGCCTGTTCCTGGCTGCGGTGGAGATCACCTCTTACAGAAGGCAAGTACTGCAGGAAATACAGGGACAGAGTGATCTCCTGGATGAGTTTCGATCGCCTAGATGGGTCGGAGAGGAATTTCCCAGATTTTTTCTCCCAAATTGGCCATTGGGTTTTTTATCTGGTTTTTCGCCTCTCCCGGGAAATCACATGGGTTCGGGTGGGATGGAGCGTGAAAGTAGATTTGAGGTTAGGATCAGATCAGCCATGACCTTATTGAATGGCGGGGCAGTCTCGAGGGGCCGATTGGCCTACTCCTGCTCCTATTTCTTATGTTCTTCTTTCTTATGTTAATCCCCTCTTTAACCAGCAATGGTACCCCACCTCCTTTTCCTTTCTGCCTATCTTTCCTGAATATTGAATACCCCTGGATGTTGAGTTCCCAGCCTTGGCCACCCTGGAGCCATGTTTCCGTAATCCCAATCAAATCATATTCGTTTACCTCTATTTGCGCAGCTAATTCTTCCAACTTATTACGAATGCTCTTCGCATTAAGACACAAAGCCTTCAGGCTTGTTTTTTTAATGCTCTTAGATCTTTTAGAATTATTATTTACTGTGGCCATGTTTGATTTAAACCCTTGATTTCTCTGCCTGTCACTTTTGTTTTTCTCCTTCCTGTCTTTTGCTTTTATCCTTGTTTCCCTTTCCTCTGTTTCCCCGCTCAGGTTCCCAACCCCCTGCCATTTTAGTTTAAACCCTCCCCCAGTGCATTAGCAAACACTCCCCCTAGGACATCGGTCCCGGCCCTGCCCAGGTGCAAACCATCTGTTTTGTACTGGTCCCACCTCCCCCAGAACCGGTTTCAATGTCCCAGGAATTTGAATCCTTCCCCCTTGCACCATTCCTCTAGCCACGTATTCATCTGAAATATCCTTCTATTTCTACTCTGACTAGCACGTGGCACTGGTAGCAATCCTGAGATTACTACCTTTGAGGTCCTATTTTTTAATTTACCTCCTAACTCCTTATATTCAGCTTTGAGGACCTCATCCCACTTTTACCTATATCGTTGGTACCTATATGCACCACGACAACTGGCTGTTCACCCTCCCCCTCCAGAATGCCCGCAGCCGCTCCGAGACATTCTTGACCCTTGCACCAGGGAGGCAACACACCATCCTGGAGTCTCATTTGCGGCCGCAGAAACACCTATCTATTCCCCTTACAATAGAATCCCCTATTACTATAGCTCTCCCCCTCTTTTTCCTCCCGTCCTGTGCAGCAGAGCCACCCCTGGTGCCAGGAAGTAGGCTGCTGCTGCCTTCCCCTGGTAAGCCATCGCCCCCATCAGTATCCAAAGCGGTATGTCTGTTTGAGAGGGGGATGGCCACAGGGGACTCCTGCACTACCTGCTTGTGCCTAGTACTCTGCCTGTTGGTCACCCATTCCCTTTCTGCCTGTGCCATCTTTGTCTGCGGAGTGACCAACTGATTAAACATGCTATTCACGACGTCCTCAGCATCGTGAATGGTCCAGTATGTATCCAATCGCTGATCCAGCACCGCAATGCAGTCTGCCAGTAGCTGCAGCTGGACACACTTCCTGCACATGTAGTTGTCAGGGACACAGGAAGTGTCCCTGAGTTCCCACATAGCGCAGGAGGAGCATACCATGGCACCGGGCTGTCTGCCATGACTTACCCTTTAATTAATTGAAATTAAATTAAATCAAATCAATCTCAATAATTACACTACAGATAAATGGTATATTTTAGGGCCCTGGTTTATAAACAGTCCCCGCTACACCACAGAGACCCTAGAAACTATAAACCACAGAGTTAGAGTTTAAAAAAAGAAATACTCACCAACCAATCACTTACCTGCTTTCTGGTGATGTCACACTTTGATTAATTTTTACTTCTCTCCCTCTCTGAGATTGGAGATTAGTAGGCCTACCTGGTCTCTGGGGGCCTTTTAAAGCCTCGCCGCTCGTGTTTCCCACCGCCGCCGCTGCCGCTGATGCTGCAAGGCCTACCTGGTCTCTGGGGGCCTTTTAAAGCCTCGCCGCTCGTGTTTCCCACCGCCGCCGCTGCCGCTGATGCTGCAAGGCCTACCTGGTCTCTGGGGGCCTTTTAAAGCCTCGCCGCTCGTGTTTCCCACCGCCGCCGCTGCCGCTGATGCTGTAAGGCCTACCTGGTCTCTGGGGGCCTTTTAAAGCCTCGCCGCTCGTGTTTCCCACCGCCGCCGCTGCCGCTGATGCTGTAAGGCCTACCTGGTCTCTGGGGGTCTTTTAAAGCCTCGCCGCTCGTGTTTCCCACCGCCGCCGCTGCCGCTGATGCTGTAAGGCCTACCTGGTCTCTGGGGGCCTTTTAAAGCCTCGCCGCTCGTGTTTCCCACCGCCGCCGCTGCCGCTGATGCTGTAAGGCCTACCTGGTCTCTGGGGGCCTTTTAAAGCCTCGCCGCTCGTGTTTCCCACCGCTGCCGCTGCCGCTGATGCTGTAAGGCCTACCTGGTCTCTGGGGGCCTTTTAAAGCCTCGCCGCTCGTGTTTCCCACCGCCGCCGCTGCCGCTGATGCTGTAAGGCCTACCTGGTCTCTGGGGGCCTTTTAAAGCCTCGCCGCTCGTGTTTCCCACCGCCGCCGCTGCCGCTGATGCTGTAAGGCCTACCTGGTCTCTGGGGGCCTTTTAAAGACAATGGCCAAGACCCTGCAGATTCCTAGCTATTTGACCAGCATACTGACAATTGCAAGTAATCCTGAGCCCTCAATGTGAAAGTCCCATTCACGAAATGACACGCCACAACTACAGCAGTCGCCATCAGATTTTTTATTAACATTATTAATCTGATGACTTTTTCTAACAATAAATCAAATTTCACCCAAGTGACTACCCTTGTGACTACTCGTGCTTTATCTTCCTCTTACGCATGCTCCTACATAGTGGTTCCCCTGTGGCTTCAGCATATGTGGAGGCCCCTTGCTCACTTTCCTGCTGCTCCTGTCTCGACACCTTTGCCAGGCGTCCTCTGGGGTTGCGAACCTGTGAGGGCTCATCAACAGTCTGCTGCTCCTGTGGCTGGGCAGGGGTTGAGGCTCCCATCTCACTTGGGTGTGGACTCCGGTGGGGCTCTGACAGAGGCCTCTGCAGTGGCATGGAAGTGTGAGCGTGTGGAGAGGAGCCCCCACTTCCTTGAGGTCTGCCACCAACCTCCCTCTCATGGGTCAGGTCCCCCCTCAGTGCCTGCAAGTGGCTTGAGAGCACCTTGCTGCACATCAGGGGGGCCATGGGGTCCCATATCTGCTATGGCAGTCCTACTCAGAAGGACTTCCATGAAGGTCTGGTTTCTCTGTTCAATCGATGCCCATCGCTCCTCAAGAGATGTCATTCTATTCTGACCAATGACCATGTTTTCCATACCCTGGCGACTAAGCTCCTCCATGGCCGTAGCCCTCCTCTCCTCTACCCTAGCCATCCTCTCCTGTATGGTAGCCAGCCTTACTACGGAGGTAGCAATCATTTCCACGGAGGTAGCCATCCTTTCCGTGTTGATGCGTTCATGCGCCAATGACGCCACAAAGGCTCTGCTCATGTTCACTGTGGACTCCTCCATTCGCTCCACACTCGCAGCGACCCTAGAGACAAAACCTGCCAGAGACTCCTGCATCTGTGCCTGGAGTTCCAGCACCGCTGATCTTATGGATGGACCCAGAGGCAGGGGGTCGACATGCTGCTGAGCTGAACTGGCAGAGTCCTGCGCCTTCCGACTAGGACTCACCACTGCTGTTCCTGTCTCCACAATCTGCTGATGCTCACTTGTGAGCTGTAATACACCAGGTGACAACACTACTCTATGTCCCGAAGGTCCCACCGAGGTGTGAGTGTCTGCGCTGGTGCTGGGTGCGCTGAATTCTGTTGATGCTGTGCCCTCAGAGGTTGCAGCTTCCTCTGAGGAGTCAGGCTGCTCAGCCTCTTCTTCCTGACTAGGGGGGACGGGTGCTTCTGATGGTTCTGTGGGGGAGTAAAGGAAATAGTCAGAGATGTGATGCAAAGGCTACATGCACATAGCTTTTTGCAGATGCTCATAAGTGCATCTGTTATAGCTTCACAATCATTATCAGCAACTCATGCAATGTCAATGAGAGAGATGGGAAAATGTTCTGTCACCAGCTTGCTGTGTTGCACCCGTCTGTCCATCCCCCACGCGCGAATCATCCTCAATGCCGATGATTTCCAGGGCGGCCTCCTCCCAGGGGGTCAGGTGGACTATTGAGGGTGGCTCTCCTCCTGTCATGGCTCGCTCTCACTTGTTGTGAGCTCTCTTTTCCTGCAATAAGGGAGACAAGTGGAGGTTGAGTGAAAATGAAGGAGTGAGTGTAGAGATTGCATAGCATATGTAGTAACCTGTGAGGTTATGAGTAACCTGATCCACCAGGTGGTGCTGTGGCAATTGGTCTCCTGAGTTAAGTCTGGTCTGTACTGTTGTACTCTTTGTTTTTTGCTGCCTCATGGCAGAAGCTTTTATGCGCAAGTGTTGATTAAACCATGTTACGGAATTAACCTGTGTCCGTCTCCATCTATGGCCACCTCAAGATACCACAGCATAGATATTTAGAAGGAGACAAAGATGGAGTGAGGTTGCAAGACCAAGGGCCCTCCCTGTGTGTTGTCAGTTGTGTTCAAAGCGTCAGAGTGATAGGGTGTGTGAGGGCTGCATGGTGGAATAGTTATGTGAATGTGAGCATAGAGAGAGGGGGAATGGGTAAGGGTGCATGGATGTCAATGTCAAGTGGGATGTGGAGGAAGAGATTGCTAAAGCTGAGTGCTGGTGAGGAAAGGCAATGGGGATCAGATTGAGGGTGATGGGAAATTCATACTCACTTTTCCAGTGCGCTGAAGGTCATGAAATCTTTTCCTGCACTGCAGCCAGGTGCACCGGGTGACTCCCAAGGATTTGACCTCCTCAGCCACCTGCATCCACACTGCCTTGGTCTGAGTGGGAGGCCTCTTCCTCCCTGATGAAGGGAAGAGCACCTCCCTGTTGGCCCTATCCCCATCCACCAATGCCTGCAGTGCCGCCTCGTCAAAGCGAGGAGCTGTTCTTGCCCTCCCGCTTATCATCTTGCCTGCAGGTCCCTCTGACACCAAATGGAGGAAGCTTGGAAGCTTGCTGAAGAAGCAAGGCTTGCTGTGGACCTTAAATGCAGCAGCAATGACGATGTCATCGGAGGGGACTTTCAGTCATGAGAAACCCATTTGCAAAGGCTTCCCACATGCTGGAAATCAATTGGCCAATTGAGTTAAAATTGCATCAATCTCCCACATCCATTTAGATTCGTGTGGGAAACACGAAACTCGGTAAACACGACAACAGCCCACACCTGAGTTGAAATCGAGCCCGTGTTTCCACTTGTGGGGAAGAGCAAAACTGGAGGCCATCAAAATTGTAAAAAAAATTTGTGTTGGTTTTGATATCCTTTGCAAGCTTCTTTTCATACTCTTTGAAGGATTTTTTTTCTTTATATATATTTTATCTTCCTCTTAGGCTGCAAGTTTTGAACTACTTATTACTAGAGCCGTTTGTGATAATTATTCCTGCTCTTCCCATTTTAATGGGATTGTTTGAAATCCCTGATTCTCAGCAGCTCATTGAGACTAAATTCTATCGTTCTTATTTTCAGCCGTCTTTCAGATGAGACGCTAAACCAAGGCCCCGTCTGAAACATAGAAACACAGAAGATAGGAGCAGGAGTAGGCCATTCGGCCCCTCGAGCCTGCTCCGCCATTCAACGAGATCATGGCTGATCATCCAAACTCAGTACCCTGTCCCTGCCTTCTCCCCATATCCCTTGATCCCTTTAGCCTTAAGAAATATATCCAACTCCTTCTTGAATATATTTAACTAGCTGGGGTGAGCCCGGCGTTGCCGAGGCTTTTTCGAGGGCAGGTTTCGATGAGATCCCCTTTCAATCTTCTAAACGCCAGTGAATATAAGCCCAATCGACACAATCTCTCCTCATACGTCATTCCTGCCATCCCAGGTATCAGCCTGGTGAATCTTCGCTGCACTCCTTCCATGGCAAGTACATCCTTCCTCAGATTAGGCGACCAAAACTGCACACAATACTCAAGGTGCGGTCTCACCAAGGCCCTGCACAACTGCAGCAAGGCATCCTTGTTCCTGTACTCGAACCCTCTTGCTACGAAGGCCAACATACCATTTGCCTTCTTAACCGCCTGCTGCACCTGCATGCTTACCTTCAGCGACTGGTGCACAAGAACACCCAGGTCTCTTTGCACTTCCCCTTCTCCCAATCTATTGCCATTCAAATAATAATCTGCCTTCCTGTTTTTGCCACCAAAGTGGATAACCTCACATTTATCCACATTATAGTGTATTTGCCATGTTTCTGCCCAATCACCCAACCTGTCCAAATCTCACTGGAGTTTCACGACATCCTCCTCACAGCATACCCTCCCACCCAGCTTTGTGTCATCTGCAAATTTGGAGATATTACATCCAATTCCCTCGTCCAGATCATTAATATATATTGTGAACAGCTGGGGTCCTAGGACCGATCCTTGCGGAACCCCACTAGTCACTGCCTGCCACTCGGGAAATGACCCGTTTATTCCAACTCTTTGCTATCTGTCCGCCAACCAGTTCTCTATCCAAGTCAATACCTTACCACCAATCCCATGTGCCTTAAATTTGCACGCTAATCTGTTATGCGGGACCTTATCAAAAGCCTTCTGAAAGTCCAAATACACCACATCCACTGGTTCTCCCTTACCTATTTTACCAGTTACATCCTCAAAAAATTCCAGTAGATTAGTCAAGCATGATTTACCTTTTGTAAATCCATGTTGACTTTGTCTGATCCTGTCACTGCTTTCCAAGTGCTCTGCTATTACATCTTTAATAATGGACTCTAGCATTTTCCCCACGACCGATGTCAGGCTTACCGGTCTATAATTCCCCGCTTTTTCTCTACCACCTTTTTTGAATAGTGGGGTAACATTAGCTACCCTTCAATCCATGGGTACTGTTCCAGAGTCTATCGAGTTGTGGAAGATGACCAGCAATGCATTTACTATTTCTAGGGCCACTTCCTTACGTACCCTAGGATGTAGATTATCAGGCCCTGGGGATTTATCGGCCTTCAGTCCCATCAATTTTCCTAACACCATTGCCCTACAGATACTGATTTCTTTCAGTTCCAACCTTTCATCAGACCCTATGACCCCGGCATCTCTGGGAGGTTATTTGTATCCTCCTTTGTGAAGACAGAACCAAAATATGTATTTAGTTGGTCTGCCATTTCTTTGTTCCCCATTATAAATTCCCCTGATTCTGACTGCAAGGGACCTACGCTTGACTTCACCAATCTTTTTCTCTTCACATATCTATAAAAGCTTTTACAGTCAGTTTTTATGTTCCCTGAAAGCTTACTCTCATATTTTATTTTCCCTTTCTTAATTCATCCCTTTGTCCTCCTTTGTTGAATTCTTAACTGCTCCCAATCCCCAGGATTATTGCTTTTTCTGGCCAATTTATATGTCCTCTCCTTGGATCTTATGCTATCCCTAATTTCCCTTGTTAGCCACGGTTGAGTCACCTTTTTTGTTTTATTTTTATGCCAAACTGGGATGAACAAATTCTGTAGTTCATCCATTCGGTCTTTGAATGTTTGCCATTGCCTATCCACTGTGAACCCTTTGAGTGACATTCCCCAATCAATCCTACCCAACTCGCTCCTCACACCATCATAGTTTCCTTTATTTAAATTGAGGACCCTAGTCTCTGAGTCAACTACTTCATTCTCCATCTTAATGAAGGTTTCGATCATATTATGATCGCTCCGACCCAAGGGGCCTCGTACAACAAGATTGCTAATTAATCCTTTCTCATTACATAATACCCAGTCTAAGATGGCCTGATCTCTGGTTGGTTCTCGACATATTGGTCCCGGAAAGCATTCTGTAAACACTCCAGGAATTCCTCCTCCACAGTATTGTTACTAATTGGGTTAGCCCAATCTATATGTAGATTAAAGTCACCCATGATGACTACTGTGCCCTTATTGCACACATCTTTAATTTCCCTTTTAATGCCATCCCCAACCTCCGCCTTACTGTTTGGATGTCTATATACCACTCTCACTAACATTTTCTGCCCCTTAGTATTTCTCAATTCTACCCATACAGATTCCACGTCATCAGAGCTAATATCCTTCCTTACAATTGTGTTAATCCCTTCTTTAACCAGTAATGCTACCCCACCTCCCTTTCCTTTTTGCCTATCTTTCCTGAATATCGAATACCTCGGATGTTGAGTTCCCAGCCTTGGCCATCCTTGAGCCAGGTTTCCGTAATCCCAACCAAATCATATTCGTTTACCTCTATTTGCGCAACCAATTCATCCACCTTATTACGAATGCTCCTCGCATTATGACACAAAGCCTTCAGGCTTGTTTTTTTAATGCTCTTAGACCTATTAGAATTATTATTTACTATGGCCATGTTTGATTTAAACCGTTGATTTCTCTGCCTGCCACTTTTGTTTTTCTCCTTCCTATCTTTTGCTTTTATCCTTGTTTCCCTTTCCTCTGTCTCCCTGCCCAGGTTCCCAACCCCCTGTCATTTTAGTTTAAACCCTACCCCAGAGCACTAGCAAACACTTCCCCTAGGACATTGGTTCCAGCCCTGCCCAGGTGCAAACCGTCGGTTTGAACTGGTCCCACCTCCCCCAGAACCGGTTCCAATGTCCCAGGAACTTGAATCCCTCCCCCTTGCACCATTCCTCCATCCACGTATTCATCTGAAATATCCTTCTATTTCTACTCTGACTAGCACGTGGCACTGGTAGCAATCCTGAGATTACTACCTTTGAGGTCCTATTTTTTAATTTACCTCCTAACTCCCTATATTCCGCTTTTAGGACCTCATCCCACTTTTTACCTATATCATTGGTGCCTATATGCACCACGACAACTGGCTCTTCACCCTCCCCTTCCAAGATGTTCTGCAGCTGCTCGGAGACATCCTTGACTCTTGCACCAGGGAGGCAACACACCATCCTGGAGTCTCGTTTGCAGCCGCAGAAAGGCCTGTCTATTCCCCTTATAATAGAACCCCCTATTACTATAGCTCTACCCCTCTTTTTCCTCCTCTGCTGTGCAGCAGAGCCACCCCTGGTGCCAGGAAGTTGGCTGCTGCTGCTTTCCGCTGATAAGCCATCCCCCCCAACAGCACTCAAAGTGTTGTATCTGTTTGAGAGGGGGATGTCCACAGGGGACCCCTGCACTACCTGCCTGCCCTAGTACTCTGCCTGTTAGTCACCATTCCCTTACTTCCTGTCCACCCTCTACCTGCGGTGTGTCCAACTCCATAAACATGCTATTCACGATGTCCTGAGCATCGCGAACGCTCCAGTATGCATCCAATCGCAGCTCCAGTGCCACAATGTGGTCTGTCAGTAGCTGCAGCTGGATGCACTTCCTGCACATGTAGTTGTCACAGGCACAGGAAGTGTCCCTGAGTTCCCACATATCGCAGGAGGAGCATACCACGTGGCCGGGCTGTCCTGCCATGATTTACCCTTTAATTAATTGAATTTAAATTAAATCAATCAATCCCACTAATTACACTACAGCTAAATGGTTTACCAACAGTCCCCACTACACCAGAGAGACTTTAGTAACGATAACACACAGAGTGAAAGTTTAAAAAAGAGAGAAATACCAACCAATCACTTACCTGCTTCCTGGTGACGTCACACTTTGATTACTTTTTACCTCTCTCTCCCGCTGCTGAATTGGTATGCCTCGCCTCATTGCCAGTTTTATACCACGCTCCTCGCTCCACTCCCAGGTCCGCTCTGGTCGGGCCTCGCCTCGTTGCCTGCTTCATACCACGCTCCTCGCTCCACTCCCAGGTCCGCTCTGGTCGGGCCTCGCCTCATTGCCGGTTTTATACCGCGCTCCTCGCTCCACTCCCAGGTCCACTCTGGTCGAGCCTCGCCTCGTTGCCGGTTTTATACCGCGCTCCTCGCTCCACTCCCAGTTCCGCTCTGGTCGGGCCTCGCCTCGTTGCCGGTTTTATACTGCGCTCCTCGCTCCACTCCCAGTTCCGCTCTGGTCGGGCCTCGCCTCGTTGCCGGTTTTATACCGCGCTCCTCGCTCCACGCCCAGGTCCACTCTGGTCGGGCCTCGCCTCATTGCCGGTTTTATACCGCGGTCCTCGCTCCACTCCCAGGTCCGCTCTGCTCGGGCCTCGCCTCGTTGCCGGTTTTATAACGTGCTCCTCGCTCCACTCCCAGGTCCGCTCTGGTCGGGCCTCGCCTCGTTGCCGGTTTAATACTGCACTCCTCGCTGCACTCCCAGTTCCACTCTGGTCAGGCCTCGTCTCGTTGCCGGTTTTATACGGTGGTCCTCGCCCCACTCCCAGGTCCGCTCTGGTCGGGCCTCGCCTCTTTGCCGGTTTTAGACCGCGCTCCTCGCTCCACTCCCAGGTCCGCTCTGGTCGGGCCTCACCTCGTTGCCGGTTTTATATCGTGCTCCTCGCTCCACTCCCAGGTCCGCTCTGGTCGGGCCTCGCCTCGTTGCCTGCTTTATACCACGCTCCTCGCTCCACTCCCAGGTCCGCTCTGGTCGGGCCTCGCCTCGTTGTCGGTTTTATACAGCGCTCCTCGCTCCACTCCCAGGTCCGCTCTGGTCGAGCCTCGCCTTGTTGCCGGTTTATAACAGCGCTCCTCGCTCCACTCCCAGGTCCGCTCTGGTCGGGCCTCGCCTCATTGCCGGTTTTATACCACGCTCCTCGCTCCGCTCCCAGGTCCGCTCTGGTCAGGCCTCACCTCATTGCCGGTTTTATACCGCGGTCCTCGCTCCACTCCCAGTTCCACTCTGGTTGGGCCCCACCTCGTTGCCGGTTTTATACCGCGCTCCTCGCTCCACTCCCAGGTCCTCTCTTGTCGGGCCTCGCCACGTTGCCGGTTTTATACCGTGGTCCTCGCTCCACTCCCAGGTCCGCACTGGTCGGGCCTGGCCTCTTTGCCGGTTTTAGACCGCGCTCCTCGCTCCACTCCCAGGTCCGCTCTGGTCGGGCCTTGCCTCTTTGCCGGTTTTAGACCGCGCTCCTTGCTCCACTCACAGGTCCGCTCTAGTCGGGCCTCGCCTCGTTGCTGGTTTTATACCGCACTCCTCGCTCCACTCCCAGGTCCGCTCTGGTCGGGCCTCGCCACGTTGCTGGTTTTATACCACGCTCCTCGCTCCACACCAAGGTCTGCTCTGGTCGGGCCTCGCCTCGTTGCCGGTTTTATACCATGGTCCTCGCTCCACTCCCTGGTCCACTCTGGTCGGGCCTCGCCTTGTTGCCGATTTTATACTGCGCTCCTCGCTCCACTCCCAGGTCCGCTCTGGTCGGGCCTCGCCTCGTTGCCGGTTTTATACAGCGCTCCTCGCTCCACTCCCAGGTCCGCTCTGGTCGGGCCTCACCTCATTGCCGGTTTTATACCACGCTCCTCGCTCCGCTCCCAGGTCCGCTCTGGTCGGGCCTCGCCTCGTTGCCGGTTTTATACCGTGCTCCTCGCTCCACTCCCAGGTCCTCTCTTGTCGGGCCTCGCCACGTTGCCGGTTTTATACCGTGGTCCTCGCTCCACTCCCAGGTCCGCACTGGTCGGGCCTCGCCTCGTTGCCGGTTTTATACCGCGCTCCTCGCTCCACTCCCAGGTCCGCTCTGGTCGGGCCTTGCCTCTTTGCCGGTTTTAGACCGCGCTCCTTGCTCCACTCACAGGTCTGCTCTAGTCGGGCCTCGCCTCGTTGCTGGTTTTATACCACGCTCCTCGCTCCACGCCCAGGTCTGCTCTGGTCGGGCCTTGCCTCTTTGCCGGTTTTAGACCGCACTCCTCACTCCACTCCCAGGTCCGCTCTGGTCGGGCCTCGCAACGTTGCTGGTTTTATACCACGCTCCTCGCTCCACGCCCAGGTCTGCTCTGGTCGGGCCTCGCCTCGTTGCCGGTTTTATACCATGGTCCTCGCTCCACTCCCTGGTCCACTCTGGTCGGGCCTCGCCTTGTTGCCGATTTTATACTGCGCTCCTCGCTCCACTTCCAGGTCCGCTCTGGTCGGGCCTCGCCTCGTTGCCGGTTTTATACAGCGCTCCTCGCTCCACTCCCAGGTCCGCTCTGGTCGAGCCTCGCCTCGTTGCCGGTTTATAACCGCGCTCCTCGCTCCACTCCCAGGTTCGCTCTGGTCGGGCCTCACCTCATTGCCGGTTTTATACCACGCTCCTCGCTCCGCTCCCAGGTCCGCTCTGGTCGGGCCTCGCCTCGTTGCCGGTTTTATACCGCGCTCCTCGCTCCACTCCCAGGTCCGCTCTGGTCGGGCCTCGCCTTGTTGCCGGTTTAATACTGCACTCCTTGCTGCACTCCCAGTTCCACTCTGGTCAGGCCTCGTCTCGTTGCCGGTTTTATACCGTGGTCCTTGCCCCACTCCCAGGTCCGCTCTGGTCGGGCCTCGCCTCTTTGCCGGTTTTAGACCGCGCTCCTTGCTCCACTCCCAGGTCCGCTCTGGTCGGGCCTCACCTCGTTGCCGGTTTTATACCGCGCTCCTTGCTCCACTCCCAGGTCCGCTCTGGTTGGGCCTCGCCTCGTTGCCAGTTTTATACCGTGCTCCTCGCTCCACTCCCAGGTCCGCTCTGGTCGGGCCTCGCCTCGTTGCCTGCTTTATACCGCGCTCCTCGCTCCACTCCCAGGTCCGCTCTGGTCGGGCCTCGCCTCGTTGCCGGTTTTATACAGCGCTCCTCGCTCCACTCCCAGGTCCGCTCTGGTCGAGCCTCGCCTCGTTGCCGGTTTATAACCGCGCTCCTCGCTCCACTCCCAGGTCCGCTCTGATCGGGCCTCACCTCATTGCCGGTTTTATACCACGCTCCTCGCTCCGCTCCCAGGTCCGCTCTGGTCAGGCCTCACCTCATTGCCGGTTTTATACCGCGGTCCTCGCTCCACTCCCAGTTCCACTCTGGTTGGGCCTCACCTCGTTGCCGGTTTTATACCGCGCTCCTCGCTCCACTCCCAGGTCCTCCCTTGTCGGGCCTCGCCACGTTGCCGGTTTTATACCGTGGTCCTCGCTCCACTCCCAGGTCCGCACTGGTCGGGCTTCGCCTCGTTGCCGGTTTTATACCGCGCTCCTCGCTCCACTCCCAGGTCCGCTCTGGTCGGGCCTTGCCTCCTTGCCGGTTTTAGACCGCGCTCCTTGCTCCACTCACAGGTCCGCTCTAGTCGGGCCTCTCCTTGTTGCCGGTTTTATACCGCACTCCTCGCTCCACTCCCAGGTCCGCTCTGGTCGGGCCTCGCCACGTTGCTGGTTTTATACCACGCTCCTCGCTCCACGCCCAGGTCTGCTCTGGTCGGGCCTCGCCTCGTTGCCGGTTTTATACCACGGTCCTCGCTCCACTCCCTGGTCCACTCTGGTCGGGCCTCGCCTTGTTGCCGATATTATACTGCGCTCCTCGCTCCACTCCCAGGTCCGCTCTGGTCGGGCCTCGCCTCGTTGCCGGTTTTATACCGCGCTCCTCGCTCCATTCCCAGGTCCGCCCTGGTCGGGCCTTGCTTCTTTGCTGGTTTTAGACCGCGCTCCTCGCTCCACTCTCAGGTCCGCTCTGGTCGGGCCTCACCTCTTTGCTGGTTTTATACCGCGCTCCTTGCTCCACTCCCAGGTCCGCTCTGGTCGGGCCTCGCCTCGTTGCTGGTTTTATACCACGCTCCTCGCTCCACTCCCAGGTCTGCTCTGGTCGGGCCTCGCCTCGTTGCCGGTTTGATACCGCGCTCCTCGTTCCACTCCCAGGTCCGCTCTGGTTGGGCCTCGCCTCGTTGCAGGTTTTATACCACGCTCCTCGCTCCACTCCCAGGTCCGCTCTGGTCGGGCCTCGCCTCATTGCTGGTTTTATACCACGCTCCTCGCTCCACTCCCAGGTCCGCTCTGGTCGGGCCTCGCCTCGTTGCCGGTTTTATACCGTGGTCCTCGCTCCACTCCCAGGTCCGGTCTGGTCGGGCCTTGCCTCATTGCCGGTTTTATACCGCGCTCCTCGCTCCACTCCCAGGTCCGCTCTGGTCGGGCTTCGCCTCTTTGCCGGTTTTAGACTGCGCTCCTCGCTCCACTCCCAGGTCCGCTCTGGTCGGGCCGCACCTCGTTGCCGGTTTTATACCGCGCTCCTTGCTCCACTCCCAGGTCCGCTCTGGTCGGGCCTCGCCTCGTTGCCTGCTTTATACCGTGCTCCTCGCTCCACTCCCAGGTCCGCTCTGGTCGGGCCTTGCCTCATTGTCGGTTTTATACCGCGCTCCTCGCTCCACTCCCAGGTCCGCTCTGGTCGGGCTTCGCCTCATTGCCGGTTTTATACCGCGCTCCTCGCTCCACTCCCAGGTCCGCTCTGGTCGGGCTTCACCTCATTGCCGGTTTTATACCACGCTCCTCGCTCCACTCCCAGGTCCGCTCTGGTCGGGCTTCGCCTCTTTGCCAGTTTTAGACTGCGCTCCTCGCTCCACTCCCAGGTCCGCTCTGGTCGGGCCTCACCTCGTTGCCGGTTTTATACCGCGCTCCTCGCTCCACTCCCAGGTCCGCTCTGGTCGGGCCTCGCCTCGTTGCCTGCTTTATACCGTGCTCCTCGCTCCACTCCCAGGTCTGCTCTGGTCGGGCCTCGCCTCGTTGCCTGCTTTATACCACGCTCCTCGCTCCACTCCCAGGTCCGCTCTGGTCGGGCCTCGCCTCGTTGCCGGTTTTATACCATGGTCGTCGCTCCACTCCCATGTCCGCTCTGGTCGAGCCTCGCCTCTTTGCCAGTTTTAGACCGCGCTCCTCGCTCCACTCCCAGGTCCGCTCTGGTCGGGCCTCACCTCGTTGCCGGTTTTATACCGCGCTCCTCGCTCCACTCCCAGGTCCGCTCTGGTCGGGCCTCGCCTCGTTGCCGGTTTTATACCGTGCTCCTCGCCCCACTCCCAGGTCCGCTCTGGTCGGGCCTCGCCTCGTTGCCGGTTTTATACCGCGCTCCTCGCTCCACTCCCAGGTCCGCTCTGGTCGGGCCTCGCCTCGTTGCCGGTTTTATACCGCGCTCCTCGCTCCACTCCCAGGTCCGCTCTGGTCGGGCCTCGCCTCGTTGCCGGCTTTATACCACGCTCCTCACTCCACTCCCAGGTCCGCTCTGGTCGGGCCTCGCCTCGTTGCCGGTTTTATACCACGCTCCACACTCCACTCCCTTTCAAGTGGACGTAAATGATCCCATGGCACTATCAAAGAAGAGCATGAGTGTCCTGGCCAATATTTATCCCGCAACCAACATCACTAAAGCAGATTGTCAGATCATTCTCACATTGCTGTTTGTGGGAGCTTGCTGTGCACCAATTGGCTGCTGCGTTTCCTACATTACAACAGTGACTACCCTTCAAAAGCACTTTGTTGGCTGTAAAGCATTTTGGGACACCCTGAGGTTGTGAAAGGCGCTATATAAATGCAAGTTCTTTCTTTCTCACTTTTTGTAGCTCTTACTATCTGTTTTGTCACCCTTTGCTGATCTTTGTATCTTTCCCATTTGCCAGGATCCGTGCCACTTTTTGCTTTTTCTTTTAGTTTTATGCTGTCTCTTGCCTCTTTAGTCGTCCCTGGCTGTTTTTTGGCAAATAAAGCTCTTTCCCCTTCGGGGTATAAACTGGTGCTGTATCACATTAAATTATTTTTTGAACACCGCCCACTGATCTTGTCATTTTACACGTTAACAGATATGCCCAGTTTACTGTGGACAGTCTCTGTCTCATTGCATTAAAGTCGGCTTTACCTAAATCTAGACTCTTAGTAGCTGTTTCGCGTTTCTCCCTTTCAAACAGTACTTTGAACTCGATCATGTTATGATCGCTATTGGATAAATGTTCATGCATGGTTAGGCTGTTAACTAAATCTGGCTCATTACTCATTACTAAATCTAATATGGCATGGCCCCTTGTTGGGTCAATGGTGACCCCCCAGGATGTTGATGGTGGGGGATTCGGCGATGGTAATGCCGTTGAATATCAAGGGGCGCTGGTTAGACTCTCGCTTGTTGGAGATGGTCATTGCCTGGCACTTTTGTGGTGCGAATGTCACTTGGCACTTAGCAGCCCAAGCCTGAACGTTGTCCAGGTCTTGTTGCATGCGGGCATGGACTGCTTCATTATCTGAGGAGTTGTGAATGGCACTGAACACTGTGCAGTCTTCAACAAACATCCCCATTTCTGACCTTATGTTGGAGGGAAGGTCATTGATGAAGCAGCTGAAGATGATTGGGCCTTGGACACTGTACTGAGGAACTCCTGCAGTGATGTCCTGGGGCTGTGATGATTGACCTTCAGCCACCACAACCATCTTCCTTTGTGCTAGTTATGACTCTAGCCAGTGGCGAGTTTTCCCCCCAATTCCCATTGACTTCAGTTTTACTAGGGCTCCTTGATGCCACACTCGGTCAAATGCTGCCTTGATGTCAAGGGCAGTCACTCTCACCTCACCTCACCTCTGGAATTCAGCTCCTTTGTCCATGTTTGTCCATGTTTAGTACATGGTTTAGGTGAGGTCATTAGGATCCTGCTGGGGAAAGCTCAGTGAGCAGAAGGTGTCAGGTTAATGCAATTTAAGGAACATCAAAGGGTTTGTGTAAGAATTACGGCTAGTTGGGAAGCAACAGGTCTGTGTTTCTGCTGGTTTCAAGGTATGATGTTTCTAAACACAGAAAATTGCCTTATCATCTACTCATAAGAAATGGCACCAGCCACATTCCAGTTAGAATGGAGCATATGCGGTGGTGAATCGGACATTACCTCTTGGTGCTTGGTAGCACATGACACATAATAATCTCAGAATTGATATAAACATCTGACTTTGGCAATCCAGGTGCATAAATAGACTCACATTCAGTAATTCTTTGACATTCCTTGCCGAGAACTTACCTGGATTGGTTAGTTAGCAGACCCAGCTGATCTTCTCTTCTTAGGCAGTCCCTCGGAACCGAGGATGACTTGCTTCCACACTCAAAATGAGTTCTCAGGTGACTGATGAGTCCAATGCGGGACCGACAGTCTCTGTCACAGGTGGGGCAGACGGTGGTTGAAGGGGCGGGTGGGTGGGGTTCTTGGGTTGACGTGCGCTCCTTCTGCTGTTTGCGCTTGGCTTCCGCTTGCTCCCGGCAAAGAGACTCGAGGTGTTCGGCGCCTTCCCGGATGCTTCTCCTCCACTTTGTGCGGTTTGGGCCAGGGATTTCCAGGTGTCGGTGGGGATGTTGCACATTTTCAAGGAGGCTTTGAGGGTGTCCTTGAAACGTTTCCTCTGCCCACCTGGGGCTCTCTTGCCGTGTCAGAGCTCCGAGTAGAGCGCTTGTTTTGGGAGTCTCGTATCAGGCATGTAGACGATGTGGCCCGTCCATCGGAGCTGATTGAGCGTGGTCAAAGCTTCGATGCTGGGGATGTTGGCCTGAGCGAGAACACTGACGTTGGTACGCCTATCCTGACGATGGATTTGCAGGATCTTGCAGAGGCAGCATTGGTGGTACCTCTCCAGTGCTTTGAGGTGCTTGCTGCACATGGTCCATGTCTCTGAAGTAGACAGGAGGGCGGGTATCACTGCTGCTCTGTAGACCATGAGCTTGGTGCTGGTTTTGAGGTCCTGGTCTTCAAACACTCTCTTCCTCAGGTGACCGAAGGCTGCACTGGCACACTGAAGGTGGTGTTGGAATTTGTCATCGACGTCTGCCCTTGTTGACAGTAGGCTCCCTAGGTATGGAAAGTGGTTTACGTTGTCCAAGGCCTCGTCGTGGATTTTGATAATCGGGGAGCAGTACTGTGTGGCGGGGGCAGGTTGGTAGAGGACCTTTGTCTTACAGATGTTTAGTGTAAGGCCCATGCTCTCGTACGCTTCGGTGAAGGTGTGTAGGATGGTTTGGAGTTCGGTCTCAGAGTGTACGCAGACGCAAGCGACGTCTGTAAACTGTAATTCGACGACAGAGGATGGGATGACCTTGGATCTGGACTGGAGGCGATGGAGGTTGAACAGTTTCCTGTTTGTTCTGTAGATTAGCTCCACTCCAGCGGGGAGCTTACTGAGAGTGAGATGGAGCATTGAAGCCAGGAAGATCGAGAAGAGCGTTGGTGCGATGACACAGCCTTGCTTGACCCCGGTCCGTATTTGAATTAGGTCTGTGGTGGATCCGTTGGTCAGGATCACAGCTTGAATGTTGTCGCAAAGCAGGCGGAGGATGGTGACAAATTTTTGAGGGCAGCCGAATTTGAGGAGGACACTCCATAATCCCTCATGGTTGACGGTGTTGAAGGCCATTGTGAGATCAAAGAAGGCCATGTACAGCGGCTGATGCTGTTCCCTGCATTTATCTTGTAGTTGACGTGCGGTGAAGATCATTTCCATTGTGCCCCTTAGTGGGTGGAATCCGCATTGCGACTCTGGGAGGAGCTTTTCAGTCACTGGGAGAAGGCGATTGAGGAGGATTCTTCCGATGACTTTCCCTGTGGCAGACAGCAGGGAGACTCCTCTGTAATTACCGCAATTGGACTTGTCACCTTTCTTGAAGATGGTCACGATTACGGCATCTCTGTGATCCCCTGGCATGCTCTCCTCTTTCCAAATAAGAGACATGAGTTCATGTATTCACGCCAATAGTGCTTCTCCGCCATGTTTTAGTGCCTCGGCGGGGATTCCATCTGCTCCTGAGGCCTTGTTGTTCATCAGTTGTCGGATGGCCTTTTCAACCTCATGCCGGGCTGGGGTTGTGCTGAGGTGGTGGCGGGTAGCATGCTGCGGGATGGAGTTGAGGACACGCGCGTCGAAGACAGAGTCTCGGTTAAGGAGATCTTCGAAGTGCTCCGAAGTTAGTTAGCAGACCTACTGGTAAGTATATATACATATAAATTGCTTGTACTTGCTGTCGATATTAATAAAACCAACAAGTTGATTTATCTTTGGTGTGCAAACATATAATTGGATTGATCTACTTGGGTTGATGCAACACTTCCGGAACTTGGATGTTCCCTTGAGTATCACTACGGAGGACTGACTGTATTCAAGGTGCAGTCTGAACATTGCCCCTTACAGTTTCAGCGTGACACCCTCACATTTAGCCTCTGTGGACCAGGCATAGCAGCTCAGCATTTGGTTAACTTTGTTGAATTCTGCTCTGCAATCACTGAACAGGGTTCGCGTTGGACCTACCATCATTCCCAGGCCACTCCCTGAGCTCAGTTAACAGTATTCATTGAGTAAGTGCTGTGGCCATTTTTAGTTACAAGGTGTAACATCTCGGATTAATCTGTATTGAATGACGACAATGTAAAGCAGCATGTCTGGAATAATCACAGCTTTATTTAGCAGAGTAAGGGAAAGCTAACATAATGAAAATCGGATGAATAACAATTGGTCCTCTGGCTCCTAATTTATTGTCTGTAATCACCTTCGTCCTCTTCAACAATTCAAAGACAAGTTTCTCAGTGCAGCATTAATAATGGAGCTCTTTATAAATGTAAGATGTGTTAGCTCCACAATATTGCAGTTAGTATATAACTCCAGCTAATGGAAGATGGTCAGAAACCTGTATTTAATCACAACAGCTCCTGTAAAACAGAGAGGAGAAAAAGGGCTTTACGTGAAACGGTGATCAGAAAAAGACATACCTGCAGGATAGTCTCATTATATAAACAGTCTCACTATATGCACTGTAACTTATAACGTTATGCTTTGGTACTTCACCTTGTAACGTTATACTCTGGTATTTTACCCTGTCCTCGGGTACTGTCCCCATCTCCCTCAAATCTGCTGTCATCACACCTCTCCTCAAAAAAAAATCCTTGACCCCTCTGTCCTTGCAAACTACTGCCACATCTCCAGAGTCCTCGAACGTGTTATCACCTCCCAAATCCGTGCCCATCTTTCCCGCAATTCCATATTTGAATCCCTCCAATCCGGTTTCCGCCAAAACGGCTCTCAACAAAGTCACAAATGACATCCTTTGTGACTGTGACAAAAGTAAACTATCCCTCCTCGTCCTTCTTGACCTGTCTGCAGCCTTTGACACGGTTGACCACTCCATCCTTCTCCAAAGTCTCTCCACTTTTGCCCAGCTGGGTGGGACTGCACTCGCCTGGTTCCATTCTTATCTATCTAATCATAACCGGAGAATGATGTGCGGGTTAGGTTGATTGGCTATGATAAATTGACCCTTAGTGTTAGGGGGATTAAATACGTGGGGTTACGGGGATAGGGTGGGATATGTGTTGGTGTAGGGGTTACGGGGATCGGGTGGGATATGTGTCGGTGCAGGCTCGATGGGCCGAAATGGCCTCTATCTGCACTGTGTGGTTTCTGTGATTTCTGTGATTTCTGTGAATGACCTGCAACGGCTTCTCTTCCCATTCCCTACCTCTGCTGTCCCCCTGTGGCCTGTGGTGGTGTTGTTTGGCACGTACGCCCAGTCAGTTATGCCGCTGACTGTTTCTGAGCGGTTCAAATGACTCCCACGCCCCTGGGTTCTAGATGCCGGACTTAGGTACAAGGTGGCGGTACAGAGAAGACTCGGGTAGACAGGTGGTTGGATGTAAACAAAAACCAAAATTTTATTGAAGAGGAACAATTGATACAATCTTATGGAAAATTACTAGTGTACACTTCTGCAGGCAAAATACAAAAGAATAACTATACTTATACGGGGAATGGGGAACACACGGCACATCGAGGGAAAACAACTATCTTAACAATCCCCTTATCCCACCCCCTATACCTAACTAGATCAAGCTATGAGGGGTCAGAACTTCATGCTCACCAATCAAAAGGGGTCTGCTGGACTCAAAACAGCGGTTGGGTTCGGGTTTCACTCTTGGGGCTCTCTGGAGCCTGCCGTCATCACGTGGTCTCCGAGTGCTGCAAGGGCGTTGTCCAGGTTCGAGTACCCCAAAGTTAAAGTCTCTGTTTGGGTACTTTACCTTGCAGGGATGATTCTTCGTCATCGGCCGACTATTTGAATTTGTGTGAAGATAGTCGCAGGTTGGCTGAGGCTGAAGGCCTGATGATTCGAAGCCTCCCCTCAGTTCGTCTCCTCAGTTGGTCTTCTTCGGTCGGTCTTCCCTCCCCTCGTCGCGTCCCGCCTGGCCTGGCCTGAATTGTCCGTGTCCACCCGATGCAGTGCCTGGGCGAGTTCCAGATGGAGTGGGGAAAAGGCATGGGCAAAGGCCAGGGGGTAAGCACGGGACAGGGAAAGAGTGACAGCCACGAGGGCGAGGGGCGGAAGAGCCGAGCAGAGCAGAGAGAGCAGCGCGCGAGATTGCTACCCGGGGCCTTCAATTATACTCTTTTCGAAAACCCTTATCTGCGCGCCAAATTAGGTTAGTTCTTTGTCTTAATCTTGGCAGGCTATTTTAAATAATGGTAGCAATCCATACTAACTGTTTTTAGATGGCCGGTAATCGCATCTACCGGCCCGATAATTGACTTGTTTTGTTAATGAATGTTCCTTGATGGGCCTGTCCAGCCTCGACGGCTTTCTTAATCTGTTGTCGATTTATATATGCAAACTGCTTGAAGGCCTTAACTATAGGCCTAACTGAATTTAGATTTGTCTCCAATTCAGTCTAATACATAATTCAAAGTCCTGTCTGGTTTCAAAATACAAAGACCTAGAAATTCAGTATAGCCATGTTTGGGGCGCTACAGCATGGCGTTCGCTAACTTTTGCGCCCGGCGCAACTTAGCGCCACCTTCGCCGATATTCAGTTGCATCGCCCCAAGAGGTTGCTGCTGCGCTAAAGCAGGCGGTGCACGGCTATCATTAGGCGCCAAGCCGGCGATCCGGGGTGCAAACACCGAAGGCGGGCGCAGCGCAGGTGCGGCGAGTTGCTCATTGAGGGCAGACAGTAAGGCGCTGGTCAGCACTTAAAGGGGGAGGGTGGAATTGTTTGGCTGCCACACCCTGCACACTGCAGCCCTAAGGCAAGGCCTGAACACTGCTTCTGGAACTGCTGCATGCCCAGGAGAGTGGAGAAGGCCATGGAAAGAGCACAGTGCTTCGGCGAGGGTGACCTGAGGCTGCTGGTTGGCGCAGTGGACCACAGGTGCCATATCCTCTTCCCTGAGGGTGGCAGGAGGCCGCTGACCACCGAATATCGGAAAGCATGGAGAGATGTGGCAAACAGGGTCACGTCCAACAGCGTGGTTGGCAGGACACCAACCCAATGCCGGAAAAAATTCAACGACCTCACTCGGGTTGTCAGGGTGAGTACCCTTTCCAGTATCCTCCTCATCCCTGCATGTGCACCTCACTTTATGGCAAAAGGGGCCTGAAAGCCCTAATGGCCAGCCCTCATCCAGCAGCTACGGGACTGTCATGAAAAGCACTTGCACATTCAGGACTTTACACACTGTCAGGGCTAATTGACCATGGGAGGCAGCGCGGGCAAGATCAGGGCTTGACACTGTCAGGGCTAATCGACCATGGGAGGCAGTGCGGGCAAGATCAGGGCTTGACACTGTACTTAGAGGCTGTCCTTTCTCTTGCAGGCCAAGCTGGCGCATAACAGAAGGCAGCAGTGACAGACCGGGGGAGGCCGTCCTGACCTGATACAGCTGAGCGACCTCGAGCAGCGAGTGGAGCGGATCATGGCAGGCCGGCTGAGTGGCCCTGTCACCACTGGAGATGCTGACCCTATTCTGGGCACCAATGGTAAGGTCATCACCTTTTTGACCTCTCCCTTTCCACTTGCGCCTCACACCAGCATCCTTTGCCACTATCGAACCAATGCAGTGCACAGCAGCACTCATGCCTCCCTCGCTGCCGCCCTGTCCTCACTCTAAAGCAACTCTTGTGCCTCCCTGCTTTCAGATGGTGATTCGCCAGGTGAGGAGGCGGCCCCTCAAGCTGGCACTGTGTCTGAGTCAGACATAGAGGAGGAGGAAGAGGAAGCCAGCCCATGAGGGACACCCTCAGCCGAGGCAGCCCATGGCCATGATGGTGATATGTCTTCCCTGGAGGGGAGCAGGGGGGAAGGGTCAGAGGATAGTGAAGCTCCGGGGAGCAGCGGGCTGCAGCAACGTGGGAGGGGTGGGCAAGCTCGGCAGCCTTCTCCCCAGAGGGTGAGTGCGTCCTCCAGTCCTGCTATGGTGAGCGCAGAGGAGGTGCGGCTCCAAGCGGAAATGGGCGCCCAGGCTGAGGGCAGGCACACTGAGCTCATGGCTGCAGTGGCAAGGATGCCTGACTCCATAGAGTCACTGGCAAGGAGTGTGCAGGAGTTCGGGGCAGCACAGGCCAGGAGTCTGCAGGACGTCGCGGCAGCACAGGTCAGGAGTCTGCAACAATTCAGTGCAGCACAGGCCAGGAGTCTGCAGGATGTCGCGGCAGCACAGGCTAGGAGTCAGCAGGACTTCACTGCATCACAGGCGGCTTCTAGCCAAGTGCTCAGTCGTGCCGTGCATTCACTGGCTGCTGTCATGCAGACACAGACCAGGGCCACACGGGCACTAACTGCTGCCACACTCGCTGGATCGGCCAGGCATTGCAGGTGCACTCGCCGTGCCGCAGCAGCCCAGCAGTCTGTGCCTCAGCAGATTGCTGCGCATGCTGCAGTGCTGGCCCGTGCGCGTGCCAATGTATCAGCCGACCAGGGAGTGCCTGTGATCTGTCAGTTTGGCAGCATTCCTGCAGCCAACACTGTCACTCCTCCATTGCAGCTGCCACCAGCTGTTGGACAGTCTGCTGCCGCCCAAGCAGAGTTGGAGCAGTCAGCAGCCGGCCCCTCCAGGCCCAGAGCTGGTCCAGGCCGACCCCCAAGGGCATCTGCTGTCTCACCATCTGACCCTCAGCAGCCTTCCCCCAGCCTTGCTGCAGCCACTGGGGTCCCATTGAGGAGGAGCTGCAGGGCGGGTAGGGGCCAGTCACGGAAGTGAAACGGATCACCCTCGCAGAAGAAAAGTAGAAGGTGTGGCCAAATGTTTTGTTTTATTTATAAAGGCTGAGAATGCTGTATTTGTTTCATATATAAAGGCCGAGACTGGTATATTTGTGTTTTTGGGGGGGGTTTCTCTCCATTAGTTTGTCATGTGGGAAGGGCACAGAGGTATCACAGTAAAAAACAATTCTTAAATCGCACTGTCCATGTTTTCTTTTGGAAGTCCTGGTTGCCCTGCTCAGCTGAGGGCTTGTGGAGCGGCTACATTCATCTTCTGCCATTGAGAGGGGGCCTAGAACCAACGTGCAATAAGCCGCCGACGGGCGGCCCTTGCACTTTCTGCCTCCCTCCTGTGCTGGTCCTCCTCCTCCTCCTCCTCCTCCTCCTTCTCCTCTGGTGGTCCTCCAATGTCTGCTGGCAGTGGCTGAGTCCTGCGGATAGCCAGGTTGTGCAGCATGCAGCACACGGCAATGAAACGGGAGACTCGCTCAGGCGAGTACTGTAGGGCTCCCCCGGAATGATCCAGACAGCGGAACCGTTGCTTCAGCACACCGATTGTTTGCTCAATGATGTTCCTGGTTGCTTGATGGCTGTCATTGTAACCCTCTTCAGCAGGGGTGCTGGGCGCACGGAGCGGGGTCATCAGCCAGGTGCACAAAGGATAGCCTTTGTCCCCGAGAAGCCACCCTTGTGGGTGAGGCTGGGCCTCGAACATGTCTGCCACAGAAGTCTGGTGCAGGATGAAGGCATCGTGGCTGCTGCCTGGAAAGCGGGCATTGACAGCTCGGATGAGCTGCCTGTGGCCACACACCAACTGCACGTTGAGCGAATGGTAGCCCTTCCGGTTGCGGTAATCCTCGGCATTCTCTAGAGGTGCCCGCAAAGCCACATGCATGCAGTCATTGGCGCCCTGCACCATGGGGAAGCCTGCTAATGCTGCAAAGCCCATTGCACGCTCTTGCTGCTTGTCAACGGTCATGGGGAAGGAGATGAACTGACGTCTCCTTCTGAAAAGGGCATTGGTCACCTGGCGGATGCAGCAATGTACCGCGAACTGGGAGATGTTGGAAATGTCCCCAGTAGCGGATTGGAAGGAGCCGGTGGCATAGAAGTTGAGAGCCACCGTCACCTTCACTGCCACCAACAGAGACGTCCTGCTCCTCAGCTGTGGCTGCAGATCTCCACAAAGCAGGTGGCAGATCTCCGTGACCACCGCCCTTCTGAATCGCAGCCTCCGAACACACTACTCCTCAGACATATTCAGATATGAGAACTGCTGGCGGTATACCCTGGGTGGGTAAGGCCTCCTTTGCCGATGCCTGTTGGCCCTTCTCCATCTGGCCATGACTGGCACTCTCTCACGGCGTCTCTGAGCCCTTTGAATGCAATGGAGAAACCCAACGTTTCCACCCATTGCAGCTCCCATTATATGTTTCCAATCAATGCTATGACACTGCAAGTACAAAGCTGTGGCCTGAAGCCACAAGTACCTATGCGAGTGTTGAGCCAAACCAGAAAGCTCTCTACCTTTTTCTCTCTCCAAAGATCCATCTCTGACAAAGAAGGAGTGGTGCAAAATGGCTGCCATTTATTCTGCAGGAGGAGTCCCCTTAAATTAACGCCCCCCACACCCCGCAGCGACTGGGAACTGTTCCCCTCTACCAGTCGCTAGGGGCACCAGGCGCACAATAGGCCGGCGCCACTGAATTTCCGGTTCGGGGTGCACAAAGGGCGTTGCAGCATGAAATTATGTCAGGATCTGCGCGCGCAAAGGTTTTGCGCCACCGCTATATCTTAACTGAAGTTCGCGAGAGGCGCAGATCGCGCCGCGCCCAGGCGCTAGCTGCTTAGCGCCCCACTTCTCCTCCTCCTAAGGCGCTAGCGGCTGGCGCAAACAACTGAATTTCTAGGCCAAAGTCTCTCTTCATAGAAACTGCAGCTTTGGTTTCGATCCACAAGCTGTCTGCGTTGCAGAGTCCAAGTTTTAAAATCTCACAGGCTTTCTGTCACGAGGCGCGGATGCCATTTTGGGTACCCCTTTTCATTAAAAATGTCCATGCAGGGTCCCTTTTCATATTAATAACCTTCGGGAAGATGTAGAAATTTTGCGAATCTTACACCCCAAGGATCTATCCTTGGCCCCCTATTTCTCATCTACATGTTGCCCCTTGGCGACATCATCCGAAATCACAGCGTCAGTTTAGACATGTACGCTGACGACACCCAGCTCTACATCACTACCTCTTCTCTTGACCACCTCCACGGTGTCTAAATTGTCAGGCTGCTTGTCCGACATACAGTTCTGGATGAGCAGAAATTTTCTCCAATTAAATATTGGGAAAACCGAAGCCTTTGTTTTCAGTCCCTGCCACAAACTCCATTCCCGAGCCACTGAATCCATCCCTCTCCCTAACATCTGCCTCAGGCTGAACCACATTGTTCGCAAACTTGGTGTCATATTTGACCCTGAAATGAGCTTCTGACCACATATCCGCAGCATAACAAAGATCGCCTACTTCCAACTCCATAGTCAGCGGCTGACCTGGGAGTGCAGTGAGCAGCGACGCCCGACCAGAGCGGACCTGCGTGAGGTAGAGGCAGCGCGGCAACTTTAAAAGGAGGGGCGAGGCGAGGCCCGACCACAGCGGCTGACCTGGGAGTGCAGTGAGCAGCGACGCCCGACCAGAGCGGACCTGCGTGAGGTAGAGGCAGCGCGGCAACTTTAAAAGGAGGGGCGAGGCGAGGCATACCAATTCAACAGCAGGGGAGAGAGGTAAAAAGTAATCGAAGTGTGATGTCACCAGGAAGGAGGTAAGTGATTGGTTGGATTGGTTGGTGAGTATTTCTTCTTTTTATTACAATCTTAAATTCTGCAGTTTTTTTCTAGGGTCTCTGTGCTGTAGTGGAGACAGTTGGTAAACCATTTAACTGGTGTAATTAGAGGGATTGATTTAATTTAAATCCAATTAATTAAAGGGGATACTAGCATCTATAATCGGGAAGAGGGTGTCCATAACTAACAATAAATTTTTTAAAAATTAATTACATAGAATGGAGCAGGTGATGTGTTACTGTTGCGAGATGTGGGAGCCGGTAGACCCCATTGAGGCTAACGGTGAGTACATCTGTGACAAGTGTCTGCTGCTACAGGATCTCCAGCTCCGTGTTGATGAGCTGGAGTCTGAGCTTCAGATACTGCGACACATCAGGGAGGGGGAGAAGTACCTGGACTCTGTGTATCAGGAGGTGGTCACACCTATGAAGTTAATTAATTCAGATGTAGCCCATGGCCAGGGTCAGGACGGTGTGACTACGAGTGAGGCAGGTACGGGGAACCAGGAGGTAGTGTTGGAGGAGCTGCAGCCCTTGCTCTTGACCAACAGGTTCGAGGTTCTTACTCCCTGTGGGGACGGGAGCAGGGGCTGCAGGGAGGATGAGCAACCTGGCCACAGCACCGTGGAACGGGGGGCCATTCAAGAGGGGGGAGTAAATAGAAATGTTGTAGTGGTAGGGGATAGTGTTATTAGGGGGATAGATAGAGTTCTCTGCAGCCAAGAGCGAGAGTCCCGTAGGCTGTGTTGCCTACCCGGTGCCAGGGTTAAGGACATCTCCTCTGGGCTGGAAAGAAACTTGCAGTGGGAGGGGGTGGATCCAGTCGTCGTGGTCCATGTTGGTACAAACGACATAGATAGGACTAGGAAGCCGGTTCTGTTAAAGGAGTATGAGCAGCTAGGGGTCAAATTAAAAAACAGAACCTCAAAGGTAATAATCTCCGAATTATTACCTGAGCCACGAGCGAATTTGGCTAGGACAAATAAAATCAGAGAGTTAAATGCGTGGCTCAAAGACTGGTGTGGGAGAAATGGGTTTTGCTTCCTGGGACACTGGCACCAGTACTGGGGCAGGAGGGAGCTGTTCCATTGGGATGGGCTTCACTTGGCCAGTGCTGGGACTAGGGTCCTGGCGGATCATATAACTAGGGCTGTAGAGAGGGCTTTAAACTAACTAGAGGGGGGGAGGTTCCTAGAGAACAAATAATAAAAATGACAACAGAGAAGGTCATAGACTTAGGTAGCAGTGGGGAAATGAAAAACCAGAGCGTGTCAGGAAGGGGCAGAAGGTATGGAGTAAAAGGTAAAGTAATAAAAAGGGCAAAAGCAGGAACTAAGTGTCAAAAAACACATTTGAAAGTTCTCTATCTGAATGCACGTAGCATTCGCAACAAAATAGATGAGTTAATGGCACAAATAGCTACATATGGGTATGATCTTGTGGCCATTACAGAAACATGGCTGCAGGGTGACAATGCCTGGGAATTAAACATACCAGGTTATTTAACGATCAGGAAGGACAGGCAGGAAGGAAGGGAAGGTGGGGTGGCTATGTTAATAAAGGAAGGAATCACTGTAATACAGAGAAATGATATTGGGTCAAAAGATCAGGATAATGAAACAGTTTGGGTGGAGATCAGGAATAATAAGGGGAAAAAAACACTAGTGGGCGTAGTCTATAGGCCTCCGAACAGTTGCAACTCGGTTGGACGGAGTATCAATCAGGAAATAGTTGAGGCTTGTAATAAGGGAACATCTATAATTATGGGGGATTTTAACTATCATTTTAACTGGACAAATCAAAATGGGCAGGGCTGCCTTGAGGATGAGTTCATTGAGTGTATTAGGGATGGGTTTCTTGAGCAGTATGTAACTGAACCGACCAGGGGGCAAGCAACCTTAGATCTGGTCCTGTGTAACGAGACAGGATTAATTAAAAATGTCCTAGTAAAGGATCCCCTTGGAATGAGTGACCATAACATGGTTGAATTCCATGTTCAATTAGAGGGTGAGGAGGTTGTATCTCAAACAAGCGTGCTAAGCTTGAATAAAGGAGACTATGAAGGTATGAGAGCATAATTGAGCAAAGTGGATTGGGAAAATAGATTAAAGGGTAAGACAATACATGATCAGTGGTGTACATTTAAGGAGTTATTTTACAACTTCCAAAAAAAGTATATTCCACTGAGAAGAAAAGGGTGTAAAAGAAAAGTCAGCCATCCGTGGCTAAGTAAAGAAATTAAGGATAGTATTCGACTAAAAACAAGGGCATATAAGGTAGCCAAATCTAGTGGGAGGATAGAGGATTGGGAAAACTTTAAAAGACAGCAAAAAATAACAAAAAGATTGATTAGGAAAGGGAAGATAGATTATGAAAGTAAATTAGCAAAAAATATAAAAACAGATAGTAAGAGTTTTTATAGTTATATGAAAAGAAAAAGGGTGGCTAAAGTAAATGTTGGTCCCTTAGAGGATGAGGCTGGGAAATTAATGGTGGGAAATATGGAGACGGCAAAAACACTGAATAAATATTTTGTATCAGTCTTTACAGTAGAGGACACCAAGAATATCCCAACACTGGACAAGCAGGGGGCTATAGCGGGGGAGGAGATAAACATGATCAAAATCACTAAGGAAGTGGTACTCGGTAAAATAATGGGACTCAAGGCGGATAAATCGCCTGGACCTGATGGCTTACATCCAAGGGTCTTGAGGGAAGTGGCGGTAGGGATTGTGGATGCATTGGTAATAATCTTCCAAAACTCCCTGGACTCAGCAAAGGTCCCAGCAGACTGGAAAACTGCTAATGTAACACCCTTATTTAAAAAGGGCAGTAGACAGAAGGCTGGAAACTATAGACCAGTTAGCCTAACATCTGTGGTAGGTAAAATTTTGGAGTCCATTATTAAGGAGACATTAACAGGACATTTGGATAATCATAGTTTAATAAGACAAAGTCAGCATGGTTTTATGAAGGGGAAGTCATGTTTGACAAATTTGCTGGAGTTCTTTGAGGAAGTAACATACAGGGTGGATAAAGGTGAACCAGTGGACGTAGTGTATTTAGACTTCCAAAAGGCATTTGACAAGGTGCCACACAAAAGATTATTGCTTAAGATAAAAAATCACGGGATTGGGGGTAATATTCTGGCATGGATAGAGGATTGGCTATCTAACAGAAGGCAGAGAGTTGGGATAAATGGTTCATTCTCAGACTGGCAATCAGTAACCAGTGGTGTTCCGCAGGGGTCAGTGCTGGGTCCCCAACTCTTTACAATCTATATTAACGATTTGGAGGAGGGGACCGAGTGTAACATATCAAAGTTTGCAGATGATACTAAGATGGGAGGGAAAGTAGTGAGAGAGGAGGACATAAAAACCTGCAAGGGGACATAGACAGGCTAAGTAAGTGGGCAGAGACTTGGCAGATGGAATACAATACTGGAAAGTGTGAGGTTATGCACTTTGGCAGGAAAAATCGTAGAGCAAGTTATTATCTTAATGGCAAGAAACTAGAAAGTACTGAAGTACAAAGGGATCTGGGGGTCCTGGTGCACGAAACTCAAAAGGTTAGTATGCAGGTGCAGCAAGTGACTAAGAAGGCCAATGGAATGTTGGCTTTCATTGCTAGGGGGATAGAATATAAAAATAGGGAGGTATTGCTTCAGTTGTACAAGGTATTGGTGAGACCGCACCTGGAATACTGCATACAGTTTTGGTGTCCATACTTAAGAAAAGACATACTTGCTCTCGAGTCAGTACAAAGAAGGTTCACTCGGTTAATCCCGGGGATGAGGGGATGGACATATGAGGAGAGGTTGAGTAGATTGGGACTCTACTCATTGGCGTTCAGAAGAATGAGAGGCGATCTTATTGAAACATATAAGATTGTGAAGGGGTTGGATCAGGTGGATGCGGGGAGGATGTTCCAGAAGATGGGTGAAACTAGAACTAGGGGGCATAGTCTTAGAATAAGGGGCTGCTCTTTCAAAACTGAGATGAGGAGGAACTACTTCACTCAGAGGGTGGTAGGTCCATGGAATATGCTGCCCCAAAAAGCTGTCGAAGCTACATCATTACATAAATTTAAAACAGAAATAGACAGTTTCCTAGAAGAAAAGGGAATTAAGGGTTACGGGGAGCGGGCAGGAATTTGGACATGAGTTTAGGTGCGGATCGGTCATGGCCCTGTGGGTAGCGGAGCGGGCCCAGGGGCCGTGTAGCCTGATCCTGCTCCTGTTTCATGTGTCTAATTCTGTTAGATTCAGGAGATAGTCCTGTCATAGTGGATTGGCAGTTAGGATCAGATCAGCCATGATCTTATTGAATGGCGGAGCAGGCTCGAGGGGCCAATTGGCCTACTCCTGCTCCTACTTCTTACGTTCTTATAAACATAGAAGATAGGAATAGGAGTAGGCCATTCGGCCCCTGGAGCCTGCTCCGCCATTCAATGTGATCATGGCTGATCATCCAAATTCAGTACCCGGTCCCTGCTTTCTCCCCATACCCCTTGATCCCTTTAGCCTTAAGAAATATATCCAACTCCTTCTTGAATATATTTAATGAATTGGCCTCTACTGCCTTCTGTGGTAGAGAATTCCACAGGCTCACCACTCTCTGGGTGAAGAAATTCCTCCTAATTTCTGTCCTAAATGGCATACCCTTTATCCTTAGACTGTGACCCCTGGTTCTGGACTCCCCGACCATCGGGAACATCCTTCCTGCATCTAGTCTGTCCAGTCCTGTCAGAATTTTATAAGTTTCAATGAGATCCCCTCTCATTCTTCTAAACTCCAGCGAGTACAAGCCCAATTGACCCAATCTGTCCTCATACGTCATACCTGCCATCCCAGGCATCAGCCTGGTGAATCTTCGCTGAACTCCTTCCATGGCAAGAACATCCTTCCTCGGATAAGGCGACCAAAACTGCACACAATACTCAAGATGTGGTCTCACCAAGGCCCTGTACAACTGCAGCAAGACATCCTTGATCCTGTACTCAAAGCCTCTCGCTACGAAGGCCAACATACCATTTGCCTTCTTAACCGCCTGCTGCACCTGCATGCTTAACTTCAGCAACTGGTGCACAAGGACACCCAGGTCTCATTGCACTTCCCCTTCGCCCAATCTATTGCCATTCAGATAATAATCTGCCTTCCTGTTTTTGCTACCAAAGTGGATACCCTCACATTTATCCACGTTATATTGCATCTGCCATGTTTCTGCCCAATCGCCCAACCTGTCCAAATCATCCTGGAGTTTCTCGGCATCCTCCTCACAGCACACACGCCCACCCAGCTTTGTGTCATCTGCAAATTTGGAGATATTACATCTATTTCCCTTGTCTAGATCATTAATATATATTGTGAATAGCTGGGGTCCTAGGACCGATCCCTGCGGTACCCCACTAGTCACTGCCTGCCACTTGGAAAAAGACCCGTTTATTCCAACTCTTTGCTTTCTGTCTGCCAACCAGTTTACTATCCAAGTCAATACCTTGCCCCCAATCCCATGTGCCTTAACTTTACACGCTAACCTCTTATGCGGGACCTTATCGAAAGCCTTCTGAAAGTCCAAATATATCACATCTACTGTTTCTCCCTTATCTATTCCACCAGTTACATCCTCAAAAATTCCAGTAGATTAATCAAGCACAATTTACCTTTTGTAAATCCATGTTGACTTTGTTCGATCCTGTTACTGTTTTCCAAGTGCTCAGCTATTACATCCTTTAAAATGGACTCGAGCATTTTCCCCACTACCGATGTCAGGCTTACCGGTCTGTAATTCCCTGTTTTCTCCCTACCACCTTTTCTGAATAGTGGGGTAACATTAGCTACCCTCCAATCCATGGGCACTGTTCCAGATTCCATCGAATGTTGGAAGATGATCAGCAATGCATCTACTATTTCTAGGGCCACTTCCTTAAGTACGCTAGGATGTAGATTATCAGGCCCTGGGGATTTATCGGCCTTCAGTCCCATCAATTTCCTTAACACCATTTCCTTACAAATACTGATTTCTTTCAGTTCCTCCCTTTCATCAGACCCTATGTTCCCCGACATCTCTGGGAGGTTATTTTGATCCTCCTTTGTGAAGACAGAACCAAAATATGTATTTAATTGGTCTGCCATTTCTTTGTTACCCATTATAACATCGCCCGTCTCCGCCCTTGCCTTAGCTCATCCGCTGCTGAAACCCTCACCCATGCCTTTGTTACCTCTAAACTTGACTATGCCAGCGCACTCCTGGCTGGACTCTCACATTCTATCCTACGTAAACTTGAGGTCATCCAAAACTCGGCTGCCCGTGTCCTAACTCGCACCAAGTCCCGTTTGCCCATCACCCCTGTGCTCGCTGACCTACATTGGCTCCCGGTTAATCAGCGCCTCGATTTCAAAATTCTCATCCTTATTTTCAGATTCCTCCATGACCTCGGTCCTTACTAACTCTGCAATCTCCTTCAGCCCCACAACCCCCCAAGATATCTGCGCTCCTCTAATTCTGCCCTCTTGAGGATCCCTGATTATAATCGCTCAACCATTGCTGGCCATGACTTCTGTTGCCTGGGCCCTTAGCTCTGGAATTCCCTGCCTAAATGTCCCCGCCTCGCTACCTCCCTTTCCTCATTTAAGACGCTCCTTAAAACCTATCTCTTTGACCAAGCTATTGATCACCTGCCCTAATTTCTCATTATGTGGCTCGGTGTCAAAAAAATTTCTCTTGTAATACTCCTGGGCAGTGCCTTGGGAGGTTTTACTACGTTAAAGGTGCTATATAAATACAAGATGTTGTTGTTGTAACATTAAACTCTGTTACTCTGGTACGGGCAGCACGGTGGCATAGTGGTTAGCACTGTTGCCTCACAGCGCCAGGGACCCGGGTTCGAATCCAGCCTCGGGCGACTGTCTGTGTGGAGTTTGCACATTCTCCCCGTGTTTGCGTGGGTTTCCTCCGGGTGCTCCGGTTTCCTCCCACAATCCAAAGATGTGCGGGTTAGGTTGATTGGCTATGATAAAATTGACCCTTAGTGTTAGGGGGATTAAATACGTGGGGTTACAGGGATAGGGTGGGATATGTGTTGGTGTAGGGGTTACGGGGATCGGGTGGGATATGTGTCAGTGCAGGCTCGATGGGCCGAAATGGCCTCTATCTGCACTGAGGGGTTTCTGTGTGTTTCTGTGTGTGTACTTTACCCTGTAACATTACACTCTGGTACTTCACACTGTAACATTACACTCTGGTGCTTTACCCTGTAACATTACACTCTGGTACTTTACCCTGTAACATTACACTCTGGTACTTCACACTGTAACATTACACTCTGGTACTTTACCCTGTAACATTACACTCTGGTACTTTACCCTGTAACATTACACTCTGGTACTTTACCCTGTAACATTACACTCTGGTACTTTACCCTGTAACATTACACTCTGGTACTTTTTGCTACCAAATGTGAGGTTATCCACTTTGGTGGCAAAAACAGGAAGGCAGATTGTTATTTGAATGGCAATAGATTGGGAGAAGGGGAAGTGCAACGAGACCTGGGTGTTCTTGTGCACCAGTCGCTGAAGGTAAGCATGCAGGCGCAGCAGGCAGTTAAGAAGGCAAATGGTATGTTGGCCTTCGTAGCAAGAGGGTTCGAGTACAGGAACAGGGATGTCTTGCTACAGTTGTACAGGGCCTTGGTGAGACCGCACCTTGAGTACTGTGTGCAGTTTTGGTCGCCTTACCTGAGGAAGGACGTTCTTGCCATGGAATGAGTGCAGCGAAGATTCACCAGGCTGATACCTGGGATGGCAGGAATGATGTATGAGGAGAGATTGTGTCGATTGGGCTTATACTCACTGGAGTTTAGAAGATTGAGAGGGGATCTCATCGAAACTTATAAAATTCTGTCAGGCCTGGACAGACTAGAAGCAGGAAGGATGTTTATGATGGCCGGGGAGTCCAGAACCAGGGGTCATAGTCTAAGGATAAGGGGTAAGCCATTTAGGACTGAAATGAGGAGGAATTTCTTCACCCAGAGAGTGGTGAACCTGTGGAATTCTCTGCCACAGAGGGCAGTGGAGGCCAGTTCATTAAATATATTCAAAAAAGAGTTGGATATATTTCTTAAGGCTAAAGGGATCAAGGGATATGGGGAGAAGGCAGGTGTTGTGTATGTAATATGTGTGCTACTTTGAACCTATGGACAGGACTGCACTACTTGTTGGGCGTAGTGATACGCAGTACCACTCCTGGCCATAGGGGTATAAATAGTACTGTGGGTACTGATCCCCCTCAGTTCCCGCCTGTGGGCATGAAGTAAAGACCTATGTATAGTCCCTACCTCCAACCAGTAAAGACCTGTTTGAGTTATACGTTTAAGTCTTTGTGTTAATTGTTCAATAGAATACACATACTTAACACTGGCGACGAGTTGGTTCGAACCCTGCGGCAGTTATTCCACAGCGGCTTCGTGCAAAGACAGGACGTTGAAGAGAGGTTCCAATCCTCAACACCCCACTGAAAACTGAAGGGCAGCAGAAATCCTGACAGCTTCCAGCGACTGGAAGCGACAGGCATTAGGACCCTGAAGCCTCCATAACCTCGTGGGTAAGCCAGAACCCGGGAGGGCGCGAGTGGGTAAGCCAGAGCCCGGGAGGGAGCGAGCAAGAGCCGCCGAGCGGGTGAGCCAGAGGCCGGGAGCCGCTTCAAGCGGGAGGCGCTTAGCGGGCCAGCGATCGCACCGGTGATAAGGGCTGAGAACCGTTTCGGGTGTGTGGCGCACCAGCGATCGCACAGGAGATAAGAGCCACAGTCGGGCTGAAAGTCAGCGACGAGAAGCGCGAGAAAACCGCCATTGAAGTGGGCGGGGAGAGCGAGAAGCGCGGGAAAGCCGCCATTTTTCGCGGGAAAACCGCTGGGGAAGAAGGCAGAAGCGGGAAAACCGCCATTTTGTGGGCGGAGGACGACGGCAAGAGCGGGAAGCCGCCATCTTGGATAACAGTAAAAAAAAAAAATCTGAGAAATTGCAAATCTGATAAAGTACTACAATGCCTAAACACGGGAATATTAGCAACTTTGATAGTGACATCGAAGATTGGGCCATATATGTTGAACGAGTTAAAAATTATTGTAAGGCCAATAAAATTCGTGAGGCTGATAAAGCACTAACATTATTAAATTTAATGGGTGCGAAGACATACGGGCAATTGAAACACCTGTTATCACCAGATGAACCGGCGGATAAGACGTTCGATGAGATTGTTACTGTCCTGAAAGATCATCTAAACCCCACGCCGCTGATGCTAGCGGAACGATTTAAATTTTACGACAGAAGGCAGCTACAGCATGAAAGCAATGCTGATTATTTGCTGGAATTGCGTAAATTAGCGAAATATTGCCAGTTTGGAACGGGACTGACAGAGGCACTTCGAGACAAATTTGTGTGTGGTTTATTTAAACAGGATACACAAAAGCGACTGCTCGAGGAGAATGAGCTGACGCTTGAGAAGGCGGTCACTATGGCAGCAGCACACAAAGCCGCAGCGAGAGGCACGGCAGTAATGCAGCTACGGTCACCGGAGCTCAGTGCACACAAATTGGGTGTGAGTTCTGGCAAATGTTATCGTTGTGGAAAGACAACGCATGATCAGAACCAGTGTTGGTTTAAAAACCAAGAATGTAGAACTTGTGGTAGGCTTGGACATATAGCTAGAGTATGCAGGTCAGGGAAGAAGACCAGCAACAAGAAGTCACCGCAAGGAAAATACGCAAAGGTACACAAGGTGACCGAACAGGAGTCCGATTCAGACGCTAGCAGTAATGAACTGGCTAGCTTAAGCTGTAATGAACTGGCTAGCTTAAGAGTACTCAACGCTGGTAAGGGTGCAGACCTCCAGACAATTTGGGTCACTCTTCAGATAGAAGGAGTCCAAGTAAAACTGGAATTGGACACTGGATCGGCATTGACGGTCATAAATAAGAAAGATTACGGAAAGTTATTCCAACATATTCCCCTACAGGATACGGGGATTATATTGAAAACATACACGGGGCAAAGAGTGTACCCCATCGGGAAAATAGAGGTTGCAGTGGTCCACAAGGGCGAAGACAGTCAAATAATGGACTTATATGTGATATCTGAAGGAGGTCCTCCACTACTAGGACGGGAGTGGATTAGGAAAATGAATATGGACTGGCATTTCCTACAAACAATAACGAGTGAGAACTCGGTGAAGATAGTCGGCCCAGACTCTGGAACGGATGATGGTAAGCCCAACTCAGGTGCAAAAGACAAAGTTTCAGCACAGAATTCCACTGAGCAACAACAACATAGTTTAACTGTGGATTCTGAGTCTGGCAAGTCTACTGATGTGTCCATTTCTGAGGGACACCGGGCTCGAACTCAACTCCATTTCAAACTACAACAGCAATTAGAACAAATGCTTCGCCGTTTTGAGCAAGAGTTGAATGCAACGAAAGAGTTCTTTGATATAGAGTTGGAGAATCTGGAAAGACAACAAAAGCAGCTGATGGAGAAAATGGAGCAGGAGCACACAAAACGTCTGATGTCAGCGGAGTTAACGGTCAGCCAACTCCTGCATATGCTGAAGGACAGGACTCTGAAATGGGAAAAACTTGAACATGAACTTCAATATTCAAACGAAAGGGGTTCGGAGCTCTCAAAGGTTATTGGAAGAGCTGAGGTGGCAACACAGACTGAGATGACTGCAACAGAGCAGCCCTTGGATGCCAAAAGTACGCTGACTCACGTCAACGTAGAACAACAGACCGCTGAAACAGCTGCTCCGGTAGAGGGATGGCATAGTCCGATCAATCAATCTCCAAAGGAAGTTGAAGTATTAAAATCACAAATGAGGTCACTAGTAAACGACTTGCTGAAAGCCCAGAAAAAGCTGGATGCAGAGGTACACATGAAGAAGTCTCTTCAGGAAAGATGTCTGGATTTGGAACAAGAGCTGGCTAACGTCCAGCTGGGTATGGAGGAAATAGACGACCCTCTCACTGGTCTAGCTCAGGACCACACCGAATATTACGATGTCCTGTCCTGCCCAGCTTGTAACTTCGACTCCCAAAGTGCAGAAATCATGGAGGAGCACCAAAAGTCTACGGAACATCGGGAGAAGCTGGCTCTACGACGGAAACAGAAAGAAGCAGAAAAGGAAAAGTAAAAACAGAAGATGACCCATCTGAACCACTATCACCTCTACCAGATCACACACGTGGTCCCTCCGAACGGAGCCAATTCAGTTCGGAAGTTCAAACTGTTAAATCCATGGAAGGACTGTTGAATGAGTCACTCCAGTAACGTGAACCGACTACACCACAGAGATTGAATCTGTGAACTGTTTTCCGCAGAGACTGAATCTGTGATCTGTTTTGACATGAAGTTATCTATGTATCTATGTTATTCTGTTATGTAAACCTGAAGTTATATATGTATATATGTTATTACGTTATGTTAAATGGGGAGATGACTGTAAAGCTAGGAAGGGAGGAATGTTGTGTATGTAATATGTGTGCTACTTTGAACCTATGGACAGGACTGCACTACTTGTTGGGCGTAGTGATACGCAGTACCACTCCTGGCCATAGGGGTATAAATAGTACTGTGGGTACTGATCCCCCTCAGTTCCCGCCTGTGGGCATGAAGTAAAGACCTATGTATAGTCCCTACCTCCAACCAGTAAAGGCCTGTTTGAGTTATACGTTTAAGTCTTTGTGTTAATTGTTCAATACAATACACATACTTAACAGCAGGGACAGGGTACTGAATTTGGATGATCAGCCAGGATCTCATTGAATGGCGGAGCAGGCTCGAAAGGCTGAATGGCCTATTCCTGCTCCTATCTTCTATGTTTACCCTTTAACATTACACTCTGGTACTTTACCCTGTAACATTACACTCTGGTACTTTACCCTGTAACATTACACTCTTGTACTTTACTCTGTAACATTACACTCTGGTACTTTACCCTGTAACATTACACTCTGGTGCTTTACCCTGTAACATTACACTCTGGTACTTTACCCTGTAACATTACACTCTGGTACTTTACTCTGTAACATTACACTCTGGTACTTTACCCTGTAACATTACACTCTGGTACTTTACCCTGTAACATTACACTCTGGTACTTTACCCTGTAACATTACACTCTGGTGCTTTACCCTGTAACATTACACTCTGGTACTTTACCCTGTAACATTACACTCTGGTGCTTTACACTGTAACATTACACTCTGGTGCTTTACCCTGTAACATTACACTCTGGTACTTTACCCTGTAACATTACACTCTGGCACATTACCCTGTAACATTACACTCTGGCACATTACCCTGTAACATTAGACTCTGGTACTTTACCCTGTAACATTACACTCTGGTGCTTTACTCTGTAACATTACACTCTGGTACTTTACCCTGTAACATTACACTCTGGTACTTTACCCTGTAACATTACACTCTGGTACTTTACCCTGTGACATTACACTCTGGTACTTTACCCCGTAACATTACACTCTAGTGCTTTACCCTGTAACATTACATTCTGGTACTTTACCCTGTAACATTACACTCTGGCACATTACCCTGTAACATTAGACTCTGGTACTTTACCCTGTAACATTACACTCTGGTACTTTACCCTGTAACATTACACTCTGGTACTTTACCATGTAACATTACACTCTGCTACTTTACCCTGCAACATTACACTCTGGTACTTTACCCCGTAACATTACACTCTGGTACTTTACCTGTAACATTACACCCTGGTACTTTACCCTGTAACATTACACTCTGGTACTTTACCCTGTAACATTACACTCTGGTACTTTACCCTGTAACATTACACTCTGGCACTTTACACTGTAACATTACTCTCTGGTACTTGTAACATTACACTCTGGTACTTTACCCTGTAACATTACATTCTGGTACTTTACCCTGCAACATTACACTCTGGTACTTTACCCTGTAACATTACATTCTGGTACTTTACCCTGCAACATTACACTCTGGTACTATACCCTCTAACATTACACTCTAGTACTTTACCCTGTAACATTACACTCTGGTACTTTACCCTGTAACATTACACTCTGGTACTTTACCCTGTAATATTACACTCTGGTAGTTTACCCTGTAACATTACACTCTGGTACTTTACCCTGTAATATTACGCTCTGGTACTTTACCCTGTAACATTACACTCTGGTACTTTACCCTGTAACATTACACTCTGCTACTTTACCCTGTAACATTACACTCTGGTACTTTACCCTGTAACATTACACTCTGGTACTTTACCCTGTAACATTAGACTCTGGTGCTTTAGCCTGTAACATTACACTCTGGTACTTTACCCTGTAACATTACACTCTGGCACTTTACACTGGAACATTACACTCTGGTACTTTACCCTGTAACATTACACTCTTGTTACGTCCGTGTGTAATTGAGACACGGACTGCAGAAGTTGGTTATAACAGGTGTTTACTGAGTGGAGACAAAACTGGAACTACTATACAAAGTTACTACACAGGCTTATATACAGGGGTGGTCACTACTGGTACTGCAGTATACAGGGGCTGCAGAATATAGTTCCTTCTTCAAAGTACATACACTACAATTCCTCCCCTTTTAGCTAAACAGTAGATAACATTCGATTAATAATTAAATAACATATTTACAATTACAGTTGCTATACACATTAGCTGAAGTTAAGCAATTATAAATTCGGTCTTTGAGGAGGCTTCCTGATACTGTCTGGATAACGCCTCTTTGGGGTATCAGGTTCTTCTGGCAAAGTTGATTTGGGATCAACGTCATTGTTTGGTTCGTCTGCTTCCAATATCACCGATTCTGAGGTGGATTCAATTGGTACTTCGGTTTCATCACCAGGTGTATCGGATCGTGGTGTGGATTTGATGTTTTCCTGTGACTCTAGAATCTGGTCAGCATGGCGTCTTACAATGCTCTCTCCAACGTCCATGGTATACATTAGAGGTCCTTGCCGTGTGCAGATCGTTCCTGGCTGCCATTTCTCTGTGCGGTAGTCCCGGGCCAAAACAGGTTGACCTATCATAAAACTCCTGGTCGGCCTTTCATTCATATTCTAAAACTGCCTGTTCTCCACATCTCTTCTGATGTTTGGCTAAACCAAATCCAAGCGGCATCGTAGTCTTCGATTGAAGAACATCATGGCTGGAATTTGGTTGTTAACAGCATGTGCCGCATTCTGGTAGGCGAACAAGAAGTTATCCACCTTGTGTTGTAGGGGTATGTCTTCATTACCCATTGCCTTGATAGCCTTCTTGAATGTTTGAATGAACCTCTCAGCCAATCCATTGGTGGCTGGATGATATGGGGTGGATGTGTAATGCTTAACACCATTGTTCTTTAAGAACCTCCGGAACTCTTCAGACACAAACTGTGGTCCATTGTCAGAGCAAATCTGTTCAGGCAGCCCATTCCTGGCGAATATGGTTCGTAAAACTGTGATAGTTCTTTCTGTGGTGGTTGAGGACATTTTTATTACCTCTGACCACTTTGAATGTGCATCCACCGCAATTAAAAACATCGAGTCCATAAATGGACCAGCAAAATCAACGTGCACCCTTTGCCATGGAGATGAGGGCCATTCCCATGGATGTAGAGGGGCTTGTGGTGGGGTGTTTTGCACCTTCTGGCATCCTGTTCAGCTCTTGGTCATCTCTTCGATTTCTCTATCGATTCCCGGCCACCACACAAACGCCCTGGCTAAGTTCTTCATTTTTACCCCACCCAGATGACCCTCATGAAGCTCATTGAGCACTCTATCCTTCAATTTGGGTGGAATTACTACTCTGGATCCACACATCAAGGTTCCTCGGCACACTGACAGCTGTTCTCTTCTCGGCGAGAATGCTGGCAACAGTGGTTCGCCATGTGCTGGCCATCCCTTCACCGTTAAATCATAGACCCTGGAGAGTGTCGGGTCATTTCGTGATACCTTTTCTATGTTTGCATTCGTCACAGGTACACATTCGACTATGGTCTAGTGGAATAGCTCCACAGGATCCACTGCAGGTGCTTCTTCCACCGTCGGCAACGGTAGGCACGACAATCCATCAGCATTCCCATGCTGTTTAGTTCCTTTGTACTCGATGTCATATTGGTGTGCCCCTAGGAAAAGGGACCACCTCTGTAGCCGTTGTGCTGTCATTATCGGGACGCCCTTCTGAGGGTTGAAAATGGAGACAAGAGGTTGATGATCAATTAGTAGAGTAAATTTCTGACCGTGCAGGTAGTGATTGAAGTTCTTCACCCCCCACACCAGGCTGAGGGCCTCTCTGTCAATCTGGGCGTAGTTACGCTCAGCTGAAGTTAACGAGCGTGACGCAAAAGCTATCGGCTTCTCTGAACCATCAAGGAATTTATGTGACAGTACCGCTCCAATGCCGTAGGGAGACGCATCACACGCCAGTCTTATCGGTAGTGATGGGTTGTAGTGAGCCAATACTTCTCTTGAAGTGATTAGGTCATTACTCTTCTGAAAGGCCCGCTTACATTCATCACTCCATTTCCATGCTACTCCAGTTTGTAGTAGGGCATTCAGTGGGTGCAGAATTGTGGACAAATTCGGCAAAAACTTATGGTAGTAATTCACCAATCCGAGGAATGACCTCAGTTGCGACACATTTTCAGGTGCTGGAGCCTTAACTACCCCTTCAATTTTGTCAGGGGACTTATGTAACCCCTCTTCATCAATCACGTGGTCACAATACGATATCTGTTTCTTTAAAAACTCGCACTTGGGGCGATTGGCTCGTAGCCCATGTTCTCTTAGTCTAGTGAGCACCTGCTCTATGTTGGCAAGGTGCTCACTGTCATTTTCACCTGTCACTAGGATGTCATCCAAGTAACACTGAGTCCCCGGAATCCCTTGCAGGACTTGTTCCATCACTCTTTGCCATATCGCCGGAGCTGATGCTACTCCGAATACCAGTCGATTATACTGGTAAAGACCTTTGTGAGTGTGTAAAGTCTGTGGGTTGTACAGTTAATAACGACACAGACTTCAGGAATAACAAACAAACAGGTCTTTACTATTCGAAGGTCAGGGCGAATCTGCCCAAGGAATCATGCCACAACACTTATATACCGGTGTGGTCACCGTCGGTATTAAAGTATACAGAAGCCAAACAAGTAGTGCCACACCTAAAGTAGTTCTCTTAAAGGTGAACGGTTACATACAATAGTTCTCTTAAAGGTAGACGGGTACGTACACTACAATCCTCCCTTTTTAACTTATTACATACAGAGTCCCCATTAAACATAACATATCTTCAACTTCATATAAAACAATTTACAGACATAGTCTCGGTGGGAAACAGTTCACAGGTTCAGTCTCTGCGGGAACAGTTCACAGATTCAGTCTCTGATCTTGACTCGGTCCGAACAACATCTCTTTGGTGTAGATGGTTCACATTGCTAGCGTAACTCCTCCATATCCTTTTCTTGACGTAACAGCTTGAACTTTCGTCCTGCTGAACCAGCAGTGCTGACTTTTACAACAACTGGGTTGCCTTGATATTTTCCTACTTCCCAACTGATTTAACTCCTTTCGTAGGGTCCACGCATGATCTGGTAGAAGTGATAATATTTGCGATAGTTATCATCTTCTGCTTCTTCTTTTTCTTTTCTGCTTTTTGGAGACTCTCGGGGCTCCCTTATCAGCTGCCAGCAGTAGCGCCACCAACTCTCTATGTTCCTTTGACTTTAAGTGCTTCATCCTGATTTCGGCACTTTGGGAGTTTTCATCACAAACTGGGCAGACCACATCCTCGTAATATTCAGTGTCACTCAACAGGCCATGGTAATATTTGGGTTCGTCCTGAGTTAGGCCAGCGAGAGGGCCTTCTACTTCCTCCTTACCCATCTGGACATTAGCTGACTGTGGTTCCTTCCCTAGACATCTTTCTTGAAAAGACTTCTTCATGCATTCATCTTCATCCCGCTCTTCCTGGGTTTCCTGCAAATCCTTCACTAATGACCTCATTTGTGATTTCAACACTTCCCCTTCCCTCGGGGATTGATTGATCGGGCTATTCAATCCTTCTACTGGAGCAGCTGTTTCAACATTCTGTTGTTCACATAGACGTGATTCAGCGTACTTTTGGCATCCCAGTAAAGTCTGTTTTGCAACGTCAGCTATTTCCCAAACTTTTGAGAGCTCCGAACTCCTTCCCGTTGAAGATTGAAGCTCGTGTTCAGATTGTTCCCATTGCAGAGTCTTTTCCCTCAGCATATGAAGGAGTTGGCTGACCGTTAACTCTTCCACGGGAACACTGTGGATCAGAGTCTTCTCCATTTCATCCACCTTTTCCTCCAATGCTTCCACCTTCTGTTCCTCTTGTACTTTGGCTTTCAGCGCTCGGAAAAGTTGCGCCCTGATGCTCTCTAGCTCATGTTCAGGGACCATTCTTACAGTCTCTGTGTTTCTTACAGTTTCCTTTTCTTCCACTGAAAGGATTCCCAGTTGAATCTGTTCTTCAAGTTGTTGAACCTCGGTCATTGCCGCCTCATATTTGTCTTGGGTTTCCTTCAATATTTTTATGAGTTCTTGGACATCTTGTCTTTCATATTCTGCCATGTCTTTCACCTCTAATTTCTCATCTATGGATGGAACTTCTACCGATGTGTCTGTCTTGGCCTTGAGCTCATCAAGAATTTCCTGCAGCCTTTGGACTTCTTGCTCATGTTCAACCTTCAGTTGTTCATATGCTTCTACTGAAACTAGCTTTTCGGAGGTTGCCGAGTTAACCCCCTCCAGAATTGTAGCCTGGGCCTGTTCATACTGTTCTTTCAACTTCTCACACTCTGCTTGTAAGGAGTCGTAGAGAAGAACTGGAATAACATCCTGGCTTCCTGAAGATTCCTCTTCATTTGCTTCTTTCGCAATTTCCTGTTGGAGTTCAGCCAAGGCTGCTATGCTATCTGCCTCTCGAAGTCTCACTGCCATCAAATCTTCTTTATTCTTGCAGCCTATCTCAGCCATTTTCCATTTACTTTCATTTAACTGAGTGAGTAGTCCCTTATTCTGGGCTGAGAGATATTGCACCTTCTCATGTAGACCATAGCACTCCTTCTCTGCTCGACATAGCTGGTTACTGCTGATTTGGTTCTGTGTTTCAAGTTCTAACATCCTTTGCTTAGCTTCTTTCAGTTTCGCCCCTATAAGCTCCTCTTGCAACATGGCCACATTATTCACATCAGGTAAAGAAGCGTTTCTCTTTTCCATGTCCAAGATTTTTTTCTGCATATCTTTAAGTGCACACTGCGATTCAGCTTCTCTTAACCTTGCCTGCACTAGCTCCGTCTCCAATTGCAGAACAAAATCCTCAGTGTAGCGTGGTTTGCCTTTATGCTGTATCTCTAGATCATGCAAATATTCTAACTCCTGAACATCATAAGGGAGATGTGATCGGTACTTGGTCACGATGGCTCTATGGTCGCTCTTTGCTTGAGCTAGCTGCCTCTGCTGTCTTTCCAGGTTCTCCCATTCGGTGTCCCAGAACTTTTCCATTGTTTTCATCTCTTGTACAAGACGGTAACTCAACTGTTCTAATTGTTGTCGTACTTTGAAATAAGTTTGAGTCCGAGTTCGCTTCCGTCGTGGATAAGTCCTTAACTTGAACAGGCTCAGAATTCTCTGTCAAACTGGAGTTCTGCTCTGAAGCTTTATTCTTCTCGGTAGCATAAGCCTTTATGCATGTCTTCGTTTTCTCCACCATAGTCGGCAAGTTCATTTTAGCCTTGTCTTCCATATTTGAGTTGGTCTTATCGTCATCCGTTTCAGAATCTGAGCTGATAGCTTGCACCGAGTCCTCACTCATTATGGCTTTTAGATAGTGCCATTCCATGTCTATTTTCTTGATCCACTCTCATCCTAGAAGTGGTGGTCCTCCCTCAGATAATATGTACAAGTTCATTCTTGGGTGTTCTTTACCCCTATCTCTCACCTTGACTCTTATCTTCCCCATGGGGTATACCTTATGCCCCATGTATGTCTGCAATACGAACTTGGTATTTCTTAAGGGTATGTGAGAGAATAGCCGGTGGTAGTCCCTTCGATTTATGACTGATAGAGCTGATCCAGTGTCCAATTCCATTCTTACTTGGACTCCAGCTATTTTTAGTATGACCCAGATAGTTTGTAGGTCAGCTTCCTTACTCACATTGTGAATTCTCAGACTACGCAGCTCCTGGCTGTTTGGGTCTGAGTCTGAATTCTGTTCATCTGAACTCTTCTCAGCCACCTTGTGTACCTTGTTGTACTTTTCTTGTGGTGGCTTCCTTTGGTTGTTGGTCTTCTTCCCTGACCGGCATACCTTAGCGATGTGACCCAGTTTGCCACATTTCCTACATCCTTGGTTCTTAAACCAGCATTGATTCTGGTCGTGTGTTGTCTTCCCACAACGATAGCATTTTGTTGTACTTGAGGTAATTTGGTCCACCCCGAGTGCCGCCGCCTTTAGCTGCATTTCCGCTGTTCCTTTCGCTGCGGCTTCATGCGATGCAGCTATAAGGACAGCCCTGTCAAGTATGAGGTCGTTCTCTTCGAGTAGTCGCTTTTGCATCCCTTCCTTGGACAATCCGCATACGAACTTGTCTCGCAGTGCCTCTGTCAGATTCCCTCCGAACTGGCAGCATTTCGCTAGCCTACGCAGTTCGACCAAATATTCCGCGTTGCTTTCATCTTTCCGTTGCGTTCTTGCATAGAATTTGAATCGTTCAGCCAACATCAACGGTGTGGGGTTCAAGTGGTCCTTCAGAACAGCCACAATCTCTTCGAAAGTCTGATCCACCGGTTTAGCTGGTGCTAGTAGATGCTTCAAGAGCCCGTATGTCTTTGCGCCCATCGAGTTTAGCAATGTTATCGCTTTGTCGTCTTCCTCTATTTTGGTGGCTTCACAATAGATCTCGATGCGTTTCACGTATGTGGCCCAGTCTTCTATCTCAGAATTAAAATCGTTAATATTCCCTCGCTTAGGCATCTTCCTTCCTTGGGAGCAGCACAAGTATTTCTTTAAATTCTTATTTATTATTTATTTATTTCTAAGATGGCGGTTTTTCCCGCGAAAATGGCGGTTTCCCGCTCTTTCCTTCTCTCCCCACCCCTTCAATGGCGGTTTCCCGCGTCTGTCATCTTCTCCGCCTAATGGTGGCTTCCCGCGTTTCTTCCCTGGTGGGAGGGGTACGCTTTCCCCACAGCGGACAGGTTCAGCCGCTGGGCTGGCTTCCGCACAGCTCCCCTTACTCGGCTCTGTCTTTCTCTCCTGCTTGCATGGCTCTACCGGCGCTGGGTACCCCGTTCACGGAGAACAGATCAGCCGCTGGACTGGCTCTCGCGCAGTCTCTCTCCCCTTGCTCGGCTCTGTCTCTCTCTCCCCCACGTTCGGCTATACCGGCGCTGGGTACCCCGTTGGTGGAGAACAGTTCAGCCGCTGGACTGGCTCTCGCGCAGCCTCCTTTGGTCGGCTCCGCCTCTCCCACACGCCCGGCTCCCGTTCGCCTCCCAGCCCTCACGCAGTCCGGTGCTTCCCTCCCCGGCTGCGGCTGAGTTTCTCTCTTCCCGCGCCTGCTCCCGGTCTCAGCGCTTCGTGGCTTCGGTCGCTGCCTGGCTTTTCCCGCCGATCGTGGTCCGGCTATCTCACGACGCCGTTGGACCCGCCTTCCTGACCAGCTCTGCTCCCCCTCGACCGTGGTCGAGTGCACAGCCCTTATCCTCCGGATTTCGTTACACTTTCCCCTACTCACAGTCTCCGCGGCCACCTTGTTTCCTGCTGATCGGCTCACTCCGCACCGTGGTAGAAGGGTAGTCAGTGCCTGTTGCTGCTGGAAGCTTTTGTTGCTAAGTCTTCTTCCTTTCTATTGCTGCAGCCTTGTGTTTTCTCCCAGCATAACGACGAGGGCGGTTGCCTCTCTTCGGCGCTCTTTAGTTGCTTTGGTAGTCTTGCCGCAGGGTACGATCGGACTCATCGCCACTGTAAAGTCTGTGGGTTGTACAGTTAATAACGACACAGACTTCAGGAATAACAAACAAACAGGTCTTTACTATTCGAAGGTCAGGGCGAATCTGCCCAAGGAATCATGCCACAACACTTATATACCAGTGTGGTCACCGTCGGTATTACAGTATACAGAAGCCAAACAAATAGTGCCACACCTAAAGTAGTTCTCTTAAAGGTGAACGGTTACATACAATAGTTCTCTTAAAGGTAGACGGGTACATACACTACAGAGTGTTTATCGTGAGATGCTTCCTAGAGGATTCTTCAACCCCCATCTGCAAATATGCTTGTGCTAGGTCAATTTTTGTAAAACGCTTCCCTCCAGATAGTGAGGCGAAAATATCTTCTATCCTCGGGAGAGGATACTGTACTGTGTGAAGGACTAGGTTCACTGTCACCTTGAAGTCCCCACAGATGCGAACCTTCCTTGACTCCTCAGACTTATTGTTTAGCGTTTTCTTCATGACAGGAATGATGGGTGTCGCCCACTTGCTTCTGTCTACCTTAGGTAACACGTCTGCATTCTCCAGGTTCTCCAGCTCTGCCTCGACGGCTGGGCGAATTGCATATGGTACCGGTCTTGCTTTGAAAAACTTGGGAATTGCATTCTCTTCTATTTCTATCGAGACGGTTACGCCTTTAAGAGTTCCCAGTTCTTGTTGAAATATCTCTTTAGCGTTAGCTAAGATTTTTGACAATTGACCAGGTGTGACGTCGTCATCCTTTTTACCAGCCACCATCAGTGCCTGAATGGAGTGCCAGTCTAAACTTATCTTTCTGATCCATTCACGTCCCAATAACGGTGGTCCACCATCTTGCAGTATGTACAGATACAATTTCTGTATATCCTTGCCGTTGTATTCGACAGGCACCCTTATTTTCCCTCTGGGGTATACTTTCTGCCCCGTATACGTCTTCAAGACAATGGATGTGTCTTTCAAGGGTATGTGTGAGAATAGCCGCTCGTAGTCTCGTCGATTCATGATGGTCACGGCTGATCCTGTATCCAATTCCATTTTGACTTGGGACCCTGCTATCGTGAGGGTGATCCAAATGGTTCGGTGATCCTCTTTTGCGATTACGTTGTGAAGTTTGAGATAGCTTAGTCTCTTGTTCCTGGATTCACTATCGCTCTTCTGGTCTTCGGAACTACTGTCCGTCATCTTTTGTACTTTCCTGTGCTGTTCCTTAGTTGCCTTTTTGTTGTCGTTAGTCTTCTTCCCTGACCTGCAAACTTGTGCAATGTGTCCCATCTTTCCGCATTGCCTGCATATTTTGTCCTTGGACCAGCAGTCCTTCTGGTCATGGGTTGTTCTGCCGCAGCGATAACATTTTGCAAATCCCCGTGTCATTTCATGGGTGCCATATTCCTATGGCTTTTGCTGTATTTCCGCAGCTCCCCTTGCTGCTGCTTCGTATGATACTGCCACGCTGAAAGCCTTATCTAGCGTCAGCTCTTTCTCTGAGAGTAATCTCTTCTGGGTTCCTTCACTCAGGAGTCCACAGACAAATTTGTCACGTAGGGTATCTGCCAGTCCTGCTCCGAACTGGCAGTGCTTTGATAGCTTGCGTAGTTCTGTAAGGTAATCAGCATTGCTCTCGTCTTTATGCTGATTTCTCTTGTGGAACTTAAATCTTTCTGCTATCAGCAGCGGTATAGGATTTAGCTGTTCCTGTAGGATATCAACAATTTCGTTAAAACTCTTCGCCATCGGTTTGGCTGGAGTGATCAGGTTCCGCAATAGGCCGTACGTTCTTGCGCCCATTAAGTTTAGTAGTACCGATGCCTTTTTCTCATCGGCTACTTCATTTGCCTTGCAATATACTTCGACTCTTTCCACATACGTGGTCCAGTCTTCTATTGCATTATCGAAGGCAGTGATATTGCCAGTCTTTGGCAGCTTGTTGATCTAAGATGGCGCCTCCCGTGCTTTGCCTTCTTCCCCGATTGAACAAAATGGCACCTCCCGCGGTTTGCCTTCTTCGCTGTTGCTAGCGCTGTTGCTGGCGTTTTTATGCCTTGATGGCAACGCCCTATGGTCTTCGCGCACTTCCCCCCCGCGCTGCTGCTAACGCCGCTCTCCGCGGTCCCCGTGGCAAACTGCAGCTCCTCGCGGCTTTCTGCGCTTCTAATTTCTTTTATTTCAATTACTGTTCCCGTCGTCAGAGCAAACCCTACGGGACACTTTCCTCCCTCTTCTCGGGCCTGTACGCTGCCTGGCTTCATAGCACCAGGTACGCCCTGTGTGCTCCACCCTCTCTCTCTCTCCTCTTCCCAACAACGCTGCTCAGCCCCGTTGAAAAGCCACCCGATCGAGCTCTAGCCCGCCGCAGCCCAGGAAGGATCAGTGTACTACCTGCCACCAGCCCGATTAGCTGGAACACCATAGGTAGGATAACCAAGCCCCGCTCTCGACAGCCTCTCCTGCAAATCTTCGAATTCGATGAATCAGAGGCGGTTGCCACGGTCGACGCCCGTTTCTTCTGTTTGTTTTTTTTTTCTTTTCTTCTTTCTGGCCTTGACCTCTAACAACTTCGCTTCAGGGATGGATCCCCATGAGGTGGTGCAGAACTGTAGGTAAGTTCGGATCTGTTCGTCGCCAGTGTTACGTCCGTGTGTAATTGAGACACGGACTGCAGAAGTTGGTTATAACAGGTGTTTACTGAGTGGAGACAAAACTGGAAATACTATACAAAGTTACTGCACAGGCTTATATACAGGGGTGGTCACTACTGGTACTGCAGTATACAGGGGCTGCAGAATATAGTTCCTTCTTCAAAGTACATACACTTTGGTACTTTACCCTGTAACATTACACTCTGGTACTTTACCTTGTAACATTACACTCTGGTACTTTACCCTGTAATATTACACTCTGGTACTTTACCCTTTAACATTACACTCTGGTACTTTACCCTGTAATATTACACTCTGGTACTTTACCCTGTAACATTACACTCTGGTACTTTACCTTGTAACATTACACTCTGGTACTTTACCCTGTAATATAACACTCTGGTACTTTACCCATTAACATTACACTCTGGTACTTTACCTTGTAACATTACACTCTGGTACTTTACCCTGTAATATTACACTCTGGTACTTTACCCTTTAACATTACACTCTGGTACTTTACCCTTTAACATTACACTCTGGTACTTTACCCTTTAACATTACACTCTGGTACTTTACCCTGTAACATTACACTCTGGTACTTTACTCTGTAACATTACACTCTGGTACTTTACCCTTTAACATTACACTCTGGTACTTTACCCTTTAACATTACACTCTGGTACTTTACTCTGTAACATTACACTCTGGTACTTTACCCTGTGACATTACACTCTGGTACTTTACCCTTTAACATTACACTCTGGTACTTTACCCTTTAACATTACACTCTGGTACTTTACCCTTTAACATTACACTCTGGTACTTTACTCTGTAACATTACACTCTGGTACTTTACCCTGTGACATTACACTCTGGTACTTTACCCTTTAACATTACACTCTGGTACTTTACCCTTTAACATTTCACTCTGGTACTTTACCCTTTAACATTACACTCTGGTGCTTTACCCTGTAATATTACACTCTTGTAGGAAAGGAGGTTCCTATCTGAATAAAGGTATTCGACTCGATGAATCAAATCAATAGGTTTTAATGAACAACGAAGTTAACAGGGAAACTACAGGAGAAACGGTACACAGGTCTAATCAGCTTGCTGGGCACTCGACGACTGCTGGAAGATTCTGGAAGCTGGCGTCATGACGTCATTGCGTTCTTCGCGCCACTGGCGGTCACGTGATCGGCGTCATGACATCATCACGTGGAGTGCAAGAATTTACAATACAGTACAGTTAACAGGCAGTTTAATGGTGCAGTCCGTGGCTGCACTACACTGTAGTTAAAGGGATTATTACTAATTGTTCTGAGACCCTTGGTGGCTCCGCCAGAGGCGCCCCCCAGAATCCACTTTAACGGACATTGTCAACCGAGCAGGAGGTTTAATGATCCTGGCCGAACGGCGACGAAACTCAGGCAGCGGAAACGGAGCGTTAGTAAACAAACCAGTGCCAGGTTGCGGCAGAAGCAGCACCTCGGGTGAGGCAGAAATGGTAGTCAGAGTTGCAGGCGCGTCTGAGGCCGAATTGAGCTGTTCGACGGTGGGCTAGTGCACGGCTGGTCTGGCGGTCAACGGCGGTCGGCCGCGGCAAGGTGGTTAGGCAGCCACAACAGGCTCACTCCAATCTAGGTGTGCTGGTTTAAGCCGGTCGATAGAGATGGTTTCGGACTTTCCACCGACTTCGACTGTGAAAAACTTTTCCCCTGATGAGATGACACGAAACGGTCCGGTATACGGCGGCTTGAGCGGGTCTCTGTGACCGTCCTGTCTAATAAAGACATATTCCGAACTCATGAGTTCTGTCATGACGCGAGGCCTCTGCAGGTCATGATGCAATGTTGGGATGGGCAGGAAATTCCTGGCTGCCTCCTGATGAAGCAGGAGCTGTTGAGCTGCAGACCATGGTTAGGTGTGTGGAGGGAGAAAGTCACCTGGCACTCTGAGTGTCTGGCCATAAACCAGCTCAGCCGATGAAGACTGAAGATCCTCCTTTGGGGCTGCCCGGAGGCCTAGCATCACCCATGGGAGCCTATCCACCCAGTTGGGTCCACTCAGGCTGGCACGGAGGGACGCTTTGAGAGACCGATGGAACCTTTTGCACAGGCCATTCGCCTGCGGATGGTACGCGGTGGTATGGTGCAGCTTGGTACCCAGGCCTTGTGCCACTGCATTCCACAGCTCTGATGTGAATTGCGGACCGCGGTCCGAGGAGATGTCCGATGGCACCCCGAACCGAGCCACCCACGACGAAAGAAATGCCCTGGCGACGTCTGCTGTGGTGGTAGCGGCCAAGGGAATCACCTCTGGCCACCTGGTGGTCCGGTCTACCACCGTCAGGAGGTGTGTGAATCCACGTGACCCGGGAAGGGGACCTACTAAGTCCACGTGAACGTGGTCGAAGCGGCGCTCAGGCACCGGGAAGTTGGCCACCGGAGCCTTGATGTGACGGTGGACTTTGGCTTTTTGACATTAAACGCAATTGTTTGTCCTGTCCCGGACGTCCAAATGCATGCCTTTCCAAACAAATTTGCGGGACATGAGCCATTGAGAAGCCCGCATCCCCGAGTGAGATAACCCGTGGATTGCCTGGAATACTTTCTTGCACCATTCGACCGGCACAATGGGCCGGGGCACTCCCATGGATGTGTCGCACAAGAGCGTGGTTCCTGCCGCTTGAAACGGCACGTCTGCAACCTGCCAACTGGAAGGCGTGGTCCTAAACGCTTGTAACTCTGGGTCTGCCAGTTGATCCTCTGCCAGTCCGACAAAATCGATGCCCAGGTGGACTGCCTGGACTGGAACCCGGGAAAGGCAATCCGCCACGAGATTATCCTTGCCTGACACGTGCCACAAATCCGTTGTGAACTCGGATATAAACGTGAGGTGATGCTGCTGCCGAGCTGACCAAGGTTCCGCCGTTTTGGCCATGGCGAAGGTGAGCGGCTTCTGGTCCACGAATGCAGTGAACGGAGGGCCTTCTAGAAGGAAACGGAAATGCAGGATGGCCAAAAACAGGGCTAGCAACTCTCTGTCAAAAGTGCTATACTTTCGCTCGTTCTTGCGCAGTTGGCGGCTGAAAAAGGCTAACGGTTGCCAACTCCCGTTGACCCACTGCTCTTGAACTGCTCCGATGGCGTAGTCGGAGGCATCCGTGGTGAGGGCAATAGTCGCGCCCGGGAGTGGGTGTGCTAGCATAGTTGCATCTGTCAACGCCGCCTTGGTGTCGTGGAACGCCTGGTCCATTTGCGGTGTCCAAGTGAGAGCATCCTTGCCCGACTTTCCTTTCAGTGCTTCATACAGAGGTTGCATTAACCAGGCCACCTTGGGGATGAACTGATGGTAATTTACCATCCCCAAGATCTCTTGCAGGGGTTTGACTGTGTGAGGCTGCGGGAATGCAGTAACTGCCTCTACCTTGGTGGCTAGCGGGACGGCGCCTTCTGGGGTAATCCTGTGTCCCAGGATATCAATACTGGACACTCCAAACGTGCATTTGGCCGGATTGACAATAAGGCCATGTTGGCTGAGCCGGGCGAAAAGTGTACGTAAATGGACCATGTGAGCTGTCGTATCCTTGCTGGCTATTAGGATGTCATCCAAATAAACAATAAGACAGGGCAGATCCCGTAAGACAGAGTCCATCAACCGCTGGAATGCTTGAGCTGCGTTTTTCAGACCGAACGGCATGCGGATGAACTCAAAAAGGCTGAACGGAGTGATGACCGCCGTTTTGGGGACATTTGGAGGGTGCACCGGAACTTGGTGATATCCACGAACGAGATCCACCTTAGAAAATATAGAGTTGCCAGCCAGATGTGCCGAAAAATCTTGGATGTGGGGAATAGGGTACCTGTCCGGTGTCGTGGCGTCGTTTAAGCATCTGTAATCCCCGCAAGGTCGCCATCCGCCGCCTGGTTTGGGTACTATATGCAGTGGGGAGGACCAAGGTCTGTCCGAACGCCGGATGATCCCGAGGCGCTCCATGGTCTGGAACTCAGCCTTTGCGGCTGCCAGCTTGCCGGCTTCTAATCGCCGCGCCCGAGCGTAAACGGGTGCTCCGGTCGTTGAGATATGGTGCTCCACCCCGTGCCGTGTGACTGCAGCCGAAAACGTAGGCCTGGTGAGCTCTGGGAATTCGCCGAGCAGGCGCGCAAGCCCGTCTTGCGACGGAACCGCACAGGCCACCGACCAGGAAACGGTGGTGCTGCGGTGGCAGGGCACTGCGTGGAAAGTGGGCGCATTAATGAGTCGGCAGTGTTGGACATCGACCAGCAGACCGTTGGCACAGAAAAAATCAGCTCCCAGGATAGCCTGTGAGACCTTAGCTGTAATAAAGTCGCAGACAAAACGCTGACCGGCGAAGGTTAAGTTTACTGTCCGTTTACCGAAAGTACACATGGCGGCGCCGTTTATTGCCACGAGGGAAGGCCCCTGGTTGCCGGATAGTAGGTCCAGCTTGGAAGCAGGCAGGATGCTGCACTGTGAACCAGTGTCACAAAGGAATCGTCGGCCCGTAACGGAATCCGTAACGTCAATGAGTTTGCCCACTGAGCCCACCGTCATAGCTAACTTGCCGTGCTTGTCAGACTTTGTCGTCCGTCCGGGAGAGCGCGGGCTTGTTGGAGTTTTTTTTTTTCCTTGAGGGAAACTGCAAGGCAGCCGGCAGCCTCGATCTTTGGTGCCGAAACGGGCGTGGTACGCTCACCATCCTGCTGGGGGAGGGCTGGGCTTCGCTCGCGTGGGGGAAAGGTGCCTCGTGGCCGCACAACATTGCTGAGTAACAGTAAATATCTTGTCTGCCTCTGCCGCGAGTTCAGCACCGTCTGTGATGGCAGTGTTGGCCAAGGCCGTCTGAACGGGATCGGGTAGCTGGCAGGGGAAAAGCTCACGGAATAAAAAACATTGGGGTTCCGCACCCAACAGCGTGAGCATTTGACTCATCAGCTCTGACGGTTTTGAGTCCCCGAGGCCGGGCATGGAAATAAGCTTGCGTGCACGCTCCGACTTATTAAGATCAAATACCTGCAGCAAACGGGCTTTAAGCGCTTCGTACTTGCCCTCTTCCGGTGGGCTGCCCAGAAGGCTGATGACCCGCGAGGCCGTGGCACTGTCGAGAGCGGAAACCACATAATAATAACGGGTCGAATCCGCTGTGACTTCCCGGAGAGCGAACTGTGCTTCTGCCTGGAAAAACCATGCTGCTGGCTGCTGTTCCCAGAACTGTGGTAGTTTAAGGGCGACGGCGTTCGTGTTCATCCTCGACGAAAGTTGTCCAAAGAGATCGGGGTCACCAATGTAGGAACGGAGGTTCCTATCTGAATTCGACTCGATGAATCAAATCAACAGGTCTTAATGAACAACGAAGTTAACAGGGAAACTACAGGAGAAACGGTACACAGGTCTAATCAGCTTGCTGGGCACTCGACGACTGCTGGAAGATTCTGAAAGCTGGCGTCATGACGTCATCGCGTTCTTCGCGCCACTGGCGGTCATGTGATCGGCGTCATGACGTCATCACGTGGAGTGCAGGAAAATACAATACAGTACAGTTAACAGGCAGTTTAAAGGTGCAGTCCGCGGCTGCACTATACTGTAATTAAAGGGATTATTACTAATTGTTCTGAGGCCCTTGGTGGCTCCGCCACAGGCGCCCCCCCAGAATCCACTTTAACAGACATTGTCAACTGAGCAGGAGGTTTAATGATCCTGGCCGAACGGCGACGAAACTCAGGCAGCGGAAACGGAGCGTTAGTAAACGAACCAGTGCCGGGTTGCGGCAGAAGCGGCATCTCGGGCGAGGTAGAAATGGTAGTCAGAGGTGCAGGCGCATCTGAGGCCGAATCGAGCTGTTCGAAGGTGGGCTGGTGCATGGCTGGTCTGGCGGTCAACGGCGGTGGGCCGCGGCGAGGTGGTTGGGCAGCCACAACAGGCTCACTCTGATCTAGGTGTGCTGGTTTAAGCCGGTCGATAGAGATGGTATCGGACATTCCACCGACTTCGACTGTGAAAAACTTTTCCCCTGATGAGATGACATGAAACGGTCCGGTATACGGCGGCTTGAGTGGGTCTCTGTGACCGTCCTGTCTAATAAAGACATAGTCCGAACTCATGAGCTCTGTCGGGCCGTGAGGCCTCTGCAGGTCATGCTGTGAGGTTGGGATGAGCAGGAAATTCCTGGCCGCCTCCTGATGAAGCAGGAGCTGTTGAGCTGCAGACCATGGTTCGTTTTGTGGAGGGAGAACGTCACCTGGCACTCTGAGTGCCTGGCCATAAACCAGCTCAGCCGATGAAGACTGAAGAGCCTCCATTGGGGCTGTCCGGAGGCCTAGCATCACCCATGGGAGCCTGTCCACCCAGTTGGGTCCACTCAGGCTAGCGCGGAGGGACACTTTGAGAGACCGATGGAACCTTTCGCACAGACCATTCGCCTGCGGATGGTACGCAGTGGTACGGTGCAGCTTGGTACCCAGGCCTTGTGCCACTGCATTCCACAGCTCTGATGTGAATTGCGGACCGTGGTCCGAGGAGATGTCCGATGGCACCCCGAACCGAGCCACCCACGACGAAAGAAATGCCCTGGCGATGTCTGCTGCGGTGGTAGTGGCCAAGGGAATCGCCTCTGGCCACCTGGTGGTCCGGACTACCACCGTCAGGAGGTGTGTGAATCCACGTGACCCGGGAAGGGGGCCTACTAAGTCCACGTGAATGTGGTCGAAGCGGCGCTCAGGCACCGGGAAGTTGGCCACCGGAGCCTTGACGTGACGGTGGACTTTAGCTTTTTGACACTCAACGCAATTGTTTGTCCAGTCCCGGACGTCCAAATGCATGCCTTTCCAAACAAATTTGCAGGACATGAGCCATTGAGAAGCCCGCATCCCCGGGTGAGATAACCCGTGGATTGCCTGGAATACTTTCTTGCACCATTCGACCGGCACAATGGGCCATGGCACTCCCATGGATGTGTCGCACAAGAGCGTGGTTCCTGCCGCTTGAAACGGCACGTCTGCAACCTGCCAACTGGAAGGCGTGGTCCTAAACGCTTGTACCTCTGGGTCTGCCAGTTGATCCTCTGCCAGTCCGACGAAATCGATGCCCAGGTGGACTGCCTGGACTGGAACCCGGGAAAGGCAGTCCACCACGAGATTATCCTTGCCTGACACGTGCCGCAAATCCGTTGTGAATTCGGATATAAACGTGAGGTGGCGCTGCTGCCGAGCTGACCAAGGTTCCGCCGTTTTGGCCATGGCGAAGGCGAGCGGCTTCTGGTCCACGAATGCAGTGAACGGAGGGCCTTCTAGAAGGAAACGGAAATGCAGGATGGCCAAAAACAGGGCTAGCAACTCTCTGTCAAAAGTGCTATACTTTCGCTCGTTCTTGCGCAGTTGGCGGCTGAAAAAGGCTAACGGTTGCCAACTCCCGTTGACCCACTGCTCTTGAACTGCTCCGATGGCGTAGTCGGAGGCATCCGTGGTGAGGGCAATAGTCGCGCCCGGGAGTGGGTGTGCTAGCATAGTTGCATCTGTCAACGCCGCCTTGGTGTTGTGGAACGCCTGGTCCATTTGCGGTGTCCAAGTGAGAGCATCCTTGCCCGACTTTCCTTTCAGTGCTTCATACAGAGGTTGCATTAACCAGGCTGCCTTGGGGATGAACCGATGGTAATTTACCATCCCCAAGATCTCTTGCAGGGGTTTGGCTGTGTGAGGCCGCGGGAATGCGGTAACTGCCTCTACCTTGGTGGCTAGTGGGACGGCACCTTCTGGGGTAATCCTGTGTCCCAGGAAATCAATACTGGATACTGCAAACGTGCATTTGGCTGGATTGACAATAAGGCCACGTTGGCTGAGCCAGGCGAAAAGTGTACGTAAATGGGCCATGTGAGCTGTCGTATCCTTACTGGCTATTAGGATGTCGTCCAAACAAACAAAAAGGAAGGGCAGATCCCGTAAGACAGAGTCCATCAACCGCTGGACTGCTTGAGCTGCGTTTTTCAGACCGAACGGCATGCGGATGAACTCAAAAAGACCGAACGGAGTGATGACCGCCGTTTTGGGGACGTCTGGAGGGTGCACCGGAACTTGGTGATATCCGCGAACGAGATCCACCTTAGAAAATATAGAGTTGCCAGCCAGATGTGCTGAAAAATCTTGGATGTGGGGAATAGGGTACCTGTCCGGTGTCGTGGCGTCGTTTAAGCATCTGTAATCCCCGCAAGGTCGCCATCCGCCGCCTGGTTTGGGTACTATATGCAGTGGGGAGGACCAAGTGCTGTCCGAACGCCGGATGATCACGAGGCGTTCCATGGTCTGGAACTCAGCCTTTGCGGCTGCCAGCTTGCCGGCTTCTAATCGCCGCGCCCGAGCGTAAATGGGTGCTCCGGTCATGGAGATATGGTGCTCCACCCCGCGCTGTGTGACTGCAGCCGAAAACGTAGGCCTGGTGAGCTCTGGGAATTCACCGACCAGGCGCGCAAACCCATCTTGCGACGGAACCGCACAGGCCACCGACCAGGAAACGGCGGTGCTGCGATGGCAGGGCACTGTGTGGAAAGTGGGTGCATTAATGAGTCGGCAGTGTTGGACATCGACCAGCAGACCGTTGGCACAGAAAAAATCAGCTCCCAGGATAGCCTGTGAGACCTTAGCTGTAATAAAGTCGCAGACAAAACGCTGACCGGCGAAGGATAAGTTTACCGTCCGTTTACCGAAAGTACACATGGCGGCACCGTTTATCGCCACGAGGGAAGGCCCCTGGTTGCCGGATAGTAGGTCCAGCTTGGAAGCAGGCAGGATGCTGCACTGTGAACCAGTGTTGCACAGGAATCGTCGGCCCGTAACGGAATCCGTAACGTAAATGAGTTTGCCCGCTGAGCCCACCGCCATAGCGAACTTGCCGTGCTTGTCAGACTTTGTCGTCCGTCCGGGAGGGCGCGGGCTTGTTGGAGGTTTTTTTTCCTGGAGGGAAACTGCTAGGCGACCGGCAGCCTCGAGCTTTGGCGCCGAAATGGGCGTGGTACGCTCACCATCCTGCTGGGGGAGGGCTGGGCTTCGCTCGGGTGGGGGAAAGGCGCCTCGTGGCTGCACAACATTGCTGAGTAACAGTAAATATCTTGTCTGCCTCTGCCGCGAGTTCAGCACCGTCTGTGATGGCAGTGTTGGCCAAGGCCGTCTGAACGGGATCGGGTAGCTGGCAGGGGAAAAGCTCACGGAATAAAAAACATTGGGGTTCCGCACCCAACAGCGTGAGCATTTGACTCATCAGTTCTGACGGTTTTGAGCCCTCGAGGCCGGACATGGAAATGTGCTTGCGTGCACGCTCCGACTTATTAAGTTCAAATACCTGTAGCAAACGGGTTTTAAGCGCTTCGTACTTTCCCTCCTCCGGTGGGCTGCCCAGAAGGCTGATGACCCACGAGGCCGTGGCACTGTCGAGAGCGGAAACCACATAATAATAACGGGTCGAATCCGCTGTGACCTCCCGGAAAGCCAACTGTGCTTCTGCCTGGAAAAACCATGCTGCTGGCTGCTGTTCCCAGAACTGCGGTAGTTTAAGGGCGACGGTGTTCGTGTTCATCCTCGAAGAAAGTTGTCCGACGAGATCGGGGTCACCAATTTAGGAACGGAGGTTCCTATCTGAATAAAGGTATTCGACTCGATGAATCAAATCAACAGGTTTTAATGAACAACGAAGTTAACAGGGAAACTACAGGAGAAACGGTACACAGGTCTGGGAACTCGACGACTGCTGGAAGATTCTGGAAGCTGGCGTCATGACGTCATCGCGATCTTCGCGCCACTGGCGGTCACGTGATCGGCGTCATGACGTCATCACGTGGAGTGCAGGAAAATACAATACAGTGCAGTTAACAGGCAGTTTAAAGGTGCAGTCCGCGGCTGCACTATACTGTAGTTAAAGGGATTATTACTAATTGTTCTGAGACCCTTGGTGGCTCCGCCACACTCTGGTACTTTACCCTGTAACATTACACTCTGGTACTTTACCCTTTAACATTACACTCTGGTACTTTACACTGTAACATTACACTCTGGTACTTTACCCTGTAACATTACACTCTGGTACTTTACCCTGTAACATTGCACTCTGGTACTTTACACTGTAACATTACACTCTGGTACTTTACACTGTAACATTACACTCTGGTACTTTACCCTGTAACATTACACTCTGGTAATTTACATAAGAACATAAGAAATAGGAGCAGGAGTAGGCCAATCGGCCCCTCGAGCCTGCTCCGCCATTTAATAAGATCATGGCTGATCTGATCCTAACCGCCAATCTACTATCAGAGAACCATCTCCTGAATCTAACAGAATTAGACACACAAAATAGGAGCAGGATCAGGTTACACGGCCCCTGGGCCCGCTCCGCTAACCACAGGGCCATGTCCGATCCGAACCTAGACTCATGTCCAAATTCCTGCCCGCTCCCCGTAACCCTTAATTCCCTTTACTTCTAGGAAACTATCTATTTCTGTTTTAAATTTATGTAATGATGTAGCTTCTACAGCTTTTTGGGGCAGCATATTCCATGGACCTACCACCCTCTGAGTGAAGTAGTCCCTCCTCATCTCAGTTTTGAAAGAGCAGCCCCTTATTCTAAGACTATGCCCCCTAGTTCTAGTTTCACCCATCATCGGGAACATCCTCCCTGCATCCACCCAATCCAACCCCTTCACAATCTTATCTGTTTCAATAAGATCGCCTCTCATTCTTCTGAACTCCAATGAGTAGAGTCCCAATCTACTCAACCTCTCCTCATATGTCCATCCCCTCATCCTCGGGATTAATCGAGTGAACCTTCTTTGTACTGACTCGAGAGCAAGCATGTCTTTTCTTAAGTATGGACACCAAAACTGTATGCACTATTCCAGGTGCGGTCTCACTAATACCTTGTACAACTGAAGCAATACATCCCTATTTTTATATTCTATTCCCCTAGCAATGAAAGCCAACATTCCATTGGCCTTCTTAATCACTTGCTGCACCTGCACACTAACCTTTTGAATTTCGTGCACCAGGACTCCCAGATCCCTTTGTACTTCAGTACTTTCCAGTTTCTTGCCATTAAGATAATAGTTTGCTCTATGATTTTTCCTGCCAAAGTGCATAACCTCACACTTTCCAGTATTGTATTCCATCTGCCAAATCTCTGCCCACTTACTTAGCCTGTCTATGTCCCCTTGCAGGTTTTTTATGTCCTCCTCACTCACTACTTTCCCCCCCATCTTTGTAACATATCAAAGTTTGCAGATGATACTATCGGTCCCCTCCTCCAAATCGTTAATATAGATTGTAAGGAGTTGGGGACCCAGCACCGACCCCTGCGGAACACCAATAGTTACTGATTGCCATTCTGAGAATGAACCATTTATCCCAACTCTCTGCCTTCTGTTAGAAAGCCAATCCTCTATCCATGCCATAATATTACCCCCAATCCCGTGATTTTTTATCTTAAGGAATAATCTTTTGTGTGGCACCTTGTCAAGTGCCTTTTGGAAGTCTAAATACACTATGTCCACTGGTACCCCTTTATCCACCCTATATGTTACTTCCTCAAAGAACTCCAGCAAATTTGTCAAACATGACTTCCCCTTCATAAAACCATGCTGACTTTGTCCTATTAAATGATGATTATCCAAATGTCCTGTTACTGTCTCCTTAATAATGGACTCCAAAATTTTACCTACCACAGATGTTAGGCTAACCGGTCTAGAGTTTCCAGCCTTCTGTCTACTGCCCTTTTTAAATAAGCGTGTTACATTAGCAGTTTTCCAGTCTGCCGGGACCTTTGCTGAGTCCAGGGAGTTTTGGAAAATTATTACCAATGCATCCACAATCCCTACCGCCACTTCCCTCAAGACCCTAGGATGTAAGCCATCAGGTCCAGGTGATTTATTCGCCTTGAGTCCCATTATTTGACCGAGTACCACTTCCTTAGTGATTTTGATCATGTTTAGCTCCGCCCCCTCATAGCCCCCTGTTTGTCCAGTGTTGGGATATTCTTAGTGTCTTCTACTGTAAAGACTGATACAAAATATTCATTCAGTGTTTTTGCCATCTCCATATTTCCCACCATTAATTTCCCGGTCTCACCCTCTAAGGGACCACACTTTACTTTAGCCATCCTTTTTCTTTTTATATAACTATAAAAACTCTTACTATCTGTTTTTATATTTTTTGCTAATTTACTTTCATAATCTATCTTCCCTTTCTTAATCAATCTTTTTGTTATTTTTTGCTGTCTTTTAAAGTTTTCCCAATCCTCTATCCTCCCACTAGATTTGGCTACCTTATATGCCCTTGTTTTTAGTCGAATACTATCCTTAATTTCTTTACTTAGCCACGGATGGCTGTCTTTTCTTTTACACCCTTTTCTTCTCAGTGGAATATATTTTTTTTGGAAGTTGTAAAATAACTCCTTAAATGTACACCACTGATCATGTATCGTCTTACCCTTTAATCTATTTTCCCAATCCACTCTACTCAATTCCGCTCTCATACCTTCATAGTCTCCTTTATTCAAGCTTAGCACGCTTGTTTGAGATCCAACCTCCTCACCCTCTAATTGAATATGGAATTCAACCATGTTATGGTCACTCATTCCAAGGGGATCCTTTACTAGGACATTTTTAATTAATCCTGTCTCGTTACACAGGACCAGATCTAAGGTTGCTTGCCCCCTGGTCGGTTCAATTACATACTGATCAAGAAACCGATCCCTAATACACTCAATGAACTCATCCTCAAGGCAGCCCTGCCCAATTTGATTTGTCCAATTAATATGATAGTTAAAATCCCCCATAATTATAGATGTTCCCTTATTACAAGCCTCAACTATTTCCTGATTGATACTCCGTCCAACAGAATTGCAACTGTTCGAAGGCCTATAGACTACGCCCACGAGAGTTTTTTTCCCCTTATTATTCCTTATCTCCACCCAAACTGTTTCATTATCCTGATCTTTGACCCAGTATCATTTCTCTGTATTACAGTGATTCCTTCCTTTATTAACATAGCCACCCCACCTCCCCTTCCTTCCTGCCTGTCCTTCCTGATCGTTAAATAACCTGGTATGTTTAATTCCCAGGCATTGTCACCCTGCAGCCATGTTTCTGTAATGGCCACAAGATCATACCCATATGTAGTTATTTGTGCCATTAACTCGTCTATTTTGTTACGAATGCTACGTGCATTCAGATAGAGAACTTTCAAATATGTTTTGTGACACTTAGTTCCTGCTTTTGCCCTTTTTATTACTTTACCTTTTACTCCATACCTTCTGCCCCTTCCTGACACACTCTGGTTTTTAATTTCCCCACTGCTACCTAAGTCTATGACCTTTATTATGGTTATATGACTTTATTATGGTTATATGACTTTATTATGGTTATATTTATGTTAATATACTACAAGCCAAATGTATGTTGAATGTTTAAATGTCTTAATCCAAATGTACACTCTCGGGAGCCGCAAGCCTACATTTCGTTGTACTGCACTTGTGCACGACAATGACAATAAAAGTTGATTTGATTTTGATTTGATTTGATTCTCTGTTGTCATTTTTATTATTTGCTCTCTAGGAACTTACTCCCCCACCCGTTAGTTTAAAGCCCTCTCTACAGCCCTAGTTATATGATCCGCCAGGGCTCTAGTCCCAGCACTGGCCAAGTGAAGCCCGTCCCAACGGAACAGCTCCCTCCTGCCCCAGTACTGGTGCCAGTGTCCCAGGAAGCAAAACCCATTTCTCCCACACCAGTCTTTGAGCCACGCATTTAACTCTCTAATTTTATTTGTCCTAGCCAAATTCGCTCGTGGCTCAGGTAATAATCCAGAGATTATTACCCTTGAGGTTCTGTTTTTTAATTTGACCCCTAGCTGCTCATACTCCTTTAACAGAACTGGCTTCCTAGTCCTATCTACGTCATTTGTACCAACATGGACCACGACAACTGGATCCACCCCCTCCCACTGCAAGTTTCTTTCCAGCCCAGAGGAGATGTCCTTAACCCTGGCAACACAGCCTTCGGGACTCTCGCTCTCGGCTGCAGCGAACTCTATTTATCCCCCAAATAATACTATCCCCTACCACTACAACATTTCTAGTTACTCCCCCCTCTTGAATGGCCCCCCATTCCACGGTGCTGTGGCCAGGTTGCTCATCCTCCCTGCAGTCCCTGCTCCCGTCCCCACAGGGAGTAAGAACCTCAAACCTGCTGGACAAGAGCAAGGGCTGCGGCTCCTCCAGCTCTACCTCCTGGATCCCTGTACCTGCCTCACTTGTAGTCACACCGTCCTGTCCCTGACCATGGGCTACATCTGAATTAATTAACTTCATAGGTGTGATCACCTCCTGATACACAGAGTCCAGGTACTTCTCCCCCTCCCTGATGTGTCGCAGTGTCTGAAGCTCAGACTCCAGCTCATCAACACGGAGCTGGAGTTCCTGTAGCAGCAGACACTTGTCACAGACGTAATCACCGTGAGCCTCAATGGGTTTCACCGGCTCCCACATCTCGCAACAGTAACACATCACCTGCTCCATTCTATGTAATTAATTAAATTTTTTATTGTTAGCTATGGACACCCTCTGCCCGATTATAGATGCTAGTATCCCCTTTAATTAATTGGATTTAATTTAAATCAATCCCTCTAATTACACCAGTTAAATGGTTTACCAACAGTCACTCTGCACCAGAAAGGCCTTATTAACTACAACCCACAGAGTTAAAGTTTGAAAAGAGCACCTAACACCCCACTTACCCTAACTCACACACCTACCCAAACTCACAGCATGCTCTGCTGACTCACACTCAGTGCTTGCTCGCACTAGCCTGGTCTTTTTATACTGTTTGTTTGTTTACAGCCAAATGAGTCACCCCTGCTGATTGGTTAGAAAACTTGTTTCCACTGCCTGCTGTGCCAATTTACTCCTACTGCAGTGTAACCTTGTTTTACTCTTCTTAAACCAACAGAATCCCAAATACTTAACTTTTCCCCTTTACTTAAACTGCTTAAGTAATCTTATCAAGAATGATTTAAAGAGAAATAACAATTAAAGAACTCACACACTTACCCAAACTCACAGCACTCTCTGCTGACTCGCACTCAGTGCTTGCTCGCACTAGCCTGGTCTTTTTATACCCTGTAACATTACACTCTGGTACTTTACCCTGTAACATTACACTGTGATACTTTACCCTGTAACATTACACTCTGGTACTTTACCCTTTAACATTACACTCTGATACATTACCCTGTAACATAACACTCTGGTACTTTACCCTTTAACATTACACTCTGGTACTTTACCCTGTAACATTACACTCTGGTACTTTACCCTGTAATATTACACTCTGGTACTTTACCCTTTAACATTACACTCTGCTACTTTACCCTGGAACATTACATAGAGTCATAGGCCTAGAAATTCGGTTGGTTGCGCCAGCGATTAGCACCTAATGAGCCCGAGATCTGGGGCGTTACCCAATTTTTGGCCGGGCGCAGTGGTCCCAGCGCTTCCTGCCATATTGAGTAGCCTGTTAGCGCCGGCGCTAACTCTTTGTGCCCGCTCGCGGCCGCAGCCAGATCATGACGTCATTTCATTGTGCAATGCCTTTTTGGTGCCCCGTACCGGAAATTCAGTGGCGCCCCCCTCCGTTCTGCCTGGCGCTATTAGTGACAGTTGGATGGAATGTTACCAGGTCCTTCTCGGACTCGGCGGGCGCTCTTTAAAGGGGACAGCACTAGTATAAAAGCGGCAGCCATTTGGCCTGGCCATCCTGCTCGCTGCTGGAGAGAGTTGCAGACCTTCAGTAGCAGAGAGCTCTACTCATTGAGCCAGAGGAGCCTTGGGACCTTCAGCCCTGTCCAGAACACTTGGATCCAGAGAGAAAACTGCGTCTTACTCGCCTGACAGAATAATGGGAGCTGCTTTGGACGGGAACATCATCCTGGCTGAACAGCTGGCAAGGGCACAGAGACGGAGGGAGAGAGGGCCAGGATTGGCCAGAAGGAGGAGGGCCAATGCACGTCACCAAATCCGACCATACGCTGCCAGGGTTTTCAGGCAGCAGGTCTCATACCTTACCATGTCGGAGGAGCAGTGTCTGCGAAGGCTCAGATTTGGTAAGGATGTTGTGACTGAGCTGTGCCAGCTGCTTGCTGGGGGTCTGCAGCTGCGGATACGGTGCAGGACCTCTCTGTTGGTGGCCGTGAAAGTCACTGTTGCCCTCAGCTTTTACGCCAGTGGCTCGTTTCAGGCAGCAACTGGGGACATCTCAAATATCTCACAATTCACGGTGCATTGCTGCATCCGGCAAGTGACAGCTGCCCTCTATAAAAGGAGGCGCTGTGGCGACACGCCACCATTGGACATAATCTGCTCACGGTGGCACGGACAGTTTACGCAGGCGCACTGCCGGCAGCAGCCGCCCCCAGCCGGGGGCCCTTTCCTCCGGCAACTTGTTCCCCGCAGGGACAGGCTGCCGCGAGCACTTCCTGTCTGGGGAGTATTTAAGTGGTTGCGCGGGCTTTTCAAGCTCTCTTTTTGCCATGATGTAAATTAAAGTAGTTGTGTTCCATCAACTCTGGTCTCGACTCCCACGTTTGCCGCGGTATCTCAACACTGGTGACCCCGACGCTCAGGACGAATCCTAAGCTAGCATGGTGGATACAAACGCAGTCACGGTTAAACTACCGGACTTTTGGGAGAACCTGGCCGAGGCCTGGTTCTTTCAAGCCGAGTCCAGATTCCGGCTGAGAAGCATCACAGTCGACGCCACGAAGTACGACTACCTCATCGCCTCTCTCACCTACGCCACAGTCCCCAAGGTTTGGGCAGCGCTGCAGGATCCAACAGAGGAAGGCAAGTACGAACATCTGATGGCCGCGCTTCTTAAAAAATTTCAGGCGTCCTCTTACCAGCACAACTGCCAACTCCTCGACCTCCCAGGCCTTGGTGATGTTTCACCATCAGACCTGCTTTCCCACATGCTGTCCCTCTTGGACGACAAAAACCCCGGCGCCCTCTTTCGCACGCTTTTCATTCGGCAGCTCCCCGCCAGCATCCGCCCGCTCATTGTGGAGTCTGGCCCCACGGACCTGAATGAGATAGCTGAAAAGGCCGACCGGCTGCTCTCCGCGCAGACCACCCGCGACGTCGCGCCCGACCTCACGGCAACGACCACGCGGTCCCCCCGGCCCACTAGGCCCGACCGCCCTTCCACTCCTGGTCACTGCTACTACCACACCCGGTTTGGCTCTAGGGCCCAACGCTGCACGCCACCGTGCACTTTCAAACCCCCCCCCGCACCGGCCCCCACGATGGCCGCGGGGCAAAAAGGGGCCCCTACTGTACGTCACCGACGACAGCACCAACCGCCGATTCCTGTGCGACACAGGAGCCCAGCACAGCATCACCCCCGCCTCCACCCTCAAAATCCAATGCGGCGCACGGGGTATCACGCTGGCCACAGCCAATGGCTCTGACATCCACACATACGGCACCCGCATGGTCACGCTCGACCTCGCAGGCCGCCGCTATCGCTGGGAGTTCCTCACAGCCAAGGTCCTCTGCCCACTCATCGGCGCCGACTTCCTACGCGCCCACGGCCTCCTTGTCAACATTCCGAGGCACCGCCTCGTCGACATCAACACTATGGCCCCCATCCCTGGCGCATTCACCCCGGCCCGTTCGGCCGGCCTGATGACCTACTGCCTCGCCAGAGCCACGGACGACTACTTGGCACTATTAGCCGAGTTTCCCGCCCTCGCTAACCCGACCTTTTTGGCCAAAGCCACCAAACACGGTGTGGAGCACTATATCCCCACCACCGGCCCCCCGGTCTCTGCCCACGCCCGCAGACTCAACCCAGCCAAGCTGGAAATCGCGCGGGCCGAGTTCACCACCATGGAGCAACTCGGCATCATCTGCCGCTCCAGCAACCCTTGGGCCTCGCCCCTCCACATCGCCCCCCAAGCCCGGCGGAGGCTGGCGCCCCTGCGGGGACGACCGCCGCCTCAACGACGCCACCACCCCCGACCGATACCCGGTGCCACACATCCAGGACTTCTCGGCCCGACTGGCCGGATGAACCATTTTCTCCAAGGTCGACCTGGTGCGCGGTTACCACCAAGTCCCCGTACACCCCGCGGACATCCCCAAAACGGCCGTCATCACCCCATTCGGCCTGTTCGAGTTCCTGAGGATGCCCTTCGGCCTCAAGAATGCAGCCCAGGCTTTCCAGCACTTTATGGACTCAGTCCTCCGGGACCTGAACTTCCTATTCGTCTATCTAGACGACATTCTCGTGGCCAGCTCCTCCAAACAGGAACACCTCGAACACCTTCGCATCCTGTTCGGGTGCCTAGCCCAACACGGGCTCATCCTCAGCCCGGCGAAGTGCCAATTCGGCCTAGCCGAGATCGATTTTCTCGGCCACCACATCACCCCTGCTGGGGCCATCCCCCTGCCCAACAAGGTGCAGGCCGTCCAGCAATTCCCCCGCCCCAAAACCATCAAGGGCCTCCAGGAGTTCCTCGGGATGGTGAACTTCTACAACAGGTTCATCCCCAGAGCTGCAGCCCTCATGAAGCCCCTATACGACTCCCTCCAAGGTAAATCCGGCAAGATGGCAGTAGCCTGGACCGCTGACATGTCAGCCGCCTTCGACGCCACCAAAAACGTGTTCGCCGATGCCACCCTGCTCGTGCACCCGAGGGCCGATGCCCGGGTCGCGCTCACCACCGACGCCTCCGACCATGCGGTCGGAGCCGTGTTCGAGCAGTGGGTCAATGGCGCGTGGCAGCCACTTGCCTTCTACAGCCACCAACTGCGCCCCCCGGAGGTCAAATACTCTACTTTCGACCACGAGCTCCTCGCGCTCCACCTGTCGGTCTGCCATTTCAGGTTCCTCCTGGAGGACCGCCCCTTTACCGCGCACGTGGACCACAAGCCGCTCACATACGCGATGACCAAGAACACCGAACCCTGGTCCGCTCGGCAGCAACGCCAGCTCGCAGCCGAGTCCGAGTTTACCACGGACATCCAGCACGTCTCCGGTAGAGACAACATTGTCGCCGACTGCCTTTCCCGTCCCGCCATCTGCGTGAATCACCTAGCGGTCGACTACGCGCAACTAGCAGCGGCCCAGCTCACGGACCCAGACCTCCTCTCGGCGGCTACCAGCCTGCCAGGGCTACGCCTAGCCAAGGTCGCGCATGGGCCCGAAGCCACGGCAGTCACTTGCGACGTCTCACTCGGCCAACCCAGGCCGGTCGTCCCTGCAACCTGGCGCCGCCGCATCTTCGATGCGCTCCACGGGCTCTCCCATCCGGGTTCCCACGCATCCGTCAAACTCCTCTCCCAGCGCTTCGTCTGGCGCGGCCTCAGCAAAGATGTTCAGACTTGGGCCACCTCCTGCCTTGCCTGCCAACGGGCTAAGGTACAGCTGCACACAAAAGCACCCCTGGGAGACTTCGAGGCACCCAGCCGCCGCTTCGACCACTTACACGTCGACATCATCGGTCCTCTGCCGCCATCGCAAGGCCAAACTTATCTCCTCACGATGGTCGACCGCTACACATGCTGGCCTGAGGCAGTGCCTCTGACCTCCACCAGCACAGCCGACATCGCCAGGGCGTTCGTTAACACCTGGGTCGCGAGGTTCGGCGTACCGGCCGACATAACCTCCGACAGAGGCGCCCAGTTCACCTCCGAACTCTGGACGGCCACAGCACGCAACCCCGGGGTGACGCTCCACCGAACCACGGCGTATCACCCGCAGGTCAAAGGGCTGTGTGAACGCTTCCACAGGTCAATCAAGGCCTCACTCCACGCCAGCCTGCAGGACAGTACCTGGACTGACCGCCTACCGTGGGTGCTACTAGGCCTACGCACCACGGTCAAGGAAGACCTCCAGTCCTCAGCAGCGGAGTTAGTCTATGGACAACCGCTGCGCGTACCAGGCGAATTCCTCCCGGAGGTTACCACGCCTTGGTCGGCCGAACAGCAGCGGCTCAACTCTTTCTCTTCCGCTCAACAGTTCGCCCCACTTCCGGTCAACTGACACGGCGAACTCGCACCTCATGTCCCGCCAAACTTACAGCAGGCACGCTTCGTCTTCGTGCGACATGACGCGCACCGCGGACCCCTGCGACCCCCGTATGATGGACCGTACGAGGTACTACAAACCGGGGACAAGGTCTTCAAGCTGCGACTCGGCAACAGGGTCGAAACAGTCTCCATCGACCGACTCAAACCAGCACACACAGAACCAGGGGAACAGGTTCCCATGGTCCGACCTCCAACTAGAGGCCGTCCCGCCAGCACAGCCAGCGGCAAACCGCCCGGTCCCACCAACTAGACCGGCGGCCACTCAGAACCGCTCCGGCAGAACCATTAGACCACCGTCACGACTCGTCCACTGGGGAAGCGGATTCTGGGGGGAGCTCTGTGGCGACACGCCACCATTGGACATAATCCGCTCACGGCGGCACGGACAGTTTACGCAGGCGCACTGCCGGCAGCAGCCGCCCCCAGCCGGGGGCCCTTTCCTCCGGCAACTTGTTTCCCGCAGGTACAGGCTGCCAGGAGCACTTCCTGTCTGGGGAGTATTTAAGTGGTTGCGCGGGCTTTTCAAGCTCTCTTTTTGCCATGATGTAAATTAAAGTAGTTGTGTTCCATCAACTCTGGTCTCGACTCCCACGTTTGCCGCGGTATCTCAACAGCGCGACCTAATCACCTTCCCTGTGACCTTGGAGAAGCAGGGGGAGCGCGCGCAGGGCTTCATGGCTATTGCAGACTTCCCCATGGTGCAGGGGGCCATTGATTGCACACACGTGGCTTTGCGGGCGCCATTACAGAATCCTGAGGAGTTCCGCAACCGCAAGGAGTTCCACTCCCTTAATGTGCAGCTGGTCTGTGATCACCAGCAGATGATCATGACGGTCAACGCACAATTCCCTGGCAGAAGCCATGACGCGTTCATCCTGCAGCAGACCTCAGTGGCTGACCTTTTTAAGGCCCCGGCTCACCCACGAGGCTGGCTTCTTGGCGACAAGGGCTATCCTATCTGCCCATGGCTCATGACCCCGCTCCGTTTGCCCAGCACCCCAGCAGAAGAGCATTAAAACAACAGCCATCAGGCGACCAGGAACGTTGTGGAGCACACAGTTGGTGTGCTGAAGCAGCGTTCCCGTTGTCTAGACCATTCGGGGGGCGCCCTACAGTACTCGTCGGAGCATGTGGCCTTCGTTTCGCAGTAAGCCTATGAAGGCCACGATCATTGTAAATAGTCTACAGCTCCATTGTAAATAAAAAGTTTTCTTTATTTTCAAACAAGTGCTTCCTTCCAGCATGACAACGTAATGGTAACAGAAATCATAACTAACAAACTAACAGATAACTGTCTGGCAATCCGGCGAGACTAACCAAAACATAACAAACAAACACAACAGGTGTGGACGGCCTTAAATCCGAAAAAAGACACGTCTTAGCACCTCCCTCTACTGGTGACCTCTTGATGGAGACCGACTCCTCTTACGAGGTTGGCCCCTTCCCTCCCTGCAGCTCCTCCGTAATTGGACCCCAGTGGCTGCGTCAAGGCTGGGGGACGCCTGCTGAGTGTCTGGAAGCGCTGAAGCCCCTGAGGGACGGCCTGGATGACCTCTGGGCTTGGAGGGCCCGCAAGCAGGCTGCTCCAACTGGGCATGTCTGGTGGCAGTCTGCCGCGCAGTTGGTGGCAGCTGCACTGATGACGTGCCAGCGGTGGCATCAGGACTGCTCACCTGCAGAAAGAGGACACTTGCACCGTGGTCGGCCGACACACTAGCACTCTGACGGGGCCGCACCGAATCATCCGCCACAATCGACTGCTCCACAGATTCATGGCCTGCTGTGGTGCTGCAAGGGCCTGGGGTGATCCTGCCTGATGCAGCTATGGTGGCAGCAGTGAGTGTTCGCGTGGCCTCAATTTGTGTGTGGACGAGGCCAGCAAATGACTGTGTGGCAGCAGTGAGGACCTGCATGGCAGGATCCAGTGCTTCGGACAAGGCCGGGACAGACCTTTCCACTGCTTCGGACAAGGTCAGACCAGTCCTTTCCACTGCTTCGGACAAGCCCTGGACAGACCTTTCCATTGCTGCCCCGAAGCCCTGGACAGACCTTTCCATTGCTGCCCCGAAGCCCTGGACAGTCCTTTCCATTGCTGCCCCAAAGTCCAGCACACTCTTTGCCAGTGTGTCGATCGACTCAGGCATCCTCCCCACTGCAGCCATAAGCTCAGTGTGCCTGAGCCGGGCCTGGGCGCACATTTCGGCAAGGCACCGCACCTCCTCTGCACTCTGTGCAGCAGTCATCGTGGCCTGCCTCGCCCTCCGGGGAGACGGCCCCCGAGCGTCCCTACCCCCCGCGCGTTGCTGCAGGCCGCTGGTTCCTGCAACTGGCTCCTCATCAGAGCGCCCCCCGCCTCCCCTCAAGGGAACTACTATCCCCAGTCTCCAGATGCGGTGGCTCCCCTGAGGCTGCCACGGATGGTCCGGCTTCCTCCTGCTCGTCGCCTCCGGAGGCACTGGCACTGGCAGTTTGAGGGGCCGGCTCCCGAGCTGGTGATGCAGCATCTGAAAGCAGGGAGGTTGAAGAGTGTCAACAGTGCGGCAATGCTGTGACATGGGTCCACATTGAGAAAGCATGCTGGCGGGGGAAACAACTGGAAGGTGACAGCTGTAATCATTGAGAACCTTACCATTGCTGTGGACAATGGGATCGGCAGCTGCAGTGGTGACAGGACCACTCAGACATCCTCCCACAATCTGGTGGACTCTCTCCTCGAGATCCGTCAGAGGCTCCAGTTGAGGACGGCCTCCTCCGGTGCGAAGCTGTTCCTTGCGGTTTCTCGCCAGCTTGGCCTGCAGGGGAAAGGACGGGAAGTGATGTTACATGATGCCCTGAGTTTTTATCTCATGCCCCCCATGGTGGAACAGCCCTTACATGATGCCCTGAGTTATCATCTCATGCCCCCCATGGTGGAACAGCCCTTACATGATGCCCTGAGTTATGATCTCATGCCCCCCATGGTGGATCAGCCCTTACATGATGCCCTGAGTGAAATGTGCATGTGTGTGACCAGAAAGGGCCATGGGTGCTTGCTGACAGATGGCCATTGGGGCATAGCACACCCTGTAGCCATAAAGTCAGGTGCTAATGAAGGGATGCATAAATTTACATAAACACCACTCACCCTCATGACCCGAGTGAGGTCGTTGAATTTCTTCCTGCACTGCACAGGGCTCCTGGTCGCCATGCTGCTGGAGTTGACCCTCTGAGAAACATCCCTCCATGCTCGTCGGTAGTCCTTATGATTAGGCCTCCTGCCATTGTCTGGGTAGAGGACATCTCGCCGGCGCTCCACTGCGGCCACCAATTCCTCCAGAGACTCATTGGCGAAGCGCTCTGCTCTCTGCCTCACCCTCTCCATATGCTCCAAGTTTTTTGCGCCAGAGAAGGGCCTGCGCCGATTTGCAGGCCTACAAGGCGCAGAGTGTGGATGCTGGAGCTGCCTGACCCATCCCTTTAAGAGCTGGCCAGCGCCTGAAAGTCTCGTGGTCGTCGGTAATTGAGGGCACCTGCGCTGCGGCTGGACGCCCCGATATTGGGTTGCGCCGGCATGTTAGCACCTTAGGAGCCCCGTGTAATGCCTGAACTCACAGCTCAATCACCTTTGGGGCGCTGCAACCCAATATCACACGAGGTGTCGATAAGTTGCGTCTGGCTATAAAATTTGCGCTCCGCAAATTCTAACACCCCAAGCGGGGCTGTACCCAATTTCTAGGCCCTAGAGTCATAGAGTTATACAGCACAGAAAGAGGCCCTTCGGCCCATCGCGTTCGTGCCGGCCATCAAGCCCTGTCTAATCTAATCCCATTTTCCAGCACTTGGTCCGTAGCCTTGTCCACTTAATTCCTGTTTGCATCATGGCTTCCTGTATTTTAAGCAGATTCCAACCTTCAATAGCTTCCCGTAGTTCTCTCTCCGCTCCGACGAAATTAGTGCCATTATCAGAACGCATAATGGACACCTGACCTCTTCTACAGACAAAGCGCCGCAAGGCGTTAATACAGGAATCAGTGTCAAGCGTGTGTGCCACCTCAATATGAACTGCTCTGATGGTCAAACAAGTGAAAAGCACACCATATCTCTTGACAAGGCTCCGTCCTCGCTTTACCTCGAAAGGCCCGAAATAGTCCACCCCTACGTTTGTAAATGGGGGCTTGTCTGGTAACAAACGGTCTTCAGGCAGGTCTGCCATTTTCTGCTCCCCAGCTCTAGTGTGTAACCGCCTGCAAACAATGCATTCAGAGAGTATTTTTCTTATTACAGAATTAGCTCCTGGAATCCAGTATCTTTGTCTTAGCTTCGCAAGCACGTGATTCCTCCCACTGTGTCCAATACTCTGGTGTATATGCTGAAGAATGAGAGTAGCAACCCGGAGGTCCTTAGAAAGGATAGCAGGATGCTTGGCCTCCTCTGGCATAGCAGATTTGTTTAGTCTTCCTCCCACCCTCAGTACTCCATCTTGCAGTGTAGGGTCCAGCTTGTAGATATGGCTACCTTTCTTGATTGGAGTATTTCGCTGTAAAGCTTCGATTTCTTCTGGGTATCTTTGTCTTTGACTGAAGCAAACTATCGCCATCTCAGCCTTGGCCAAATCCTCCACGGTCAATGAATTCTTACCCAATGTGGTCTTGTGCTGATGCATATACTGCTGTAGAAGCATTCTCTGCTTATCGGGGTTACTTTCAGACTGACTGATAGTGGCTCGGTACTCTTTTCTCTTACCGCTCAGGTGTAGCAGCAACTCTTTCAACCTTAGAAACCATGCAGCTGCTTTCCTCAACTGGTGCCATCCTGAGAAATGGTTAACAAGCTTGTTCACTGTGTCAAAGTTCTCTTTCATAGTTATGAGATTTACTGTGACTGATCTCTTGACTTCGACGTCGTCTTCAGCAATCTGACTTGGCATATCTGGTCTTTCTGGCCATGATCTCTCTGTTTCCAACAGATAACTTGGGCCTTGTATCCAAGTTTCACTCCTCATGAAGTTTTCAGCCTTCAATCCCCGTGAGGCTTGATCTGCTGGGTTTAATGAGGTGTTTACATACCTCCATTGAGATGGTTGTGTAGCTTCTCTAAAGGATGAGATTCTGTTTGCTACGAAGGTCTTGAAGCGTATCTTCTCATTCTCTATATACTTCAGCACCGTCGTGCTATCCGTCCAGAAGACAGATTCTTCTAGTGGGAGCTGTAACTCTTTCCGCATCGCCTGGTCAACTTTAACTGCAACAACCGCTGCCGTCAACTCCAGTCTCGGGATGGTGACCTGCTTCAGCGGAGCCACCCTGGATTTCCCCATGAGGAAGGCACAATGTTTCTGGCCCTGTTGATTTGTCAGCAAGAGGTAAGTAGCCGTGCCATAGCCGTCCTCACTGGCGTCCAAGAAATGATATAGTTGAGCCGTCTTTGTAACTCCAAAACTCACGGGCTTGATGCATCTACTGACGTTGAAGCTAGAAAGTTGTTGCAAATCTGTCAACCATCTGTGCCATCTCTGAGCTTGACCTTCTGGGATATCTTCATCCCATCCTCTCTTGTCTCTACACAGCTCTCGTAGCATCAGCTTCACCGGCAGAATGAGTGGTGCCAGGAATCCAAGAGGGTCGTAGATGGAACTGACCACGGAGAGAATCCCTCGTCTTGTGGATGGTCTTTCGTTCACCATTATCCTGAAGTTGAACGTGTCTGACTCAATGCACCATTGTACACCAAGAGCTCTCTCGATAGGAAGGACATCGTGGCTCAGGTCCAGATCTTTGACTTCAGTGGCTCTTTCCTTTTCTGGGATAGAAGCTAGAACTGCTCTGCTGTTGCTTATCCACTTAGTCAGATGGAATCCTCCATTCGAACACAGAGTTCTAAGGTCTCTTGACAGTGCGATGGCATCGTCTTCTGTTGACAGGGACTTCAGACAGTCATCGACATAAAAGTTTCTGAAGATTGTCTCCACAGCCTCTGATGGTGCTTTGCCTTTGCCATCTTCTGCAGTTTTTCTGAGAGCGTAGCTTGCACAGCTGGGAGATGATGTGGCTCCGAACAAGTGTACGGCCATTCTACATTCCACCATCGCTTGACTAACGTCGCCATCTGGCCACCAAAGGAAACGCAGAAGATCAGCATCTTCATCAGGGATTCTGACTTGGTAGAACATTGATTCTATGTCTGCCATCATGGCAACGAGCTCTTGTCTAAACCTAGTCAAGACGCCAATGAGGGTATTAGTAAGATCAGGACCTTGAAGCAGCTGGTCATTCAGTGAAATTCCTCTGAATGAGGCGGCGCAGTCAAACACTACACGGATCTTTTTCTTCTTTGGGTGATACACACCGTGATGAGGAATGTACCAGACCCTTCCATCGTCTCTGTTCAACTGTTCCTCGGGCACTTTTACAGCATAGCCTTTCGCTATGATGTTTCTCATGAAGCCTTTGTAGTCTTCGTGAAAGTCAGGGTTCTTGTTCAGCTTTCTCTTTAGACTGATGGCGCGTTGCTCTGCTATGAAGCGATTGTTCGGCACCTTCGCGGTCTGTCTTCTCAGTGGCAAACCAATGTGATAGTGGCCATCAATGGACTGTGTAGACCTTGTCATCAAATCCATGAACTGATGATCTTCTTGTGACATCTCTGTCTTTTCCTCACAGCTGCGTTCTGAAAAGTCTGCGTTGAACTGCTGTATCAACAGCTCTTCAATGCTTGCGATAGAGATGCGATTAACTGTGACATTTTGTCGTTCCTCCTTGTTCGACTTGTTGCCATCATCTCTCCTTACCGGTCCATTGACTACCCATCCAAGGGCTGTCCTAACGGCGTAGGGTCCGTCATCCTTGCTGTTTATCACCTGCCATGGCTCCATAGTTTTGTAGGCATTGGTTCCAATTAATAGGCCAATTTCTGCTTCAATGTATGGGAGACGCGCCTTTTCTAGGTAAGGCCATCTATCCACATCCTTCTGCAGGGCTAAGTTCCCTATTCTAACGGGAATCTCCCTCTGTGTGAAAACATTAGGCAGGTCTATGAAGTCCTTCTCTTCAAGTCCACACACTTCTAAGTCTGACAGGATATAACTTTGCATTGACTTCTCATGACCCATGGTGCGTAATAGGGTTTCTGTTCTTCTGCCTCTAACGTTCAGCTGTCGCATGAGTGATTCTGTGCAGAACGTTGCTGAACTACCTGGATCCATGAAGGCGTAAGTCTCCACAAGCTTCTCGCTCCTCTTAGACTTGATCTTTACTGGTACGATGGCAAGAATACAATCACTGTCACTGGCCCCAGTGAGTCCACAAGTCTCTGGTTCTAGCGACACCAGAGCACTTGAAACAACCTTCTCGTCGGTATTGTTTTCTTCACTCTTCTTAGAGACTTGTTCTTCTTTATGGATATGCAGCAGACTGGGATGTTTCCGAGTGCACTCTCTGCATGTTGTTCTTTGCTTACAGTTTCTACTCAGGTGCCCCTGAGAGAGACATCTAAAACATAGGCCGTTGTACTTCAGGAATTCGATTCTGTCCTTATGTGGCTGTGCTTTGATGTCGCTGCAGAAATCCAATGTATGATTCTTCTGGCAGAATAAGCATGGCTTCTGAAAGGCATTAGCAGGCGTCACTGTGCTGCTCTTTTTGGGAGATGAGTTCTGGGGCCTTTCGTCCTCGGCCTGAGTGACGATAGTTGCAAAGCTGCTTCCCCTGGAACCACCTTTCCTGAGAGTCTTTGATTCAACAGGCTTGGCTTTCACTCTTCCATCGGTGGTCGGGCTGGCATCCTGGATGTTTCCAAACAGTGGGTCCCTAGCAATTTTAGCCTGTTTGTCTATGAAATTCACTAAGTCTGCAAACCTGGCTCTACTTTTCCGTCTCTCCATTATCTCAAAGGCTGTTCTTCTCCATTGTTCTCTCATCCTGTAAGGAAGCTTAGAGATGATGATTCTCATAGTCGTAGGATTGTCCATCTCTTCCATGAATTCAACATCCTCCATGGTGTTGCGACATCCTATGAGGAAAAGAACATATGCGTTCAATGCCTCTCTGTCCTCCGATCTGATCTGTGGCCACTTGGTAGCCTTTTCAATATATGCAGTGGCTATCTTCAGCTCGTTACCATAGTGCTCCTGTAGCAACTTCCTGGCTTCTATGTATCCCCGGTCCGGTCTCATGTGTTCACAGCTTCTGACCAGGTCTTGTGGTTTACCACTGGTGTACTGTCCCAGGTAGTACAACTTATCACTGCTGCTCTCTGTTTTGGAGTCAATGGCTTGTTCAAAGGATCTGATGAAGGGCTTATACTTGAGTGGGTCACCTTGGAACACTGGTATGTCTCTTTGAGGGAGTCGAAACAGATTCTGTTGTTTTACAAGCATCTCTGTAATTTTGTTCTGACGTTGCATCACTCAGTATAGGCTTCTCCCTGTGTCTTCAGGCCTCTGGTGGTCATCAGCAGGGTCTAGTCTAGACCGTCTGATGTCTGGGGTAGCATCACGTGTTCCTGTTAGTGGAGAGGCCACTCTTCCACGCTGTAATGCCAGGGGATTGCCTTCGGACTCTCTTGTAACTTTTGAAGGTGCCCTGGATCCAACTCTATGTGACAACATTGACTGGCAGTATTCACTCCCGCCGTCCCGTGAGCCTTCATAATCTTCATACGCACTCAACCTGGCGTCTGAGACCACGATAGCTGTTTTTATCTCCAGCTGTTCTTTCTTTGCCTGCACCTGGGCCTGTTGGGCCTGCAGTTGGGCCTGTTGGGCCTGCACTTGGGGCTGCAGTTGGGCCTGTTGGGCCTGCAGTTGGGCCTCTTGGACCTGCAGTTGGGCCTCTTCCCGTTCAAGAGCTTGCTTCTCCACTAAAGATGCTGCGCGCGCCATCAACGCCGCCCGTTCAACCTCCTCTCTCATGCGTCGCGACGAGCTTGTGGTAGAAGCGACTGACCTGCATCCAGAAACAGAGCTACCTTCTTTTCGATTTTTGCTCGGTCTGGCGGAAGTCTCTGAAATGCTATCGTCTGGTCCGACTTCATCGTCAACTTTATCTTTCTCTGCTGTATCAGCATCTTGACGAATCTTTAACATCCACTGTTCTGTGGCCTTGATATAGTCCTTAATGCTGGTTGATTTAAGATCAAACCAGTTGTGCTGATCAGTGTTTCCCTCTTCTTCAGACAGAAGTGCTAATACATCTTCATTGAGTACATTAAATTCTTCATGCAGCTTGGAGAAATCGTAATACATTATGTCTTCAGCTTTCTTAATATTAGCATTATCTTCCATGAGACGATCAATTATCTTCATTTTTCCAGTTATCTGAGCCAATTTAGCCTTCCTTGCACCTATGCTTCTATGTAACTTCTCTTCCATTGCCTTTGGGGGGAGCTTTATTTCCCTCTTTTGGCCAGCAATCCTTCTGGCTGGGGGAAGCTCCTGGCTCCGTAAGGCCTCGGCCATTTTACCCGCAGCTCTTATTTAGCTTCTCAATAGAATGAACAAAGCAAGTAACAGTCACTGTACCTTCGCTTTCTTATATTGTCGTCTGGCTCCGTGACCATTCATGTATACGTTCGCCGACGATTCCGTCCTTTCCTTCTTAGGGAGCAAGTTTTTGACTAATGTAGTGGCGCTTCTTAGTTTCCAAACAGGCAGCCACTGAGCTGTGGGGCTTTTAACAATGAGTAGACGCGTGTCAAAATAAAATGTTCCCAAACGTAGCTTTGTCTTTTAAACTGTTTACTATAACACTTTACAAACAGAATTACAAAGCAAACACGTATAAACGAACACGGTCAAAAACTGTATTGCTCCAAACCTCACAACTTCTGCCTCCTTCAGCCACGTGGAGTTTAAACTGTAAAATGGCTGCATACCATGTGTGGCTTAGGGACTGTACCATTGTGGCAAGAATGAAGGGGGTGTCTCGGACTATACTACTGGAGCAAGAAAATAGGGGGTTTCTTAATACAATAAGTCAATCAGGTAAATTAACTGTATTATGCTATTTAACCAATATTTTAAAGTATTTTCTTAAGCTTTTATGGCTCTTACATGATTCTTGAATGTTGTGAGTGTTCCTGTCTCTACCATCCTTTCAGGCAGTGAGTTCCAGATTCCAACCACCCTCTGGGTGAAAAAGTTCTTCCTCAAATCCCCTCTAAACCTCCTGCCCCTTACCTTGAATCTATGCCCCCTACTAAGGGAAAAAGTTCCTTTCTATCTACCCTATCTATGCCCCTCATAATTTTGTACACCTCAATCAGGTCCCCCGTCAGCCTTCTCTGCTCCAAGGAAAACAACCCCAGCCTGTCCAGTCTTTCTTCATAGCTGAAGCGGTCCAGCCCAGGTAACATCCTGGTGAATCTCCTCTGCACCCTCTCCAAAGCAATCACATCCTTCCTATAGTGTGGCGACCAGAACTGCACACAGTATTCCAGCTGTGGCCTGACCAGCGTTTTGTACAGCTCCATCATAACCTCCCTGCTCTTATATTCTATGGCTCGGCTAATGAAGGCAAGTATCCCATATGCCTTTTTAACCACCTTATCCACCTCTTCTGCTGCCTTCAGGGATCTATGTATGTAGTGTATGTGCTTTAAGTCAGAACTACTTTTTACAGCTCCTGTATACTGTAGTACCGGCAGTGGCCACACTGGTATATAAGCTGTGTGCATGCCTCTGTACCCCAGTCTAGAGATTACCCTCCTCCAGTAAAGACCTGTTATTTGTTTATTTACAGCATCCGTGTAATTATTTATCCACTGAACCACGGATCGAACAGTGGCGACGAGTGTTGATGCGAATCTACCTGCAACTTAAAACAAAAAAAAATTAAAAAATAGTCGAGTCCAGCAACACGGGCGTCGACCGCGAGCAACCGCCCAGCAGTCAGGCAGAGATCCAACTTCGCTGGGGAGGCTGTGGAGAGCCGGGCTTGGTTCCCCAGCCACAACGAGCAGTAAGAGACCGACGACAGTTCCAGAGCAGACCCGTCCCGAGCAGCGGCGGCTGGAGCCGACCGACGGCAGAGAGAGGGAGCCGGGCAGCGTCGACGGGGTAAGAAAGAGGGTGAAGAGAGCAGGGCGCAGCCGGGGGTTGATCACCGAGCGGCGTCGAGGAAAAATACTGCAAAACCAGAGAGAGAGAGGGTAAGAAACAGCCGGGTTCTAGACTAAGCGGCATTGACAAATATCAAGAGAAGAACGCACAGAGCACAGCCAGGGACCACGGGCTGATCAGGGTCCATGGGGCAAAGCAAGGGGAGATGCCATTGAGCTGCGGAGAAGCAGGGAGAGCGTGGGAGATGCCATTGAGCTGCGGAGAAGCAGGGAGAGCACGGGAGGCGCCATTGAGCCGCGGAGAAGGAAGAGCGCGGGAGACGCCATTTTGCGAAGCCGCAGCAGAGAAGACGGGCGAGCGCGGGAAGGAAGGAAAGCGCGGGAGACACCATTTTGTGCCAGCGGAGAAGAAGGGGAAGCACAGGAGGCACCATTGGTGATAGTTAACGCACAACCAAGGATGCCAAAGAGTGGCAGTATCTCTACGTTCGACAATGAAGTTGAAGATTGGGTGACATATGTGGAACGTATTGAGGTGTACTGCAGGGCGAATGAAGTGCCAGATGCTAATAAAGCACTGGTTCTGTTAAATTCCATGGGTGCAAAAGCTTATGGGTTACTGCGAAATCTAATAACCCCAGAGAAGCCGGTAAACAAGAATTTTGAAAGCATAGTAGAAATTCTACAGGACCACTTAAACCCCACACCGCTGCTGATAGCAGAACGATTTAAGTTCCATAAAAGGAACCAACACAAAGACGAAAGCAATGCTGAGTACCTAACGGAACTGCACAAGCTATCGAAATACTGCCAGTTTGGAGCGGGACTAGCAGACACGTTAAGGGACAAGTTTGTGTGTGGGCTACAAAGTGAAGGAACCCAGAAACGGCTTCTATCAGAAAAGAACCTTACGCTGGACAAAGCTTTCAGTATGGCAGTATCACACGAAGCAGCCGCAAGGGGCGCTGCAGAGATACAACGGAGACCGCAAGAATATGGCACCAACGAAATGACCTATGGAACAGGGATGTGCTATCGCTGCGGCAGAACAACACATGACCAGAAAGATTGTTGGTTCAAGGACCAAGTGTGCAGACAGTGTGGGAAAGCAGGACACATAGCAAGAGTCTGCAGGCCTGGGAAGAAAACCAACAGTAAGAAATCTCCATAGGAGAAGTACAAAAAGGTACACCAGGTGATGGACAGTGGTTCAGACGAACAGAAAAGTGACACAGACTCCGGAAGCAAGGAGCTGGGTTGTCTGAAACTACATAATGTAACCGAAATGGAGGATCACCAGACTATCTGGGTTACACTCAAGATAGACGGAGTCCAAGTGGAAATGGAATTGGACACAGGGTCAGCTCTAACAGTCATAAATCAAAGAGACTACAAGCGGCTATTTTCACACATACCCTTGAAAGCTACAGAGATTGTCTTGAAGACGTACACGGGGCAAAAAGTCTACCCCAAATGAAAAATAAGGGTGAAAGTGACATATAAAGGTCAGGAAATACCTAAAATGGATATATATGTATTGCCAAATGGAGGACCACCACTGCTAGGACGTGAATGGATCCGGAAGATACATTTAGATTAGCATTCCATACAGGCACTGAAGGTGGAGGCCAAAAAGGATGACGACGTCACACCTGGACGACTGTCAAAAAATGCTAATTGACACAAAAGAAGTGTTCCAGGAGGGACTAGGAACACTAAAAGGAATAACAGCAACAATTAAAATAGAGGATAATGCAAGCCCAAAGTTTCTGAAGGCCAGACCAGTGCCTTATGCGATCAGATCAGTGGTTGAAGCAGAGCTGGAAGGGTTGGAACGTTCAGGAGTACTGTCCAAAGTGGACTGGAGCGAGTGTGCTACACCCATCATTCCTGTAATGAAGAGGTCGTTGAGTAATACGCCTGGGGAACCAAAGAAGGTCCGCATCTGTGGGGATTTTAAGGTGACAGTGAACCCAGTCCTTCACATGGTGCAATATCCGCTTCCACGAATTGAGGATATTTTCACCTCGCTATCTGGTGGTAAACGCTTCACTAAAATTGATCTAGCCCAGGCGTACTTGCAAATGGAGGTAGAAGAAGCTTCGAAACATTACCTTACGATCAACACCCATAAAGGTCTCTATCAATACAACCGGCTGGTGTTTGGAGTAGCCTCTGCTCCGGCTATCTGGCAAAGGACGATGGATCAGGTCCTGCAAGGGATTCCAGGGACCCAGTGTTATTTGGACGACATCTTGGTCACGGGCGAAAATGACGGTGATCACCTTGCTAACTTGGAGAAGGTGCTCGCCAGATTAAAGGAATATGGGCTACGAGCTAATCGCCACAAGTGCGAGTTTTTCCAGAAACAGATCTCGTATTGCGGCCATGTCATCGATGAAGAGGGGTTACATAAGTCCCCTGACAAGATTGAGGCAGTGGTCAAGGCTCCAGCACCGGAAAATGTGTCACAACTGAGGTCGTTCCTCAGGCTGGTAAACTATTACCACAAGTTCTTACCAAATTTGTCTACGGTATTACACCCGCTGAACACCCTACTGCAGACAGGGGTACCATGGAAGTGGGATGATGAACGTAGATGAGCTTTCCAGAAGTGTAAAGAATTGATCACATCAAAAGAGGTGTTGGCCCATTTCAACCCAGCACTACCAATTCATTTGGCATGTGATGCATCACCCTACGGCATTGGAGCGGTGCTGTCGCACAAATTCCCAGACGGGTTGGAGAGGCCAGTAGCCTTTGCGTCTCGGTCACTAACCTCAGCCGAGCACAACTATGCCCAGATTGACAGGGAGGCCCTCAGCCTAGTGTGGGGAGTAAAAAAATTCAACCGCTATCTGCATGGACAGAAGTTCACCTTACTGACTGACCACCAACCACTTGTCTCCATCTTTAATCCTAAGAAGGGTGTGCCAGTAATGACTGCACAGCGATTACAAAGATGGTCCCTGTTTCTAGGGGCGAATCAATATGAAATAGAATATAAAGGCACGAGACAGCATGGGAACGCTGATGGGCTATCGCGCCTGCCACTGCCTACTGTAGAGGAAGCACCAGCAGTGGACCCTATCGAGATATTTTATTCATCGATAATTGAACGATTGCCAGTAACAAACGCGGATATAGAGAAGGAAACCCGCAATGATCCGACGCTGTCACGGGTATATGAATTGATGGTGAGGGGATGGCCAACACATGGCGACTCACTGTTGCCAGCATTCTCATCCAGAAGAGAACAGCTGTCAGTATGCCAGGGGACAGTGATGTGTGGATCCAGAGTGGTGATTCCACCCAAGTTAAGGGAGAGAGTGCTAAATGAGCTACATGAAGGTCATCTGGGGGGAGTGAAAATGAAAAGCCTAGCTAGGGCTTATGTGTGGTGGCCGGGAATCGATCAACAAATCGAAGACCTAACTAAGAGCTGCTGAGGATGACAGAAGGTCCAAAATGCACCACCACATGCCCCTCTACACCCATGGGAGTGGCCCTCCTCTCCATGGCAACGGGTGCACATTGATTTCGCTGGTCCATTCATGGACTCAATGTTCTTAATAGCAGTGAATGCTCATTCAAAGTGGCCTGAGGTGAATAAGATGTCTTCAACCACTACAGAGAAAATGATTGCAGTCCTATGGACCATATTTGCCAGAAACGGTTTGCCAGAGCAGATCTGCTCTGATAATGGACCACAGTTTGTGTCCGATGAGTTCCAAAAATTCATGAAAAGGAATGGGGTAAGGCATTACACATCCGCCCCGTATCATCCAGCCACCAATGGATCGGCTGAGAGGTTCGTACAAACCTTTAAGAAGGTGATAAAGGCCATGTGCGACGAGGAAATTCCAATACATCATAAGATGGACAATTTTTTATTAGCCTACCGAAACGCGACACATGCAGTTACCAACCAAACCCCGGCCATGATGTTCTTTAACCGAAGGTTGAGATCTTGTCTGGACTTGCTCAGACCAAATGTGCGAAGAAATGTTGAGGACAAACAATTCCAGCACATCAACGAGAAGCTGACAAGGAGCTTCAATGTAGGGCAACCAGTCTTGGCCCGGGACTATCGAACAGAGAAGTGGCAACCCGGAACGATATGTACAAGGCAGGGGCCATTAATGTACACAGTGGATGTCGGGGAGAACATTGTGAGACGCCACGTTGATCAGATCTTAGCATCACAGGAATGCGTCAACCCCATGTCTCGAGTACCTGGGACTTCAGACCCAGTAGCAGTAGAACCCGATGAACTACCCGATGAAAGGGGTTCACAATCGCCTCTGCACCAAGAACAAGAACCTCCGGAAAGGCGCTATCCCGAAAGGGTCAGGAAGCCGCCCCAAAGACTGAATCTATAAATGGGCTTTTGTTATTGAATGTACATGTAAAAATGTAATTGTTCTTTGAATATTAAGGGGGTATTATTAATCTAAAAAGGGAGGAATTGTAGTGTGTGTGCTTTAAGTCAGAACTACTTTTTACAGCTCCTGTATACTGTAGTACCGGCAGTGACCACACCGGTATATAAGCTGTGCGCATGCCTCTGTACCCCAGTCTAGAGATTACCCTCCTCCAGTAAAGACCTGTTATTTGTTTATGTACAGCATCCGTGTAATTATTTATCCACTGAACCACGGATCCAACAATGTACATGCACACCAAGGTCCCTCTGATCCTCTATCTTTCCTAGGGTCCTACCATTCATTGTGTATTCCCTTGCCTTGTTAGTCCCTCCAAAATGCATCACCTCACACTTTTCAGGGTTAAATTCCATTTGCCACTGTTCCGCACATCTGACCAACCCATCTATATCGTCCTGCAGACTGAGGCTACACTCCTCGCTATTTACCACCCCACCAATTTTCGTGTCATCTGCGAACGTACTGATCATACCTTTTACATTCACATCCAAATCATTAATATAGACCACAAACAGCAAGGGACCCAGCACCGATCCCTACGGTACCCCACTGGACACAGGCTTCCCGTCACAAAAACAACCTTCGACCATCACCCTCTGCCTTCTGCCACTAAGCCAGTTTTGGATCCAATGTGCCATGGCACCCTGGTTCCCATGGGCTCTTACCTTCTTGATCAGTCTCCTATGCGGGACTTTATCGAAAGCCTTACTGAAATCCATGTATACCACATCCACTGCACTACCCTCATCCACACAACTAGTCACCCCCTCGAAAAATTCAATCAAATTGGTCAGACATGATCTTCCCTTGACAAAGCCATGCTGACTATTCCTGATTAATCCCTGCCTCTCCAAGTGGAGACTAATTCTGTCCCTCAGAATTTTTTCCAATAATTTCCCTACCACTGATGTTAGGCTCACTGGCCTGTAATTCCCTGGTTTATCCCTACTACCCTTCTTGAATAATGGTACTACATTACATAGAAACATAGAAGATAGGAGCAGGAGTAGGCCATTCAGCCCTTCGAGCCTGCTCCACCATTCAATGAGATCATGGCTGATCATCCAAATTCAGTACCCTGTCCTTGCCTTCTCCCCATATCCCCTGATCCCTTTAGCTTTAAGAAATATATCCAACTCTTTCTTGAATATATTTAATGAACTGGCCTCCACCACCCTCTGTGGCAAAGAATTCCACAGGTTCACCACTCTCTGGATGAAGAAATTCCTCCTCATTTCAGTCCTAAATGTCCTACCCCTTATCCTTAGACTATGACCCGTGGTTCTGGACTCCCCGACCATCGGGAACATCCTTCCAGCATCTAGTCTGTCCAGGCCTGACAGAATTTTATAGGTTTCAATGAGATCCCCTCTCAATCTTCTAAACTCCAGTGAGTATAAGCCCAATCGACACAATCTCTCCTCATACGTCATTCCTGCCATCCCAGGTATCAGCCTGGTGAATCTTTGTTGCACTCCTTCCATGGCAAGTACGTCCTTCCTCAGATAAGGCGACCAAAACTGCACACAATACTCGAGGTGCGGTCTCACCAAGGCCCTGTACAACTGTAGCAAGACATCCTTGTTCCTGTACTCGAACCCTCTTGATACGAAGGCCAACATACCATTTGCCTTCTTAACTGCCTGCTGCACCTGCATGCTTACCTTCAGCAACTGGTGCACAAGAACACCCAGGTCTCTTTGCACTTCCCCTTCTCCCAATCTATTGCCTCTGGCACATCCCCTGTGGCCAGAGAGGTTCTGAAAATTTGTGTCAGAGCCCCTGCAATCTCCTCCTTTGCCTCACACAGCAGCCTGGGATACATTTCGTCCGGGCCTGGGGATTTATCCACTTTTAAGCCTGCTAAAACCGCTAGTACCTCCTCCCTCTCGATGCTAATATGTTCAAGTATATCACAGTCCTCCTGCCCGATTTCTATGTCTACATCGTCCTTCTCCATAGTGAACACAGATGCAAAAAATTCATTTAAAACCCCACCTACATCTTCTGGCTCCACACACAGATTGCCACTTTGGTCCCTAATGGGACCTATTCTTTCCCTGGTTATCCTCTTGCCCTTAATATACTTATAAAGCACCTTAGGATTTTCCTTTATTTTGCTCGCCAGTGTTATTTCATGGCCCCTCCTCGCTCTCCTAATTTCTTTTTTAAATATCCCCCTGCACTTTTTATACTCCTCTAGGGCTTCCTCTGCCTTTAGTCCCTTGTATCTGCCAAAAGCCCCCCATTTTTTCCTAATCCATTCTCGTATATCCCTTGACATCCAAGGTTCCCTGGGCTTGTTGGTCCCACCCTTGACCTTTACAGGAACATGTTGCCATTGTACTCTCTCAATTTCCTTTCTGAAAGACTCCCATTGCTCCGATGTGGATTTTCCTACAAGTAGCTGATCCCAGTCCACTTTGGCCAGATCCTGCCTTATCATATTAAAATCGGCCTTCCCCCAATTTAGAACATTTATTTCCGGTCCATCTCTGTCCTTTTTCCATGACTACCTTAAATCTCACCGAATTATGGTCATTGTCACCAAAGTGCTCACCTACTAACACTTCTACCACTTGCCCAGCCACATTCCCTAGAATTAGGTCCAGTACCACCGCCTCTCTTGTAGGACTTTCTACATGCTGGCTCAAAAAGCTCTCCTGGATGCACTTTAAGGATTCTGCACCCTCTGAGCCTTTCACACTCTGACTATCCCAGTTAATATTGGGGAAGTTGAAATCCCCCACTATTATTACCCTATTATTTGCACACTTCTCTGAGGTTTGCCGACATATCTGTTCCTCTATCTCCCCCTGACTGTTTGGGGGCCTATAGTACACTCCCAGCAAAGTACTTGCCCCCTTTTTCTTTTTAAGTTCTACCCATATGGCCTCATTAGAGGAACCTGTTAATATATCATCCCTCCTTACAGCAGTAATTGACTCCTTAATTAATATTGCAACACCCCCTCCTTTTTACCCCCCCCCCCGCCCACCCGTCTCGCCTGAAGATTCTATACCCCGGAATATTGAGCTGCCAGTCTTGCCCCTCCCTCAACCATGTCTCCGTGATAGCAACAATATCTTACTCCCATGTGTTCATCAACATCTTCAGTTCATCCACCTTATTCGCAAGACACCTTGCATTAAAATAAATGCCATCCAGCCTTGCCCTACTCCCTTGTGCCGTTACATATTTGCTCTGCCTTCCAAGCTGACTTGCTTTTTCCTCTATATTTGGCTGTACATCACCCCCTATTATAGCTCCACTCTGTACCCCATCCCCCTGCCAAGTTAGTTTAAACCCCCCCCAACAGTGCTAGCCAACCTCCCCGCAAGGATATTTGTCCCATTCTGGTTCAGGTGCAACCCGTCCGACTTGTACAAGTCCCACCTTCCCCAGAAGCAGACCCAGTGATCGAGGAAACTAAAACCCTCCCTCCTGCACCAACTCTTTAGGCACGCATTCATCTGCTCTATCCTTCTATTCCTATACTCATTAGCATGTGGCACCAGGAGTAATCCAGATATTACAGCCTTTGAGGCCCTGCTCTGTAATCTGCTACCTAGCTCCCTAAATTCTTGCTGCAGGACCTCATCCCTCTTCCTACCCATGTCATTGGACCCAATGTGAACCACGACCTCTGACTGTTCACCCTCCCCCTTCAGAATGCCCTGCAGCCGTTCAGTGACATCCTTGACCCTGGCACCAGGGAGGCAACAAACCATCCTGGATTCACGTCTACGGCCACAGAAACGCCTATCTGTTCCCCTTATGATAGAATCCCCTGCCACTATTGCTCTCCCACTCTTTTTCCTCCCTTCCTGAGCAGCAGAAGCACCCCCGGTGCCAGGAAGTTGGCTGCTGCTGCCTTCTCCTGGTAAGTCATCCCCCTCAACAGTATCCAAATCGGTATACCTGTTTGAGAGGGGGATGGCCACAGGGGTCCCCTGCACTACCTGCCTGCTTCTACTGCTCCGCCTGATAGTCACCCATTTCCCTTCTGCCTGTGCAGCCCTTACCTGCGGTGTGACCAACTCACTAAACGTGTTATCCATGACCCTCTCAGCATCGCGAATGCTCCAAAACTCATCCATCCGCAGCTCCAGCGCCTCAATGCGGTCTGCTAGTAGCTGCAGCTGGATACATTTCCGGCACACATGGTCATCAGGGACACCGGCAGCGTCCCTGATTTCCCACAAAGCGCAGGAGCATAACACGGGGCTGGGCTGTCCTGACATGACTTACCCTTCAATTAATTGCAAGTAAATTAAACAAATGAATCCCACCAATTTCACTACAGTTAAATGATATAATTAAGGACCCTGGTTTACAAACTGTCCCCGCTACACGACAGAGACCTTAAAAACTATAAATCACAGAATTAAAGTTTTAAAAAGAGAGAAATACTCCAACCAATCACTTACCTGTTTTGTGATGATGTCACACCTCGATTACTTTTTACTTCTCTCCTTCCCTGAGATTGGAGATTGGTGAGGCCTACCTGAGCCTCTGGGGCCTTTTGTAGTCGCTCCGCCGCTCCGAGATTCCTCCCGCTGCTGCCACTGCCGCACTGAGGCCTACCTGAGCCTCTAGGGCCTTTTGTAGTCACTCCGCCGCTCTGAGATTCCTCCTGCCGCTGCCGCTGCCACACTGAGCCCTACCTGAGCCTCTGGGGCCTTTTGTAGTTGCTCCTCCGCTCTGAGACTCCTCCCACCGCTGACGAACTGAGGCCTACCTGAGCCTCTGGGGTCTTTTGTAGTAGCTCCTCCGTTCTGAGACTGCTCCCGCTGCCGCCGCTAACGCACTGAGGCCTACCTGAGCCTCTGGGGTCTTTTGTAGTCGGTCCTCCGCTCTGAGACTCCTCCCGCCACCGCCGCTGACGCACTGAGGCCTACCTGAGCCTCTGGGGCATTTTGTAGTCGCTCCTCCGCTCCGAGACACCTCCCGCCACCGCCGCTGATGCACTGAGGCCTACCTGAGCCTCTGGGGCCTTTTGTAGTCGCTCCTCCACTCTGGTACTTTACCCTGTAACATTACACTCACGTACATTACCCTGTAACATTACACTCTGGTATTTTACCCTGTAACATTACACTCTTGTACTTTACCCTGTAACATTACACTCTGGTACTTTACCCTGTAACATTACACTCTGGTACTTTACCCTGTAACATTACACTCTGGTACTTTACCTTGTAATATTACACTCTAGTACTTTACCTTGTAACATTACACTCTGGTACTTTACCCTGTAACATTGCACTCTGGTACTTTACCCTGTAAAATTACACACTGGTTCTTTACCCTGTGACATTACACTCTGGTACTTTACCCTGTAACATTACACTCTGTTACTTTACCCTGTAATATTACACTCTGGTACTTTACCCTGTAATATTACACTCTGGTACTTTACCCTGTAACATTGCACTCAGGCACTTTAACCTGTAATATTACACTCTGGTACTTTACCCTATAACATTACACTCTGGTACTTTAACCTGTAATTTTACACTCTGGTACTTCACCGTGTAACATTACACTCTGGTACTTTACCCTGTAATATTACACTCTGGTACTTTACCCTGTAACATTACACTCTGGTACTTTACCCTGTGTGGCGGTACCACTGGTTGTCCCTTACTAACTATGTACATAATTCACTTTAACCTAACTAGTTTGTATGTAACTTACCTGTTTGGGCCGTTGCCCCTTTAACTTACCTGTTGGGCCACTGCCCCTTTAAGAGGCGACCTAACGCGCTGACGTCACGCATCACATGACGCACATGCGCCGGCCACGGGCCCGGCTCGGCCTTCCATGGTGGCCGCCGGCACAGCCTGGCCTACCGCAACTTCGGCTTCATCGGCCAGCCGACATGAGCAACGCGATCTCCCGCTTCCGTGGCAAGCGCCGGCCCAGCTCGGCCTCCAGCTCCCGCTCCCGCACTCGCGACTTCTGCCTCAACGGCCAGCCTCAGTGCCGGGTAAACGCGCCGACGTATCAGCGTGGGTCATGTGACCGCCCCAAGCACGGCCGAATGCGCTAACGTCATGATGCGGTTACATGACACCCGAAGCGCGAGAAAACACAGCCGAGCGTGATGACACCATCACGCTCCCCACAGGACTGCGGACTCAGTCCTCATGGCGTCCCCGCTGGGGAAATACCTACTTCACAGTGCTCCTGCATCCAGCTGCCTTACCTGCTGGATTTCGTCTGTTCTTCTAAATAAACAACTTCTAGATTGTTCTCCTGAAGTCGAACTCGATTATTTAGTAGGCATTTGTCCAATACCTGCTGAGGTAAACCCAAATTCCTACAATTGGTGACCCAACGACGTGAGTACGGGAGCTCATCAATTCCTACACTACAATTGGTGGCCCCGTATCCGTGAACGATTTTCACGGAAGCAACGCGCAGCCCGAACCTCGTCTTCACAGAAGACGACCGACGAACAGCCGATGAACACCAATTCCTACATTGGCGACCCCGCCTTTGCAAATGTATTCGCAAAGGAAGCGCAGCCTGGAGGTTATCCCAGTTTTCACGGACAAAACGCAGCCGGACCCCGATTTTTGTGAACAATTTTGACAAAAGAAGCACGCCATGGAAGCACCAGCCGTTCCGCTGTCGCTACCGCAACTCAGGGAGAAACAACCGCCCTCGTGCTTTGTAAAGGTAGAAGCCCTGTTTGCCAAGAACATCGATGCGTCGCAGACCACGCACTTGCTTACGGTCTCTGTATTTGACTTTTCAACCGCCACGCGGGTCGTCCGCCTCTACGTCCAACGCAACAGCAAGTATAAATCTCTCCAAGCGCGAGGTACAGCATGTTCGGGCCCACAAGATCGGAGCGTGCCTTGCGGGGATACCACGAGGACTCACCCCCACGAACCACGAGGACGCACGCCTCGCAAACCACGAGGACCCATCCCTCGTGAAACACGAAGACTCATGGCCCGCCGACGACGCACCAGCCCGTCAGCCTGCTGGTTGTGTTACCTACCACACTTTTCGGCGAGACAAGAAGCATGCCGCCCTCCCGACTGTTTTGTTCTATAGCAAGAACAACTACAAGTGTTGCCGCCCTCCAGGCAGAGTTTACCCCTACCGCACACAACATCAACCTGGACCGTTGCCGCCCTTTCTCCAGTTTTCTCCTTAACAAACGCAAACATCTACTGACGCTGCAAACATCGAGGACGGGTCCACCGGGCATCCTGCTGCCGCGATCAGCCACGTGAAAGTTGCTGTCCTCACCGATCACTGATCAACGCGGCAACTTTTCACCCTCCATTGTGTTGGCGTCGTAGTACTATGGCATGCACCGTTCCGTGCGTTCCAGCCTCCTGAGGAGTTCGCTCACCTGTCGGCGACTTCACCGACCTCGCCTGTCAAGTCCTTCTGGATCGCTCATTTGGCGTTCTTGCAGAGTTCGTCAGAACAAGGACTTGTTTCAATATCAACGGAGACATCGCCTGCGTCCGCCCAACCTGCCCGTCACTCTGACAAGGCCTGCTGTTTCGCACGTCTCCACGGTCCTTCACCTGACGGATATGTTTTATTCGCCATGACGCGCGTAAGGATCCGCTTATGACCAGCATCTTCAGAACTGGCCCGCCATGTCGAGACAGCACGCCCGCCGAGACCACTAGCTCGCCAGGCCATCTCATCTTTGGACTTTCGTTAAAGCGAATTCTGGAGGGGCGCATGTGGCGGTACCACCAGTTGTCCCTTACTAACTACGTACATAATTCACTTTAACCTAACGAGTTTGTATGTAACTTACCTATTTGGGCCGTTGCCCCTTTAACTTACCTGTTGGGCCGTTGCCACTTTAAGAGGCGACCTAACGCGCTGACGTCACGCATCACGTGACGCACGTGCGCCGGCCACATGCCCGGCTTGACCTTCCATGGTGTCCGCTGGCACAGCCCAGCCTACCACGACTTCGGCCGCATCGGCATAAGCAACGCGATCTCCCGCTTCCGCGGCAAGCGCCGGCCCAGCTCGGCCTCCAGCTCCCGCTCCTGCGCTCGCGACTTCGGCCGCAGCGGCCAGCCTGAGTGCCGGGTAAACGCGCCGATGTATCGGCGCGGGCCACGTGACTGCCCCAAGCACGGGCGAACGCGCTAACATCACGACACGGTCACATGACACCCGAAGCGTGGGAAAACACAGCCGAGCGTGATGACATCATCACGCTCTCCACAGGACTGCGGACTCAGTCCTCGTGGCGTCCCCGCTGGGGAAAGACCTACTTCACAGTGCTCCTGCATCCAGCCGCCTTACCTGCTGGATTTCGTCTGTTCTTGTAAATAAACAACTTCTAGATTGTTCTCCTGAAGTCGAACTCGATTATTTAGTCGGCACTCGTCCAATACCTGCTGAGGTCAACCCAAATTCCTACACCTGTAACATTACACTCTGGTACTTTACCCTGTAACATTACACTCTGCTACTTTACCCTGTAACATTACACTCTGCTACTTTACCCTGTAATATTATACTCTGGTACTTTACCCTGTAATATTACACTCTGGTACTTTACCCTGTAACATTACACTCTGATACTTTACCCTGTAACATTACACTCTGGTACTTTACCCTGTAACATTACACTCTGGTACTTTACCCTGTAACAGTACACTCTACTACTTTATCCTGTAACATTACACTCTGGTACTTTACCCTGCAATATTACACTCTGGTACTTTACTCTGTAACATTACACTCTGCTACTTTACCCTGTAACAATACACTCTGGTACTTTACCCTGTAACATTACACTCTGGTTCTTAACCCTGTAATATTATATTCTGGTACTTTACCCTGTAACATTGAACTCTGGTACTTTACTCTGTAACATTACACTCTGGTACTTTACCCTGTAATACTACACTCTGGTACTTTACCCTGTAATATTACACTCTGGTACTTTACCCTGTAACATTGCACTCAGGCACTTTAACCTGTAATATTACACTCTGGTACTTTACCCTATAACATTACACTCTGGTACTTTACCCTGTAATTTTACACTCTGGTACTTCACCGTGTAACATTACACTCTGGTACTTTACCCTGTAATATTACACTCTGGTACTTTACCCTGTAACATTACACTCTGCTACTTTACCCTGTAACATTACGCTCTGGTACTTTACCCTGTAAAATTACACTCTGCGACTTTACCCTGTAACATTACACTCTGGTACTTTACCCTGTAACATTACACTCTGGTACTTTACCCTGTAACATTACACTCTGGTACTTTAGCCTGTAACATTACACTCTGGTACTTAACCCTTTAACATTACACTCTGGTTCTTAACCCTGTAATATTATATTCTGGTACTTTACTCTGTAACATTACACTCTGCTACTTTACCCTGTAACAATACACTCTGGTACTTAACCCTTTAACATTACACTCTGGTACTTTACCCTGTAACATTACATTCTGGTACTTTACCCTGTAACATTACACTCTGGTACTTTACCCTGTAACATTACACTCTGGTACTTTACCCTGAAACATTACACTCTGCTACTTTACCCTGTAACATTACATTCTGGTACTTTACCCTGTAACATTACATTCTGGTACTTTACCCTGTAACATTACACTCTGGTACTTTACCCTGTAACATCACACTCTGGTACTTTACCCTGTAACATTACACTCTGGCACTTTACCCTGTAACATTACACCCTGGTTCTTTACCCTGTAATATTACATTAGACTCATAATCATAGAGTTATCCAGCACAGAAAGAGGCCCTTCGGCCCATCGTGTCTGCGCCGACCATCAATCCCTGTCCAGTCTAATCCCATTTTCCAGCATTTAGTCCATAGCCTTGTATGCAATGGCATTTCAAGTGCTCATCCAAATGCTTCTTGAATGTTATGAGGGTTCCTGCCTCTACCACCCTTTCAGGCAGTGAGTTCCAGATTCCAACCACCTTCTGGGTGAGAAAGTTCCTCCTCAAATCCCCTCCAAACCTCCTGCCCCTTTCCTTGAATCTATGCCCCCTTGTTATTGACCCCCCTACTAAGGGGAAAAGTTCCTCTTTATCTACCCTATCTATGCCCCTCATCATTTTGTACACCACAATCAGGACCCCCCCTCAGTCTTCTTTGCTTCAAGGAAAACAACCCCAGCCTGTTTAGTCTTTCTTCATAGCTGAGGCGCTCCATCCCAGGTAACATCCTGGTGAATCTTCTCTGCACCCTCTCCAAAGCAATCACATCCTTCCTATAGTGAGGCAACCAGAACTGCACACAGTACTCCAGCTGTGGCCTCACCAGCATTTTGTACAGCTCCATCATAACCTCGCTGCTGTTATATTCTATGCCTCGGCTAATGAAGGCAAGTATCCCATATGCCTTTTTAACCAACTTATCTACCTGTTCCGCTGCCTTCAGGGATTTATGTACATGTACACCAAGGTCCCTCTGACCCTCTGTACTTCCTGGGGTCCTACCACTCATTGTGTATTCCCTTGCCTTATTTGTCCATCCAAAATGCATCACCTCACACTTTTCAGGGTTAAATTCCATTTGCCACTTTTCCGCCCATCTGACCAAATATTTATATTGTCCTGTAGCCTGAGGCTTTCCTCCTCGCAATTTACCACCCCACCAATTTTCGTGTCATCTGCAAACTTACTGATCGTACCTTTTACATTATCATCCAAATCATTTATGTAGATCACAAACATAATGTTTGTGATCCACTGGTACTTTACCCTGTAACATAACACTCTGGTACTTTACCCTGTAACATTACACTCTGGTACTTTACCCTGCAACATTGCACTCTGGTACTTTACCCTGTAACATTACACTCTGGTACTTTACACTGTAACATTGCACTCTGGTACTTTACCCTGTAATATTACACTCTGGTACTTTACCCTGTAATATTACACTCTGGTACTTTACGCTGTAACATTACACTCTGCTACTTTACCCTGTAACAATACACTCTGGTACTTTACCCTGTAACATTACACTCTGGTTCTTAACCCTGTAATATTATATTCTGGTACTTTACTCTGTAACATTACACTCTGCTACTTTACCCTGTAACAATACACTCTGGTACTTTACCCTTTAAAATTACACTCTGGTACTTTACCCTGCAACATTACACTCTGGTACTTTACCCTGAAACATTACACTCTGGTACTTTACCCTGTAACATTACATTCTGGTACTTTACTCTGTAACATTACACTCTGGTACTTTACCCTGTAACAATACACTCTGGTACTTTACCCTTTAACATTGCACTCTGGTACTTTACCCTGTAACATTACATTCTGGTACTTTACCCAGTAACATTACACTCTGGTACTTTACCCTGTAACAATACACTCTGGTGCTTTACCCTGAAACATTACACTCTGGTACTTTACCCTGTAACATTACACTCTGTTACTTTACCCTGTAACATTACACTCTGGTACTTTACCCTGTAACATTACACTCTGGTACTTTACCCTGTAACATTACACTCTGGTGCTTTACCCTGTAACATTACATTCTGGTACTTTACCCAGTAACATTACACTCTGGTACTTTACCCTGTAACAATACACTCTGGTGCTTTACCCTGAAACATTACACTCTGGTACTTTACCCTGTAACATTACACTCTGGTACTTTACCCTGTAACATTACACTCTGGTACTTTACCCTGTAACATTACACTCTGGTACCTTACCCTGTAACATTACACTCTGGTGCTTTACCCTGTAACATTACATTCTGGTACTTTACCCTGTAACATTACACTCTGGTGCTTTACCCTGTAACAATACACTCTGGTGCTTTACCCTGAAACATTACACTCTGGTACTTTACCCTGTAACATTACACTCTGGTACTTTACCCTGTAACAATACACTCTGGTGCTTTACCCTGTAACATTACATTCTGGTACTTTACTCTGTAACATTACACTCTGGTGCTTTACCCTGAAACATTACACTCTGGTACTTTACCCTGTAACAATACACTCTGGTGCTTTACCCTGTAACATTACACTCTGGTACTTTACTCTGTAACATTACACTCTGGTACTTTACACTGTAACATTACATTCTGGTACTTTACTCTGTAACATTACACTCTGGTACTTTACCCTGTAACAATACACTCTGGTACTTTACCCTGTAACATTACATTCTGGTACTTTACTCTGTAACATTACACTCTGGTACTTTACCCTGTAACATTACACTCTGGTGCTTTACCCTGTAACATTACATTCTGGTACTTTACTCTGTAACATTACACTCTGGTACTTTACCCTGTAACAATACACTCTGGTACTTTACCCTGTAACATTACACTCTGGTACTTTACTCTGTAACATTACACTCTGGTACTTTACCCTGTAACATTACACTCTGGTGCTTTACCCTGTAACATTACATTCTGGTACTTTACCCTGTAACATTACACTCTGGTACTTTACCCTGTAACAATACACTCTTGTACTTTACCCTGTAACATTACATTCTGGTACTTTACTCTGTAACATTACACTCTGGTACTTTACTCTGTAACATTACACTCTGGTACTTTACCCTGTACCAATACACTCTGGTACTTTACCCTGTAACAATACACTCTGGTACTTTACCCTGAAACATTACACTCTGGTACTTTACCCTTTAACATTACATTCTGGTACTTTACCCTGTAATATTACACTCTGGTACTTTACCCTGTAACATTACACTCTGGTACTTTACCCTTTAACATTACATTCTGGTACTTTACCCTGTAACATTACACTCTGGTACTTTACTCTGTAACATTACACTCTGGTACTTTACCCTGTAACATTACACTCTGGTACTTTACCCTGTAACATTACACTCTGGTACTTTACCCTGTAACATTACACTCTGGTACTTTACCCTGTAACATTACACTCTGGTACTTTACCCTGTAACATTACACTCTGGTACTTTACTCTGTAACATTACACTCTGGTACTTTACCCTGTAACATTACATTCTGGTACTTTACCCTGTAACATTACACTCTGGTACTTTACTCTGTAACATTACACTTTGGTACTTTACTCTGTAACATTACACTCTGGTACTTTACTCTGTAACATTACACTCTGGTACTTTACCCTGTAACATTACATTCTGGTACTTTACCCTGTAACATTACATTCTGGTACTTTACCCTGTAACATTACACTCTGGTGCTTTACCCTGTAACATTACATTCTGGTACTTTACCCAGTAACATTACACTCTGGTACTTTACCCTGTAACATTGCACTCTGGTGCTTTACCCTGTAACATTACATTCTGGTACTTTACCCTGTAACATTTCACTCTGGTGCTTTACCCTGAAACATTACACTCTGGTACTTTACCCTGTAATATTACATTCTGGTACTTTACACTGTAACATTACATTCTGGTACTTTACCCTGTAATATTACATTCTGGTACTTTACACTGTAACATTACATTCTGGTACTTTACCCTGTAACATTACACTCTGGTACTTTACCCTGTAACATTACACTCTGGTACTTTACCCTGTAACATTACACTCTGGTACTTTACCCTGTAACATTACACTCTGGTACTTTACCCTGTAACATTACACTTTGGTGCTTTACCCTGTAACATTACACTCTGGTACTTTACCCTGTAATATTACATTGGAGTCATAGTCATAGAGTTATCCAGCACAGAAAGAGGCCCTTCGGCCCATCGTGTCTGCGCCGACCATCAATCCCTGTCCAGTCTAATCCCATTTTCCAGCATTTAGTCCATAGCCTTGTATGCAATGGCATTTCAAGTGCTCATCCAAATGCTCCTTGAATGTTATGAGGGTTCCTGCCTCTACCACCCTTTCAGGCAGTGAGTTCCAGATTCCAACCACCTTCTGGGTGAAAAAGTTCCTCCTCAAATCCCCTCCAAACCTCCTGCCCCTTTCCTTGAATCTATGCCCCCTTGTTATTGACCCCCCTACTAAGGGGAAAAGTTCCTCTTTATCTACCCTATCTATGTCCCTCATCATTTTGTACACCTCAATCAGGTCCCCCCCTCAGTCTTCTTTTCTCCAAGGAAAACAACCCCAGCCTGTTTAGTCTTTCTTCATAGCTGAGGCGCTCCATCCCAGGTAACATCCTGGTGAATCTTCTCTGCACCCTCTCCAAAGCAATCGCATCCTTCCTATAGTGAGGCAACCAGAACTGCACACAGTACTCCAGCTGTGGCCTCACCAGCATTTTGTACAGCTCCATCATAACCGCCCTGCTCTTATATTCTATGCCTCGGCTAATGAAGGCATGTATCCCATATGCCTTTTGAACCACCTTATCTACCTGTTCCGCTGCCTTCAGGGATCTATGTACATGTACACCAAGGTCCCTCTGACCCTCTGTACTTCCTAGGGTCCTACCACTCATTGTGTATTCCCTTGCCTTATTTGTCCGTCCAAAATGCATCACCTCGCACTTTTCAGGGTTAAATTCCATTTGCCACTTCTCCGCCCATCTGACCAACCCATTTATATCGTCCTGTAGCCTGAGGCTTTCCTCCTCGCAATTTACCACCCCACCAATTTTCGTGTCATCTGCAAACTTACTGATCGTACCTTTTACATTCTCATCCAAATCATTTATGTAGATCACAAACATAATGTTTGTGATCTATTGGTACTTTACCCTGTAACATAACACTCTGGTACTTTACCCTGTAACATTACACTCTGGTACTTTACCCTGTAATATTACACTCTGGTACTTTACCCTGTAACATTACATTCTGGTACTTTACCCTATAACATTACACCCTGGTATTTTACCCTGTAACATTACACTCTGGTACTTTACCCTGTAACATTACATTCTGATACTTTACCCTGTAACATTACACTCTGTTACTTTACCCTGTAATATTACACTCTGGTATTTTACCCTGTAACATTACACTCTGGTATTTTACCCTGTAACATTACACTCTGGTACTTTACCCTGTAATATTACACTCTGGTACTTTACCCTGTAACATTACACTCTGGTACTTTACCCTGTAACATTACACTCTGGTATTTTACCCTGTAACATTACACTCTGGTACTTTACCCTGTAACATTACACTCTGGTACTTTACCCTGTAACATTACACTCTGGTACTTTACCCTGTAACATTACACTCTGGTACTTTACCCTGTAACATTACACTCTGGTACTTTACCCTGTAACATTACACTCTGGTACTTTACTCTGTAACATTACACTCTGGTGCTTTACCCTGTAATATTACACTCTGGTATTTTACCCTGTAACATTACACTCTGGTACTTTACCCTGTAATATTACACTCTGGTACTTTACCCTGTAACATTACACTCTGGTATTTTACCCTGTAACATTACACTCTGGTACTTTACCCTGTAATATTACACTCTGGTACTTTACCCTGTAACATTACACTCTGGTACTTTACCCTGTAACATTACACTCTGGTATTTTACCCTGTAACATTACACTCTGGTACTTTACCCTGTAATATTACACTCTGGTACTTTACCCTGTAACATTACACTCTGGTACTTTACCCTGTAACATTACACTCTGGTACTTTACTCTGTAACATTACACTCTGGTGCTTTACCCTGTAATATTACACTCTGGTATTTTACCCTGTAACATTACACTCTGGTACATTACCCTGTAACATTACACTCTGGTACTTTACCCTGTAACATTACACTTTGGTACTTTACCTTTTAAGATTGAGCTGTTTTAATATGTGTTGGTTCTTTTAACCTCTTTCCTTTTGAGATGGTTAATGTGCATTTTTGGTGCTGTGAACATAAATAAAGATTGCATTCTCTCAGTGCCTGAATGTGAAAACAGCTCGTCTCCTGCTTATGGATGGATTTTAGCAAAGTTTGTGCAGAATGAGGCCATTCAGCACATCAAGTCTGCACTGCCTCTTTTGAAGAGCAATCCGGTTAGTTCCACTCCCCCGCTCTTACCGATATCCCTGCAAATTTTTCTCATTCAAGTATTTATCCAATTCCCTTTTGATGGCTACTGTTGAATCTTTATCTACCACCCTATCAGGCAGTGAATTGCAAATCCTAACCACTCGCTGCGTAAAGAAGTGTTTCCTCATGTTATAAGGGGATGGGATTGGGGGCTGGGTGTGGGATTGGGGGCTGGGAATGGGATTGGGGTCTGGGAATGGGATTGGGGTCTGGTGGGGGATTGGGGCTGGGGGTGGGATTGGGGGCTGGGGATGGGATTGGGGGCTGGGGGTGGGATTGGGGGCTGGGGGTGGGATTGCGGGCTGGGGGTGGGATTGAGGGCTGGGGTGGGATTGGGGGCTGGGGATGGGATTGGGGGCTGGGGATGGGATTGGGGGCTGGTGGGGGATTGGGGGCTGGGGATGGGGTTTGGGAGCTGGGGTTTGGGGGCTGGGGGGAGTGGGGGCTGGGGATGGGATTGGGGGCTGGGGTTGGGATTGGGGGCTGGAGGGGGATTGGGGGATGGGGATGGGGGGCTGGGGGTTTTGGGGGCTGCAATTGGGGCCTGGGGTTTGGGGGCTGTGGGGATTGGAGATGGGGTTTGGGGGACTGGAGGGGGATTGGGGGATGGGGATGGGGCGCTGGGGGTTTAGGGGCTGGTGGGGATTGCGGGGCTGGTGGGATTGGGGGCTGGGGGGCTGGGGCCTGTGATTGGGGGCTGGGGATTAGGGGCTGGGGTTTGGGGGCTGGGGGGATTGGGGATGGGGTTTGGGAGCTGGGATTGGGTGCTGGGGATGGGATTGTAGTTGGAGCTGATTACAAGACCAGGAAGTACCTGCTCAGTCCATACATGTAGCAAGAACATTTTTCGGACAGTTTGGGATACTTGCCAGGTACGTACTGGAAATGATGGGAAGTGACAGATGGCATCATGGAAGGCAGAAGGAAGGTGATCCACTGGGTGCCCTTTGCTGGGGTTGATGATCAGAATGTGTAGCGAGGGGTGAAATCCACCAACGCATTCACCAGCCCAGAAAATCCATGGCTAACTTTCAAAGTCAAATTGTTGAAAACAATGTTGAACTTTGTGAAACTTTATGAGGACTGCGCAGCTTGTAGGTGCCAAAGGTTAACAAAACACTGAGCAGCAAGTGTCCATGGACAACAGTGAAGAGGATTCCATAGTTAAGCCATGGCCTGCTCCCGGCAGCAAGATGGGAAGGAAACATACACAAATTCAGGAAACGTACATTTCCCACACAACGTTTTCCCAGCTGCTGCATGTATATACTGGGCAAACAAATAGGGAATCGAGGAGTAAGTTCCGTCTCCTGCCCTGCAGTGGGACATGAATCTGTGATCGGGTGATACCAGACATCGATTCTTCCACCACATTCCATCAGGTGTAGATGCAGAAAGGATGTTCCCGATGGTTGGGGAGTCCAGAACCAGGGGTCACAGTCTAAGGATAAGGGGCAAGCCATTTAGGACTGAGATTAGGAGGAATTTCTTCACCCAGAGAGTGGTGAACCTGTGGAATTCTCTACCACAGAAGGCAGTAGAGGCCCATTCATTAAATATATTCAAGAAGGAGTTAGATATATTTCTTAAGGCTAAAGGGATCAAGGGATATGGGGAGAAGGCAGGGACCGGGTACTGAATTTGAATGATCAGCCATGATCTCATTGAATGGCAGAGCAGACTCAAGGGCCGAATGGCCTACTCCTGCTCCTATCTTCTATGTTTCTATGTGTCAGGGAGTGTGGGGATGGAACTTACATTCAGATGCAAAAGAGAGTGCTTCACAGCTTGTGGTGTCTCATATCTCTAATACAATTACAGTAATGTAACTATTTATTGAATAAAATAATAACAACAGCTAGTGTAATAGGTACTTACAGAACTTGGCGTGAAAGAGGACAAACAATCCTAGACTGCATACATAGAGCGTCACAGACTGAATGATTTTTACAGATAGTCCTTGGTTTGGAAATTGGCAATATTTAACTGTGGGCACAAGTACAACACTCTCAGTTACAGATCAAAGGACAATCCGATGAACATCAGTGTGATACACATACTGTAATCTGATGGCTCCATAAACAAACACCTTAGGGTTTAACTGATGGAGCGCCTAAAACTGAAGCAAATACAAGATTCAATAGGATAGCACATACACCAGCTGTTTCATTGGATTTCACATTGCATGGTATCTCTCCAAAACCAGATCAGGAAACTAACCCGATCACCAGATCAGGAAGCTAAACCCAACACCAGATCAGGAAACAATCCCCAACACCAGATCAGGAAACAATCCCCTACAACAGATCAGGAAACTAAACTCAACACCAGATCAAGAAACAATCCCCTGCACCAGATCAGGAAACTAAACCCAACAACAGATCAGGAAACAATCCACAACACCAGATCAGGAAACTAACCCCAACACCAGATCATGAAACAATCTCCGACACCAGCTCAGGAAACTAACCCCAACACCAGATCAGGAAACAATCCCCAAAACCAGATCAGGAAACAATCCTCAACACCAGATCAGGAAACAATCCCCAACACCAGATCAGGAAACAATCCCCAACACCAGATCAGGAAACTAACCTCAACAACAGATCAGGAAAAAATCCTCAACATCAGATCAGGAAAAAATCCCCAACACCAGGTCAGGAAACAATCCCCAACACCAGATCAGGAAACTATCTGCAGCACCAGATCAGGAAACCATCCCCAGCACCAGATCAGGAAACTAACCCCAACACCAGATAAGGAAACTATCCCCAACACCAGATCAGGAAACTACCCCCAACACCAGATCAGGAAACTAACCCCAACACCAGATCAGGAAACTAACCACAACACCAGATCAGGGAAAATCCACAACACCAGATCAGGAAACTAACCACAGAACCACATCAGGAAACAATCCCCAACACCAGATCAGGAAACAATCCCCAACACCAGATCAGGAAACAATCCCCAACACCAGATCAGGAAACTAACCCCAACACCAGATCAGGAAACAATCCCCAACACCAGATCAGGAAACAATCCCCAACACCAGATCAGGAAACAATCCCCAACACCAGATCAGGAAACAATCCCCAACACAAGATCAGGAAACAATCCCCAGCACCAGATGAGGAAACAATCCCCAACAGCAGATCAGGAGACTACCCTCAACACCAGATCAGCCAACTAACGCCAACACCTGATCAGGAAACAACAGCCAACACCAGATCAGGAAACAATCAACAACACCAGATCAGGAAACTAACCGCAGAACCAGATCAGGAAACTAACCCAAACACCAGATCAGGAAACAATCCCTTACACCAGATCAGGAAAATATCCCCAACACCAGATCAGGAAACAGTCCCAAACACCAGATCAGGAAACAATCCCCAACACCAGATCAGGAAACAATCCCCAAAACCAGATCAGGGAACAATCCCCAACAGCGGATCAGGAAACAATCCCCAACACCAGATGAAGAAACAATCCCCTGCACCAGATCAGGAAACTAAACCCAACATCATATCAGGAAATAATCACCGACACCAGATCAGGAAACTAAACCCAACACCAGATCAGGAAACAATCCCAAACATCAGATCAGGAAATTAACCCCAACACCAGATCAGGAAACAATCTCCAAATACAGATCAGAAAATTAACCCCAACACCAGATCAGGAAACTAACCTCAACACCAGACCAGGAAACAATCCCCAACACCAGATCAGGAAACAATCCACACCACCAGATCAGGGAACAATCCCCAACACCAGATCAGGAAACAATCCCCAACACCTGATCAGGAAACAATCCCCAACACCAGATCAGGAAACTAACCCCAACACCATACCAGGAAACTAACCACAACACCAGATCAGCAAACTATCCCCAACACCAGATCATGAAACTATCCCGAGCAGCAGATCAGGAAACTAACCCCAACACCAGATCAGGAATACTAACCCCAACACCAGATCAGGAAACAGTCCCCAGCACCAGATCAGGAAAATAATCCCAACACCAGATCAGGAAACAATCCTCAAAACCAGATCAGCAAACAATCCCCAACACCAGATCAGGAAACAATCCCCAACATCAGATCAGGAAATAATCCCCAACACCAGATCAGGAAACAATCCCCAACACCAGATCAGGATACTAACCACAACACCAGATGAGGGAAAAATCCACAACAGCAGATCAGGAAACTAACCACAGAACAAGATCAGGAAAAAATCCTCAACACCAGATCAGGAAACAATCTCCGACACCAGATCAGGAATCTAACCCCAACACCAGATCAGGAAACAATTCCCAACACCAGATCAGGAAACAATCTCCAACACCAGGTCAGGAAACTACCCTCAACACCAGATCAGGAAACCAACATGATCAACAGATCAGGAAACTAACGCCAACACCTGATCAGGAAACAACACTCAACACCAGATCAGGAAACAATCCCCAACTCCAGATCAGGAAACTAACCGCTGAACCAGATCAGGATCTAACCCCAACAACAGATCAGGAAACAATCCCCTACACCAGATCAGGAAACTAACCTCAACACGAGATCAGGAAACAATCCCCATCATCAGACCAGGAAACTAACACAAACACCAGATCAGGAAACTAATGCCAGCACCTGATCGGGAAAATAACCCCGACACCAGGTCAGGAAACAATCCCCAACACCAGGTCAGGAAACAATCCCCAACACCAGATCAGGAAACTATGCCCAACACCAGATCAAGAAACTATCCAAAACACCGGAGCAGGAAACAATCCACAACCCCGGATCAGGATACAATCCCCAACACCGGATCAGGAAACAATCCCCTACACCAGATCAGTAAACTAAACCCAACACCAGATCAGGAAACAATCCCCTACACCAGATCAGTAAACTAAACCCAACACCAGATCAGGAAAAAATCCCCAACACCAGATCAGGAAACTAACCCCAACAACAGATCAGGAAACAATCCCCAACACCAGATCAGGGAACAATCCCCAACACCAGATCAGGAAACAATCCCCAACACCAGATCAGGAAACAATCCCCAACACCAGATCAGGAAACTAACCCCAACACCAGACCAGGAAACAATCCCCAACACCAGATGAGGAAACAATCCACAACACCAGATCAGGAAACAATCCCCAACACCAGATCAGGAAACTAACCACAACACCAGATCAGCAAACTATCCCCAACACCAGATCATGAAACTATCCCGTGCACCAGATCAGGAAACTAAACCCAACACCAGATCAGGAATACTAACCCCAAAACCAGATCAGGAAACAATCCCCAGCACCAGATCAGGAAAATAACCCCAACACCAGATCAGGAAACAATCCTCAACACCAGATCAGCAAACAATCCCCAACACCAGATCAGGAAACAATCCCCAATATCAGATCAGGAAATAATCCCCAACACCAGATCAGGAAACAATCCCCAACACCAGATCAGGAAACTAACCACAACACCAGATGAGGGAAAAATCCTCAACACCAGATCAGGAAACAATCTCCGACACCAGATCAGGAATCTAACCCCAACATCAGATCAGGAAGCAATCCCCAACACCAGATCAGGAAACTAACCCCAACACCAGACCAGGAAACAATCCCCAACACCAGATCATGAAACTATCCCGAGCACCAGATCAGGAAACTAACCCCAACACCAGACCAGGAAACAATCCACAACACCAGATCAGAAAACAATCCCCAACACCAGATCAGGAAACTAACCACAACACCGGATCAGCAAACTATCCCCAACACCAGATCATGAAACTATCCCGAGCACCAGATCAGGAAACTAACCACAACACCAGATGAGGGTAAAATCCACAACAGCAGATCAGGAAACTAACCACAGAACAAGATCAGGAAAAAATCCTCAACACCAGATCAGGAAACAATCTCCGACACCAGATCAGGAATCTAACCCCAACACCAGGTCAGGAAACTACCCTCAACACCAGATCAGGAAACCAACATGATCAACAGATCAGGAAACTAACGCCAACACCTGATCAGGAAACAACACTCAACACCAGATCAGGAAACAATCCCCAACTCCAGATCAGGAAACTAACCGCTGAACCAGATCAGGATCTAACCCCAACAACAGATCAGGAAACAATCCCCTACACCAGATCAGGAAACTAACCTCAACACCAGATCAGGAAACAATCCCCATCATCAGACCAGGAAACTAACACAAACACCAGATAAGGAAACTAATGCCAGCACCTGATCGGGAAAATAACTCCGACACCAGGTCAGGAAACAATCCCCAACACCAGGTCAGGAAACAATCCCCAACACCAGATCAGGAAACTATGCCCAACACCAGATCAAGAAACTATCCAAAACACCGGATCAGGAAATAATCCCCAACCCCGGATCAGGATACAATCCCCAACACCGGATCAGGAAACAATCCCCTACACCAGATCAGGAAACTAAACCCAACACCAGATCAGGAAACAATCCCCTACACCAGATCAGGAAACTAAACCCAACACCAGATCAGGAAAAAATCCCCAACACCAGATCAGGAAACTAACCCCAACACCAGATCACGAAACAATCTCCGACACCAGCTCAGGAAATTAACCCCAACAACAGATCAGGAAACAATCCCCAACACCAGATCAGGGAACAATCCCCAACACCAGATCAGGAAACAATCCCCAACACCAGATCAGGAAACAATCCACAACACCAGATCAGGAAACTAACCCCAACACCAGACCAGGAAACAATCCCCAACACCAGATCAGGAAACAATCCACAACACCAGATCAGGAAACAATCCCCAACACCAGATCAAGAAACTAACCACAACACCAGATCAGCAAACTATCCCCAACACCAGATCATGAAATTATCCCGAGCACCAGATCAGGAAACTAACCTCAACACCAGATTAGGAATACTAACCTCAAAACCAGATCAGGAAACAATCCCCAGCACCAGATCAGGAAAATAACCCCAACACCAGATCAGGAAACAATCCTCAACACCAGATCAGCAAACAATCCCCAACACCAGATCAGGAAACAATCCCCAACATCAGATCAGGAAATAATCCCCAACACCAGATCAGGAAACAATCCCCAACACCAGATCAGGAAACTAACCCCAACACCAGATCAGGAAACTAACCACAATACCAGATCAGGGAAAATCCACAACACCAGATCAGGAAACTAACCACAGAGCCAGATCAGGAAACAATCCCCAACACCAGATCAGGAAACAATCCCCAACACCTGATCAGGAAACAATGCCCAACACCAGATCAGGAAACAATCCCCAAAACCAGATCAGGAAACAATCCCCAACAGCAGATCAGGAGACTACCCTCAACACCAGATCAGGCAACTAACGCCAACACCTGATCAGGAAACAACAGCCAACACCAGATCAGGAAACAATCAACAACACAAGATCAGGAAACTAACCGCAGAACCAGATCAGGAAACTAACCCCAACACCAGATCAGGAAACAATCCCCTACACAACATCAGGAAACTAACCTCAACACCAGATCAGGAAACAATCCCCAACACCAGACCAGGAAACAATCCCCAACACCAGATCAGGGAACAATCCCCAACAGCGGATCAGGAAAGAATCCCCACAACCACATGAGGAAACAATACCTTACACCAGATCAGGAAACAATCCCCAACACCAGATCAGGAAACAATCCCCAACACCAGATCAGGAAACAATCCCCAACACCAGATCAGTAAACTAACCACTACACCAGATGAGGGAAGAATCAACAACAGCAGATCAGGAAACTAACCACAGAATCAGATCAGGAAAAATTCCTCAGCACCAGATCAGGAAACAATCTCCGGAACCAGATCAGGAAACTAACCCCAACACCAGATCAGGAAGCAATCCCTAACACCAGATCAGGAAACAATCTCCAAAACCACATCAGGAAACTACCCTCAACACCAGATCAGGAAACTAACATGATCAACAGGTCAGGAAACAAATGCCAACACCTGATCAGGAAACAACACTCAACACCAGATCAGGAAACTAACCGCAGAAACAGATCAGGAAACTAACCCCAACATCCGACCAGGAAACTAACCCAAACACCAGATCAGGAAACTAATGCCAACACCTGATCAGGAAACAACACTCAACACCAGATCAGTAAACAATCCCCAACACCAGATCAGGGAACATTCTCCAACAGCGGATCAGGAAAGAATCCCCACAACCTGATGAGAAAACAATACCTTACACCAGATCAGGAAACAATCCCCAACACCAGATCAGGAAACAATCCCCAACACCAGATCAGGGAACAGTCCCCAACAGCGAATCAGGAAAGAATCCGCACAACCAGATGAGGAAACAATCCCTTACACCAGATCAGGAAATTAAACCCAACACCAGATCAGGAAACAATCCCCAACACCAGATCAGGAAACAATCCCCAACACCAGATCAGGAAACTACCCTCAACACCAGATCAGGAAACTAACATGATCAACAGATCAGGAAACTAATTCCAACACCAGATCAGGAAACAATCCTCAACACCAGCTCAGGAAACAATCCCCAACATCAGATCAGGAAATAATCCCCAACACCAGATCAGGAAACAATCCCCAACACCAGATCAGGAAACTAACCACAACACCAGAGGAGGGAAAAATCAACAACAGCAGATCAGGAAACTAACCACAGAACCAGATCAGGAAAATTTCCTCAACACCAGATCAGGAAACAATCTCCGAAACCAGATCAGGAAACTCAACCCAACACCAGATCAGGAAACAATCCCCAACACCAGATCAGGAAACAATCTCCAACACCAGATCAGGAAACTACCCTCAACACCAGATCAGGAAACTAACATGATCAACAGATCAGGAAACTAATGCCAACACCTGATCAGGAAACAACACTCAACACCAGATCAGGAAACAATCCCCAACACCAGATCAGGAAACTAATGCCAGCACCTGATCGGGAAAATAACCCCGACACCTGGTCAGGAAACAATTCCCAACACCAGGTCAGGAAACAATCCCCAACACCAGATCAGGAAACTATGCCCAACACCAGATCAAGAAACTATGCAAAACACCGGATCAGGAAACAATCCCTAACCCCGGATCAGGATACAATCCACAACACCGGATCAGGAAACAATCCCCTACACCAGATCAGGAAACTAAACCCAACACCAGATCAGGAAAAAATCCCCAACACCAGATCAGGAAACTAACCCCAACAACAGATCAGGGAACAATCCCCAGCACCAGATCAGGAACCATCCCCAACACCAGATCAGGAAAGTAACCCCAACTCCTGATAAGGAAACTAAACCCAACACCAGATCAAGAAACTAAATCCAGCACCAGATCAGGAAACTGACCCCAACACCAGATCAGGAAACTAACCACAACACCAGATCAGGGAAAATCGACAACACCAGATCAGGAAACTAACCACAGAACCAGATCAGGAAACAATCCGCAACACCAGCTCAGGAAACAATCCGCAACACCAGATCAGGAAACAATCCCCAACATCAGATCAGGAAACTAACCGCAGAACCAGATCAGGAAACTAACCCCAACAACAGATCAGGAAACAATCCTCAACACCAGATCAGGAAACAATCCCCAACACCAGATCAGGGAACAATCCCCGACACCAGATCAGGAAACAATACCCAACACCAGATCAGGAAACTAAACCCAACACCAGACCAGGAAACAACCCCTAACACCAGATCAGGATACAATCCACAACACCAGATCAGGAAACAATTCCCAACACCAGATCATGAAACTATCCAGAGCACCTGATCAGGAAACTTGCCCCAACACCAGATCAGGTAACTAACTCCAACATCAGATCAGGAAACAATCCCCAGCACCAGATCAGGAAAATAACCCCAACACCAGATCAGGAAACAATCCTCAACACCAGATCAGGAAACAATCCCCAACACCAGCTCAGGAAACAATCCTCAACATCAGATCAGGAAATAATCCCCAACACCAGATCAGGAAACAATCCCCAACACCAGATCAGGAAACAATCCCCAACACCAGACCAGGAAACAATCCCCAACACCAGATCAGGGAACAATCCCCAACAGGGGATCAGGAAAGAATCCCCACAACCACATGAGGAAACAATACCTTACACCAGATCAGGAAACAATCCCCAACACCTGATCAGGAAACAATCCCCAACACCAGCTCAGGGAACAAGCCCCAACAGCAGATCAGGAAAGAATCCCCACAACCAGATGAGGAAACAGTCCCTTACACCAGATCAGGAAACTAAACCCAACACCAGCTCATAAAACAATCCCCAACATCAGATCAGGAAAAAATCCCCAACACCAGATCAGGAAACAATCCCCAACACCAGATCAGTAAACTAACCACAACACCAGATGAGGGAAGAATCAACAACAGCAGATCAGGAAACTAACAACAGAACCAGATCAGGAAAAATTCCTCAACACCAGATCAGGAAACAATCTCCGAAACCAGATCAGGAAACTAACTCCAACACGAGATCAGGAAACAATCCCCAACACCAGATCAGGAAACAATCTCCAAAACCACATCAGGAAACTACCCTCAACACCAGATCAGGAAACTAACCGCAGAACCAGATCAGGAAACTAACTCCAACATCAGACCAGGAAACTAACCCAAACACCAGATCAGGAAACTAATGCCAACACCTGATCAGGAAACAACACTCAACACTAGATCAGTAAACAACCCCCAACACCAGATCAGGGAACAATCCCCAACAGCGGATCAGGAAAGAATCCCCACAACCAGATGAGAAAACAATACCTTACACAAGATCAGGAAACAATCCCCAACACCAGATCAGGAAACAATCCCCAACACCAGATCAGGGAACAGTCCCCAACAGCGGATCAGGAAAGAATCCCCACAACCAGATGAGGAAACAATCCCTTACACCATATCAGGAAATTAAACCCAACACCAGATCAGGAAACAATCCCCAACACCAGATCAGGAAACAATCCCCAACGCCAGATCAGGTAACTACCCTCAACACCAGATCAGGAAACTAACATGATCAACAGATCAGGAAACTAATGCCAACACCAGATCAGGAAACAATCCTCAACACCAGATCAGGAAACAATCCCCAACACCAGCTCAGGAAACAATCCCCAACATCAGATCAGGAAATAATCCCCAACACCAGATCAGGAAACAATCCCCAACACCAGATCAGGAAACTAACCACAACACCAGAGGAGGGAAAAATCAACAACAGCAAATCAGGAAACTAACCACAGAACCAGATCAGGAAAATTTCCTCAACACCAGATCAGGAAACAATCTCCGAAACCAGATCAGGAAACTAACCCCAACACCAGATCAGGAAACAATCCCCAACACCAGATCAGGAAACAATCTCCAACACCAGATCAGGAAACTACCCTCAACACCAGATCAGGAGACTAACATGATCAACAGATCAGGAAACTAATGCCAACACCTGATCAGGAAACAACACTCAACACCAGATCAGGAAACAATCCCCAACACCAGATCAGGAAACTAATGCCAGCACCTGATCGGGAAAATAACCCCGACACCTGGTCAGGAAACAATCCCCAACACCAGGTCAGGAAACAATCCCCAACACCAGATCAGGAAACTATGCCCAACACCTGATCAAGAAACTATCCAAAACACCGGATCAGGAAACAATCCCCAACCCCGGATCAGGATACAATCCCCAACACCGGATCAGGAAACAATCCCCTGCACCAGATCAGGAAACTAAACCCATCACCAGATCAGGAAACAATCCCCTACACCAGATCAGGAAACTAAACCCAACACCAGATCAGGAAAAAATCCCCAACACCAGATCAGGAAACTAACCCCAACAACAGATCAGGGAATAATTCCCAGCACCAGATCAGGAACCATCCCCAACACCAGATCAGGAAACTAACCTCAACTCCTGATCAGGAAACTAAACCCAACAGCAGATCAATAAACTAAATCCAGCACCAGATCAGGAAACTGACCCCAACACCAGATCAGGAAACTAACCACAACACCAGATCAGCGAAATCGACAACACCAGATCAGGAAACTAACCACAGAACCAGATCAGGAAACAATCCGCAACACCAGCTCAGGAAACAATCCGCAACACCAGACCAGGAAACAATCCCCAACACCAGATCAGGAAACTAACCGCAGAACCAAATCAGGAAACTAACCCAAACAACAGATCAGGAAACAATCCTCAACACCAGATCAGGAAACAATCCCCAACACCAGATCAGGGAACAATCCCCGACACCAGATCAGGAAACAATACCCAACACCAGATCAGGAAACTAAACCCAACACCAGACCAGGAAACAACCCCTAACACCAGATCAGGAAACAATCCACAACACCAGATCAGGAAACAATCCCCAACAACAGATCATGAAACTATCCCGAGCACCTGATCAGGAAACTTGCCCCAACACCAGATCAGGTAACTACCTCCAACATCAGATCAGGAAACTAACCACAACACCAGATCAGGGAAAATCGACAACACCAGATCAGGAAACTAACCACAGAACCAGATCAGGAAACAATCCGCAACACCAGCTCAGGAAACAATCCGCAACACCAGATCAGGAAACAATCCCCAACATCAGATCAGGAAACTAACCGCAGAACCAGATCAGGAAACTAACCCCAACAACAGATCAGGAAACAATCCTCAACACCAGATCAGGAAACAATCCCCAACACCAGATCAGGGAACAATCCCCGACACCAGATCAGGAAACAATACCCAACACCAGATCAGGAAACTAAACCCAACACCAGACCAGGAAACAACCCCTAACACCAGATCAGGATACAATCCACAACACCAGATCAGGAAACAATTCCCAACACCAGATCATGAAACTATCCAGAGCACCTGATCAGGAAACTTGCCCCAACACCAGATCAGGTAACTAACTCCAACATCAGATCAGGAAACAATCCCCAGCACCAGATCAGGAAAATAACCCCAACACCAGATCAGGAAACAATCCTCAACACCAGATCAGGAAACAATCCCCAACACCAGCTCAGGAAACAATCCTCAACATCAGATCAGGAAATAATCCCCAACACCAGATCAGGAAACAATCCCCAACACCAGATCAGGAAACAATCCCCAACACCAGACCAGGAAACAATCCCCAACACCAGATCAGGGAACAATCCCCAACAGGGGATCAGGAAAGAATCCCCACAACCACATGAGGAAACAATACCTTACACCAGATCAGGAAACAATCCCCAACACCTGATCAGGAAACAATCCCCAACACCAGCTCAGGGAACAAGCCCCAACAGCAGATCAGGAAAGAATCCCCACAACCAGATGAGGAAACAGTCCCTTACACCAGATCAGGAAACTAAACCCAACACCAGCTCATAAAACAATCCCCAACATCAGATCAGGAAAAAATCCCCAACACCAGATCAGGAAACAATCCCCAACACCAGATCAGTAAACTAACCACAACACCAGATGAGGGAAGAATCAACAACAGCAGATCAGGAAACTAACAACAGAACCAGATCAGGAAAAATTCCTCAACACCAGATCAGGAAACAATCTCCGAAACCAGATCAGGAAACTAACTCCAACACGAGATCAGGAAACAATCCCCAACACCAGATCAGGAAACAATCTCCAAAACCACATCAGGAAACTACCCTCAACACCAGATCAGGAAACTAACCGCAGAACCAGATCAGGAAACTAACTCCAACATCAGACCAGGAAACTAACCCAAACACCAGATCAGGAAACTAATGCCAACACCTGATCAGGAAACAACACTCAACACTAGATCAGTAAACAACCCCCAACACCAGATCAGGGAACAATCCCCAACAGCGGATCAGGAAAGAATCCCCACAACCAGATGAGAAAACAATACCTTACACAAGATCAGGAAACAATCCCCAACACCAGATCAGGAAACAATCCCCAACACCAGATCAGGGAACAGTCCCCAACAGCGGATCAGGAAAGAATCCCCACAACCAGATGAGGAAACAATCCCTTACACCATATCAGGAAATTAAACCCAACACCAGATCAGGAAACAATCCCCAACACCAGATCAGGAAACAATCCCCAACGCCAGATCAGGTAACTACCCTCAACACCAGATCAGGAAACTAACATGATCAACAGATCAGGAAACTAATGCCAACACCAGATCAGGAAACAATCCTCAACACCAGATCAGGAAACAATCCCCAACACCAGCTCAGGAAACAATCCCCAACATCAGATCAGGAAATAATCCCCAACACCAGATCAGGAAACAATCCCCAACACCAGATCAGGAAACTAACCACAACACCAGAGGAGGGAAAAATCAACAACAGCAAATCAGGAAACTAACCACAGAACCAGATCAGGAAAATTTCCTCAACACCAGATCAGGAAACAATCTCCGAAACCAGATCAGGAAACTAACCCCAACACCAGATCAGGAAACAATCCCCAACACCAGATCAGGAAACAATCTCCAACACCAGATCAGGAAACTACCCTCAACACCAGATCAGGAGACTAACATGATCAACAGATCAGGAAACTAATGCCAACACCTGATCAGGAAACAACACTCAACACCAGATCAGGAAACAATCCCCAACACCAGATCAGGAAACTAATGCCAGCACCTGATCGGGAAAATAACCCCGACACCTGGTCAGGAAACAATCCCCAACACCAGGTCAGGAAACAATCCCCAACACCAGATCAGGAAACTATGCCCAACACCTGATCAAGAAACTATCCAAAACACCGGATCAGGAAACAATCCCCAACCCCGGATCAGGATACAATCCCCAACACCGGATCAGGAAACAATCCCCTGCACCAGATCAGGAAACTAAACCCATCACCAGATCAGGAAACAATCCCCTACACCAGATCAGGAAACTAAACCCAACACCAGATCAGGAAAAAATCCCCAACACCAGATCAGGAAACTAACCCCAACAACAGATCAGGGAATAATTCCCAGCACCAGATCAGGAACCATCCCCAACACCAGATCAGGAAACTAACCTCAACTCCTGATCAGGAAACTAAACCCAACAGCAGATCAATAAACTAAATCCAGCACCAGATCAGGAAACTGACCCCAACACCAGATCAGGAAACTAACCACAACACCAGATCAGCGAAATCGACAACACCAGATCAGGAAACTAACCACAGAACCAGATCAGGAAACAATCCGCAACACCAGCTCAGGAAACAATCCGCAACACCAGACCAGGAAACAATCCCCAACACCAGATCAGGAAACTAACCGCAGAACCAAATCAGGAAACTAACCCAAACAACAGATCAGGAAACAATCCTCAACACCAGATCAGGAAACAATCCCCAACACCAGATCAGGGAACAATCCCCGACACCAGATCAGGAAACAATACCCAACACCAGATCAGGAAACTAAACCCAACACCAGACCAGGAAACAACCCCTAACACCAGATCAGGAAACAATCCACAACACCAGATCAGGAAACAATCCCCAACAACAGATCATGAAACTATCCCGAGCACCTGATCAGGAAACTTGCCCCAACACCAGATCAGGTAACTACCTCCAACATCAGATCAGGAAACAATCCCCAGCACCAGATCAGGAAAATAACCCCAACACCAGATAAGGAAACAATCCTCAACACCAGATCAGGAAACAATCCCCAACACCAGCTCAGGAAACAATCCCCAACATCAGATCAGGAAATAATCCCCAACACCAGATCAGGAAACAATCCCCAACACCAGATCAGGAAACTAACCGCAACACCAGATGAGGGAAAATTCCTCAACACCAGATCAGGAAACAATCTCCGACACCAGATCAGGAAACTAACCCCAAACCCAGATCAGGAAACAATCCCCAACACCAGATCAGGAAACAATCCCCAACACCAGATCAGGAAACTACCCTCAATACCAGATCAGGAAACTAACATGATCAACAGATGAGGAAACTAATGCCAACACCTGATCAGGAAACAACACTCAACACCAGATCAGCAAACAATCCCCAACACCAGATCGGGAAACTAACCGCAGAACCAGATCAGGAAACTAACCTCAACATCAGATCAGGAAACTAACCACAACACCAGATCAGGGAAAATCGACAACACCAGATCAGGAAACTAACCACAGAACCAGATCAGGAAACAATCCGCAACACCAGCTCAGGAAACAATCCACAACACCAGATCAGGAAACAATCCCCAACATCAGATCAGGAAACTAACCGCAGAACCAGATCAGGAAACTAACCCCAACAACAGATCAGGAAACAATCCTCAACACCAGATCAGGAAACAATCCCCAACACCAGATCAGGGAACAATCCCCGACACCAGATCAGGAAACAATACCCAACACCAGATCAGGAAACTAAACCCAACACCAGACCAGGAAACAACCCCTAACACCAGATCAGGATACAATCCACAACACCAGATCAGGAAACAATTCCCAACACCAGATCATGAAACTATCCAGAGCACCTGATCAGGAAACTTGCCCCAACACCAGATCAGGTAACTAACTCCAACATCAGATCAGGAAACAATCCCCAGCACCAGATCAGGAAAATAACCCCAACACCAGATCAGGAAACAATCCTCAAAACCAGATCAGGAAACAATCCCCAACACCAACTCAGGAAACAATCCTCAACATCAGATCAGGAAATAATCCCCAACACCAGATCAGGAAACAATCCCCAACACCAGATCAGGAAACAATCCCCAACACCAGACCAGGAAACAATCCCCAACACTAGATCAGGGAACAATCCCCAACAGCGGATCAGGAAAGAATCCCCAACACCAGACCAGGAAACAATCCCCAACACCAGATCAGGGAACAATCCCCAACAGCAGATCAGGAAAGAATCCCCACAACCAGATGAGGAAACAGTCCCTTACACCAGATCAGGAAACTAAACCCAACACCAGCTCATAAAACAATCCCCAACATCAGATCAGGAAAAAATCCCCAACACCAGATCAGGAAACAATCCCCAACACCAGATCAGTAAACTAACCACAACACCAGATGAGGGAAGAATCAACAACAGCAGATCAGGAAACTAACAACAGAACCAGATCAGGAAAAATTCCTCAACACCAGATCAGGAAACAATCTCCGAAACCAGATCAGGAAACTAACCCCAACACGAGATCAGGAAACAATCCCCAACACCAGATCAGGAAACAATCTCCAAAACCACATCAGGAAACTACCCTCAACACCAGATCAGGAAACTAACCGCAGAACCAGATCAGGAAACTAACTCCAACATCAGACCAGGAAACTAACCCAAACACCAGATCAGGAAACTAATGCCAACACCTGATCAGGAAACAACACTCAACACTAGATCAGTAAACAATCCCCAACACCAGATCAGGGAACAATCCCCAACAGCGGATCAGGAAAGAATCCCCACAACCAGATGAGAAAACAATACCTTACACAAGATCAGGAAACAATCCCCAACACCAGATCAGGAAACAATCCCCAACACCAGATCAGGGAACAGTCCCCAACAGCGGATCAGGAAAGAATCCCTACAACCAGATGAGGAAACAATCCCTTACACCAGATCAGGAAATTAAACCCAACACCAGATCAGGAAACAATCCCCAACACCAGATCAGGAAACAATCCCCAACGCCAGATCAGGTAACTACCCTCAACACCAGATCAGGAAACTAACATGATCAACAGATCAGGAAACTAATGCCAACACCAGATCAGGAAACAATCCTCAACACCAGATCAGGAAACAATCCCCAACACCAGCTCAGGAAACAATCCCCAACATCAGATCAGGAAATAATCCCCAACACCAGATCAGGAAACAATCCCCAACACCAGATCAGGTAACTACCTCCAACATCAGATCAGGAAACTAACCACAACACCAGATCAGGGAAAATCGACAACACCAGATCAGGAAACTAACCACAGAACCAGATCAGGAAACAATCCGCAACACCAGCTCAGGAAACAATCCGCAACACCAGATCAGGAAACAATCCCCAACATCAGATCAGGAAACTAACCGCAGAACCAGATCAGGAAACTAACCCCAACAACAGATCAGGAAACAATCCTCAACACCAGATCAGGAAACAATCCCCAACACCAGATCAGGGAACAATCCCCGACACCAGATCAGGAAACAATACCCAACACCAGATCAGGAAACTAAACCCAACACCAGACCAGGAAACAACCCCTAACACCAGATCAGGATACAATCCACAACACCAGATCAGGAAACAATTCCCAACACCAGATCATGAAACTATCCAGAGCACCTGATCAGGAAACTTGCCCCAACACCAGATCAGGTAACTAACTCCAACATCAGATCAGGAAACAATCCCCAGCACCAGATCAGGAAAATAACCCCAACACCAGATCAGGAAACAATCCTCAACACCAGATCAGGAAACAATCCCCAACACCAGCTCAGGAAACAATCCTCAACATCAGATCAGGAAATAATCCCCAACACCAGATCAGGAAACAATCCCCAACACCAGATCAGGAAACAATCCCCAACACCAGACCAGGAAACAATCCCCAACACCAGATCAGGGAACAATCCCCAACAGGGGATCAGGAAAGAATCCCCACAACCACATGAGGAAACAATACCTTACACCAGATCAGGAAACAATCCCCAACACCTGATCAGGAAACAATCCCCAACACCAGCTCAGGGAACAAGCCCCAACAGCAGATCAGGAAAGAATCCCCACAACCAGATGAGGAAACAGTCCCTTACACCAGATCAGGAAACTAAACCCAACACCAGCTCATAAAACAATCCCCAACATCAGATCAGGAAAAAATCCCCAACACCAGATCAGGAAACAATCCCCAACACCAGATCAGTAAACTAACCACAACACCAGATGAGGGAAGAATCAACAACAGCAGATCAGGAAACTAACAACAGAACCAGATCAGGAAAAATTCCTCAACACCAGATCAGGAAACAATCTCCGAAACCAGATCAGGAAACTAACTCCAACACGAGATCAGGAAACAATCCCCAACACCAGATCAGGAAACAATCTCCAAAACCACATCAGGAAACTACCCTCAACACCAGATCAGGAAACTAACCGCAGAACCAGATCAGGAAACTAACTCCAACATCAGACCAGGAAACTAACCCAAACACCAGATCAGGAAACTAATGCCAACACCTGATCAGGAAACAACACTCAACACTAGATCAGTAAACAACCCCCAACACCAGATCAGGGAACAATCCCCAACAGCGGATCAGGAAAGAATCCCCACAACCAGATGAGAAAACAATACCTTACACAAGATCAGGAAACAATCCCCAACACCAGATCAGGAAACAATCCCCAACACCAGATCAGGGAACAGTCCCCAACAGCGGATCAGGAAAGAATCCCCACAACCAGATGAGGAAACAATCCCTTACACCATATCAGGAAATTAAACCCAACACCAGATCAGGAAACAATCCCCAACACCAGATCAGGAAACAATCCCCAACGCCAGATCAGGTAACTACCCTCAACACCAGATCAGGAAACTAACATGATCAACAGATCAGGAAACTAATGCCAACACCAGATCAGGAAACAATCCTCAACACCAGATCAGGAAACAATCCCCAACACCAGCTCAGGAAACAATCCCCAACATCAGATCAGGAAATAATCCCCAACACCAGATCAGGAAACAATCCCCAACACCAGATCAGGAAACTAACCACAACACCAGAGGAGGGAAAAATCAACAACAGCAAATCAGGAAACTAACCACAGAACCAGATCAGGAAAATTTCCTCAACACCAGATCAGGAAACAATCTCCGAAACCAGATCAGGAAACTAACCCCAACACCAGATCAGGAAACAATCCCCAACACCAGATCAGGAAACAATCTCCAACACCAGATCAGGAAACTACCCTCAACACCAGATCAGGAGACTAACATGATCAACAGATCAGGAAACTAATGCCAACACCTGATCAGGAAACAACACTCAACACCAGATCAGGAAACAATCCCCAACACCAGATCAGGAAACTAATGCCAGCACCTGATCGGGAAAATAACCCCGACACCTGGTCAGGAAACAATCCCCAACACCAGGTCAGGAAACAATCCCCAACACCAGATCAGGAAACTATGCCCAACACCTGATCAAGAAACTATCCAAAACACCGGATCAGGAAACAATCCCCAACCCCGGATCAGGATACAATCCCCAACACCGGATCAGGAAACAATCCCCTGCACCAGATCAGGAAACTAAACCCATCACCAGATCAGGAAACAATCCCCTACACCAGATCAGGAAACTAAACCCAACACCAGATCAGGAAAAAATCCCCAACACCAGATCAGGAAACTAACCCCAACAACAGATCAGGGAATAATTCCCAGCACCAGATCAGGAACCATCCCCAACACCAGATCAGGAAACTAACCTCAACTCCTGATCAGGAAACTAAACCCAACAGCAGATCAATAAACTAAATCCAGCACCAGATCAGGAAACTGACCCCAACACCAGATCAGGAAACTAACCACAACACCAGATCAGCGAAATCGACAACACCAGATCAGGAAACTAACCACAGAACCAGATCAGGAAACAATCCGCAACACCAGCTCAGGAAACAATCCGCAACACCAGACCAGGAAACAATCCCCAACACCAGATCAGGAAACTAACCGCAGAACCAAATCAGGAAACTAACCCAAACAACAGATCAGGAAACAATCCTCAACACCAGATCAGGAAACAATCCCCAACACCAGATCAGGGAACAATCCCCGACACCAGATCAGGAAACAATACCCAACACCAGATCAGGAAACTAAACCCAACACCAGACCAGGAAACAACCCCTAACACCAGATCAGGAAACAATCCACAACACCAGATCAGGAAACAATCCCCAACAACAGATCATGAAACTATCCCGAGCACCTGATCAGGAAACTTGCCCCAACACCAGATCAGGTAACTACCTCCAACATCAGATCAGGAAACAATCCCCAGCACCAGATCAGGAAAATAACCCCAACACCAGATAAGGAAACAATCCTCAACACCAGATCAGGAAACAATCCCCAACACCAGCTCAGGAAACAATCCCCAACATCAGATCAGGAAATAATCCCCAACACCAGATCAGGAAACAATCCCCAACACCAGATCAGGAAACTAACCGCAACACCAGATGAGGGAAAATTCCTCAACACCAGATCAGGAAACAATCTCCGACACCAGATCAGGAAACTAACCCCAAACCCAGATCAGGAAACAATCCCCAACACCAGATCAGGAAACAATCCCCAACACCAGATCAGGAAACTACCCTCAATACCAGATCAGGAAACTAACATGATCAACAGATGAGGAAACTAATGCCAACACCTGATCAGGAAACAACACTCAACACCAGATCAGCAAACAATCCCCAACACCAGATCGGGAAACTAACCGCAGAACCAGATCAGGAAACTAACCTCAACATCAGATCAGGAAACTAACCACAACACCAGATCAGGGAAAATCGACAACACCAGATCAGGAAACTAACCACAGAACCAGATCAGGAAACAATCCGCAACACCAGCTCAGGAAACAATCCACAACACCAGATCAGGAAACAATCCCCAACATCAGATCAGGAAACTAACCGCAGAACCAGATCAGGAAACTAACCCCAACAACAGATCAGGAAACAATCCTCAACACCAGATCAGGAAACAATCCCCAACACCAGATCAGGGAACAATCCCCGACACCAGATCAGGAAACAATACCCAACACCAGATCAGGAAACTAAACCCAACACCAGACCAGGAAACAACCCCTAACACCAGATCAGGATACAATCCACAACACCAGATCAGGAAACAATTCCCAACACCAGATCATGAAACTATCCAGAGCACCTGATCAGGAAACTTGCCCCAACACCAGATCAGGTAACTAACTCCAACATCAGATCAGGAAACAATCCCCAGCACCAGATCAGGAAAATAACCCCAACACCAGATCAGGAAACAATCCTCAAAACCAGATCAGGAAACAATCCCCAACACCAACTCAGGAAACAATCCTCAACATCAGATCAGGAAATAATCCCCAACACCAGATCAGGAAACAATCCCCAACACCAGATCAGGAAACAATCCCCAACACCAGACCAGGAAACAATCCCCAACACTAGATCAGGGAACAATCCCCAACAGCGGATCAGGAAAGAATCCCCAACACCAGACCAGGAAACAATCCCCAACACCAGATCAGGGAACAATCCCCAACAGCAGATCAGGAAAGAATCCCCACAACCAGATGAGGAAACAGTCCCTTACACCAGATCAGGAAACTAAACCCAACACCAGCTCATAAAACAATCCCCAACATCAGATCAGGAAAAAATCCCCAACACCAGATCAGGAAACAATCCCCAACACCAGATCAGTAAACTAACCACAACACCAGATGAGGGAAGAATCAACAACAGCAGATCAGGAAACTAACAACAGAACCAGATCAGGAAAAATTCCTCAACACCAGATCAGGAAACAATCTCCGAAACCAGATCAGGAAACTAACCCCAACACGAGATCAGGAAACAATCCCCAACACCAGATCAGGAAACAATCTCCAAAACCACATCAGGAAACTACCCTCAACACCAGATCAGGAAACTAACCGCAGAACCAGATCAGGAAACTAACTCCAACATCAGACCAGGAAACTAACCCAAACACCAGATCAGGAAACTAATGCCAACACCTGATCAGGAAACAACACTCAACACTAGATCAGTAAACAATCCCCAACACCAGATCAGGGAACAATCCCCAACAGCGGATCAGGAAAGAATCCCCACAACCAGATGAGAAAACAATACCTTACACAAGATCAGGAAACAATCCCCAACACCAGATCAGGAAACAATCCCCAACACCAGATCAGGGAACAGTCCCCAACAGCGGATCAGGAAAGAATCCCCACAACCAGATGAGGAAACAATCCCTTACACCAGATCAGGAAATTAAACCCAACACCAGATCAGGAAACAATCCCCAACACCAGATCAGGAAACAATCCCCAACGCCAGATCAGGTAACTACCCTCAACACCAGATCAGGAAACTAACATGATCAACAGATCAGGAAACTAATGCCAACACCAGATCAGGAAACAATCCTCAACACCAGATCAGGAAACAATCCCCAACACCAGCTCAGGAAACAATCCCCAACATCAGATCAGGAAATAATCCCCAACACCAGATCAGGAAACAATCCCCAACACCAGATCAGGAAACTAACCACAACACCAGAGGAGGGAAAAATCAACAACAGCAAATCAGGAAACTAACCACAGAACCAGATCAGGAAAATTTCCTCAACACCAGATCAGGAAACAATCTCCGAAACCAGATCAGGAAACTAACCCCAACACCAGATCAGGAAACAATCCCCAACACCAGATCAGGAAACAATCTCCAACACCAGATCAGGAAACTACCCTCAACACCAGATCAGGAGACTAACATGATCAACAGATCAGGAAACTAATGCCAACACCTGATCAGGAAACAACACTCAACACCAGATCAGGAAACAATCCCCAACACCAGATCAGGAAACTAATGCCAGCACCTGATCGGGAAAATAACCCCGACACCTGGTCAGGAAACAATCCCCAACACCAGGTCAGGAAACAATCCCCCACACCAGATCAGGAAACTATGCCCAACACCTGATCAAGAAACTATCCAAAACACCGGATCAGGAAACAATCCCCAACCCCGGATCAGGATACAATCCACAACACCGGATCAGGAAACAATCCCCTGCACCAGATCAGGAAACTAAACCCATCACCAGATCAGGAAACAATCCCCTACACCAGATCAGGAAACTAAACCCAACACCAGATCAGGAAAAAATCCCCAACACCAGATCAGGAAACTAACCCCAACAACAGATCAGGGAATAATTCCCAGCACCAGATCAGGAACCATCCCCAACACCAGATCAGGAAACTAACCTCAACTCCTGATCAGGAAACTAAACCCAACAGCAGATCAAGAAACTAAATCCAGCACCAGATCAGGAAACTGACCCCAACACCAGATCAGGAAACTAACCACAACACCAGATCAGCGAAATCGACAACACCAGATCAGGAAACTAACCACAGAACCAGATCAGGAAACAATCCGCAACACCAGCTCAGGAAACAATCCGCAACACCAGACCAGGAAACAATCCCCAACACCAGATCAGGAAACTAACCGCAGAACCAAATCAGGAAACTAACCCAAACAACAGATCAGGAAACAATCCTCAACACCAGATCAGGAAACAATCCCCAACACCAGATCAGGGAACAATCCCCGACACCAGATCAGGAAACAATACCCAACACCAGATCAGGAAACTAAACCCAACACCAGACCAGGAAACAACCCCTAACACCAGATCAGGAAACAATCCACAACACCAGATCAGGAAACAATCCCCAACACCAGATCATGAAACTATCCCGAGCACCTGATCAGGAAACTTGCCCCAACACCAGATCAGGTAACTACCTCCAACATCAGATCAGGAAACAATCCCCAGCACCAGATCAGGAAAATAACCCCAACACCAGATAAGGAAACAATCCTCAACACCAGATCAGGAAACAATCCCCAACACCAGCTCAGGAAACAATCCCCAACATCAGATCAGGAAATAATCCCCAACACCAGATCAGGAAACAATCCCCAACACCAGATCAGGAAACTAACCGCAACACCAGATGAGGGAAAATTCCTCAACACCAGATCAGGAAACAATCTCCGACACCAGATCAGGAAACTAACCCCAAACCCAGATCAGGAAACAATCCCCAACACCAGATCAGGAAACAATCCCCAACACCAGATCAGGAAACTACCCTCAACACCAGATCAGGAAACTAACATGATCAACAGATGAGGAAACTAATGCCAACACCTGATCAGGAAACAACACTCAACACCAGATCAGCAAACAATCCCCAACACCAGATCGGGAAACTAACCGCAGAACCAGATCAGGAAACTAACCTCAACATCAGATCAGGAAACTAACCACAACACCAGATCAGGGAAAATCGACAACACCAGATCAGGAAACTAACCACAGAACCAGATCAGGAAACAATCCGCAACACCAGCTCAGGAAACAATCCGCAACACCAGATCAGGAAACAATCCCCAACATCAGATCAGGAAACTAACCGCAGAACCAGATCAGGAAACTAACCCCAACAACAGATCAGGAAACAATCCTCAACACCAGATCAGGAAACAATCCCCAACACCAGATCAGGGAACAATCCCCGACACCAGATCAGGAAACAATACCCAACACCAGATCAGGAAACTAAACCCAACACCAGACCAGGAAACAACCCCTAACACCAGATCAGGATACAATCCACAACACCAGATCAGGAAACAATTCCCAACACCAGATCATGAAACTATCCAGAGCACCTGATCAGGAAACTTGCCCCAACACCAGATCAGGTAACTAACTCCAACATCAGATCAGGAAACAATCCCCAGCACCAGATCAGGAAAATAACCCCAATACCAGATCAGGAAACAATCCTCAAAACCAGATCAGGAAACAATCCCCAACACCAGCTCAGGAAACAATCCTCAACATCAGATCAGGAAATAATCCCCAACACCAGATCAGGAAACAATCCCCAACACCAGATCAGGAAACAATCCCCAACACCAGACCAGGAAACAATCCCCAACACCAGATCAGGGAACAATCCCCAACAGGGGATCAGGAAAGAATCCCCACAACCACATGAGGAAACAATACCTTACACCAGATCAGGAAACAATCCCCAACACCTGATCAGGAAACAATCCCCAACACCAGCTCAGGGAACAAGCCCCAACAGCAGATCAGGAAAGAATCCCCACAACCAGATGAGGAAACAGTCCCTTACACCAGATCAGGAAACTAAACCCAACACCAGCTCATAAAACAATCCCCAACATCAGATCAGGAAAAAATCCCCAACACCAGATCAGGAAACAATCCCCAACACCAGATCAGTAAACTAACCACAACACCAGATGAGGGAAGAATCAACAACAGCAGATCAGGAAACTAACAACAGAACCAGATCAGGAAAAATTCCTCAACACCAGATCAGGAAACAATCTCCGAAACCAGATCAGGAAACTAACCCCAACACGAGATCAGGAAACAATCCCCAACACCAGATCAGGAAACAATCTCCAAAACCACATCAGGAAACTACCCTCAACACCAGATCAGGAAACTAACCGCAGAACCAGATCAGGAAACTAACTCCAACACCAGATCAGGAAACTAATGCCAACACCTGATCAGGAAACAACACTCAACACTAGATCAGTAAACAATCCCCAACACCAGATCAGGGAACAATCCCCAACAGCGGATCAGGAAAGAATCCCCACAACCAGATGAGAAAACAATACCTTACACAAGATCAGGAAACAATCCCCAACACCAGATCAGGAAACAATCCCCAACACCAGATCAGGGAACAGTCCCCAACAGCGGATCAGGAAAGAATCCCCACAACCAGATGAGGAAACAATCCCTTACACCAGATCAGGAAATTAAACCCAACACCAGATCAGGAAACAATCCCCAACACCAGATCAGGAAACAATCCCCAACGCCAGATCAGGTAACTACCCTCAACACCAGATCAGGAAACTAACATGATCAACAGATCAGGAAACTAATGCCAACACCAGATCAGGAAACAATCCTCAACACCAGATCAGGAAACAATCCCCAACACCAGCTCAGGAAACAATCCCCAACATCAGATCAGGAAATAATCCCCAACACCAGATCAGGAAACAATCCCCAACACCAGATCAGGAAACTAACCACAACACCAGAGGAGGGAAAAATCAACAACAGCAAATCAGGAAACTAACCACAGAACCAGATCAGGAAAATTTCCTCAACACCAGATCAGGAAACAATCTCCGAAACCAGATCAGGAAACTAACCCCAACACCAGATCAGGAAACAATCCCCAACACCAGATCAGGAAACAATCTCCAACACCAGATCAGGAAACTACCCTCAACACCAGATCAGGAGACTAACATGATCAACAGATCAGGAAACTAATGCCAACACCTGATCAGGAAACAACACTCAACACCAGATCAGGAAACAATCCCCAACACAAGATCAGGAAACTAATGCCAGCACCTGATCGGGAAAATAACCCCGACACCTGGTCAGGAAACAATCCCCAACACCAGGTCAGGAAACAATCCCCAACACCAGATCAGGAAACAATCCCCAACCCCGGATCAGGATACAATCCCCAACACCAGATCAGGAAACAATCCCCTGCACCAGATCAGGAAACTAAACCCATCACCAGATCAGGAAACAATCCCCTACACCAGATCAGGAAACGAAACCCAACACCAGATCAGGAAAAAATCCCCAACACCAGATCAGGAAACTAACTCCAACAACAGATCAGGGAATAATTCCCAGCACCAGATCAGGAACCATCCCCAACACCAGATCAGGAAACTAACCTCAACTCCTGATCAGGAAACTAAACCCAACAGCAGATCAAGAAACTAAATCCAGCACCAGATCAGGAAACTGACCCCAACACCAGATCAGGAAACTAACCACAACACCAGATCAGCGAAATCGACAACACCAGATCAGGAAACTAACCACAGAACCAGATCAGGAAACAATCCGCAACACCAGCTCAGGAAACAATCCGCAACACCAGACCAGGAAACAATCCCCAACACCAGATCAGGAAACTAACCGCAGAACCAAATCAGGAAACTAACCCAAACAACAGATCAGGAAACAATCCTCAACACCAGATCAGGAAACAATCCCCAACACCAGATCAGGGAACAATCCCCGACACCAGATCAGGAAACAATACCCAACACCAGATCAGGAAACTAAACACAACACCAGACCAGGAAACAACCCCTAACACCAGATCAGGAAACAATCCACAACACCAGATCAGGAAACAATCCCCAACACCAGATCATGAAACTATCCCGAGCACCTGATCAGGAAACTTGCCCCAACACCAGATCAGGTAACTACCTCCAACATCAGATCAGGAAACAATCCCCAGCACCAGATCAGGAAAATAACCCCAACACCAGATAAGGAAACAATCCTCAACACCAGATCAGGAAACAATCCCCAACACCAGCTCAGGAAACAATCCCCAACATCAGATCAGGAAATAATCCCCAACACCAGATCAGGAAACAATCCCCAACACCAGATCAGGAAACTAACCGCAACACCAGATGAGGGAAAATTCCTCAACACCAGATCAGGAAACAATCTCCGACACCAGATCAGGAAACTAACCCCAAACCCAGATCAGGAAACAATCCCCAACACCAGATCAGGAAACAATCCCCAACACCAGATCAGGAAACTACCCTCAACACCAGATCAGGAAACTAACATGATCAACAGATGAGGAAACTAATGCCAACACCTGATCAGGAAACAAAACTCAACACCAGATCAGCAAACAATCCCCAACACCAGATCGGGAAACTAACCGCAGAACCAGATCAGGAAACTAACCTCAACATCAGACCAGGAAACTAACCCAAACACCAGATCAGGAAACTAATGCCTGCACCTGATCAAGAAACAATCCTCAACACCAGATCAGGAAACAATCCCCAACACCAGATCAGGGAACAATCCCCAACACCAGATCAGGAAACAATACCCAACACCAGATCAGGAAACTAAACCCAACACCAGACCAGGAAACAATCCCTAACACCAGATCAGGAAACAATCCACAACACCAGATCAGGAAACAATCCCCAACACCAGATCATGAAACTATCCCGACCACCTGATCAGGAAACTAGCCCCAACACCAGATCAGGTAACTAACTCCAACATCAGATCAGGAAACAATCCCCAGCACCAGATCAGGAAAATAACCCCAACACCAGATCAGGAAACAATCCTCAACACCAGATCAGGAAACAGTCACCAACACCAGCTCAGGAAACAATCCCCAACATCAGATCAGGAAATAATCCCCAACACCAGATCAGTAAACTATCCCCAACGCCAGATCAGAAAGCTAACCCCAACACCAGATCAGGAAACAATCCCCAACACCAGATCAGGAAACAATCCCCAACACCAGATCAGGAAACTAACCCCAACACCAGATCAGGAAACTAACCCCAACACCAGATCAGGAAACAATCCCCAACATCAGATCAGGAAACAATCCCCAACACCAGATCAGGAAATTAACACCAACACCAGATCAGGAAACTTACCCCAACACCAGATCTGGAAACAGTCTCCAACACCAGATCAGGAAACTAACCACAACACCAGATCAGGAAACCAACCCCAACCCCAGATCAGGAAACTAACCCCAACACCAGATCAGGAACCTTACCCCAACACCAGATCAGGAAACAATCCCCAACATCAGATCAGGAAACAATCCCCAACACCAGATCAGGAAATTAACACCAACACCAGATCAGGAAACTTACCCCAACACCAGATCAGGAAACTAACACCAACACCAGATCAGGAAACTAACCACAACACCAGATCAGGAAACCAACCCCAACCCCAGATCAGGAAACTAACCCCAACACCAGATCAGGAACCTTACCCCAACACCAGATCTGGAAAATGTCCCCAACACCAGATCAGGAAACTAACCACAACACCAGATCAGGAAACCAACCCCAACACCAGATCAGGAAACTAACCACAACACCAGATCAGGAAACTTACCCCAACAACAGATCAGGAAACAATCCCCAACACCAGATCAGGAAACTAACCCCAACACCAGATCAGGAAACTAACCCCAACACCAGATCAGGAAACTATCTACTCAATACAAACACAAGCATCATGGGTGTACAATATGGAGAGGTGACAACAACCACCTTTATCTTGATATGACGTGACCTTTTTGAAGTTAAAGCAATAATATGAGCTATCATGCAGTGGGTACAAGGCCGTGAAGAGGAATTTTGTCATGTGAATTGCCCTTCAGTTTGGGCTTTCTTTCACAATTTTGTCAATTACTGGAAAAGTCTGTCTTGTGCAACAAACTCCATCTACACTGCCCAGTAAGAGCAATAGTCTACACCCCTTTAGTGATTCAAGCAACCTTGGTCCCTTGTGCATAAATTTCAAAGAAGTTTATTCTCATACTGATAAGAGTGGAAACTTCATCTCTTTTCTGTGTGGGCACAGCGTCAGTCTCTTGAACAACACAACAGGGTAGGGATCTTTGCGGCTTGCTTTCTTGCACCAAGCCTTCAGGTGGAGAGACAGAAGATACTGATATCAGTGGTTCACTGCTTTCTACTCTAGAGATACTCACTATTTTGTTTTGATTTCAAAATTGGCAGAATAGCAATCATCAAAGCGACAGCTTCACATCCGAGGAATATTTTCCCTTTATCTGTCAGTCAATAAAATTAGGGAGAAGTAAGTCGCAATCAGGCTACATAAAAACTTGCACAGAAGCTGGAGTCTCTGCCTCCTGTCCTACACAGCTATTCTAATTTTTTTAAACATATCTATTCTATTGATCACTTTCTCTCGGATATAACTGCTTCACTTTATTCCTGTAAATAGTTTCAGATCTCTGAGCACATTGCCTGTATTTCTGAGGTGCTCTTTTCAGAAGAGATCATGACCTGGAAATCTGATCACGCCTGAAAGTGGGTGTGCAGTGGGAGGGGCCGCTAGTATTGACTTACACCTCCATGCAGTCCGTAAGGGGGACCCCGAGCTTCCGGTCGCCTGTCATTTAAATTCAATGCTCCATTCCCACTCAGACCTCACCGTCCTCGGCCTCTTGCATTGTTCCACAGAAGCTCAGCGTAAGCGCGAGGAACAGCACCTCATCTTCCGATTAGGCACTTTACAGCCCTCTGGACTCAATATCAAGTTCAACAATTTCAGATCATAACCTCGGCCCCTATCATATTTTTATATATTTTTGATCCACACTTTTGGTTTGTGCCTTTTCCTTTTTTTTTCTCTCCCACATGGCAGTTGTCTTTCATTCTGCCAGCGCATTTCACACTTCATCTAGAGCCATCCTTTGTCTCTTTACCTGTCCTATTACCATCTTGTCTCGCCTTGAATATCTCTTAATGTCTCTTCACCTCTCACAGAACTTCCCGTTTGTTCTTTCATCCCCTCCCCCATTTCCCAGCCCCCAAACTTGCTTTTCATCCGTTTCATTTCCTGCTTTTTTCTCAGTTCTGATGAAGGGTCATCGACCTGAAACATTGACTCTGTTTCTGTCTCCACAGATGTTGCCTGGCCTGCTGAGTTTTTCCAGCATTTCCTGCTGTTATGTCGGATTTCCAGCATCCGCAGTATTTTGCTATCGCCGCTAGTATTGACTTGGGCAGCACATAATATTCATGCTTCCTGCTGATTATAATCACACAGGTTATACAGCCGGCACTACCCATGCTACTTATTGGCTGTTTGCCTATTGGTGCGGGGGATGGAGGCAGATTGACTGCCCCGGCACCACTTAAAGCAGCCAGCAGCTATCAAAGGAGAAGTGTGTTCTGGCTGCAGAAATGGCTGAAGGAAGTGGTGAGCGGGCTGCAAGGTTTTCTGCAATGGAGACCCTGGTGCAGGCAGTGGAGAGGAGGAGGATCATCCTCTTCCCCCAAGGGGGAGGAAGACCTCCAGGCTTCCTTCATCACAGACATTGGGCGGAAACCGGTGGTCATGTCCATGCCTGGAGCACTGCACCCAGGACATGACTGCAAGGAATGTAATGATAAAGTGGAGTTGTTGAGGTATGAATGCTGCTCATACCCTCTGCTCACTTACAGCCTCATTAATGAAAACACTGACAGAATTCAGCAGACTGCCCTCCCCACTCCTACAATCAGTGCACCCCCTTCCCACCACACCCACCATGATTTCAACCCGTCTGCTCTCTCAGGTGGATGTAAAAAAGATCCCATGGCACTAATTTGGTGAAGAGCAGAGGAGTTCTCCTGGGGCCAGTATTTATCCCTCAATGAACATCACTAAAACATAATTGGCCCAGAAATTAATGTCTCCATGGGTGAGTACGCACGGGGAACTCACCCGTAGACCCAACGGAAGTGCCGGTTTCATGCATGCACTGCGCATGCGCGGGTAACCGGAACTTCCGTTCCCCTGAAAGAAGGGGTTGACAGGTGGAACGCATGCGCCGGAGAGGCAGTGCGTGCGCCTGGAACTTCCTTTGTTTTTTCCAGATTTCTCCGGGAGGCTAAGTCTCCAGGAGTTACACTTTTAAAAAGCAGGTGCAAGGCCTGCTTTTAAACAAGGTAAGTGGTGAATTAATTAAAATTAAAACATTTTTTCCACAGATTTATTATTTTTAAATACTTTAAGGAAAGGTAAGTTTATTTTTAGCCCCGTTAGAAAATTTAATTAATTTTTTCAAAAATTTAAATTATTGTTTACAATAGTTATTTTATGTAATTTATAGTTATTTAAAAAATGTGATTTTATAAAAAATGTATTTGAAGTTTCAGTGATGTTTTGGGGCTGATAGTATTTATAGTTTTGACAGCTCTTCCTGTCAATTTTATGAATGGGCATTTCCCTGCTCCGATTGCCTCTCCCTGGCCCACGTGATCCCAGGGGATGCTTCGAACTAACTGCGCCCCTGGGATACACAAGCACCACGCGCCGGCAGTTGGAGGAGGCCCAGGAGCAGAATCCCACGCGGGCCCACAGCTCAACAGCCAGCGCACTTGGTGGGTGAAGGTCGGAGGCTTGCACCCGCGGGAAGCCCCCGACCCCAATTTTTGGGCCAATATCTGGTCATCATTACACTGCAATTTGTGGGAGATTGCTGTGTGCTGATTGGCTGCCGCGTTTCCTACATTACAACAGTGACTACACGTCAAAAAAGTACCTAATTGACTGTAAAGCGCTTTGGGACATCCTGAGGTCTTGAAAGGCGCTATATAAATGCAAGAATTTTTGCTTTTTTTTCCCCTCACTTACCCACACCTCACACATAGACCATCAGCTATTCGACCACAACAGCCACACTCTCCAAACACCTCATAAGACTCTTGCTAACACACCTCCCTCTTTCTCACAGGAAAAGATGACACACAACAGGCTGGAACCAACTGAAGAGGGTGTCCTGGCAATCAGGGAGGGGCAGAGCGGAGGCTGCGCCCACTGGCGAGGCTGGAGGAGATGCTACACCAGATTTCTTCATTCTTAACACTCTTTTGTTCAGCTACCCCAGAGAGCTGTGGAGGCGGAGTCATTGAATATATTCAAGGTGGAGATCGACATATATTTGAGCTACAGGGGAGTCAAGGAGCAGGCGGGAAAGTGGGGTTGAGGCCAAGATCAGATCAGCCATGGTCTTATTGAATGGTGGAGCAGGCTCAAGGGGCCGAATGGCCGACTCCTGCTCCTATTTCTTATGTTCTTATGCTGAGAATGTCGATGTACCTCAGCCAGGGGTGGAAGGGAAGCCTAACATTTGGAAGATGTCACTTAGAGGCGTTGTCTGCACATGGGGACTCACAAGCACACAGGAGTTAGGGCAGGGGGATAGGTTGACACAGGAGTCAGGGCAGGGGGATAGGACACCACAGGAGTCAGGGCAGGGGGATAGGACACCACAGGAGTACGGGCAGGGGGATAGGATGACACAGGAGTCAGGGCAGGGGGATAGGATGACACAGGAGTCAGGGTAGGAGGATAGGACACCACAGGAGTCAGGGCAGGGGGATAGGACACCACAGGAGTCAGGGCAGGAGGATAGGACACCACAGGAGTCAGGGCAGGGGGATAGGATGACACAGGAGTCAGGGTAGGAGGATAGGGCACCACAGGAGTCAGGGTAGGAGGATAGGACACCACAGGAGTCAGGGCAGGAGGATAGGACACCACAGGAGTCAGGGCAGGGGGATAGGATGACACAGGAGTCAGGGCAGGGGGATAGGATGACACAGGAGTCAGGGCAGGGGGATAGGATGACACAGGAGTCAGGGTAGGAGGATAGGACACCACAGGAGTCAGGGCAGGGGGATAGGACACCACAGGAGTCAGGGCAGGAGGATAGGACACCACAGGAGTACGGGCAGGGGGATGGGACACCACAGGAGTACGGGCAGGGGGATAGGATGACACAGGAGTCAGGGCAGGGGGATAGGACACCACAGGAGTCAGGGCAGGAGGATAGGATGACACAGGGGTCAGGGCAGGAGGATAGGACACCACAGGAGTCAGGGCAGGAGGATAGGATGACACAGGAGGATAGGATGACACAGGAGTCAGGGCAGGAGGATAGGACACCACAGGAGTCATGGCAGGAGGATAGGACACCACAGGAGTCAGGGCAGGGGGATAGGATGACACAGGAGTCAGGGCAGGGGGATAGGATGACACAGGAGTCAGGGTAGGAGGATAGGACACCACAGGACTCAGGGCAGGAGGATAGGACACCACAGGAGTCAGGGCAGGGGGATAGGATGACACAGGAGTCAGGGCAGGGGGATAGGATGACACAGGAGTCAGGGCAGGGGGATAGGACACCACAGGAGTCAGGGCAGGCGGATAGGACACCACAGGAGTCAGGGCAGGGGGATAGGATGACACAGGAGTCAGGGCAGGGGGATAGGATGACACAGGAGTCAGGGCAGGGGGATAGGATGACACAGGAGTCAGGGCAGGGCAATAGGATGACACAGGAGTCAGGGCAGGGGGATAGGACACCACAGGAGTCAGGGCAGGAGGATAGGATGACACAGGAGTCAGGGCAGGAGGATAGGACACCACAGGAGTCAGGGCAGGAGGATAGGATGACACAGGAGGATAGGATGACACAGGAGTCAGGGCAGGAGGATAGGACACCACAGGAGTCATGGCAGGAGGATAGGACACCACAGGAGTCAGGGCAGGGGGATAGGATGACGCAGGAGTCAGGGCAGGGGGATAGGATGACACAGCAGTCAGGGCAGGGGGATAGGGTGACACAGGAGTCAGGGCAGGGGGTAGGATACCACAGCAGTCAGGGCAGGGGGATAGGATGACACAGGAGTCAGGGCAGGGGGATAGGGTAACACAGGAGGGGGCGATCTCATCCTAGCCCTACTGCTCAGATGCAGCCTTTGCCAATGTAAGGTGCACTAGGCATATCCAACTTGTCTCAAGGATTTGCGCAAAATATGGAAATCATTCAGTCCAACATGGAATAAGTGGCCAGATCCATCAGTGGCACAGTGGCACCCACCGTGTAGGGACTGGATTAATGTGAGGTTGTAGCAGTTCGTGTTCACCTAGGTAGGTATCAGACGAATGACTGCTAAATAATCGAGTTCAACTTCAGGAGAACTATCTAGAAGTTGTTTATTCACAAGAACAGATGAAATACAACAGGTAAGGTGGCTGGATGCAGGAGCACTGCGAAGTAGGTCTTTCCCCAGCAAGGACGCCACGAGGACTGAGTCCGCAGTCCTGTGGAGAGCGTGATGATGTCATCACGCTCGGCTGTGTTTTCCCACGCTTCGGGCGTCACGAGACTGCGTCGTGACATCAGCGTGTTCGCCCCACTTGGGGCGGTCACGTGACCTGCGCCGATACGTCGATGCGTCTACCCGGCACTGAGGCTGGCCGTTGCGGCCGAAGTCATGAGCGCGAGAGGCACCCGGCACTGAGGCTGGCCTTTGCGGCCGAAGTCGCGGTAGTGGGAGAGGGCACCCGGCACTGTGGCTGGCCGTTGCGACCGTCAAGGGAACGGACGGCGGAACTAGGCCAGCGGCCGACGCGTTTAGTTGTGTCACGTGATGTCAGCACGCTAGGGCACGTCTTAAAGGGGCAACGGCCCAAACAAATAAGTTAAAGGGGCAACGGCCCAAACAGGTAAGTTATGCACTTACAAAGGTAAGTTAAAGGGAATTATGTATATACAGAGTAAGGGACACCCGGTGGAATCGCCACATGCGCCCCCCCAGAATTCACTTTAACGAAAGTCCAAAGATGAGATGGTCTGGCGAGCTAGTGGTCTCGGCGGGCGTGCTGTCTCGACTTGGCGGGCCAGGTCTGAAGATGCTGGTTGTAAGCGGATCCTTACGCACGTCATGGCGAATAAAATGTATCCGTCAGGCGAAGGACCGTGGAGACGTGCGAAACAGCAGGCCTTGTCAGAGTGACGGGCAGGTTGGGCGGACGCTGGCGATGTCTCCGTTGATGTTGAAACAAGTCCTTGTTCTGACGAACTCTGCAAGAATGCCAAACAAGCGATCCAGAAGGACTTGACAGGTGAGGTCGGTGAACTCACCGACAGGTGAGCGAAACCTTCGGGAGGCTGGAACGCACAGAACGTTGCATGCCGTAGTGCTATGACGATAACACAACAGAGGGTGAAAAGTTGCTGCGTTGATCAGTGATCGGTGAGGACAGCAATTTTCACGTGGCTGATCATGGCCGCGGAATGCCCGTTGGACCCATCCGTTATGTTTGCAGCATCAGTAGATGTTTGCGTTTGTTAAGGAGAAAATTGGAGAAAGGGCAGCAACGGTCCGGGTTGTTGTTAATTTCAGTAGGGGTAAACTCTGCCTGGAGGGCGGCAACACTTGTAGTTGTTCTTGCTATAGGATTAAACAGCCGGGAGGGCGGCACGCTTCTTGTCTCACCGAAAAGTGTGGTAGGTAACACAACCAGCAGGCTGACGGGCTGGTGCGTCGTCGGCGGGGCATGAGCCTTCGTGTTTCGCGACGGATGGGTCCTCATGGTTCACGAGGAATGGATCCTCGTGGTTCATGAGGGATGGGTCCTCGTGTTTTGGGAGGAACGGGTCCTCGTGTTTCGAGAGGATCGAGTCCTCGTGTTTCAAGAGGAGCGAGTCCTCGTGTTCCGAGAGGAGCGAGGCCTCGTGGCATCTCCGCGGGGGCGCACTCCGATCTTGTGGGCTCGATAACCTGCGGACCCCGCGCTTGGAAGGATTCAGACTTGCTGTTGTGTTGGGAGATGTCGTAGAGGCGGACAAACTGTGTGGCGGTAGAAATATCGAATACGGAGACCATAAGCACGTGCGTGGTCTGTGCCGCATCGATGTTCCTGGCGTGCGGGGCTTCTACCTTTAGAAAGCACGAGGACGGTTGCAGCTCCCTGAATGGCGGTAGCGACAGCGAAACGGCTGATGCTTCCATAGCGTGCTTCTTTTTTGAAAGACGATCACAAAACTCACCAGTTGTAGGCGTTGGCGTCTGTGTTCGACGGTTGCCGTTGGTCGTGCTCTACCTCTGTAAAATCGGTCTCCAATGTAGGTGTTGTTGGCTGCACTTCCTGTGTGAATACATTCGCAAAGACTGGGTCAGCAATGTAGGAACTGGTGTTCCTCGGCTGTTGTTCTTCGGTTGTTCGTCGGTTGTTCGTCGGTCGTCTTCTGCGAAGACAAGGTTCAGGCTGTGCGTTTCGTCCGTGAAAAACGTTCACGGATACGGGGTCACCAATGTAGGTATTGATGAGCCCCCGCACTCACGTCGTTGGGTCACCAATGTAGCAGTTGATGAGCTCCCGTATTCACGTCGTTGGGTCACCAATGTAGCAGTTCGTGTTCACCTAGGTAGGTATCAGACGAATGACTACTAAATAAGCAAATTCGGCTTCAGGAGAACAATCTAGAAGTTGTTTATTTACAAGAACAGACGAAATACAGCAGGTAAGGCGGCTGGATGCAGGAGCACTGCGAAGTACATCTGCCCCCAGCGGGGATGCCACGAGGACTGAGTCCGCAGTCCTGTGGGGAGCGTGATGATGTCATCACACTCGGCTGTGTTTTCCCATGCTTCGGGCGTCACGTGACTGCGTCGTGACGTCAGCGCGTTCGCCCACGCTTGGGGCGGTCACGTGACCTGCGCCGATACGTCGACGCATCTAGCCCGGCACTGAGGCTGGTCATTGCAGCTGAAGTCACGAGCGCGAGAGGCACCCGGCACTGAGGCTGGCCATTGCGGCTGAAGTCGCAGGAGTGGAAGAGGCAGCCGGCACTGTGGCTGGCCGTTTCGACCGTCGAGGGAGCGGACGGCCAATCTAGGCAGGCAGCCAACGCATTTAGGTGTGTCATGTGATACGTGACGTGACGTCAGTGCGCTAGGGCACGTCTTAAAGGGGCAAAGGCCCAAACAGGAAAGTTAAAGGGGCAACGACCCAAACAGGTAAGTTATGTACATACAAATGTAAGTTAAAGGGAATTATGTATATACATAGTAAGGGACACCCGGTGGAACCGCCACAAAGTTATCCATTTTGGTGTCAAAAACAGGAAGGCAGATTATTATCTGAACGGCAATAGATAGGGAAAAGGGGAAGTGCAATGACGCCTGGGTGTCCTTGTGCACCAGTCACTGAAGGTAAGCATGCAGGTGCAGCAGGCGGTTGAGAAGGCAAATGGTATGTTGGCCTTCGTAGCGAGAGGGTTTGAGTACGGGAACAAGGATGTCTTGCTGCAGTTGTACAGGGCCTAGGTGAGACCACATCTTGAGTATTGTGTGCAGTTTTGGTCGCCTTATCTGAGGAAGGATGTTATTGCCACTGGAGGGAGTGCAGCGAAGATTCACCAGGCTGATACCTGGGATGGCAGGAATGACATAGGAGAGATTGGGTCGATTGGGCTTATATTCTCAGGAGTTTAGAGGATTGAGAGGAGATCTCAGTGAAATTTATAAAATTCTGACAGGACTGGACAGACTAGATGCAGGAAGGTTATTTCCGATGGTCAGGGAGTCCAGAACCAGGGGTCACAGTCTAAGGATAAGGGGTAAGCCATTTAGGACAGAGATGAGGAGGAATTTCTTCACCCAGAGAGCGGTGAACCTGTGGAATTCTCTACCACAGAAGGCAGTGGAGCCAATTCATTAAATATATTCAAGAAGGAGTTAGATATATTTCTTAAGGCTACAGGGATCAAGGGATATGGAGAGAAGGCAGGAACAGGGTACTGAATTTGGATGATCAGCCATTAGCTCATTCAATGGCGGAGCAGGCTCGAAGGGCCGAATGGCCTACTCCTGCTCCTATAGTCTATGTTTCCATGACTGGTTATGACAGCGTCAATAAGAGCTTACACTGCTGGCTATCCTTTACAACAGTGAGGTGATAAATCTCCATCCTTTACCACAGTGAGGTGATCAATCTCCATCATTAACTACAGTGAGATAAATCTCCATCCTTTACTGCAGTAAGGTGATCAATCTCCATCCTTTACTACAGTGAGGTGATCAATCTCCATCCTTTACTATAGTGAGGTGATCTATCTCCATCCTTTCCTACAGTGAGGTGATCAATCTCCATCCTTTACTACAGTGAGGTGATCAATCTCCATCCTTTACTACAGTGAGGTGATCAATCTCCATCCTTCACAAGTGAGGTGTTCAATCTCCATCCTTTACTACAGTGAGGAGATCAATCTCCATCTTTACTACAGTGAGGTGATCAATCTCCATCCTTTACTATAGTGAGGTGATCAATCTTCATCTTTACTATAGTGAGGTGATGAATCTCTATATTTTACTACAGTGAGGTCATCAATTTCCATCCTTTACCACAGTGAGGTGATCAATCTCCATCCCTTACTGCAGTGAGATCAATCTCCATCCTTTACTATAGTGAGGTGATCAATCTCCATCCTTTACAATAGTGAGGTGATCAATCACCATCCTTTACTAGTGAGGAGATCAATCTCAATCATTTACTACAGTGAGGAGATCAATCTCCATCCTTTCATACAGTGAGGTGTTCAATCTCCATCCTTTACTAGTGAGGTGATCAATCTCCATCCTTTCCTAGTGTGGTGATCAATCTCGATCATTTACTACACTGAGGTGATCAATCTCCATTCTTTACCAATGAGGTGATTAATCTCAATCCTTTACTACACTGAGGTGATCAATCTCCATCCTTTACTACAGTGAGGAGATCAATCTCCATGCTTTACTACAGTGAGGTGGTCAATCTCCATCTTTACAACAGTGAGGAGATCAAACTTCATCCTTTATTAAAGTGACGTGATCAATCTTCATCCTTTACTGCAGTGAGGTGATCAATCTCCATCCTTTACTAGAGTGAGGTGTTCAATCTCCAACTTTTACTAGTGAGGTGATCAATCTCCATCCTTTACTACAGTGAGGTGATCAATCTCCATCCTTTACTACACTGAGGTGACCAATCTCCATTCTTTACTACAGTGAGGTGATCAATCTCCATCCTTTCATACAGTGAGCTGATCAATCTCCATCCTTTACTAAACTGAGGTGATCAATCTTCATCCTTTGCTAGTGAGGTGAACAATCTCAATCCTTTACTAGTGAGGTGATCAATCACAATCGTTTACTACAGTGAGGAGATCAATCTCAATCCTTTACTACAGTGAGGAGAACAATCTTCAACCTTTCATACAGTGAGCTGATCAATCTCCATCCTTTACTAAACTGAGGTGATCAATCTTCTTCCTTTACTAGTGAGGTGAACAATCTCAATCCTTTAATGGTGAGGTGATCAATCTCCATTCTTTACTACAGTGAGGTGTTCAATCTCCATCCTTTACTACACTGAGGTGATCAATCTCCATCCTTTACCACAGTGAGGTGATCATTCTTCTTCCTTTACTAGTGAGGTGAGCAATTTCAATCTTTTACTGCAGTGAGGAGATCATTCTCCATCCTTTCCTACAGTGAGTAGATCAATCTCCATCATTTAGTACAGTGAGGTGATCAATCTCCATTCTTTACGAGTGAGGTGATCAATCTCAATCCTTTACTAAATTGATGTGATCAATCTCCATCCTTTACTACAGTGAGGAGATCAATCTCCATCCTTTACTACAGTGAGGTGGTCAATCTCCATCTCAACTACAGTGAGCAGATCAAACTCCATCCTTAATTAAAGTGAGGTGATCAATCTCCACTCTTTACTACAGTGAGGTGATCAATCTCCATCCTTTACTACAGTGAGGTGTTCAATCTCCATCCTTTACTAGTGAGGAGATCAATCTCCATCCTTTACTACAGTGCCGTGATCAATCTCCATCCATTACTACATTACCACATTGAGGAGATCAATCTCCATCCTTTACTACAGTGAGGTGATCAATCTCCATCCATTACTAGTGAGGTCATCAATCTCCATCCTTTACTACAGCGAGATTATCAATCTCCAATCTTTACTACAGTGATGTGATCAATCTCCATCCTTTACTACAGTGAGGATGTCAATCTCCATCCTTTACTAAAGTGAGGAGATCAATGTCCATCCTTTACTAAAGTGAGGTGATCAATCTCCATCCTTTACTACAGTGAGGAGATCAATCTGCATTCTTTACTACAGTGAGGAGATCAATCTCCATCCTTTACTGCAGTGCCGTGATCAATCTCCATCCATTACTACATTACCACATTGAGGAGATCAATCTCCATCCTTTACTACAGTGAGGTGATCAATCTCCATCCATTACTAGTGAGGTCATCAATCTCCATCCTTTACTACAGTGAGGTTATCAATCTCCAATCTTTACCACAGTGAGGTGATCAATCTCCATCCTTTATTACAGTGAGGTGATCAATCTCCATCCTTTACTGGTGAGGTGATCAATTTCCATCCGTTACAACAGTGAGGACATCAATCTCCAACCTTTACTGCAGTGAGGTGATCAATCTTCATCCTTTACAACAGTGAGGTGATCAAACTCCCTCCTTTACTAGAGTGAGGTGACCAATCTCCATCATTTACTACAGTGAGGTGATCAATCTCCATCCTTTATTAGAGTGAGCTGGTCAATCTCCATCATTTACTGGTGAAGTGATCAATCTCGATCCTTTACTACAGTGAGGAGATCAATCTCCATCATTTACTACAGTGAGGAGATCAATCTCCATCCTTTACTAGTGAGGAGATCAATCTCTATCCTATAATACAGTTAGGAGATCAATCTCCATCATTTTCTACAGAGAGGCGATCAATCTCCATCCTTTACTGCAGTGAGGTGATCAAACTCCATCCTTTATTGAAGTGAGGTGGTCAATCTCCATCCTTTACTACAGTGAGGTGATCAATCTCCATCCTTTATTGAAGTGAGGTGGTCAATCTCCATCCTTTACTAGTGAGGTGATCAATCTCCATCCTTTACTACAGTGAGGAGATGAATCTCCATCCATTACAAGTGAGGTGATCAATCTCCATGCTTTACTAGTGAGGAGATCAATCTCCATCCTTTACTACAGTGAGGATGTCAATCTCCAGCCTTTACTAAAGTGAGGTGATCAATCTCCATCCATTACAACAGTGAGGAGATCAGTCCACATCCTTTACTACAGTTAGGAGATCAATCTCCATCCTTTACTACACTGAGGTGATCAATCTCCATCCATTACTGTAGTGAGGAGATCAATCCCCATCCTTTACTACAGCGAGGTGATCAATCTCCATCTTTTCTTCAGTGAGGTGATCAACCTCCATCCTTTACTACAGTGAGGTGATCAATGTCCATCCTTTACAAGTGAGGAGATCAATCTCCATCCTTTACTACAGTGAGGAGATCAATCTCCATCCTTTACAAGTGAGGAGATCAATCTGCATCCTTTACTACAGTGAGGATGTCCATCTCCATCCTTTACTACAGTGAGGAGATCAATCTCCATCCTTTACTAAAGTGAGGTGATCAATCTCCATCCATTACTACAGTGAGGAGATCAGTCCACATCCTTTACTACAGTTAGGAGATCAAACTCCATCCTTTACTACAGGGAGGTGATCAATCTCCATCCTTTACTGCAGTGAGGAGATCAATCCCCATCCTTTACTACAGCGAGGTGTTCAATCTCCATCCTTTACTTCAGTGAGGTGATCAATCTCCATCCTTTACTACAGTGAGGTGTTCAATCTCCATCCTTTACTACAGTGAGGTGATCAAGCTCCATCCGTTACAACAGTGAGGAGATGAATCTCCATCCTTTACTACAGTGAGATTATCAATCTCCATCCTTTACTACTGAGGTGATCAATCTCCATCCTTTACTACAGTGAGGCGATCAATCTCCATCCTTTACTACAGTGAGGTGATCAATCTCCATCCTTTACTAAAGTGAGGTGATCAATCTCCATCCTTGACTACAGTGAGGTGATCAATCTCCATCCTTCACTACACTGAGGAGATCAATCTCCATCCTTTACTACAGTGAGGTGATCAATCGCCATCCATTACTACAGTGAGGAGATCAGTCCACATCCTTTTCTACAGTGAGGAGATCAATCTCCATCCTTTACTACAGCGAGGAGATCAATCTCCATCCTTTACTACAGTGCGGAGAACAATCTCCCTCCTTTACTGCAGTGAGGAGATCAATCTCCATTCTTTACTACAGTGAGGAGATCAATCTCCATCCATTAATACATTACTACATTGAGGAGATCAATCTCCATCCTTTACTACAGTGAGGTGATCAATCTTCATCCATTACTTGTGAGGTCATCAATCTCCATCCTTTACTACAGTGAGGTTATCAATCTCCAATCTTTACTACAGTGAGGTGATCAATCTCCATCCTTTACTACAGTGAGGTGATCAATCTCCATCCTTTACTGGTGAGGTGATCAAACTCCCTCCTTTACTAGAGTTAGGTGATCAATCTCCATCCTTTACTACAGTGAGGTGATCAATCTCCATCCTTTATTGAAGTGAGGTGGTCAATCTCCATCCTTTACTAGTGAGGTGATCAATCTCCATCCTTTACTACAGTGAGGAGATGAATCTCCATCCATTACAAGTGAGGTGATCAATCTCCATGCTTTACTAGTGAGGAGATCAATCTCCATCCTTTACTACAGTGAGGATGTCAATCTGCAGCCTTTACTAAAGTGAGGTGATCAATCTCCATCCATTACAACAGTGAGGAGATCAGTCCACATCCTTTACTACAGTTAGGAGATCAATCTCCATCCTTTACTACAGTGAGGTGATCAATCTCCATCCTTTACTACAATGAGGTGATCAATCTCCATCCTTTACAGGTGAGGTGATCAAACTCCCTCCTTTACTAGAGTTAGGTGATCAATCTCCATCCTTTACTACAGTGAGGTGATCAATCTCCATCCTTTATTGAAGTGAGGTGGTCAATCTCCATCCTTTACTAGTGAGGTGATCAATCTCCATCCTTTACTACAGTGAGGAGATGAATCTCCATCCATTACAAGTGAGGTGATCAATCTCCATGCTTTACTAGTGAGGAGATCGATCTCCATCCTTTACTACAGTGAGGATGTCAATCTCCAGCCTTTACTAAAGTGAGGTGATCAATCTCCATCCATTACAACAGTGAGGAGATCAGTCCACATCCTTTACTAGAGTTAGGTGATCAATCTCCATCCTTTACTACAGTGAGGTGATCAATCTCCATCCTTTATTGAAGTGAGGTGGTCAATCTCCATCCTTTACTAGTGAGGTGATCAATCTCCATCCTTTACTACAGTGAGGAGATGAATCTCCATCCTTCACTAGTGAGGAGATCAATCTCTATCCTATAATACAGTTAGGAGATCAATCTCCATCATTTTCTACAGAGAGGCGATCAATCTCCATCCTTTACTGCAGTGAGGTGATCAAACTCCCTCCTTTACTAGAGTTAGGTGATCAATCTCCATCCTTTACTACAGTGAGGTGATCAATCTCCATCCTTTATTGAAGTGAGGTGGTCAATCTCCATCCTTTACTAGTGAGGTGATCAATCTCCATCCTTTACTACAGTGAGGAGATGAATCTCCATCCATTACAAGTGAGTTGATCAATCTCCATGCTTTACTAGTGAGGAGATCAATCTCCATCCTTTACTACAGTGAGGATGTCAATCTCCAGCCTTTACCAAAGTGAGGTGATCAATCTCCATCCATTACAACAGTGAGGAGATCAGTCCACATCCTTTACTACAGTTAGGAGATCAATCTCCATCCTTTACTACACTGAGGTGATCAATCTCCATCCATTACTGCAGTGAGGAGATCAATCCCCATCCTTTACTACAGCGAGGTGATCAATCTCCATCTTTTCTTCAGTGAGGTGATCAACCTCCATCCTTTACTACAGTGAGGTGATCAATGTCCATCCTTTACAAGTGAGGAGATCAATCTCCATCCTTTACTACAGTGAGGAGATCAATCTCCATCCTTTACAAGTGAGGAGATCAATCTGCATCCTTTACTACAGTGAGGATGTCCATCTCCATCCTTTACTACAGTGAGGAGATCAATCTCCATCCTTTACTAAAGTGAGGTGATCAATCTCCATCCATTACTACAGTGAGGAGATCAGTCCACATCCTTTACTACAGTTAGGAGATCAAACTCCATCCTTTACTACAGGGAGGTGATCAATCTCCATCCTTTACTGCAGTGAGGAGATCAATCCCCATCCTTTACTACAGCGAGGTGTTCAATCTCCATCCTTTACTTCAGTGAGGTGATCAATCTCCATCCTTTACTACAGTGAGGTGATCAATCTCCATCCTTTACTACAGTGAGGTGATCAAGCTCCATCCGTTACAACAGTGAGGAGATGAATCTCCATCCTTTACTACAGTGAGATTATCAATCTCCATCCTTTACTACTGAGGTGATCAATCTCCATCCTTTACTACAGTGAGGCGATCAATCTCCATCCTTTACTACAGTGAGGTGATCAATCTCCATCCTTTACTAAAGTGAGGTGATCAATCTCCATCCTTGACTACAGTGAGGTGATCAATCTCCATCCTTCACTACACTGAGGAGATCAATCTCCATCCTTTACTACAGTGAGGTGATCAATCTCCATCCATTACTACAGTGAGGAGATCAGTCCACATCCTTTTCTACAGTGAGGAGATCAATCTCCATCCTTTACTACAGCGAGGAGATCAATCTCCATCCTTTACTACAGTGCGGAGAACAATCTCCCTCCTTTACTGCAGTGAGGAGATCAATCTCCATTCTTTACTACAGTGAGGAGATCAATCTCCATCCATTAATACATTACTCCATTGAGGAGATCAATCTCCATCCTTTACTACAGTGAGGTGATCAATCTTCATCCATTACTTGTGAGGTCATCAATCTCCATCCTTTACTACAGTGAGGTTATCAATCTCCAATCTTTACTACAGTGAGGTGATCAATCTCCATCCTTTACTACAGTGAGGTGATCAATCTCCATCCTTTACTGGTGAGGTGATCAATTTCCATCCTTTACTACAGTGAGGACATCAATCTCCATCCTTTACTACAGTGAGGTGATCAATCTTCATCCTTTACTACAGTGAGGTGATCAAACTCCCTCCTTTACTAGAGTGAGGTGATCAATCTCCATCCTTTACTGCTGTGAGGTGATCAATCTCCATCCTTTATCAGAGTGAGCTGGTCAATCTCCATCCTTTACTAGTGAAGTGATCAATCTCCATCCTTTGCTACAGTGAGGAGATCAATCTCCATCCTTTACTACAGTGAGGCGATCAACCTCCATCCTTTACTAGTGAGGAGATCAATCTCTATCCTATAATACAGTTAGGAGATCAATCTCCATCATTTTCTACAGAGAGGCGATCAATCTCCATCCTTTACTGCAGGGGGTGATCAAACTCCCTCCTTTACTAGAGTTAGGTGATCAATCTCCATCCTTTACAACAGTGAGGTGATCAATCTCCATCCTTCATTGAAGTGAGGTGGTCAATCTCCATCCTTTACAAGTGAGGTGATCAATCTCCATCCTTTACTACAGTGAGGAGATGAATCTCCATCCTTTACAAGTGAGGTGATCAATCTCCATGCTTTACGAGTGAGGAGATCAATCTCCATCCTTTACTACAGTGAGGAGATGAATCTCCATCCTTTACAAGTGAGGTGATCAATCTCCATGCTTTACTAGTGAGGAGATCAATCTCCTTCCTTTACTACAGTGAGATGATCAATCTCCATCATTTACTACAGTGAGGAGATCAATCTCCATCCTTTACTGGTGAGGTGATCAATCTCCATCCTTTACTATAGTGAGGTGATCAATCTCCATCCGTTACTACAGTGAGGAGATCAGTCCACCTCCTTTACTACAGTTAGCAGATCAATATCCATCCTTTACTACAGTGAGGTGATCAATCTCCATCCTTTACTACAGTGAGGAGATAAATCACCATCCTTTACTACAGTGAGGTGATCAATCTCCATCCTTTACTACGGAGAGGTGGTCAATCTGCATCCTTTACTAGTGAGCTGATCAATCTCCATCGTTTACTGCAGTGAGGAGATCAATCTCCACACTTTACTACAGTGAGGTAATCAATCTCCATTCTTTACTAGTGAGGAGATCTATCTCCATCCTTTAATATAGTGAGGAGATCAATCTCCATCCTTTACTACAGTGAGGTGATCAATCTCGATCCATTACTACAGTGAGGTGATCAATCTCCATCCTTTACTACAGTGAGGAGATCAATCTTCATCCATTACTACAGTGAGGTGATCAATCTCCATCCATTACTGCAGTGAGGTGATCTATCTCCATCCTTTACTACAGTGAGGTGATCAATCTCCATCCATTATGACAGTGAGGTGATCAATCTCGATCCTTTACTACAGTGAGGAGTTCAATCTCCATCCATTACTAGAGAGGTGATCAATCTCCATCCTTTACTACAGTGAGGAGATCAATCTCCATCCTTTACTAGTGAGGAGATCAATCTCCATCCTGTACTACAGTGAGGTGATCAATCTCCATCCTTTACTACAGTGAGGAGATCAATCTCCATCCTTTACTGCAGTTAGGTGATCAATCTCCATCCTTGACTACAGTGAGGAGATCAATCTCCATCCTTTACTACAGTGAGGAGATCAATCTCCATCCTTTACGACTGTTAGGTGATCAATCTCCATCCTTTACAACAGTGAGGAGATCAATCTCCATCCTTTACAAGTGAGGAGATCAATCTCCATCCTTTACTACAGTGAGGTGATCAATCTACATCCTTTACTAGTGAGGTGATCAATCTACATCCTTTACTACAGTGAGGTGATCAATCTCCATCCTTTACTACAATGAGGTCATCAATCTTCATCATTTACTAGTGAGGTGATCAATCTCCATCCTTTACTGCAGTGAGGAGATCAATCTCCATCCTTTACTGGTGAGGAGATCAATCTCCATCCTTTACTACAGTGAGGATGTCAATCTCCATCCTTTACTAAAGTGAGGAGATCAATCTCCATCCTTTACTAAAGTGAGGTGATCAATCTCCATCCTTTACTACAGTGAGGAGATCAATCTGCATTCTTTAATACAGTGAGGAGATCAATCTCCATCCTTTACTACAGTGCCGTGATCAATCTCCATCCATTACTACATTACCACATTGAGGTGATCAAACTCCATCCTTTACTGGTGAGGTGATCAATTTCCATCCGTTACAATAGTGAGGACATCAATCTCCATCCTTTACTGCAGTGAGGTGATCAATCTTCATCCTTTACTGCAGTGAGGTGATCAAACTCCCTCCTTTATTAGAGTGAGGTGATCAATCTCCATCCTTTACTACAGTGAGGTGATCAATCTCCATCCTTTATTAGAGTGAGCTGGTCAATCTCCATCCTTTACAAGTGAAGTGATCAATCTCCATCATTTACGACAGTGAGGCGATCAATCTCCATCATTTACTAGTGAGGAGATCAATCTCTATCCTATAATACAGTTAGGAGATCAATCTCCATCATTTTCTACAGAGAGGCGATCAATCTCCATCCTTTAGTGCAGTGAGGTGATCAAACTCCCTCCTTTACTAGAGTTAGGTGATCAATCTCCATCCTTCACTACAGTGAGGTGATCAATCTCCATCCTTTATTGAAGTGAGGTGGTCAATCTCCATCCTTTACTAGTGAGGTGATCAATCTCCATCCTTTACTACAGTGAGGAGATGAATCTCCATCCTTTACAAGTGAGGTGATCAATCTCCATGCTTCACTAGTGAGGAGATCAATCTCCATCCTTTACTACAGTGAGGATGTCAATCTCCAGCCTTTACTACAGTGAGGAGGTCAATCTCCATCCTTTACTAAAGTGAGGTGATCAATCTCCATCCATTACTACAGTGAGGAGATCAGTCCACATCCTTTACTACAGTTAGGAGTTCAATCTCCATCCTTTACTACACTGAGGTGATCAATCTCCATCCTTTACTGCAGTGAGGAGATCAATCCCCATCCTTTACTACAGCGAGGTGATCAATCTCCATCCTTTCCTTCAGTGAGGTGATCAATCTCCATCCTTTACTACAGTGAGGTGATCAATCTCCATCCTTTACAAGTGAGGAGATCAATCTCCATCCTTTACTACAGTGAGGAGATCGATCTCCATCCTTTACAAGTGAGGAGATCAATCTGCACCCTTTACTACAGTGAGGATGTCAATCTCCATCCTTTACTACAGTGAGGAGATCAATCTCCATCCATTACTACAGTGAGCAGATCAGTCCACATCCTTCACTACAGTTAGGAGATCAATCTCCTTCCTTTACTACAGTGAGGCGATCAATCCCCATCCTTTACTACAGCGAGGTGTTCAATCTCCATCCTTTACTTCAGTGAGGTGATCAATCTCCATCCTTTACTACAGTAAGGTGATCAGTCTGCATCCTTTACTACAGTGAGGTGATCAAGCTCCATCCGTTACAACAGTGAGAAGGTGAATCTCCATCCTTTACTACATTGAGATTATCAATCTCCATCCTTTACTACTGAGGTGATCAATCTCCATCCTTTACTACAGTGAGGCGATCAGTCTCCATCCTTTACTACAGTGAGGTGATCAATCTCCATCCTTTACTACAGTGAGGTGATCAATCTCCATCCTTGACAGCACTGAGGAGATCAATCTCCATCCTTTACTACAGTGAGGTGATCAATCTCCATCCTTTACTACAGTGAGGAGATCAGTCCACATCCTGTTCTACAGTGAGGAGAACAATCTCCATCCTTTACTACAGCGAGGAGGTCAATCTCCATTCTTTACTACAGTGCGGAGAACAATCTCCCACCTTTACTACAGTGAGGAGATCAATCTCCATTCTTTACTACAGTGAGGAGATCAATCTCCATCCATTAATACATTACTACATTGAGGAGATCAATCTCCATCCTTTACTACAGTGAGGTGATCAATCTTCATCCATTACTTGTAAGGTCATCAATCTCCATCCTTTACTACAGTGAGGTTATCAATCTCCAATCTTTACTACAGTGAGGTGATCAATCTCCATCCTTTACTACAGTGAGGTGATCAATCTCCATCCTTTACTACAGTGAGGTGATCAAATTCCCTCCTTTACTAGAGTGAGGTGATCAATCTCCATCCTTTACTACTGTGAGGTGATCAATCTCCATCCTTTATTAGAGTGAGCTGGTCAATCTCCATCCTTTACTAGTGAAGTGATCAATCTCCATCCTTTGCTACAGTGAGGAGATCAATCTCCATCCTTTACTACAGTGAGGCGATCAACCTCCATCCTTTACTAGTGAGGAGAACAATCTCTATCCTATAATACAGTTAGGAGATCAATCTCCATCATTTTCTACAGAGAGGCGATCAATCTCCATCCTTTACTGCAGTGAGGTGATCAAACTGCCTCCTTTACTAGAGTTAGGTGATCAATCTCCATCCTTTATTGACGTGAGGTGGTCAATCTCCATCCTTTACTAGTGAGGTGATCAATCTCCATCCTTTACGACAGTGAGGAGATGAATCTCCATCCTTTACAAGTGAGGTGATCAATCTCCATGCTTTACTAGTGAGGAGATCAATCTCCATCCTTTACTACAGTGAGGTGATCAATCGCCATCCTTTACTAGTGAGGTGATCAATCTCCATCCTTTATTACAGTGAGGAGATCCATCTCCATCCTTTACTACAGTGAGGAGATCAATCTCCATTCTTTACTACAGTGAGGTGATCAATCTCCATCCTTTACTACAGTGAGGTCATAGAGTCATAGAGTCATAGAGTCATACAGCACGGATAGAGGCCCTTCGGCCCAGCGTGTCCGCGCCGGCCATCAAGCCCTGTCTAATCTAATCCCATATTCCAGCATTTGGCCCGTAGCCTTGTATGCTATGGCATTTCAAGTGCACATCCAAATGCTTCTTAAATGTTGTGAGGGTTTCTGCCTCCACAACCCTTTCAGGCAGTGAGTTCCAGACTCCAACCACCCTCTGGGTGAAAAAGTTCTTTCTCAAATCCCCTCTAAACCTCCCGCCCTTTACCTTGAATCTATGCCCCCTAGTTATTGACCCCTCTACTAAGGGAAAAAGCTCCTCAGCATCCATCCTATCTATGCCCCTCATAATTTTGTACACCTCAATCATGTCCCCCCTCAGCCTCCTCAGCTCCAAGGAAAACAAACCCAATCTGCCCAGTCTCTCTTCATAGCTGAAGCGCTCCAGCCCTGGTAACATCCTGGTGAACCTCCTCTGCACCCTCTCTAACGCGATCACATCCTTCCTGTAGTGTGGCGACCAGAACTGCACACAGTATTCCAGCTGTGGCCTAACCAGTGTTTTATACAGCTCCATCATAACCTCCTTGCTCTTATATTCAATGCCTCGGCTAATGAAGGCAAGTATCCCATATGCCTTTTTTACCACCTTATCCACCTGTTCCGCCACCTTCAGGGATCTGTGTACTTGCACACCCAGATCCCTCTGACCCTCCGTCTTGCCTAGGGTCTTTCCATTCATTGTGTATTCCTTTGCCTTGTTAGTCCCCCCAAAGTGCATCACCTCGCACTTTTCTGGGTTAAATTCCATTTGCCACTGTTCCGCCCATCTGACCAACCCATCTATATCGTCCTGCAGACTGAGGCTACGCTCCTCGCTATTTACCACCCTACCAATTTTTGTATCATCCGCGAACTTACTGATCATACCCTTTACATTCATATCCAAGTCATTAATGTAGACCACAAACAGCAAGGGACCCAGCACCGATCCCTGTGGTACCCCACTGGCCACAGGCTTCCAGTCACAAAAACAACCTTCGACCATCACCCTCTGCCTTCTGAGATCAATCTCCATCATTTACAAGTGAGAAGATCAATCTCCATCCTATAATACAGTGAGGATATCAATCTCCATCCTTTACTACAGTGAGGAGATCAGTCCACATCCTTTACTACAGTGAGGAGATTAATCTCCAACCTTTACGAGTGAGGTGATCAATCTCCATCTTTTATGAAAGTGAGGAGATCAATCTCCATCCTTTACTACAGTGAGGTGATCAATCTCCATCCTTTAATACAGTGAGGTGATCAATCTCCAACCTTTACTAATGAGGTGATCAATCTCCATCCTTTACGACAGTGAGGAGATCAATCTCCATCCTTTACTACAGTGAGGTGATCAATCTCCATCCTTTACTATAGTGAGGTGATCAATCTCCAGCCTTTACGACAGTGAGGTGATCAATCTCCATCCTTTACTACAGTGAGGTGATCAATCTCCAGCCTTTACTACAGTGACGTGATCAATTTCCAGCCTTTACTACAGTGAGGTGGTCAATCTCCATCCTTCACTAGTGAGGTGATCAATCTGCATCCTTTACTACAGTGAGGAGATCAATCTCCATTCTTTACTAGAGTGAGGTGATCAATCTCCATCCTTTACTTCAGTGAGGTGATCAATCTCCATCCTTTACTAGTGAGGAGATCAATCTCCATCCATTAATACAGTGAGGAGATCAATCTCCATCCTTTACTACAGTGAGGAGATCAGTCCACATCCTTTACTACAGTGAGGTGATCAATCTCCATCCTTTAATACAGTGAGGTGATCAATCTCCAACCTTTACTAATGAGGTGATCAATCTCCATCCTTTACGACAGTGGGGAGATCAATCTCCATCCTTTACTACAGTGAGGTGATCAATCTCCATCCTTTACTACAGCGAGGTGATCCATCTCCAGCCTTTACTACAGTGAGGTGATCAATCTCCATTATTTACTACAGTGAGGTGATCAATCTCCATCCTTTACTACAGTGAGGTGATCAATCTCCATCCTTTACTACAGTGAGGTGATCCATCTCCATCCTTTACTACAGTGAGGTGATCAATCTCCAGCCTTTACTACAGTGAAGTGATCAATCTCCATCCTTTACTACAGTGAGGAGATCAATCTCCATCCTTTACTACAGTGAGGAGATCAATCTCCATCCTTTACTACAGTGCAGTGATCAATCTCCATCCATTACTACATTGAGGAGATCAATCTCCATCCTTTACTAGTGAGGTCATCACACACCATCCTTTACTACAGTGAGGTTATCAATCTCAATTCTTTACGACAGTGAGGTGATCAATCTCCATCCTTTACGACAGTGAGGTGATCAATCTCCATCCTTTACTAGTGAGGTGATCAATCACCATCCTTTACTACAGTGAGGAGATCAAACTCCCTCCTTTACTAGAGTGAGGTGATCAATCTCCATCCTTAACTACAGTGAGGTGATCAATCTCCATCCTTCATTACAGTGAGGTGATCAATCTCCATCCTTTACTAGTGAAGTGATCAATCTCCATCCTTTACTACAGTGAGGCGATCAATCTCTATCCTATAATACAGTGAGGAGTTCAATCTCCATCGTTTACTACAGAGAGGAGATCAATCTCCATCCTTTACTACAGTTAGGTGATCAATCTCCATCCTTTACTAGTGAGGAGATCAATCTCCATCCATTACTACAGTGAGTTGATGAATCACCATCCTTGCTACAGTGAGGTGATCAATCTCCACCCATTACTAATGTGAGGTGATCAATCTCCATCCTTTACGAGTGAGGAGATCAATCTCTATCCTATAATACAGTGAGGAGATCAATCTCCATCGTTTACTACAGAGAGGAGATCAATCTCCATCCTTTACGACAGTGAGGTGATCAATCTCCATCATTTACTACAGTGAGGAGATGCATCTCCATCCATTACTGGTGAGGTGATCAATCTCCATCGTTTACTACAGAGAGGAGATCAATCTCCATCCTTTACTACAGTGAGGTGATCAATCTCCATCATTTACTACAGTGAGGAGATGCATCTCCATCCATTACTGGTGAGGTGATCAATCTCCATCCTTTACTACAGTGAGGTGATCAATGTCCATCCATTACTACAGTGAGGAGTTCAGTCCACATCCTTTACTACAGTTAGGAGATCAATATCCATCCTTTACTACAGTGAGGTGATCAATCTCCATCCTTTACTACAGTGAGGAGATCAATCACCATCCTTTACTACAGTGAGGTGATCAATCTCCATCCTTTACTACAGTGAGGTGGTCAATCTGCATCCTTTACCAGTGAGCTGATCAATCTCCATCCTTTACTACAGTGAGGAGATCAATCTCCACCCTTTACTACAGTGAGGTAATCAATCACCATTCTTTACTAGTGAGGAGATCTGTCTCCATCCTTTAATACAGTGAGGAGATCATTCTCCATCCTTTACTACAGTGAGGTGATCAATCTCCATCCATTACTACAGTGAGGTGATTAATCTCCATCCTTTACTACAGTGAGGAGATCAATCTCCATCCATTACTACAGTGAGGTGATCAATCTCCATCCATTACTACAGTGAGGTGATCAATCTCCATCCATTACTATAGTGAGGTGATCAATCTCCATCCTTTACTACAGTGAGGAGATCAATCTCCATCCATTACTAGAGAGGTGATCAATCTCCATCCTTTACTACAGTGAGGAGATCAATCTTCATCCTGAACTAGTGAGGAGATCAATCTCCATCCTTTACTACAGTGAGGTGATCAATCTCCATCCTTTACTACAGTGAGGAGATCAATCTCCATCCTTTACTACAGTGAGGAGATCAATCTCCATCCTTTACTAGAGTGAGGAGATCAATCTCCATCCTTTACAAGTGAGGAGATCAATCTCCATCCTTTACTACAGTGAGGTGATCAATCTCCATCCTTTACTAGTGAGGTGATCAATCTCCATCTTTTACCACAGTGAGGTGATCAATCTCCATCCTTTACTATGAGGTGATCAATCTCCAACCATTACTAGAGAGAGGAGATCAATCTCCATCCTTTACTACATGAGGTGATCTATCTCCATCCTTTCCTACAGTGAGGTGATCAATCTCCATCCTTTACTACAGTGAGGTGATCAGTCTCCATCCTTTACTATGGTGAAGTGATCAATCTCCATCCTTTACTACAGTGAGGTGATTAATTTCAGTCCTTTACTACAGTGAGGTGAACAATCTCCATCTTTTACGACAGTGAGGAGATCAATCTCCATCCTTTACTGCAGTGAGGTGATCAATCTCCATCCTTTACTACAGTGAGGTTATCAATTTCCATCCTTTACTACAGTGAGGTGATCAATCTCCAACCTTTACTAGAGTGAGGAGATCAATCCCCATCGTTTCGTACAGTGAGGTGATCAATCTCCATCTTTACTAGAGTGAGGAGATCAATCTCAATCATTTACTATTGTGAGGTGATAAATCTCCATCATTTACAAGAGTGAGGAGATTAATATCCATCCTTTACTACATGAGGTGATCAATCTCCATCCGTTACTAGAGTGAGGAAATCAGTCTCCATCGTTTACTACAGTGAGGTGATCAATCTCCAACCATTTCTACAGTGAGGAGAACAATTTCCATCCTTTACAACAGTGAGGTGATCAATCTCCATCCTTTACTACAGTGAGGTGATCAATCTCCATTGTTTACTACAGTGAGGTGATCAATCTCCATCCTTTACTGGTGAGGTGATCAATCTCCATCTTTTACTACAGTGAGGAGATCAATCTCCATCCTTTACTACAGTGAGGTGATCAATTGCCATCCTTCACTACAGTGAGGAGATCAATCTCCATCCTTTACTAGAGTGAGGTGATCAATTGCCATCCTTTAATACAGTGAGGAGATCAATCTCCACCCTTTACTACAGTGAGGTGATCAATCTCCATCGTTTACTACAGTGAGGTGATCAATCTGCAAACTTTACTAGAGTGAGGAGATATAGTCTCCATTATTTACAACATGAGGTGATCATTCTCCATCCTTTACTACAGTGAGGATATCAATCTCCATCCTTTACTGGAGTGAGGTGATCAATTGCCATTCTTTACTACAGTGAGGAGATCAATCTCCATTCTTTACTACAGTGAGGTGATCAATCTCCATCTTTTACGACAGTGAGGTGATCAATCGCCAACCTTTGCTAGAGTGAGGAGATCAATCTCCATTATTTACTACATGAAGTGATCAATCTCCATCCTTTACTACAGTGAGGATATCAATCTCCATCCTTTACTACAGTGAGAAGATCAATCTCCATCCTTTACTACAGTGAGGTGATCAATCTGCATCCTTTACTACAGTGAGGAGATCAATCTCCATCCATTACTAATGAGGTGATTAATCTCCATCCTTTACTAGTGAGGTGATCAATCTCCATCCTTTACAACACTGAGGTGATCAATCTCCATCCTTTACTCGTGAGGTTATCAATCTCCAACCTTTACTAGAGTGAGGAGATCAACCTCCCTCCTTTACGACAGTGAGGTGATCAATCTCCATCCTTTATGACAGAGAGGAGATTTATCTCCATCCTTTACTGCAGTGAGGTGATCAAACTCCATCCTTTACTACAGTGAGGTTATCAATTTCCATCCTTTACTACAGTGAGGTGATCAATCTCCAACCTTTACTAGAGTGAGGAGATCAATCTCCATCATTTACTACAGTGAGGTGATCAATCTCCAACCTTTACTAGAGTGAGGAGATCAATCTCAATCATTTACCACAGTGAGGTGATAAATCTCCATCCTTTACTAGTGAGGTGATAAATCTCCATCCTTTACTACAGTGATGAGATCAAACTCCCTCCTTTATTGAGTGAGATGATCAATCTCCATCCTTTATTACAGTGATGTGCTGAATCTCCATCCTTTATTACAGTGAGGTGGTCAATCTACATCCTTTACTAGTGAAGTGATAAATCTCCATCCTTTACTGCAGTGAGGAGATCAATCTCCATCCTTTACTACAGTGAGGTGATCAATCTCCATCATTACTAGTGAGGAGATCAATCTCTATCCTATAATACAGTGAGGAGATCAATCTCCATCATTTACTACAGAGAGGAAATCATTCTCCATCCTTTATACAGTGAGGTGATCAATCTCTATCCATTACTACAGTGAGATCAATTTCCATCCTTTACTACAGTGATGTGATCAATCTCCATCCTTTACTACACTAAGGAGATCAATTTGCATCCTTTACTACAGTGAGGTGATCAATCTTCATCCTTTACTACAGTGAGGTGATCAATCTTCATCGTTTACTACAGTGAGGAGATCAAACTCCTTCCTTTACTACAGTGAGGAGATCAATCTCCATCCTTTAATACAGTGAGGAGATCAATCTCCATCCCATACTACAGTGAGGTGATCAATCTCCATCCTTTACTGCAGTGAGGTGATCAATCTCCATCCTTTACTACAGTGAGGAGATCAATCTTCATCCTTTACTGCAGTGAGGTGATCAATCTCCATCCTTTACTACAGTGAGTTTATCAATATCCATCCTTTACGACAGTAAAGTGATCAATCTCCATCCTTTACTAGCGTGAGGAGATCAAACTCCATCCTTTTCTACAGTGAGGTGATCAATCTCCATACTTTACTACAGTGAGGAGATCAAATTCCATCCTTTACTACAGTGAGGTGATCAATTGCCATCCTTCACTACAGTGAGGAGATCAATCTCCATCCTGTACTCGAGTGAGGTGATCAATTGCCATCCTTTACTACAGTGAGGAGATCAATCTCCATCCTTTACTACAGTGAGGTGATCAATCTCCATCGTTTACTACAGTGAGGTGATCAATCTCCAACCTTTTCTCGAGTGAGGAGATTAGTCTCCATTATTTACTACATGAGGTGATCAATCTCTATCCTTTACTACAGTGAGGACATCAATCTCCATCCTTTACTAGAGTGAGGTGATCAATTGCCATCCTTTACTACAGTGAGGAGATCAATCTCCATCCTTTACTACAGTGAGGTGCTCAATCTCCATCTTTTACGACAGTGAGGTGATCAATCGCCAACCTTTACTAGAGTGAGGAGATCAATCTCCATTATTTGCTACTTGAGGTGATCAATCTCCATCCTTTACTACAGTGAGGTGATCAATCTCCATCTTTTACGACAGTGAGTTGATCAATCTCCATCTTTTACTACAGTGAGGAGATCAATCTCCATCCTTTACTACAGTGAGGTGATCAATTGCCATCCTTCTCTACAGTGAGGAGATCAATCTCCATCCTTTACTAGAGTGAGGTGATCAATTGCCATCCTTTAATACAGTGAGGAGATCAATCTCCATCCTTTACTACAGTGAGGTGATCAATCTCCATCGTTTACTACAGTGAGGTGATCAATCTCCAAACTTTACTAGAGTAAGGAGATATAGTCTCCATTATTTACTACATGAGGTGATCATTCTCCATCCTTTACGACAGTGAGGATATCAATCTCCATCCTTTACTAGAGTGAGGTGATCAATTGCCATCCTTTACTACAGTGAGGAGATCTATCTCCATCCTTTACTACAGTGAGGTGATCAATCTCCATCTTTTACGACAGTGAGGTGATCAATCTGCATCCTTTACTACAGTGAGGAGATCAATCTCCATCCTTTACTACAGTGAGGTGATCAATCTGCATCCTTTACTACAGTGAGAAGATCAATCTCCATCCTTTACTACAGTGAGGTGATCAATCTGCATCCTTTACTACAGTGAGGAGATCAATCTCCATCCATTACTAATGAGGTGATCAATCTCCATCCTTTACTAGTGAGGTGATCAATCTCCATCCTTTACAACACTGAGGTGATCAATCTCCATCCTTTACTAGTGAGGTTATCAATCTCCAACCTTTACGAGAGTGAGGAGATCAACCTCCCTCCTTTACGACAGTGAGGTGATCAATCTCCATCCTTTACGACAGTGAGGAGATTTATCTCCATCCTTTACTGCAGTGAGGTGATCAATCTCCATCCTTTACTACAGTGAGGTTATCAATTTCCATCCTTTACTACAGTGAGGTGATCAAGCTCCAACCTTTACTAGAGTGAGGAGATCAAACTCCATCGTTTACTACAGTGAGGTGATCAAACTCCTTCCTTTACTACAGTGAGGAGATCAATCTCCATCCTTTACTACAGTGAGGTGATCAATTGCCATCCTTCACTACAGTGAGGAGATCAATCTCCATCCTTTACTAGAGTGAGGTGATCAATTGCCATCCTTTAATACAGTGAGGAGATCAATCTCCATCCTTTACTACAGTGAGGTGATCAATCTCCATCGTTTACTACAGTGAGGTGATCAATCTCCATCCTTTACTACAGTGAGGATATCAATCTCCATCCTTTACTACAGTGAGGATATCAATCACCATCCTTTACTACAGTGAGAAGATCAATCTCCATCCTTTACTACAGTGAGGTGATCAATCTGCATCCTTTACTACAGTGAGGAGATCAATCTCCATCCATTACTAGTGAGGTGATCAATATCCATCCTTTACTAGTGAGGTGATCAATCTCCATCCTTTACAACAGTGAGGTGATCAATCTCCATCCTTTACGAGTGAGGTTATCAATCTCCAACCTTTACTAGAGTGAGGAGATCAATCTCCCTCCTTTACTACAATGAGGTGATCAGTCTCCATCCTTTACTATGGTGAAGTGATAAATCTCCATCCTTTACTACAGTGAAGTGATCAATCTCTATCCTTTACTAGAGTGAGGTGATCAATTGCCATCCTTTACTAACGTGAGGAGATCAATCTCCATTCTTTACTACAGTGAGGTGATCAATCTACATCGTTTATGACAGTGAGGTGATCAATCTCCAACCTTTACTAGAGTGAGGTGATCAATCTCCATTATTTACTACATGAGGTGATCAACCTCCATCCTTTACTACAGTGAGGATATCAATCTCCATCCTTTACCAGAGTGAGATGATCAATCTCCATCCTATACTACAGTGAGGTGATCAATCTCCATCCTCTACTACAGTGAGGAGATCAATCTCCATCCTTTACTAGTGAGGTGATCAATCTCCATCCTTTACTACAGTGAGGTGATCAATTGCCATCCTTTACTAGAGTGAGGTGATCAATTGCCATCCTTTTCTACAGTGAGGTGATCAATCTCCATCCTTTACTAGTGAGGTGATCAATCTCCATCCTTTACTACAGTGAGGTGATCAATCTCCATCCTTTACTATGAGGTGATCAATCTCCAACCATGACTAGAGAGAGGAGATCAATCTCCATCCTTTACTGCATGAGGTGATCTATCTCCATCCTTTCCTACAGTGAGGTGATCAATCTCCATCCTTTACTACAGTGAGGTGATCAGTCTCCATCCTTTACTATGGTGAAGTGATCAATCTCCATCCTTTACTACAGTGAGGTGATCAATTTCAATCCTTTAATACAGTGAGGTGAACAATCTCCATCTTTTACGACAGTGAGGAGATCAATCTCCATCCATTACTGCAGTGAGGTGATCAATCTCCATCCTTTACTACAGTGAGGTTATCAATTTCCATCCTTTACTACAGTGAGGTGATCAATCTCCAACCTTTGCTAGAGTGAGGAGATCAATCCCCATCGTTTACTACAGTGAGGTGATCAATCTCCATCCTTTACTAGAGTGAGGAGATCAATCTCAATCATTTACTACAGTGAGGTGATAAATCTCCATCATTTACTAGAGTGAGGAGATCAATATCCATCCTTTACTGCATGAGGTGATCAATCTCCATCCGTTACTAGAGTGAGGAAATCAGTCTCCATCGTTTACTACAGTGAGGTGATCAATCTCCAACCTTTTCTACAGTGAGGAGAACAATTTCCATCCTTTACAACAGTGAGGTGATCAATCGCCATCCTTTACTACAGTGAGGTGATCAATCTCCATTGTTTACTACAGTGAGGTGATCAATCTCCATCCTTTACTGGTGAGGTGATCAATCTCCATCTTTTACTACAGTGAGGAGATCAATCTCCATCCTTTACTACAGTGAGGTGATCAATTGCCATCCTTCACTACAGTGAGGAGATCAATCTCCATCCTTTACTAAAGTGAGGTGATCAATTGCCATCCTTTAATACAGTGAGGAGATCAATCTCCATCCTTTACTACAGTGAGGTGATCAATCTCCATCGTTTACTACAGTGAGGTGATCAATCTGCAAACTTTACTAGAGTGAGGAGATATAGTCTCCATTATTTACTACATGAGGTGATCATTCTCCATCCTTTACTACAGTGAGGATATCAATCTCGATCCTTTACTAGAGTGAGGTGATCAATTGCCATCCTTGACTACAGTGAGGAGATCAATCTCCATCCTTTACTACAGTGAGGTGATCAATCTCCATCTTTTACGACAGTGAGGTGATCAATCGCCAACCTTTGCTAGAGTGAGGAGATCAATCTCCGTTATTTACTACATGAGGTGATCAATCTCCATCCTTTACTACAGTGAGGATATCAATCTCCATCCTTTACTACAGTGAGAAGATCAATCTCCATCCTTTACTACAGTGAGGTGATCAATCTGCATCATTTACTACAGTGAGGAGATCAATCTCCATCCATTACTAATGAGGTGATCAATCTCCATCCTTTACTACTGAGGTGATCAATCTCCATCCTTTACAACACTGAGGTGATCAATCTCCATCCTTTACTCGTGAGGTTATCAATCTCCAACCTTTACTAGAGTGAGGAAATCAACCTCCCTCCTTTACAACAGTGAGGTGATCAATCTCCATCCTTTACGACAGTGAGGAGATTTATCTCCATCCTTTACTGCAGTGAGGTGATCAATCTCCATCCTTTACTACAGTGAGGTTATCAGTTTCCATCCTTTACTACAGTGAGGTGATCAATCTCCAACCTTTACTAGAGTGAGGAGATCAATCTCCATCGTTTACTACAGTGAGGTGATCAATCTCCAACCTTTACTAGAGTGAGGAGATCAATCTCAATCATTTACTACAGTGAGGTGATAAATCTCCATTCTTTACCAGTGAGGTGATCAATCCCCATCCTTTACTACAGTGAGGAGATCAAACTCCCTCCTTTATTGAGTGAGGTGATCAATCTCTATCCTTTACTACAGTGCTGTGATGAATCTCCATCCTTTATTACAGTGAGGTGGTCAATCTACATCCTTTACTAGTGAAGTGATCAATCTCCATCCTTTACTGCAGTGAGGAGATCAATCTCCATCCTTTACTACAGTGAGGTGATCAATCTCCATCCTTTACTATGAGGTGATCAATCTCCAACCATGACTAGAGAGAGGAGATCAATCTCCATCCTTTACTGCATGAGGTGATCTATCTCCATCCTTTCCTACAGTGAGGTGATCAATCTCCATCCTTTACTACAGTGAGGTGATCAGTCTCCATCCTTTACTATGGTGAAGTGATCAATCTCCATCCTTTACTACAGTGAGGTGATCAATTTCAATCCTTTAATACAGTGAGGTGAACAATCTCCATCTTTTACGACAGTGAGGAGATCAATCTCCATCCATTACTGCAGTGAGGTGATCAATCTCCATCCTTTACTACAGTGAGGTTATCAATTTCCATCCTTTACTACAGTGAGGTGATCAATCTCCAACCTTTACTAGAGTGAGGAGATCAATCCCCATCGTTTACTACAGTGAGGTGATCAATCTCCATCCTTTACTAGAGTGAGGAGATCAATCTCAATCATTTACTACAGTGAGGTGATAAATCTCCATCATTTACTAGAGTGAGGAGATCAATATCCATCCTTTACTGCATGAGGTGATCAATCTCCATCCGTTACTAGAGTGAGGAAATCAGTCTCCATCGTTTACTACAGTGAGGTGATCAATCTCCAACCTTTTCTACAGTGAGGAGAACAATTTCCATCCTTTACAACAGTGAGGTGATCAATCGCCATCCTTTACTACAGTGAGGTGATCAATCTCCATTGTTTACTACAGTGAGGTGATCAATCTCCATCCTTTACTGGTGAGGTGATCAATCTCCATCTTTTACTACAGTGAGGAGATCAATCTCCATCCTTTACTACAGTGAGGTGATCAATTGCCATCCTTCACTACAGTGAGGAGATCAATCTCCATCCTTTACTAGAGTGAGGTGATCAATTGCCATCCTTTAATACAGTGAGGAGATCAATCTCCATCCTTTACTACAGTGAGGTGATCAATCTCCATCGTTTACTACAGTGAGGTGATCAATCTGCAAACTTTACTAGAGTGAGGAGATATAGTCTCCATTATTTACTACATGAGGTGATCATTCTCCATCCTTTACTACAGTGAGGATATCAATCTCCATCCTTTACTAGAGTGAGGTGATCAATTGCCATCCTTGACTACAGTGAGGAGATCAATCTCCATCCTTTACTACAGTGAGGTGATCAATCTCCATCTTTTACGACAGTGAGGTGATCAATCGCCAACCTTTGCTAAAGTGAGGAGATCAATCTCCATTATTTACTACATGAGGTGATCAATCTCCATCCTTTACTACAGTGAGGATATCAATCTCCATCCTTTACTACAGTGAGAAGATCAATCTCCATCCTTTACTACAGTGAGGTGATCAATCTGCATCCTTTACTACAGTGAGGAGATCAATCTCCATCCATTACTAATGAGGTGATCAATCTCCATCCTTTACTACTGAGGTGATCAATCTCCATCCTTTACAACACTGAGGTGATCAATCTCCATCCTTTACTCGTGAGGTTATCAATCTCCAACCTTTACTAGAGTGAGGAAATCAACCTCCCTCCTTTACAACAGTGAGGTGATCAATCTCCATCCTTTACGACAGTGAGGAGATTTATCTCCATCCTTTACTGCAGTGAGGTGATCAATCTCCATCCTTTACTACAGTGAGGTTATCAGTTTCCATCCTTTACTACAGTGAGGTGATCAATCTCCAACCTTTACTAGAGTGAGGAGATCAATCTCCATCGTTTACTACAGTGAGGTGATCAATCTCCAACCTTTACTAGAGTGAGGAGATCAATCTCAATCATTTACGACAGTGAGGTGATAAATCTCCATTCTTTACCAGTGAGGTGATCAATCCCCATCCTTTACTACAGTGAGGAGATCAAACTCCCTCCTTTATTGAGTGAGGTGATCAATCTCCATCCTTTACTACAGTGCTGTGATGAATCTCCATCCTTTATTACAGTGAAGTGGTCAATCTACATCCTTTACGAGTGAAGTGATCAATCTCCATCCTTTACTGCAGTGAGGAGATCAATCTCCATCCTTTACTACAGTGAGGTGATCAATCTCCATCATTACTAGTGAGGAGATCAATCTCTATCCTATAATACAGTGAGGAGATCAATCTCCATCATTTACTACAGAGAGGAAATCATTCTCCATCCTTTACTGCAGTGAGGTGATCAATCTCTATCCATTACTACAGTGAGGAGATCAATTTACATCCTTTACTACAGTGACGTGATCAATCTCCATCCTTTACTACAGTGAGGAGATCAATTTGCATCCTTTACTACAGTGAGGTGATCAATCTTCATCCTTTACTACAGTGAGGTGATTAATCTCCATCGTTTACTACAGTGAGGAGATCAAACTCCTTCCTTTACTACAGTGAGGAGATCAATCTCCATCCTTTAATACAGTGAGGAGATCAATCTCCATCCCTTACTACAGTGAGGTGATCAATCTCCATCCTTTACTACAGTGAGGTGATCAATCTCCATCCTTTACTACAGTGAGGAGATCAATCTTCATCCTTTACTGCAGTGAGATGATCAATCTCCATCCTTTACTACAGTGAGTTTATCAATATCCATCCTTTACTACAGTAAAGTGATCAATCTCCATCCTTTACTAGCGTGAGGAGATCAAACTCCATCCTTTTCTACAGTGAGGTGATCAATCTCCATACTTTACTACAGTGAGATCAAATTCCATCCTTTACTACAGTGAGGTGATCAATTGCCATCCTTCACTACAGTGAGGAGATCAATCTCCATCCTTTTCTAGAGTGAGGTGATCAATTGCCATCCTTTACTACAGTGAGGAGATCAATCTCCATCCTTTACTACAGTGAGGTGATCAATCTCCAACCTTTTCTAGAGTGAGGAGATTAGTCTCCATTATTTACTACATGAGGTGCTCAATCTCCATCCTTTACTACAGTGAGGATATCAATCTCCATCCTTTACGAGAGTGAGGTGATCAATTGCCATCCTTTACTACAGTGAGGAGATCAATCTCCATCCTTTACTACAATGAGGTGATCAATCTCCATCTTTTACAACAGTGAGGTGATCAATCGCCAACCTTTACTAGAGTGAGGAGATCAATCTCCATTATTTGCTACTTGAGGTGATCAATCTCCATCCTTTACTACAGTGAGGATATCAATCTCCATCCTTTACTACAGTGAGATGATCAATCTCCATCCTTTACTACAGTGAGGTGATCAATCTCCATCCATTACTCGTGAGGTGATCAAGCTCCATCCTTTACTTGTGAGGTGATCAATCTCCATCCTTTAGAACAGTGAGGTGATCAATCTCCATCCTTTACTAGAGTGAGGAGATCAATCTCCCTCCTTTACTACAATGAGGTGATCAGTCTCCATCCTTTACTATGGTGAAGTGATCAATCTCCATCCTTTACTACAGTGAAGTGATCAATCTCTATCCTTTACTACAGTGAGGTGATCAATTGCCATCCTTTACTACCGTGAGGAGATCAATCTCCATTCGTTACAACAGTGAGGTGATCAATCTCCATCGTTTATGACAGTGAGGTGATCAATCTCCAACCTTTACTGGAGTGAGGTGATCAATCTCCATTATTTACTACATGAGGTGATCAATCTCCATCCTTTACTACAGTGAGGATATCAATCTCCATCCTTTACCAGAGTGAGATGATCAATCTCAATCCTTTACTACAGTGAGGTGATCAATCTCCATCCTTTACTCGAGTGAGGTGATCAATTGCCATCCTTTACTACAGTGAGGTGATCAATCTCCATCCTTTACTAGTGAGGTGATCAATCTCCATCCTTTACTACAGTGAGGTGATCAATCTCCATCCTTTACTATGAGGTGATCAATCTCCAACCATTACTAGAGTGAGGAGATCAATCTCCATCCTTTACTACATGAGATGATCAATCTCCATCCTTTCCTACAGTGAGCTGATCAATCTCCATCCTTTCCTACAGTGAGGTGATCAATCTCCATCCTTTACTACAGTGAGGATATCAATCTCCATCCTTTACCAGAGTGAGATGATCAATCTCCATTCTTTCCTACAGTGAGGTGATCAATCTCCATCCTTTCCTACAGTGAGGTGATCAATCTCCATCCTTTACTACAGTGAGGTGATCAGTCTCCATCCTTTACTATGGTGAAGTGATCAATCTCCATCCTTTACTACAGTGAGGTGATCAATCTCCATCCTTTACTACAGTGAGGTGGTCAATCTCCATCCTTTACGACAGTGAGGAGATCAATCTCCATCCTTTACTGCAGTGAGGTGATCAAACTCCATCCTTTACTACAGTGAGGTTATCAATTTCCATCCTTTACTACAGTGAGGTGATCAATCTCCAACCTTTACTAGAGTGAGGTGATCAATCTCCATCGTTTACTACAGTGAGGTGATCAATCTCCATCCTTTACTAGAGTGAGGAGATCAATCTCAATCATTTACTGCAGTGAGGTGATAAATCTCCATCCTTTACTAGAGTGAGGAGATCAATATCCATCCTTTACTACATGAGGTGATCAATCTCCATCCGTTACTAGAGTGAGGAGATCAGTCTCCATCGATTACTACAGTGAGGTGATCAATCTCCAACCTTTTCTACAGTGAGGAGAACAATTTCCATCCTTTACTACAGTGAGGTGATCAATCTCCATCCTTTACTACAGTGAGGTGATCAATCTCCATTGTTTACTACAGTGAGGTGATCAATCTCCATCCTTTACTGGTGAGGTGATCAATCTCCATCTTTTACTACAGTGAGGAGATCAATCTCCATCCTTTACTAGTGAGGTGATCAATTGCCATCCTTCACTACAGTGAGGAGATCAATCTCCATCCTTTAGTGAGTGAGGTGATCAATTGCCATCCTTTAATACAGTGAGGAGATCAATCTCCATCCTTTACTACAGTGAGGTGATCAATCTCCATCGTTTACTACAGTGAGGTGATCAATCTCCAACCTTTACTAGAGTGAGGAGATTCGTCTCCATTATTTATTACATGAGGTGATCAATCTCCATCCTTTACGACAGTGAGGATATCAATCTCCATCCTTTACTAGAGTGAGGTGATCAATTGCCATCCTATACTACAGTGAGGTGATCAATCTCCATCTTTTACGACAGTGAGGTGATCAATCGCCAACCTTTACTAGAGTGAGGAGATCAATCTCCATTATTTACTACATGAGCTGATCAATCTCCATCCTTTACTACAGTGAGGATATCAATCTCCATCCTTTACTACAGTGAGAAGATCAATCTCCATCCTTTACTGCAGTGAGGTGATCAATCTTCATCCTTTACTACAGTGAGGAGATCAATCTCCATCCATTACTAGTGAGGTGATCAATCTCCATCCTTTACAACAGTGAGGTGATCAATCTCCATCCTTTACTAGTGAGGTTATCAATCTCCAACCTTTACTAGAGTGAGGAGATCAATCTCCCTCCTTTACTACAATGAAGTGATCAGTCTTCATCCTTTACTATGGTGAAGTGATCAATCTCCATCCTTTACTAGAGTGAGGTGATCAATTGCCATCCTTTACTACCGTGAGGAGATCAATCCTCATTCTTTACTACAGTGAGGTGATCAATCTACATCGTTTATGACAGTGAAGTGATCAATCTCCAACCTTTACTCGAGTGAGGTGATCAATCTCCATTATTTACTACATGAGGTGATCAACCTCCATCCTTTACTACAGTGAAGATATCAATCTCCATCCTTTACCAGAGTGAGATGATCAATCTCCATCCTTTACTACAGTGAGGTGATCAATCTCCATCATTACTAGTGAGGAGATCAATCTCTATCCTATAATACAGTGAGGAGATCAATCTCCATCATTTACTACAGAGAGGAAATCATTCTCCATCCTTTACTACAGTGAGGTGATCAATCTCTATCCATTACTACAGTGAGGAGATCAATTTCCATCCTTTACTACAGTGACGTAATCAATCTCCATCCTTTACTACAGTGAGGAGATCAATTTGCATCCTTTACTACAGTGAGGTGATCATTCTCCATCGTTTACTACAGTGAGGAGATCAATCTCCATCCTTTAATACTGTGAGGAGATCAATCTCCATCCCTTACTACAGTGAGGTGATCAATCTCCATCCTTTACTACAGTGAGGTGATCAATCTCCATCCTTTACTACAGTGAGGAGATCAATCTTCATCCTTTACTGCAGTGAGATGATCAATCTCCATCCTTTACTACAGTGAGTTTATCAATATCCATCCTTTACTACAGTAAAGTGATCAATCTCCATCCTTTACTAGCGTGAGGAGATCAAACTCCATCCTTTTCTACAGTGAGGTGATCAATCTCCATACTTTACTCCAGTGAGGAGATCAAATTCCATCCTTTACTACAGTGAGGTGATCAATTGCCATCCTTCACTACAGTGAGGAGATCAATCTCCATCCTTTACTAGAGTGAGGTGATCAATTGCCATCCTTTACTACAGTGAGGAGATCAATCTCCATCCTTTACTACAGTGAGGTGATCAATCTCCATCGTTTACAACAGTGAGGTGATCAATCTCCAACCTTTTCTAGAGTGAGGAGATTAGTCTCCATTATTTACTACATGAGGTGCTCAATCTCCATCCTTTACTACAGTGAGGATATCAATCTCCATCCCTTACTAGAGTGAGGTGATCAATTGCCATCCTTTACTACAGTGAGGAGATCAATCTCCATCCTTTACTACAGTGAGGTGATCAATCTCCATCTTTTACGACAGTGAGGTGATCAATCGCCAACCTTTACTAGAGTGAGGAGATCAATCTCCATTATTTGCTACTTGAGGTGATCAATCTCCATCCTTTACGACAGTGAGGATATCAATCTCCATCCTTTACTACAGTGAGATGATCAATCTCCATCCTATACTACAGTGAGGTGATCAATCTCCATCCATTACTCATGAGGTGATGAAGCTCCATCCTTTACTAGTGAGGTGATCAATCTCCATCCTTTACAACAGTGAGGTGATCAATCTCCATCCTTTACTAGTGAGGTGATCAATCTCCAACCTTTACTAGAGTGAGGAGATCAATCTCCCTCCTTTACTACAATGAGGTGATCAGTCTCCATCCTTTAATATGGTGAAGTGATCAATCTCCATCCTTTACTACAGTGAAGTGATCAATCTCTATCCTTTACTACAGTGAGGTGATCAATTGCCATCCTTTACTATCGTGAGGAGATCAATCTCCATTCGTTACAACAGTGAGGTGATCAATCTCCATCGTTTATGACAGTGAGGTGATCAATCTCCAACCTTTACTGGAGTGAGGTGATCAATCTCCATTATTTACTACATGAGGTGATCAATCTCCATCCTTTACTACAGAGAGGATATCAATCTCCATCCTTTACCAGAGTGAGATGATCAATCTCAATCCTTTACTACAGTGAGGTGATCAATCTCCATCCTTTACTCGAGTGAGGTGATCAATTGCCATCCTTTACTAGTGAGGTGATCAATCTCCATCCTTTACTACAGTGAGGTGATCAATCTCCATCCTTTACTATGAGGTGATCAATCTCCAACCATTACTAGAGTGAGGAGATCAATCTCCATCCTTTACTACATGAGATGATCAATCTCCATTCTTTCCTACAGTGAGGTGATCAATCTCCATCCTTTCCTACAGTGAGGTGACCAATCTCCATCCTTTACTACAGTGAGGTGATCAGTCTCCATCCTTTACTATGGTGAAGTGATCAATCTCCATCCTTTACTACAGTGAGGTGATCAATCTCCATCCTTTACTACAGTGAGGTGGTCAATCTCCATCCTTTACGACAGTGAGGAGATCAATCTCCATCCTTTACTGCAGTGAGGTGATCAAACTCCATCCTTTACTACAGTGAGGTTATCAATTTCCATCCTTTACTACAGTGAGGTGATCAATCTCCAACCTTTACTAGAGTGAGGAGATCAATCTCCATCGTTTACTACAGTGAGGTGATCAATCTCCATCCTTTACTAGAGTGAGGAGATCAATCTCAATCATTTACTACAGTGAGGTGATAAATCTCCATCCTTTACTAGAGTGAGGAGATCAATATCCATCCTTTACTACATGAGGTGATCAATCTCCATCCGTTACTAAAGTGAGGAGATCAGTCTCCATCGTTTACTACAGTGAGGTGATCAATCTCCAACCTTTTCTACAGTGAGGAGAACAATTTCCATCCTTTACTACAGTGAGGTGATCAATCTCCATCCTTTACTACAGTGAGGTGATCAATCTCCATTGTTTACTACAGTGAGGTGATCAATCTCCATCCTTTACTGGTGAGGTGATCAATCTCCATCTTTTACTACAGTGAGGAGATCAATCTCCATCCTTTACTAGTGAGGTGATGAATTGCCATCCTTCACTACAGTGAGGAGATCAATCTCCATCCTTTAGTGAGTGAGGTGATCAATTGCCATCCTTTAATACAGTGAGGAGATCAATCTCCATCCTTTACTACAGTGAGGTGATCAATCTCCATCGTTTACTACAGTGAGGTGATCAATCTCCAACCTTTACTAGAGTGAGGAGATTCGTCTCCATTATTTATTACATGAGGTGATCAATCTCCATCCTTTACGACAGTGAGGATATCAATCTCCATCCTTTACTAGAGTGAGGTGATCAATTGCCATCCTATACTACAGTGAGGTGATCAATCTCCATCTTTTACGACAGTGAGGTGATCAATCGCCAACCTTTACTAGAGTGAGGAGATCAATCTCCATTATTTACTACATGAGCTGATCAATCTCCATCCTTTACTACAGTGAGGATATCAATCTCCATCCTTTACTACAGTGAGAAGATCAATCTCCATCCTTTACTGCAGTGAGGTGATCAATCTTCATCCTTTACTACAGTGAGGAGATCAATCTCCATCCATTACTAGTGAGGTGATCAATATCCACCCTTTACTAGTGAGGTGATCAATCTCCATCCTTTACAACAGTGTGGTGATCAATCTCCATCCTTTACTAGTGAGGTTATCAATCTCCAACCTTTACTAGAGTGAGGAGATCAATCTCCCTCCTTTACTACAATGAAGTGATCAGTCTTCATCCTTTACTATGGTGAAGTGATCAATCTCCATCCTTTACTTGAGTGAGGTGATCAATTGCCATCCTTTACTACCGTGAGGAGATCAATCCTCATTCTTTACTACAGTGAGGTGATCAATCTACATCGTTTATGACAGTGAGGTGATCAATCTCCAACCTTTACTAGAGTGAGGTGATCAATCTCCATTATTTACTACATGAGGTGATCAACCTCCATCCTTTACTACAGTGAAGATATCAATCTCCATCCTTTACCAGAGTGAGATGATCAATCTCCATCCTTTACTACAGTGAGGTGATCAATCTCCATCCTTTACTACAGTGAGGAGATCAATCTCCATCCTTTACTAGTGAGGTGATCAATCTCCATCCTTTACTACAGTGAGGTGATCAATTGCCATCCTTTACTCGAGTGAGGTGATCAATTGCCATCCTTTTCTACAGTGAGGTGATCAATCTCCATCCTTTACCAGTGAGGTGATCAATCTCCATCCTTTAATACAGTGAGGTGATCAATCTCCATCCTTTACTATGAGGTGATCAATCTCCAACCATTACTAGAGCGAGGAGATCAATATCCATCCTTTACTACATGAGGTGATCTATCTCCATCCTTTCCTACAGTGAGGTGATCAATCTCCATCCTTTACTACAGTGAGGTGATCAGTCTCCATCCTTTACTATGGTGAAGTGATCAATCTCCATCCTTTACTACAGTGAGGTGATCAATTTCAATCCTTTACTACAGTGAGGTGAACAATCTCCATCTTTTACGACAGTGAGGAGATCAATCTCCATCCTTTACTGCAGTGAGGTGATCAATCTCCATCCTTTACTACAGTGAGGTTATCAATTTCCATCCTTTACTACAGTGAGGTGATCAATCTCCAACCTTTACTAAAGTGAGGAGATCAATCCCCATCGTTTACTACAGTGAGGTGATCAATCTCCATCCGTTACTAGAGTGAGGAAATCAGTCTCCATCGTTTACTACAGTGAGGTGATCAATCTCCAACCTTTTCTACAGTGAGGAGAACAATTTCCATCCTTTACTACAGTGAGGTGATCAATCTCCATCCTTTACTACAGTGAGGTGATCAATCTCCATTGTTTACAACAGTGAGGTGATCAATCTCCATCCTTTACTGGCGAGGTGATCAATCTCCATCTTTTACTACAGTGAGGAGATCAATCTCCATCCTTTACTCGTGAGGTGATCAATTGCCATCTTTTACGACAGTGAGGAGATCAATCTCCATCCTTTACTGGTGAGGTGATCAATCTCCATCTTTTACGACAGTGAGGAGATCAATCTCCATCCTTTACTACAGTGAGGTGATCAATTGCCATCCTTCACTACAGTGAGGAGATCAATCTCCATCCTTTACTAGAGTGAGGTGATCAATTGCCATCCTTTAATACAGTGAGGAGATCAATCTCCATCCTTTACTACAGTGAGGTGATCAATCTCCATCGTTTACTACAGTGAGGTGATCAATCTCCAAACTTTACTAGAGTGAGGAGATATAGTCTCCATTATTTACGACATGAGGTGATCGTTCTCCATCCTTTACTACAGTGAGGATATCAATCTCCATCCTTTACTAGAGTGAGGTGATCAATTGCCATCCTTTACTACAGTGAGGAGATCAATCTCCATCCTTTACTACAGTGAGGTGATCAATCTCCATCTTTTACGACAGTGAGGTGATCAATCGCCAAACTTTGCTAGAGTGAGGAGATCAATCTCCATTATTTACTACATGAGGTGATCAATCTCCATCCTTTACTACAGTGAGGATATCAATCTCCATCCTTTACTACAGTGAGAAGATCAATCTTCATCCTTTACTACAGTGAGGTGATCAATCTGCATCCTTTACTACAGTGAGGAGATCAATCTCCATCCATTACTAATGAGGTGATCAATCTCCATCCTTTACTAGTGAGGTGATCAATCTCCATCCTTTACAACACTGAGGTGATCAATCTCCATCCTTTACTAGTGAGGTTATCAATCTCCAACCTTTACTAGAGTGAGGAGATCAATCTCCCTCCTTTACTACAGTGAGGTGATCAATCTCCATCCTTTACGACAGTGAGGAGATTTATCTCCATCCTTTACTGCAGTGAGGTGATCAATCTCCATCCTTTACTACAGTGAGGTTATCAATTTCCATCCTTTACTACAGTGAGGTGATCAATCTCCAACCTTTACTAGAGTGAGGAGTTCAATCTCCATCGTTTACTACAGTGAGGTGATCAATCTCCAACCTTTACTAGAGTGAGGAGATCAATCTCAATCATTTACGACAGTGAGGTGATAAATCTCCATCCTTTACTAGAGTGTGGAGATCAATCTCCATCCTTTACTACATGAGGTGATCAATCTCCATCCGTTACTAGAGTGAGGAGATCAGTCTCCATCGTTTACTACAGTGAGGTGATCAATCTCCAACCTTTTCTACTGTGAGGAGAACAATTTCCATCCTTTACAACAGTGAGGTGATCAATCTCCATCCTTTACTACAGTGAGGTGATCAATCTCCATTGTTTACTACAGTGAGGTGATCAATCTCCATCCTTTACTGGTGAGGTGATCAATCTCCATCTTTTACTACAGTGAGGTGATCAATCTCCAACCTTTACTACAGTGAGGAGCTCAATGTCCATCCTTTACTACAGTGAGAAGATCAATCTCCATCCTTTACTAGAGTGAGGAGATCAATCTCCATCCTTTACAACATGAGGTGATCAATCTCCATCCTTTACTAGTGAGGTGATCAATCACCAACCTTTACTAGTGAGGAGATCAATCTCCATCCTTTACTAATGAGATGATCAGTCTCCATCGTTTACGACAGTGATGTGATCAATCTCCAAACTTTACTAGAGTGAGGAGATCTATCTCCATCCTTTACTACATGAGGTGATCAATCTCCATCCTTTCCTACAGTGAGGTGATCAATCTCCCTCCTTTACTACAGTGAGGTGAAGAATCTCCATCCTTTACTATGGTGAAGTGATCAATCGCCATCCTTTACTATAGTGAGGTGATCAGTCTCCATCCTTTACTAGTGAGGAGATCAATCTCCATCCTTTCCTAGTGAGGTGATCAATCTCCATCCATTACTATGGTGAAGTGATCAATCTCCATCCTTTACTACAGTGAGGTGATTAATCTCCATCCATTACTCGTGAGGTGATCAAGCTCCATCCTTTACTAGTGAGGTGATCAATCTCCATCCTTTACAACAGTGAGGTGATCAATCTCCATCCTTTACTAGTGAGGTGATCAATCTCCAACCTTTACTAGAGTGAGGAGATCAATCTCCCTCCTTTACTACAATGAGGTGATCAGTCTCCATCCTTTACTATGGTGAAGTGATCAATCTCCATCCTTTACTACAGTGAAGTGATCAATCTCTATCCTTTACTACAGTGAGGTGATCAATTGCCATCCTTTACTACTGTGAGGAGATCAATCTCCATTCGTTACAACAGTGAGGTGATCAATCTCCATCGTTTATGACAGTGAGGTGATCAATCTCCAACCTTTACTGGAGTGAGGTGATCAATCTCCATTATTTACTACATGAGGTGATCAATCTCCATCCTTTACTACAGTGAGGATATCAATCTCTATCCTTTACCAGAGTGAGATGATCAATCTCAATCCTTTACTACAGTGAGGTGATCAATCTCCATCCTTTACTAGAGTGAGGTGATCAATTGCCATCCTTTACTACAGTGAGGTGATCAATCTCCATCCTTTACAAGTGAGGTGATCAATCTCCATCCTTTACTACAGTGAGGTGATCAATCTCCATCCTTACTATGAGGTGATCAATCTCCAACCATTACTAGAGTGAGGAGATCAATCTCCATCCTTTACTGCATGAGATGATCAATCTCCATCCTTTCCTACAGTGAGGTGATCAATCTCCATCCTTTCCTACAGTGAGGTGATCAATCTCCATCCTTTACTACAGTGAGGTGATCAGTCTCCATTCTTTACTATGGTGAAGTGATCAAACTCCATCCTTCACTACAGTGAGGTGATCAATCTCCATCCTTTACTACAGTGAGGTGGTCAATCTCCATCCTTTACTACAGTGAGGTTATCAATCTCCATCCTTTACTGCAGTGAGGTGATCAAACTCCATCCTTTACTACAGTGAGGTTATCAATTTCCATCCTTTACTACAGTGAGGTGATCAATCTTCAACCTTTACTAGAGTGAGGAGATCAATCTCCATCGTTTACTACAGTGAGGTGATCAATCTCCATCCTTTACTAGAGTGAGGAGATCAATCTCAATCATTTACTACAGTGAGGTGATAAATCTCCATCCTTTACTAGAGTGAGGAGATCAATATCCATCCTTTACTACATGAGGTGATCAATCTCCATCCGTTACTAGAGTGAGGAGATCAGTCTCCATCGTTTACTACAGTGAGGTGATCAATCTCCAACCTTTTCTACAGTGAGGAGAACTATTTCCATCCTTTACTACAGTGAGGTGATCAATCTCCATCCTTTACTACAGTGAGGTGATCAATCTCCATTGTTTACTACAGTGAGGTGATCAATCTCCATCCTTTACTGGTGAGGTGATCAATCTCCATCTTTTACTACAGTGAGGAGATCAATCTCCATCCTTTACTGGTGAGGTGATCAATTGCCATCCTTCACTACAGTGAGGAGATCAATCTCCATCCTTTAGTGAGTGAGGTGATCAATTGCCATCCTTTAATACAGTGAGGAGATCAATCTCCATCCTTTACTACAGTGAGGTGATCAATCTCCATCATTTACTACAGTGAGGTGATCAATCTCCAACCTTTACTAGAGTGAGGAGATTCATCTCCATTATTTATTACATGAGGTGATCAATCTCCATCCTTTACTACAGTGAGGATATCAATCTCCATCCTTTACTAGAGTGAGGTGATCAATTGCCATCCTATACTACAGTGAGGTGATCAATCTCCATCTTTTACGACAGTGAGGTGATCAATCGCCAACCTTTACTAGAGTGAAGAGATCAATCTCCATTATTTACTACATGAGCTGATCAATCTCCATCCTTTACTACAGTCAGGATATCAATCTCCATCCTTTACTACAGTGAGAAGATCAATCTCCATCCTTTACTGCAGTGAGGTGATCAATCTGCATCCTTTACTACAGTGAGGAGATCAATCTCCATCCATTACTAGTGAGGTGATCAATCTCCTTCCTTTACAACAGTGAGGTGATCAATCTCCATCCTTTACTAGTGAGGTTATCAATCTCCAACCTTAACTAGAGTGAGGAGATCAATCTCCCTCCTTTACTACAATGAGGTGATCAGTCTCCATCCTTTACTATGGTGAAGTGATCAATCTCCATCCTTTACTACTGTGAAGTGATCAATCTCTATCCTTTACTCGAGTGAGGTGATCAATTGCAATCCTTTACTACTGTGAGGAGATCAATCCTCATTCTTTACTACAGTGAGGTGATCAATCTACATCGTTTATGACAGTGAGGTGATCAATCTCCAACCTTTACTAGAGTGAGGTGATCAATCTCCATTATTTACTACATGAGGTGATCAACCTCCATCCTTTACTACAGTGAAGATATCAATCTCCATCCTTTACCAGAGTGAGATGATCAATCTCCATCCTTTACTACAGTGAGGTGATCAATCTCCATCCTTTACTACAGTGAGGAGATCAATCTCCATCCTTTACTAGTGAGGTGATCAATCTCCATCCTTTACTGCAGTGAGGTGATCAATTGCCATCCTTCACTAGAGTGAGGTGATCAATTGCCATCCTTTTCTACAGTGAGGTGATCAATCTCCATCCTTTACCAGTGAGGTGATCAATCTCCATCCTTTAATACAGTGAGGTGATCAATCTACATCCTTTACTATGAGGTGATCAATCTCCAACCATTACTAGAGTGAGGAGATCAATCTCCATCCTTTACTACATGAGGTGATCTATCTCCATCCTTTCCTACAGTGAGGTGATCAATCTCCATCCTTTACTACAGTGAGGTGATCAGTCTCCATCCTTTACTATGGTGAAGTGATCAATCTCCATCCTTTACTACAGTGAGGTGATCAATTTCAATCCTTTACTACAGTGAGGTGAACAATCTCCTTCTTTTACGACAGTGAGGAGATCAATCTCCATCCTTTACTGCAGTGAGGTGATCAATCTCCATCCTATACTACAGTGAGGTGATCAATCTCCAACCTTTACTAAAGTGAGGAGATCAATCCCCATCGTTTACTACAGTGAGGTGATCAATCTCCATCCTTTACGAGAGTGAGGAGATCAATATCCATCCTTTACTACAGTGAGGTGATCAGTCTCCATCCTTTACTATGGTGAAGTGATCAATCTCCATCCTTCACTACAGTGAGGTGATCAATCTCCATCCTTTACTACAGTGAGGTGGTCAATCTCCATCCTTTACTACAGTGATGTTATCAATCTCCATCCTTTACTGCAGTGAGGTGATCAAACTCCATCCTTTACTACAGTGAGGTTATCAATTTCCATCCTTTACTACAGTGAGGTGATCAATCTCCAACCTTTACTAGAGTGAGGAGATCAATCTCCATCGTTTACTACAGTGAGGTGATCAATCTCCATCCTTTACTAGAGTGAGGAGATCAATCTCAATCATTTACTACAGTGAGGTGATAAATCTCCATCCTTTACTAGAGTGAGGAGATCAATATCCATCCTTTACTACATGAGGTGATCAATCTCCATCCGTTACTAGAGTGAGGAGATCAGTCTCCATCGTTTACTACAGTGAGGTGATCAATCTCCAACCTTTTCTACAGTGAGGAGAACTATTTCCATCCTTTACTACAGTGAGGTGATCAATCTCCATCCTTTACTACAGTGAGGTGATCAATCTCCATTGTTTACTACAGTGAGGTGATCAATCTCCATCCTTTACTGGTGAGGTGATCAATCTCCATCTTTTACTACAGTGAGAAGATCAATCTCCATCCTTTACTAGTGAGGTGATCAATTGCCATCCTTCACGACAGTGAGGAGATCAATCTCCATCCTTTAGTGAGTGAGGTGATCAATTGCCATCCTTTAATACAGTGAGGAGATCAATCTCCATCCTTTACTACAGTGAGGTGATCAATCTGCATCGTTTACTACAGTGAGGTGATCAATCTCCAACCTTTACTAGAGTGAGGAGATTCGTCTCCATTATTTATTACATGAGGTGATCAATCTCCATCCTTTACTGCAGTGAGGATATCAATCTCCATCCTTTACTAGAGTGAGGTGATCAATTGCCATCCTATACGACAGTGAGGTGATCAATCTCCATCTTTTACGACAGTGAGGTGATCAATCGCCAACCTTCACTAGAGTGAGGAGATCAATCTCCATTATTTACTGCATGAGCTGATCAATCTCCATCCTTTACTACAGTGAGGATATCAATCTCCATCCTTTACTACAGTGAGAAGATCAATCTCCATCCTTTACTGCAGTGAGGTGATCAATCTGCATCCTTTACTACAGTGAGGAGATCAATCTCCATCCATTACTAGTGAGGTGATCAATATCCATCCTTTACTAGTGAGGTTATCAATCTCCAACCTTTACTAGAGTGAGGAGATCAATCTCCCTCCTTTACTACAATGAGGTGATCAGTCTCCATCCTTTACAATGGTGAAGTGATCAATCTCCATCCTTTACTACTGTGAAGTGATCAATCTCTATCCTTTACTAGAGTGAGGTGATCAATTGCCATCCTTTACTACCGTGAGGAGATCAATCTTCATTCTTTACTACAGTGAGGTGATCAATCTACATCGTTTATGACAGTGAGGTGATCAATCTCCAACCTTTACTAGAGTGAGGTGATCAATCTCCATTATTTACTACATGAGGTGATCAACCTCCATCCTTTACTACAGTGAAGATATCAATCTCCATCCTTTACCAGAGTGAGATGATCAATCTCCATCCTTTACTACAGTGAGGTGATCAATCTCCATCCTTTACTACAGTGAGGAGATCAATCTCCATCCTTTACTAGTGAGGTGATCAATCTCCATCCTTTACTACAGTGAGGTGATCAATTGCCATCCTTTACTAGAGTGAGGTGATCAATTGCCATCCTTTTCTACAGTGAGGTGATCAATCTCCATCCTTTACCAGTGAGGTGATCAATCTCCATCCTTTAATACAGTGAGGTGATCAATCTACATCCTTTACTATGAGGTGATCAATCTCCAACCATTACTAGAGTGAGGAGATCAATCTCCATCCTTTACTACATGAGGTGATCTATCTCCATCCTTTCCTACAGTGAGGTGATCAATCTCCATCCTTTACTACAGTGAGGTGATCAGTCTCCATCCTTTACTATGGTGAAGTGATCAATCTCCATCCTTTACTACAGTGAGGTGATCAATTTCAATCCTTTACGACAGTGAGGTGAACAATCTCCATCTTTTACGACAGTGAGGAGATCAATCTCCATCCTTTACTGCAGTGAGGTGATCAATCTCCATCCTTTACTACAGTGAGGTTATCAATTTCCATCCTTTACTACAGTGAGGTGATCAATCTCCAACCTTTACTAAAGTGAGGAGATCAATCCCCATCGTTTACTACAGTGAGGTGATCAATCTCCATCCTTTACGAGAGTGAGGAGATCAATATCCATCCTTTACTACATGAGGTGATCAATCTCCATCCGTTACTAGAGTGAGGAAATCAGTCTCCATCGTTTACTACAGTGAGGTGATCAATCTCCAACCTTTTCTACAGTGAGGAGAACAATTTCCATCCTTTACTACAGTGAGGTGATCAATCTCCATCCTTTACTACAGTGAGGTGATCAATCTCCATTGTTTACTGCAGTGAGCTGATCCATCTCCATCCTTTACTGGTGAGGTGATCAATCTCCATCTTTTACTACAGTGAGGAGATCAATCTCCATCCTTTACTCGTGAGGTGATCAATTGCCATCTTTTACGACAGTGAGGAGATCAATCTCCATCCTTTACTGGTGAGGTGATCAATCTCCATCTTTTACGACAGTGAGGAGATCAATCTCCATCCTTTACTACAGTGAGGTGATCAATCGCCATCCTTCACTACAGTGAGGAGATCAATCTCCATCCTTTACTAGAGTGAGGTGATCAATTGCCATCCTTTAATACAGTGAGGAGATCAATCTCCATCCTTTACTACAGTGAGGTGATCAATCTCCATCGTTTACTACAGTGAGGTGATCAATCTCCAAACTTTACTAGAGTGAGGAGATATAGTCTCCATTATTTACTACATGAGGTGATCGTTCTCCATCCTTTACTACAGTGAGGATATCAATCTCCATCCTTTACTAGAGTGAGGTGATCAATTGCCATCCTTTACTACAGTGAGGAGATCAATCTCCATCCTTTACTACAGTGAGAAGATCAATCTTCATCCTTTACTACAGTGAGGTGATCAATCTGCATCCTTTACTGCAGTGAGGAGATCAATCTCCATCCATTACTAATGAGGTGATCAATCTCCATCCTTTACTAGTGAGGTGATCAATCTCCATCCTTTACAACACTGAGGTGATCAATCTCCATCCTTTACTAGTGAGGTTATCAATCTCCAACCTTTACTAGAGTGAGGAGATCAATCTCCCTCCTTTACTACAGTGAGGTGATCAATCTCCATCCTTTACGACAGTGAGGAGATTTATCTCCATCCTTTACTGCAGTGAGGTGATCAATCTCCATCCTTTACTACAGTGAGGTTATCAATTTCCATCCTTTACTTCAGTGAGGTGATCAATCTCCAACCTTTACTAGAGTGAGGAGTTCAATCTCCATCGTTTACTACAGTGAGGTGATCAATCTCCAACCTTTACTAGAGTGAGGAGATCAATCTCAATCATTTACGACAGTGAGGTGATAAATCTCCATCCTTTACTAGAGTGAGGAGATCAATCTCCATCCTTTACTACATGAGGTGATCAATCTCCATCCGTTACTAGAGTGAGGAGATCAGTCTCCATCGTTTACTACAGTGAGGTGATCAATCTCCAACCTTTTCTACAGTGAGGAGAACAATTTCCATCCTTTACAACAGTGAGGTGATCAATCTCCATCCTTTACTACAGTGAGGTGATCAATCTCCATTGTTCACTACAGTGAGGTGATCAATCTCCATCCTTTACTGGTGAGGTGATCAATCTCCATCTTTTACTACAGTGAGGTGATCAATCTCCAACCTTTACTACAGTGAGGAGCTCAATGTCCATCCTTTACTACAGTGAGAAGATCAATCTCCATCCTTTACTAGAGTGAGGAGATCAATCTCCATCCTTTACAACATGAGGTGATCAATCTCCATCCTTTACTAGTGAGGTGATCAATCACCAACCTTTACTAGTGAGGAGATCAATCTCCATCCTTTACTAATGAGATGATCAGTCTCCATCGTTTACTACAGTGATGTGATCAATCTCCAAACTTTACTAGAGTGAGGAGATCTATCTCCATCCTTTACTACATGAGGTGATCAATCTCCATCCTTTCCTACAGTGAGGTGATCAATCTCCCTCCTTTACTACAGTGAGGTGAACAATCTCCATCCTTTACTATGGTGAAGTGATCAATCTCCATCCTTTACTATAGTGAGGTGATCAGTCTCCATCCTTTACTAGTGAGGAGATCAATCTCCATCCTTTACTAGTGAGGTGATCAATCTCCATCCTTTACTATGGTGAAGTGATCAATCTCCATCCTTTACTACAGTGAGGAGATCCAAGGTCATCCCGTCGTCTGTCATCGAGTTACAGTATGCAGACGATGCTTGCGTCTGCGCTCACTCGGAGGTCAAACTCCAAACCATCCTACACACCTTCACCGAAGCATACGAGAGCATGGGCATTACACTAAACATCCGTAATACAAAGGTCCTCTACCAACCTGCCACCGCCACACAGTGCTGCCTCCCAATTATCAAAATCCATGACAAGGCCTTTGACAACGTGGACCACTTTCCATACCACTGGAGCCTATGGTTAGCAAGGGCAGACGTCGATGACGAAGTCCAACACCGCCTTCAGTGTGCCAGTGCAGCCTTCGGTCGCCTGAAGAAGAGAGTGTTTCAAGATCAGGACCTCTAACCCAGCACTAAGCTCATGGTCGACAGGGCAGCAGTGATACTTGCCCTGCTGCATGCCTCAGAGACATGGACCATGTACAGCAGGCCCCTCAAAGCACTGGAGAGTTACCACCAATGCGGCCTCCACAAGATCCTGCAAATCCATTGGCAGCATAGGCACACCAACATCAGTGTTCTTACTTAGGCCAACATTCCCAGCATCGAAGCTCTGACCACGCTCAATGAGCACCGATGGACGGGCCACATTGTCTGCATGCCCAATACGAGACTCCCAAAACAAGCACTCTACTCGGAGCTCCGGCACAGCAAGAGCGCCCCAGGTGGGCAGATGAAATGCTTCAATGACATCCTCAAAGCCTCCTTGAAAAAGAGTAACATCCCCTCTGACACCTGGGAATCCCTGGCCCAAGAACGCACAAAGTGGAGGAGAAGCATCCAGGAAGATGCCAAACACCTCGAGTCTCTTCGCCAGGAGCAAGCGGAAGCCAAGCGCAGGCAGCGCACATCAACCCAAGCAACCCACCCACTCGCCCCTTCAACCACCGACTGCCCCACCTGTGACAGAGACTGTAGGTCCTGCATTGGACTCATCACTCACATGTGAGCTCATATTTAATGTGCAAGCAAGTCATCCTCAGTTCCGAGGGACAGCCTAAGAACAAGGAGGAGGTAATCAATCTCCAGCCTTTACTAGAGTGAGGAGATCAATCTCCATCCTTTACTACAGTGAGGAGATCAATCTCCATCCTTTACTACAATGAGGTGATCAATCTCCATCCTTTACTACAGTGAGGTGATCAATTTCCATCCTTTACTACAGTGAGGTGATCAATCTCCATACTTTACGACAGTGAGGAGATCAATCTCCAGCCTTTACTAGAGTGAGGAGATCAATCTCCACCCTTTACTACAGTGAGGAGATCAATCTCCATCCTTTACTACAATGAGGTGATCAATCTCCATCCTTTACTACAGTGAGGTGATCAATTTCCATCCTTTACTACAGTGAGGTGATCAATCTCCATACTTTACGACAGTGAGGTGATCAATCTCAATCCTTTACTACAGTGAGGAGATCAATCTCCATCTTTTACTGCAGTGAGGTGATCAAACTCCATCCTTTACTACAGTGAGGAGATCAAACTCCATCTTTTACTACAGTGAGGTGATCAAACTCCATCCTTTACTACAGTGAGGAGATCAAACTCCATCTTTTACTACAGTGAGGTGATCAATCTCCATCCTTTACTACAGTGAGGTGATCAATCTCAATCCTTTACTACAGTGAGGAGATCAATCTCCATCTTTTACTACAGTGAGGTGATCAAACTCCATCCTTTACTACAGTGAGGTGATCAATCTCCATCCTTTACTACAGTGAGATGATCAATCTTCATCCTTTACTACAGTGAGGAGATCAATCTCCATCATTTACTACAGTGAGGTGATAAATCTCCATCCTTTACTAGAGTGAGGAGATCAATCTCCATCGTTTACTACAGTGAGGTGATCAATCTCCATCCTTTACTACAGTGAGGAGATCAATTTCCATCCTTTACTACAGTGACATGATCAATCTTCATCCTTTACTACAGTGAGGTGATCAATCTCCATCCTTTACTACAGTGAGGTGATCAATCTCCATCCTTTACTCGTGAGGTGATCAATCTCCATCCTTTACTAGTGAGGAGATCAATCTCCATCCTTTACTACAGTGAGGAGATCAATCTCCATCCTTTACTAGAGTGAGGAGATCAATCTCCATCATTTTCTACAATGAGGAGATCAATCTCCATCGTTTACTACAGTGAGGTGATCAATCTCCATCCTTTACTACAGTGAGGAGATCAATTTCCATCCTTTACTACAGTGAGGTGATCAATCTTCACCCTTTACTACAGTGAGGTGATCAATCTCCATCCTTTACTACAGTGAGGAGATCAATCTCCATCATTTACTACAGTGAGGAGATCAATCTTCATCCTTTACTACGGTGAGGAGATCAATCTCCATCCTTTACTACAGTGAGGTGATCAATCTTCATCCTTTACTACAGTGAGGTGATCAATGTCCATCCTTTACTACAGTGAGGTGATCAATCTCCATCCTTTACTACAGTGAGGAGATCAATCTCCACCCTTTACTACAGTGAGGTGATCAATTGTCATCCTTTACTACAGTGAGGAGATCAATCTCCATCCTTTACTATAGTGAGGAGATCAATCTCCATCCTTTACTACAGTGAGGAGATCAATCTCCATCCTTTACTAGTGAGGTGATCAATCTCCATCCTTTACGACAGTGAGATTGTGGCAGAGCCATCAAGAGACATTGAATAAACTGTAATAATTCCTTTAGACACCCATTGGTGCAGTTGTGAACTGCACCTTTAAGCTGTGTGCAGCTTCTTGTATTTTCACGTGATGGCGTCATGACGCCGATCACGTGACCCCAGTTGGCACGGAAAACGTGATGACGTCATGACGTCAGTTGGCAGTTGGAAATGGCAGTTGGAAATGGCAGTTGGAAAAGAGTTTTCTGAGAAAGGCTGTGAGGAGACACAGACCTGCTGACCTCTGTTCCTGTAAGTCAAAAGTTAAAGTATTGAGTTCATTAAAGTTTGATTAATTCTTTTCACTGCGTTCGACTTCGTTTTTTGGATAGGAACTCTCGTTCCTACAAGGTGATCAATCTCCATCCATTACTACAGTGAGGTGATCAATCTCCATCCTTTACTCGTGAGGTGAGCAATCTCCATCCTTTACTACAATGAGGTGATCAATCTCCATCCTTCACTACAGTGAGGTGATCAATCTCCATCCTTTACTACAGTGAAGTGATCAATCTCCAGCTTTTACTACAGTGAGGTGATCAATCTCCATCCTTTACTGCAGTGAGTTGATCAATCTCCATCCTTTACTACAGTGAGGTGATCAATCTCCATCCTTTACTGCAGCGAGGTGATCAATCTCCATCCTTTACTACAGTGAGGTGATCAATTTCCATCCTTTACTACAGTGAGGAGATCAATCTCCATCCTTTACTACAGTGAGGTGATCAATCTCCATCGTTTACTACACTGAGTTGGTCAATCTCCATCCTTTACTACAGTGAGGTGATCAATCTCCACCCTTTACTTCGTCTCTCAATGGCCAATGATGATCCAGCCCCTTTAAGCAGACCCACGCTTCAATTTCCTGCTTCCCCATGTTGAGGTCTTAGAACCCAACCACATGTGCCAGTGCAGCCTTCGGTCACCTGAGGAAGCGAGTGTTTGAAGACCAGTACCTCAAACCAGGCACTAAGCTCATAGTCTACAGAGCACTACTGACACCCACTGTTGTGTATGTACCTTTAAGGGAATAACTGGTCTCAGACTGCAGTACCGGCAGTGACCACCCCTGTATAAAACGCCCTAGCAGGCTTCAGTAGTTTCAGTTTCCAGGTTCTCTCCATTCAGTAAAGATTGTTATAATCAACTCCTGCAGTCCGTGTCTCAATTATACACGGACATAATACTAGCGACGAGTAAGAAACAAACTTACCTGCAACTCAGCAGCACCTCAGATGACGTTATTGAAGGTCGAAGCCAGAAGAAAGAAAAAAAAAATCCAAAGAAACTCGAGAAACGGCCATCGACCATGGGCAACTGCCCTCCAAATCATCGAATTGAAAAGTGCAGGAGAGACTGTCGAGAGCCAGGCTTGGTTCTCCAGTCTGTGGTTTCCCAGCTAATCGGACTGGTGGCAGGTAGTGCACTGATTCTTCCTGGGCTGCGGCGGGCTAGAGCTCGATCGGGTGGCTCTGCAACGGGGCCGGGCAGTGAGTCAGGAAGCAAAGAGAGAGAGAGAGAGGGTGGAGCACACAGGGCGCGGCCGGTGCTTCGAAGCCGGGCAGCGTTCGGACCTAAGAAGAGGGAGGGAAGTGTCCCAGAGGGTCCGCTCCACGACGGGAATGGTTCTTCAATTAACGGAGCAAATATTGAAGCGCGATAGTAAAATAAATATAATCGCCAGCAACAGCGTTGGCAGCAGCGGCAGCGGCGGGAAAGCACGGGAGGCGCCATCTTAACTCGGCGGGGAAGAAGGAAAAGCGCGGGAGGTGCCATTTTGATCCATCGGGGACGAAGGCAAAGCACGGGAGGTGCCATCTTAGATTTTCAAGATGCCAAAGACTGGCGATATCACTGCCTTCAATAATGCAATAGAAGACTGGACCACGTATGTGGAAAGAGTCGAGGTATATTGCGAGGCAAATGAAATAGCTGATGAGAAAAAGGCATCGGTATTGCTGAATTTAATGGGCGCAAGAACGTACGGCCTATTGCGGGACCTGATTACTCCAGGCAAACCGAAGGCGAAGAGTTTTAATGAAATTGTTGCTATCCTACAGGAACACCTAAATCCTACACCGCTGCTGATAGCAGAAAGATTTAAATTCCACAGGAGAAATCAGCATAAAAATGAGAGCAATGCTCATTACCTTACGGAACTATGCAAGCTATCAAAGCACTGCCAGTTCGGAGCAGGACTGGCAGATACCTTACGGGACAAATTTGTCTGTGGACTCCTGAGTGAAGGAACCCAGAAGAGGTTACTCTCACAGAAAGAGCTGATGCTAGATAAGGCTTTCAGCGTGGCAGTATCGTACGAAGCAGCAGCAAGGGGAGCTGCGGAAATACAACAAAAGCCACAGGAATACGGCACCCACGAAATGACACGGGGATTTGCAAAATGTTATCGCTGCGGCAGAACAAACCATGACCAGAAGGACTGCTGGTCCAAGGACAAAATATGCAGGCAATGCGGAAGGATGGGACACATTGCACGAGTTTGCAGGTCTGGGAAGAAGACCAACGACAACAAAAAGGCTACTAAGGAACCGTACAGGAAAGTACAAAAGATGATGGACAGTAGTTCCAAAGACCAGATGAGCGATAGTGAATCCGGGAACAAGAGACTAAGCTGTCTCAAACTTCACAACGTAATCGCAAAAGAGGATCACCGAACCATTTGGGTCACCCTCACGATAGCAGGGTCCCAAGTCAAAATGGAATTGGATACAGGATCAGCTCTAACCATCATGAATCGACGGGACTACGAGCGGCTATTCTCACACATACCCTTGAGAGAGACATCCATTGTCTTGAGGACGTATATGGGGCAAAAAGTATACCCCAGAGGAAAAATAAGGGTGCCTGTCGAATACAACGGCAAGAAAATACGGAAATTGTATCTCTACATTCTGCAAGATGGTGGACCACCGTTATTGGGACGTGAATGGATCAGAAAGATAAGTTTAGACTGGCACTCCATTCAGGCGCTGACGGTGGCTGGTAAAAAGGATGACGACGTCACTCCTGGACGATTGTCAACAATCTTAGCTGACGCCAAAGAGGTTTTTCAACAAGAACTGGGCACTCTTAAAGGCGTAACCACCTCGATAAAAATAGAGGAGAATGCAATTCCCAAGTTTTTCTAAGCAAGACCGGTACCCTATGCAATTCGCCCAGCCGTCGAGGCAGAGCTGGAGAATCTGGAGAATGCAGGCATGTTATCTAAGGTAGACTGGAGCGAGTGGGCGACACCCATCGTTCCTGTCATGAAGAAAACGTTAAACAATAAGTCTGAGGAGCCAAGGAAGGTTCGCATCTGTGGGGACTTCAAGGTGACGGTGAACCCAATCCTTCACACAGTACAATATCCTCTTCCAAGGATAGAAGATATCTTCGCCTCATTATCTGGAGGGAAGCGTTTTACAAAAATTGACCTAGCACAAGCATAGTTGCAGATGGAGGTTGAAGAATCCTTTAGGAAGTATCTCACGATAAACACTCACAAAGGTCTTTACCAGTATAATCGACTGGCATTCGGAGTAGCATCAGCTCCGGCGATATGGCAAAGAGCGATGGAACAAATCCTGCAAGGGATTCCGGGGACTCAGTGTTACTTGGATGACATCCTAGTGACAGGTGAAGATGACAGTGAACACCTTGCCAACCTAGAGCAGGTGCTCACCAGACTACGTGAACATGGGCTACGAGCCAATCACCCCAAGTGCGAGTTTTTTAAGAAACAGATATTGTATTGTGGCCACGTGATTGATGAAGAGGGGTTGCATAAGTCCCCTGACAAAATTGAAGCGGTAGTTAAGGCTCCAGCACCTGAAAATGTGTCGCAACTGAGGTCATTCCTCGGATTGGTGAATTACTACCATAAGTTTTTGCTGAATTTGTCCACAATTCTGCATCCACTGAACGCCCTACTATGAACGGGAGTAGCATGGAAATGGAGCGATGAATGTAAGTGGGCCTTTCAGAAGAGTAAGGACCTAATCACTTCAAGAGAAGTATTGGCTCACTACACCCCATCACTACCGATAAGACTGGCGTGTGATGCGTCTCCCTACGGCATTGGGGCGGTACTGTCACATAAATTCCTTGATGGTTCAGAGAGGCCGATAGCTTTTGCGTCATGCTCGTTAACTTCAGCCGAGCGTAACTACGCCCAGATTGACAGAGAGGCCCTCAGCCTGGTGTGGGGGGTGAAGAAGTTCAATCACTACCTGCACGGTCAGAAATTTACTCTACTAACTGATCATCAACCTCTCGTCTCCATTTTCAACCCTCCAGAAGGACATACCGACAATGACGGCACAACGGCTACAGAGGTGGTCCCTTTTCCTAGGGGCACACCAATATGACATCGAGTACAAAGGAACTAAACAGCATGGGAGTGCTGATGGATTGTCGCGCCTACCGTTGCCGATGGTGGAAGAAGAACTGGCAGTGGATCCAGTGGAGTTATTCCACTCGACTATAGTCGAATGTCTCCCTGTAACGAATGCAAACATAGAAAAGGAAACACGAAATGACCCAACACTCTCCTGGGTCTATGATTTAACGGTGAAGGGATGGCCAGCACATGGCAAACCACTGCTGCCAGCATTCTCGCCGAGAAGAGAACAGCTGTCAGTGTGCAGAGGAACCTTGATGTGTGGATCGAGAGTAATATTTCCACCCAAATTGAAGGATAGAGTGCTCAATGAGCTTCATGAGGGTCATCTGGGAGGGGTAAAAATGAAGAACATAGCCAGAGCGTTTGTGTGGTGGCCAGGAATCGATAGAGAAATTGAAGAGATGACCAAGAGCTGTATAGGATGCCAGAAGGTCCAAAACGCCCCACCACAAGCCCCTCTACATCCATGGGAGTGGCCCTCATCTCCATGGCAAAGGGTGCACATTGATTTTGCTGGTCCCTTTATGGACTCGATGTTTTTAATTGCGGTGGATGCACATTCAAAGTGGCCAGAGGTAATAAAAATGTCCTCACCCACCTCAGAAAAAACTATCACAGTCTTGCGAACCATATTCGCCAGGAATGGGCTGCCTGAACAGATTTGCTCTGACAATGGACCACAGTTTGTGTCTGAAGAGTTCCGGAGGTTCTTAAATAACAATGGTGTTAAGCATTACACAACCGCCCCATATCATCCAGCCACTAATGGATTGGCCGAGAGGTTTGTTCAAACATTCAAGAAGGCTATCAAGGCAATGTGTAATGAAGATATACCCCTACAACACAAGGTGGATAACTTCTTGTTTGCCTACCGGAATGTGACACATGCGGTTACCAACCAAACTCCAGCCATGATGTTCTTCAATCGAAGATTACGATGCCACTTGGATTTGGTTAAGCCAAACGTCAGAAGAGATGTGGAGAACAGACAGTTTCAGAATATGAATGAAAGGCCGACCAGGAGTTTTAAGATAGGTCAACCAGTTTTGGCCCGGGAAATGGCAGCCAGGAACGATCTGTACACAGCAAGGACCTCTAATGTATACCGTGGACGTTGGGGAGAGCATTGTAAGATGCCATGCTGACCAGATTCTAGAGTCACTGGAAAACGTCAACTCCACACCACGATCTGATACACCTGGCGATGAAACCGAAGTACCAATTGCATCTACCGCAGAATCGGTGATATTGGAAGCAGACGAACCAAACAATGACATTGATCCCGACTCAACCTTGCCAGAAGAACCTGATATCCCAAAGAGGCGTTATCCAGACAGAATCAGGAAGCCTCCTCAAAGACTGAACTTATAATTGCTTAACTTCAACCAATGTATCTAGCAACCGTAATTGTAATTGTAATTAGTTATTATTTAGTTGTTAAATGAATGTTATGTACTGTTTATCTAAAAGGGGAGGAATTGTTGTGTATGTACCTTTAAGGGAATAACTGGTCTCAGACTGCAGTACCACCCCTGTATAAAAGGCCCTAGCAGGCTTCTGTAGTTTCAGTTTCCAGGTTGTCTCCATTCAGTAAAGACTTGTTATAATCAACTCCTGCAGTCCGTGTCTCAATTATACACGGACATAATACCCACCCTGCTGTATGCCTCAGAGACTTGGACCATGTACAGCAGGCAACTCAATGCACTGGAGAGGTACCACCAACGCTGCCTCCGCAAGATCCTGCAAATCCATTGGCAGGATAGGCGCACCAACATCAGTGTTCTTGCTCAGGCCAACATCCCCAGCATCGAAGCTTTGACCACGCTCGATCAGCTGCGATGGAAGGGTCACATTGTCCGCATGCCCGATATGAGACTCCCAAAGCAAACGCTCTTCTTGGTGCTCCGACACCGCAAGAGAGCCCCAGGTGGGCAGAGGAAACCCTCTAAGGACACCCTCAAAGCCTCCTTGAAAAAGTGTAACATCCCCACCAGCACCTGGGAATCCCTGGCACAAAACCGCACAAAATGGAGGAGAAGCATCCGGGAAGGCACTGAACACTTTGAGTCTCTTCGCCGGGAGCAAGCGGAAGCCAAGCGCAGGCAGCGCACGTCAACCCAAGTACCCCACCCACCTGCCCCTTCAACCACCATCTGCCCCACCTGTGACAGAGACTGTAGGTCCCTCATTGAACTCATTAGTCACCTGCAAACTCATTTTTAATGTGGAAGCAAGTCTTCCTCGGTTCCGAGGGACTGCTTAAGAAGAAGATAATGACCAGGACATGCTAATGTACAGAGGAAGGGTATGAGGTACCACAATATCCTAGTGAGCTGCCCATGGATAATGTTCACTTCCATTGTCCAGGAAATTTGGCACTCACATCTTCCAAAGGGAATGGAGTTCCTACAATGTCTACAGGACTCCTTTCTAACCCAATATGTAAAAAGCCCAACAAGGCTATTGGATCTAGTAATGGGGAATGAACCAGAGCAGATAAGAGAAGTAAAAGTTGGGGAACATCTAGGCAATAGTGACCATAATATGCTTTAAGATGATAATAGAGAAGGACATAAGTATGATTTAAAAAAAGGGTAATAGATTGGAGAAAAGCTGATTTTGAGGGTCTGAGAATAGAACTTGGGAAGATAAAATGAGCAACAATATTGTCAAACAACGATGTAGAATGACAATGGGAAACATTTAAAATGGTGTTCAACAGAATGCAGGAAAAATATATTCTGATAAAAGGAAAGAACAAACTAAACACTAATGAGACTCCATGGATGAATAAAGACATAAGGGAACAGTTGAGGGTAAGGAAAGAGGCAAACATTAAGTACATAGACAGCAGGGGAGTGCATGATAAGATAGAATATGAAGGGATTAGGAGAGAAGTCAAAAAAAAATTAGGAAGGCAAAGAGGAACTATGAAATTAAATTATCAAGGAACATAAAACAAAATAGTAAATTATTTTATAGGCAGATCAATAAAAAAGGAAGGTTGGGATGGGAATATGGCCGTTAAGGGATAGACAGGACGATACCACAGGTAACGCTAGAGAGATGGCAGAAATATTAAATCATTATTTCACTTCGGTATCTACCAGGGAGATAGAACAGGTGGACATAACATCGGATGATGAGATGAGTTATGAGGTAAGTGCATTTAAAATAAAAAAGGAGCTATATGAAATAAACTAATCAAAATCAAAGAGGATTAAACCCCTGGTCCAGATGGATTGCATCCACACATTTTAAAAGAATCTAGGGAAGAGATAGCAGAGCCATTACTACACATATTTAATAATTCATTAGAAAAAGATATAGACGACTGGTGGATAGCAAACGTAATATCAATATTTAAGAAGGGGGATAGAACATGTCTAGGGAATTATAGATCAGTCAGCTTAACATCAGTGGGAGGGAAAATAATGGAATCCCCACTAAAGGAGAGAATAGAAGAACATCTAGAAACCAAAAAGTATAATAATGAATAGACAGCAATGATTTCAAAAGGGAAAATCTTGCTGGACCAATCTTATTGAATTTTTTGAAGAGGTAACTGAGAGAGTAGACAATGGTAATGCAGTAGATGTAATTTATCTGGATTTTCAAAAGGCCTTTGATAAGGTACCCCATAATAGACTGATGAACAAGGTCAGAGAATGTGGAGTCAGGGGACAACTAGCAGAATGGATTGCTGGCTGGCTTTAAGACAGAAAGCAGAGAGTAGGAGTAAAGGGTAGCTATTCACAGTGGCAGAAGGTGGGTAATGGTGTTCCACAAGGATCAGTGCTGGGACCACTGCTGTTCACAATTTACATTAATGACTGGAATCAAAAACACAATTTCTAAATTTGCGGATGATAACAAATTGGGGGGGATAGTCAATACTGAAGAGGACTGCAACAAATTACAGGAGGACATTAATAAACTTGCAGAACTGACAAATAATTGGCAAATGAAGTTCAACACAGACAAATGTAGGAAGAATAGGGAGGTCACTTATCACTTGGAGGGTGTGAGATGAGGTGGGGGAGAGGAACAAAGGGATCTCAGAGTACAAATACACAAATCACTAAATCTTGTGCCACAGGTTTGCAAGGCCATAAACAATGCAAACCAAGTACTAGGGTATATTTCTAAAGGGATAGAATTGAAAAGTAGGGAAGTTATGCTAAACCTGTATCAAATCTTGGTTAGATCACACTTAGAGAGCTGTATACAGTTCTGGTCGCCATATTGTAAAAAGGATATAGAGGCACTGGAGAGGGTGCAGAGAAGATTTACAAGGATAATACCAGAAATGCGAGGGTATACATATCAGGAAAGGATGAACAGGCTGGGTCTCTTTTCTCTTGAAAAAAGGCGAAGGGTGACCTAATAGAGGTCATTAAAATTATGAAAGGTTATGATCGAGTGGATACAGAGAGAATGTTTCCACTTGTGGGGAGGAGCATAACTGGAGGCCATCAATATAAGATAGTCACCAAGAAATCCAATAGGGAATTCAGAAGAAACTTCTTTACCCAGAGAGTGGTGAGAATGTGGAACTCGCTACCACAGGGAGTGGTTGAGGCGAATAGTATAGATGCATTTAAGGGGAGGCTGGACAAACATATGAGGGAGAAGGGAATAGAGGGTTACGCTGATAGACTTAGATGAGGAAAGATGGGAGGAGGCTTGAGTGGAGCATAAATGCCGCATGGACTGGCTGGGCCGAATGGCCTGTTTCTGTGCCGTATATCCGATGTGATCCTGTGTAAAAGCAAAGTGGAAACAAGATTGCCCAAATCTGCAGGGACGCCACCGAGGAAGAGGCCATAGAAAAAGAGGCAACAACTGCTCAAGAGGGAAAACATTGATGAAACTAAAAATAAATTCAATAAAAAAGCAAGTTATTATCCTAATAATAAATAAACAGGGAAAGTGGTGTAAAGGAAAGCTGACTAGCATAAGCGATTGGCGTGCAAAGTTAAAGCACATGGGATTGGGGGTAAGGTACTGACTTGGATAGAGAACTGGTTGGCAGACAGGAAGCAAAGAGTTGGAAAAAAAGGGTCTTTCTCCGAGTGGCAGGCAGTGACTAGTGGGGTACCGCAGGGATCAGTGCTAGGACCTCGGTTATTCACAATATATATTAATGATCTAGACAAGGGAACTAGATGTAATATCTCCAAGTTTGCAGATGACACAAAGCTGGGTGGGCGTGTGTGCAGTGAGGAGGAAGCCGAGAAACTCCAGTATGATTTGGACAGGTTGGGTGATTGGGCAGATGCATGGCAGATGCAGTATAATGTGGATAAATGTGAGGTTATCCACTTTGGTGGCAAAAATAGTAAGGCAAATTATTATCTGAACGGCAATAGATTGGGAAAAGGTGAAGTGCAACGAGACCTGGGTGTCCTTGTGCACCAGTCGCTGAAGGTAAGCATGCAGATGCAGCAGGCGGTTTAGAAGGCAAATGGTATGTTGGCCTTCATAGCGAGAGGATTCGAGTACAGGAGCAAGGATGTCTTGCTGCAGTTATACAGGGCCTTGGTGAGACCACACCTTGAGTATTGTGTGCAGTTCTGGTCACCTTATCTGAGGAAGGATGCTTTTGTCATGGAGGAAGTGCAGTGAAGATTCACCAGACTGATACCTGGAATGGCAGGAATGATGTATGAAGAGGGATTGGATCGATTAGGCTTATATTCGCTACAGTTTAGAAGAATGAGAGGGGATCTCATTGAAACTTATAAAATTCTGTCAGGCTTGGACAGACTAGATGCAGGAAGGATGTTCCCGATGGCCGGGGAGTCCAGAACCAGGGGTCACAGTCTAAGGATAAGGGGAAAGCAATTTAGGACTGAGATGAGGAGGAATTTCTTCACCCAGAGAGTGGTGAACCTGTGGAATTCTCTATCACAGAAGACAGTTGAGGCCAATTCATTAAATATATTGAAGAAGGAGTTAGATATATTTCTTAAGGCTAAAGGTCTTATGTTCATTAATAAATAGACATTCTTATTATGAACACAGCTAGCTTTTGCTAGTTACTTTATTGAACACATGTGGACTAGGTACTGTATCTGTGGAGGCTTCCATCTTGACTGCTGCCTTGTGGGTAGCCTAGTGCCTCATGGGTAATGTAGTCTTAATATATATACAGCTGGGCAGTGTAGTCTTATACATACAGCTATATACAGCTCTACGGCTCCACCTAGTGTCCACTATAGAATGACATGTTATTGATCATTACATCCCCCTTTCTTAGAGGTTTAACAAAATCAATATCAATCAACTTTCAAGAAAGCAATAAAGATAATATCAGTAACACTTTTGTTAGTGCTCTATAAACATAAACATTTTCAAAACAGTCAACACATTTTCAAAGCTTTACATTGTACTCAAAGATTAAGTCTATCAGGCTTTTTTACTTCACGTGTGGATCTTCTCAACACGGGTAAGTCTGATGTGTCTTCATGAGATTGTTCTGGCGGTGAATGACAAGATGCAGTTGCGGCATTGTCATCAATCTGCTCTTGAATAGTCTCTTGTGTTTTTAGGAGGGAACGGCGGTTCCTCCTGAGAATCTGTCCTTCCTCAGTTCTAACAGTGTATGACCTTGGTCCTACTTCCTCAAGAACTGTAGCTTTCCTGTTCCATGCATCTGGATCCTCAATCCTGACAACATCATCCCTTGTCAATGGCTTTAGAGTTTTGGATGACTTGTCATAGTATGATTTCTGTTTCAGCTTTAACAGTTGATGTCTCTGTCTCAGTTCCTCACTTTGCTGTTCTTTTGTACAGCAGGGTAGCGTGGTGCGCAACTTGCGACCCATTAGTAGTTCAGCAGGTGAAGAACCACAGTCTAAAGGTGAGGCTCGGTAGCTCAGCAGGGTGAGATAAGGATCAGACTTGCTTTCTGTCGCTTTCTTCAGTAGTTGCTTGAGAACTTGAACACCTTTCTCTGCCTTACCATTTGACTGAGCATACAAAGGACTGGATGTGATGTGAGGAAATTCATAATATGCTGCAAACTGTTGCCACTCCTTACAGTTGAAGCACGGACCATTGTCGCTAACGGCAATCCTGGGAATTCCATGTCTGGCGAAGATGGATTTCACATGCATTATGACACTGCTTGCTGTGGTGCTTGAGAGCAGCGCCATCTCAGGATAGTTAGAATAGTAGTCAATCACTATTAGATAGTCTTTACCATTTAAATGAAAAAGGTCCATACCAACCTTTTGCCATGGTGCTGTTGGTACGTCAGCTACTATCATTGGTTCCTTTGCTTGTTTGTTTTGGTGTTTCTGACATGTCTCACATTTGCTTATCATGTTCTCAATGTCCTTATTTGTGCCAGGCCAATAAACAGTGTCTCTTGCCCTCCTTTTGCATTTTTCAATTCCGAGGTGTCCCTCATGAATCCTTTTGAGCATGTCTTGACGTAGAGCCTGTGGAATGACTATTCTGTTCTGTTTTAGAAATAGCCCACTTGCGACACTCAATTCTGACCTTATGTGAAAATATTTTGGACAGGAACCTTTTGGCCAACCATGATGAATGTTCTCTATTACTGTTTGCAATACTGTATCTTTTACTGTTTCTTCTGCTATTTGCTTTGATTTTGTGTCTGACACGGGCAGCGCAGCAGTGACCATACTCACATGAACATCCACGTCTTCTTCAGTAGAGCTCACATGACTCATTGTGCGTGCTCGGGATAGTGCATCTGCTAACACTATGTATTTGCCTGGTTTGTAGATCAGTTCAAAGTCATATCTTTGCAGCTTCATCATGAGTCATTGAATCCTTGGAGACATCTCATTCAGGTTATTTTTTACGATGGCAACCAGTGGGCTGTGGTCTGTCTCAACTGTGAAGGTGGGAAGTCCATATATGTAGCCATGAAACTTTTCTAGTCCAACTACCAAGCCTAGACATTCCTTTTCAATCTGGGTGTATCGACACTCAGTATCAGTCATAGACCAGGAGGCATAGGCAACAGGCTTCCAATCTTCACCCTCTGCTTGTAGCAAGACCGCACCTAGGCCATCTTTTGATGCATCCGTTGACACTTTGATTCTTTTGTTGGGTCAAAGAAGGTGAGTACAGGTGTGGTTGTCAGCACTGTTTTGAGGTTTATCCACTCTTGTTCATGTCTTTCTGTCCATGCGAACTCATTTGTTTTATGTAGCAGGTCTCGCAGACAGGCTGTCTTGGCTGACAAGTTAGGAATGAACTTTCCAATGAAGTTTATCATCCCCATAATGCGTAGCACTCCTTTTTTGTCAGTGGTTCGGGGCATTTTGAGTATGGCGTTTACTTTTTCCATATCTGGCTCTATTCCTTTACCAGATAGATTATCTCCTAGGAAAGTGACTTCCTGGATGCCAAACTGACACTTGGCTTTGTTGAGCTTCAGTCCATTCCGGCGTATGCTCTGTAGCACTTTAGTCAGTCTCTCATTGTGTTCTTTCAGTGTGGAGCCCCAGATGATGATGTCATCAACATAGACCCGAACTCCTTCCAGACCTTCAATTATGTGTTCCATCGCTCTTTGAAAGATTTCAAATGCAGATATTATCCCGAAAGGCATTCTGAGGAAACAATACCTGCCAAATGGTGTGTTGAAGGTACAGTATTTGGTGCTCTCTTCATCCAGTTTTAGTTGCCAAAATCCTTGTGAGGCATCGAGCTTTGTAAAGTATCTGGCACCTGACATTTCACTGGTGATTTCTTCTCGCTTGGGAATCTGGTAGTGTTCACGTTTTATGTTTGCATTTAAGTCCTTTGGATCCATGCATATTCTTAGATCATTGTTCTTTTTCTTTACTCATACCATGGAGTTAACCCAGTCTGTTGGCTCTTCGACTTTCCTGATGACTCCTAGTGTGGTCATTCTGTCCAGTTCATTCTTGAGCCGGTCACGCAGAGGTGCTGGAACTCTTCATGGAGCATGTACCACTGGCTGAGCATCCTCCTTTAGCTGGATCTTGTAAGTGAATGGTAGAACTCCAAATCCTTTGAACACATCCTGGAAATCATTCACTACAGAATCCATCGAGTCATCTGGTCTGCTTATGGCACAGTTTATACGGTAGACTCTCTTGACCAGTTCTAATTCCTCACAAGCTTTGTCACCCAGTAGTGAATCAAGTCTTTCAGCCACAACAGAAATCATGAGATGATGCACTTTGTCTTTGACTGTCACTTTGAGTCTGCATACACCTAAGCTATCTATTTTCTGTCCATTATAGTCCTTCAGTAGTACTGACTTTTTCTGTATTTTGGGCTTTTCTTTCATATTGTTAATGTCACTCATACTGATTAAGTTTGCTTTTGCCCCAGTGTCTAGTTTCAAGGTAACTAATGCTCCATTTACCTGCAGTGGGATCATCCATTTGTCCACTTTTACTGCATTAACTTTATGTTCAGCATTGTCCATTTCTGAGGGCTGCACATTTTCTGTATCCTTTTTGATATCGTCACATGACACCATTCGTACAAAAATTGTCTCACTTAAATCAGTGCCCTCAATTACATTAACTCGTTGCCCTTTCTTAGTTTTTAATTTTGAAAAGCATTGTTTGGCAAAGTGATTCTTTCCATTACACTTTGTGCACATTTTTCCAAACGCTGGGCATTGTCTTAACTGGTGTTTGTAACCACAGTGTTTACAATTAAAAATTTCATCCTCCGATTGCTTTTCATTTCTGTTCTGCCCATGTTTCTTCCCCTTGTAGGACACAGCACCGACAGCAGCATTATCACTCATTACAATCGCATCATTATTGATTTCACTGAAAGTCTTCGCGTGCTTTCGAGCTAACTCACTGGCTTGGCATATTTTCACCGCATTTTCCAAATTTAGTTCGGTTTCTCTCAACAGACGTTCCCTGACTTTTTTATCATGAATACCAAACACAATCTGGTCACGAATCATGGATGCTTTGAGCTGAGAGAAATTACATGTCTGTGCTTTCAGTTTCAGATCAGTTATAAAGCTATCAAAAGTCTCATTTTGTTGCTGTGTCCGAGAACAGAAGATGTATCTTTCATAGGTCTCATTCTTTGTGGGAGAGCAATGTGTATCAACATTTTTTAGCACATCTTCTAATTTTCCTCTGTTCTCCTCTGGATTAAATACAAATGTATTAAATACCTCTATCGCCTGTGGGCCTGCAACTGTAAGCAGCAACGCTATCTTCCTTGCGTCTGGCTTCGTACCGAATCCGATGGCTGCAATGTAGAGTTCGAATTGTTGTTTAAAAGTCTGCCAATTGTAGTCGATTTTTCCTGTGAGTTTCAAACGCTCTGGTGGCTTCAAATTCTCCATTTCACTTTTCACAATTTTCAGCAGATCTTCACCACCCTGGTACCATCTTATGTTCATTAATAAATAGACATTCTTATTATGAACACAGCTAGCTTTTGCTAGTTACTTTATTGAGCACATGTGGACTAGGTACTGTATCTGTGGAGGCTTCCATCTTGACTGCTGCCTTGTGGGTAGCCTAGTGCCTCATGGGTAATGTAGTCTTAATATATATACAGCTGGGTAGTGTAGTCTTATACATACAGCTACATACAGCTCTATGGCTCCACCTAGTGTCCACTATAGAATGACATGTTATTGATCATTACAAAAGGGATCAAGGGATATGGGGAGAAGGCAGGGACAGGGTACTGAATTTGAATGATCGCATTGAATGGTGGAGCAGGCTTGAGGGGCTGAATGGCCTACTATCTTCTATGTTTCTATGTTTCTGAGGTGGATCAGTCACTTCCAGGTGGGTGAGGGGATGAAGACCTAGTCGGGACCTTTGGGGATGGCATGTTACTCAATTCTCTGTGGGAGCTGAAGAAGAGGAAATGCCTGTTTCAGCTCCATTACCTTCTGGTGACAGAGATTCTGAGCAGTGAGGAAATGCAGAGAATTTATGAGTGAGCTTTCCTTTTTATCCCTGGGTTAATGGCAGTCCTGCAGTATGGAGTTCAAACCATTTCACTACAGAGCTCTTCAGTGGAGCTTTTCCAATCATTTGGGAAATTTACCCAGCCATTCAGAGCAGGAGGGCCACCCATTGTCCTTGCTGAGGTATCTGACCTCTAGCTGGGGGCAGAGGTAGAAGTGCTACAAATGGCCTTTGCGCTGTTGAATTGAGCCAGAATTCCATCTCATGCTCCCTACTCAACAAGCTCATGTGCATGTTGGGTGAGGACAATGTGGGATTTGCCTGTAAAATTCTGTGTGGAGGACTCACTGCATAGGCTCACCTGACCGAGGGACTGGAGGGAAACTCGTGCTCCAGCAAAAACAGTAACACCCTCAACAGAACTGGGAGAGGGAGAAAACAGAATGGCCTTGGGTCACCTACTGGCATTGCACTCCAATGAAAAGAGGAAGAAATGAGAGATAGAAAAGGCAGATATAATTGATAAACTAATCAAACTTAGAGAGGATGGATTGCATCCGCTCATATTAAAATAAGCTAGGGAAGGGATAGCAAAGTCACTATAAGATAGAAAGGCCTAGAAATTCAGTCTGGACACTTTTGGGGCGCTAAAGTCGGGCATTCGCTAAAGTTAGCGCCCGCCGGAAAGTGTAGGCCACATCGCCGAAATTCAGTAGAGTTGGCCAAGAGTTTGGCCGAGCGCTGAAACTGGCGTTGCAATGCTCTCTTCAGGCGCTAAGCCGGCGATGCGGCCTGATAACGCCGAGGCCGGGCGCAGCGCAGGTGCGGTCATGTTTTGATTGACAGCAGACACCCTGACGCCGGCCAGCTCTTAAAGGGGGAAGGGTCGACTTTGACTGCTGCCACGCCCTGCATACTGGAGCCCTGCAGCTAGGCCTCAACACTGCTGGTGGGCCAAAATAGCGCCTGGAGCCATGGAGAGGGCCCGTGAACGAGCGCAGCGCTTCTCAGAGCATGCTCTGAGGGTGCTGATTAATGGTGTCGAAAACAAAAGAGAGATCTTGTGCCCGGACAGTGGCAAGAAGGCTCCCAGGAGCCAGTACAGGAAAGCCTGGAGGAAAATCGCCCGCAGGGTGTCATCCACCTGCGATGTCCCCAGGAGTGCGGACCAATGCCGCAAGAAGTACGACGACCTCACTCGGATGGTGAAGGTGAGTACCCTTTCCAGTGTCCTCCTCATCCTTGCATGTGCACCTCACATTATGGGCAAAGGGACCTCAAGGGACTAATGGGCAGCCCTCCTCCCGCAGCAATGGTACTGGCATGATCATCAATAGCACTTTCTGCACTTGCCACACTGGCCAAGCTATTCGACCATGGGAGGCAGTGCACACAGCAACAGGGCACCACACTGGCCAAGCTATTCGACCATGGGAGGCAGTGCACACAGCAACAGGGCACCACATTGGACAAGCTATTCGACCATGGGAGGCAGTGCACACAGCAACAGGGCACCACACTGGCCAAGCTATTCGACCATGGGAGGCAGTGCACACAGCAACAGGGCACCACACTGTACTTAGAGGCCGTCCTTTCTCTTGCAGGTCAAGCTGGCACGGAATTTGAGGAGCCATTCTGCCACCGGGGGAGGCCGTCCCCAGTACCAGCCGCTCAGTGAGCTGGAGGAGAGCGTGGCTCGACTCATGCGTGCCCGGGTGACTGGCCCTGTTGCGATCAGAGATGCGGACCCTGTACTGGGACCCACTGGTAAGGACATGACCGGTTGGACCTCTGTCGTTGCCCTTGCGCTTCAGATCTACATCCTTTCGCACTGACCGACAAATGCGCATAATGCCACCACTCAGGCCTCCCTCGCTGACGCCCTGTCCTCACTCTAAAGCTACTCTTGTGCATTCCTGCTTTCAGCTGGTGAGGAGGAGGTGGTCCCTGAAGCTCAGAGTGCCAGGCCCTTGGAGGAGGAGGACGACGAGGACCAGGAGGAAGGCGGCACATCGGGGGAACCCTCATCCGCGCCAGGGGATGGCAATGGAGGGGAGACGTCTGGCCTGCAGGAGAGCCAGGGGGAAGTGTTGCAGGGGAGGGCAGATCCTGGGCCCAGTGGGCTCGAGGCACGCGGGAAGGGTCCGGCAGCACGCCGGCCTTCTCCCCAGAGGGGGGAGGTGTTGCAGGGGAGGGCAGATCCTGGGTCCAGTGGGCTCGAGGCATGCGGGAAGGGTCGGCCAGCTCGGCGGCCTTCTCCCCAGAGGGAGAGTCCGCCCTCCAGTCCGGAGACGGTCCTCGCCCAGGAGGTGCGCCTCCTCGATGAGATGTCGGCGGCGTCTGAGCGGCGCCACCAGGAGTTCATGGGGGTTGTGCAACAGATGCCTCAGGCCATTGAGTCCCTGGCTCATAGTGTGGTCGCTTTCGGGGAATCACAGGCCAGGGGGGTCGAACAACTCGCGGCAGCGCACGACAGGGGTGTCCAGCAACTCGCGGCAGCCCAGGACGCGACTCGCGAGATGAGTGGTGCCGTCCAGACACTGGCAGAGCTGATGCGGGCACATACCAGGGCAGTTCGGGCACTCACTTCTGCCACACTCGCTGTGGCGCGGAAGTATCGCCAGGGCACCCGCCGCCCTGCTGCAGCACAGCGGTCTGGCCTCCACCAGATTGCTGCGCTTGCTGCACTGCCAGCCCGGCCGAGTGCCAGTGTCTCTGGCGAGCAGCGCGCGCCTGCCATCAGCCAGCTTGCCCCCATTGGTGCAGCCGACACTGCCACTCCCCCAGCCAAGGTGCGATGAGCTGCTGCTGAGACTGATGCTGGCCAGCCACAGCTGCAGCAGTCAGCAGCCGGCCCCTCCCGGGCCGGGCCTCGTCTAGGCAGACCCCCAAGAGCATCTGCCGACACGCATTGTGGCCCTCATGAGCCTTCCCCCAGCCTTGCCACACGCGCAGGGCCCAGGTTGAGGCGGAGCAGCAGGTCGGGCAGGGGCCAGAGAAGCCTGTCTAAGGACTTGCCCTCTCGGCACACCCATTAGAGTGTGGTGATAGCGGTTTTTTTTATATTGGGGGGCTTGTGTTCTGGGGGGGCATTATTTTGGTAAGGCCGAGGATCAAGGCATTTTTTGTTTTTAGGGGGGTGTTTGTGTTGTGGAGGGGGGGGCTTATTTTTGTAAGGCCGATGATGAAGGCCATTTGGATGGGCAAGTTTTGTTAGTCCTCCCCAGGTTTTGGGAGTGACAGATGTTTTTGACTGTTTTTTGGGGGTCTTGTCTGTTTTTCTGTTTCATGTGGGAAGGGCCCTGAGTTTGTGAAATAAAGCTTTTTATTTATTCAGCATGTCCACGTCCCAGGTTTCAAGTGGTTGTTGCGTTAACCAGCTGAGGGCTTGCGGTGCGGCTGCTTTCAGGTGCGTTCATTGCCACAGCCCATTCCCTGACAGGGGGCCTAGAAGTGTCGATCAATAAGCCCCCGGCGGACGGCCCTTGGACCTTGTGGCTCCCTCCTGGGCTGGTACTCCTCCCCCTCCTCCTCCTCCTCATGGTCCTCCTGCTCGTCCTCCTGAGGTGGTGGTGCAATGTCAGGTGGCAGTGCCTGAGTCCTGCGGATAGCCAGGTTGTGCAGCATGCAGCACACGACGATGAACTGGGAGACTCTATCCGGCGAATACTGTAGAGATCCGCCGGAACGATCCAGGCAGTGGAACCGTTGCTTGAGGACGCCTATCGTTTGCTCTATGATATTCCTTGTGGCTTGATGGCTTTCGTTGTATGCCTCCTCCGCTGGGGTCCTGGGCGCGCGGAGCGGGGTCATGAGCCATGTACACAAAGGGTAGCCCTTGTCCCCGATAAGCCATCCCCTTGGTGGAGGCTGTGCCTCGAACATGTCAGCCACAGTAGTCTGGCGCAGGATAAATGCATCGTGGCTGCTTCCTGGGAAGCGGACATTGACAGCTAGGATGCGCTGCCTGTGGTCACACACCAGCTGTACATTTAGGGAATGGTAGCCCTTCCGGTTGTGGTAATCCTCGGCATTGTGGATAAGTGCCCGCATAGCCACATGCGTGCAGTCAATGGCGCCCTGCACCATGGGGAAGCGCGCGATCCTGGCAAATCCGACTGCACGCTGCTCCTTCCTCTGTCGGGTCATGGGGAAGGAGATGAATTGGTGTCTCCTCGCGAAAAGTGCATCGGTGACCTGCCGGATGCAGCGATGCGCGGCGAACTGGGAGATGTTCGCTATGTCCCCAGCAGCGGCTTGGAAGGAGCCGCTTGCATAAAAGTTCAGAGCCACCGTGACCTTCACTTCCACCGAGAGAGACGTCCTGCACATCAGCTGTGGACGCAGATCTCTGTGAAGCAGCTGGCAGATCTCTGCAACCACCTCCCTTCTGAAGCGCAGCCTCTTAACACAATGCGCCGCAGTCATGGTGAGATAGGACACCTGCTGCCGGTATTGCCTGAGTGGGTAAGGCCTACGTTGCCGACGCCTGATGGCCCCTCTGCGTCTAGGCATGGCTGGCCCTTTCTCACAGCGTTTGCGAGCCCTTCACACATAATGCTGCAACTGAGGGTTGGACCCCCATACAGCCCCCATAATAAAGTTGAAAACAGTGAAATCAAATGAATCAAATGTCAAAGCACTGGCCAGAAGCCAAAAATACCTCTCCTATGTTGTCCCAAATCAGTAAGCTCTGTCCCTTGGTCTCTGTCCAGAAATCCAAAGCAGTAAAGTCATTGCAGCAAAATGGCTGGGCTTTATAGGTCAGTGTAAGTGCCCTTTAATTAGCACTCCCCGAGGCCCGCAGGGCCTCTGTTGCGTTCCACTTCACAGTTCTTAGCAGCGCCACGCCCACATTGGGCGGGAGCCACTGATTTTCCGGTTTGGGGCGCACAAACAGCGTTGTACGACGAAATGACGTCATAAGCTGCGCGCGCAGCTGAGCGGGCGCAAACACTTTGCGCCGGCGCTAAATGTCAACTGAATTTGGGCGTTGGCGCAGATCGGTCTGTGCCCGGGCGCTAAGTGCCTAGCGCTGGAAATATACCCCTCTTATGGCATTACCGGCTGGCACAACCAACTGAATTTCTAGGCCAAAGACTTACATTTATATAGCACCTTTCACAACCTCCGAACATGCCAGAGTGCTTTACAGCCAATTAAGTACTTTTGAAGCGTAATCACTGTTGTAATGTAGGAAATGCGGCAGCCAGTTTGTGCACAGCAAGCTGCCACAAACAGCAATGTGATAATGACCAGATAATCTGTTTTTTGGTAATGTTGCTCGAGGGATAAATATTGGCCAGGACACCGGGGATAACCCCCCTGCTCTTCTTCAAAATAGTGCCATGGGATCTTTTACATCCACCTGAAAGAGCAGACGGGACCTTAGTTTAACATCTCATCTGAAAGACAGCACCTCCGACAGTGCAGCACTGCCTCAGTGCTGCACTGGAGTGTCAGCCTAGATATTTGTGTTCAAGTCACTGGAGTGGGACTTGAACACACTCAGGGATGACAGTTCTACCAACTGAGCCACAATTAACACAACAATATTTATATAAAAATTCAATAATACAGGGAATAGTGGCAGAGGACTGGTGGACAGCTAATATTATTCTTATATTTAAAAAGAGAAATAGGGTAAGTTCAGGGAACTATAGACCAGTTAGTTTAATGTTGGTGGTAGGAAAGATAATGGTGTGGCAGAGCCACCAAGAGGACTCTGATCTTATGTACATAATTATCTTTAACTAATTGTTAGCTACAGAATGAATCTGTATCTCTGTTCATATTATCGCATGTACATAGCGCGGTCCCTTTAAGATTGAGACCCAACGCGATGACGTCATCACGTGGATCACGTGATCCTCCAGTGGCGGGAAAACGTGATGACGTCATGACGTCCGACCAGGGAGGAGCCCTGGTCAGTCCTCGTGGAGCTAGCAACCAGTACAGACCTGTTATCCAGCTTTCCTATGTTTTAGTGTTAAACTCTGTTTACTAGCATTAAACATCATTTGTTTAATAGATTGACTTGATCTCAGTCCTTTAGTTAGGAATCTAGCCATTCCTACAGTGGTGACCCCGAATTTTCATGGACAATTTTTGCAAAAGAAGCAACACGAAACATGGAAGCACATGCCGTGGCTTTGAAGCTCCCACAGTTTTGGGAACAACATGCTGCCTCCTGGTTCATCCAAGCAGAAGCACAATTCAAACTCCATAACATCGTCACAGATCAGACCCGCTACCCCCACGTGGTCTCCGCATTCGACAGATCCACGGCCGCACGGATCATCAGCCTGCTCGAAAACCCCCCAGAGGCCAGCAAGTATGATGCTCTTAAAGCGCAGTTAATACAGGTCTTCGGACTCACGAAGGCAGAGCGGGCCCACCAGCTGCTCGCTATGCCCGGCCTTGGCGATTCCAAGCCATCTGAGTTAATGAGCCAGATGCTCACGCTCCTGGGCTCCGAACCCCAATGTTTCCTTTTTCGGGAGTTATTCCTGAGTCAACTCCCCGAACAGGTTCAAGCCGCTCTCGCTAGATCGGATGCCGTGGATTGCGCAGCACTGGCTGCAGAAGCAGACATGGTTTATGCAGTTACGCAGCAACACTGCACCACCACGAGGCACAAGCCATCCTCGGCGCGGATTTCTTATGCGCCAACAGCCTCTTGGTAGATGTCCGAAATCGTCGACTGGTCAACGCGGCTACTTTCCATTCCATTCCGTGCTTCCGTAGTTCCACACCATCCCATACTGTCTCCTGCGCGTTACCCTCACCGGATGAATTCACCCGCCTATTAGGTGAATTCCCGGAGCTGACCAAGCCCACTTTCTCCACCTCGGCAGCTAAGCATGGTGTCCAACATCACATTACTACGACAGTGTACGCACGAGCTCGGCAACTGAAACCCGGTAAGCTCGCGGCAGCGAAGGCCGAGTTTGCCACGATGGAGCGGCTGGGGATTATTCGCCGGTCGAATAGTCCCTGGTCCTCACCCCTACATATCGTACCAAAGCCCGGCGGCGGATGGCGGCCATGTGGGGACTACCATCGACTGAATGACGCAACGACGCCCGATCGGTACCTGATCCCGCACATTCAAGACTTTTCCGCCCATTTGGCGGGAAACTCAATCTTCTCCAAGGTCGACCTCGTCCGGGGCTACCATCAGGTCCCTGTACACCAGCAGGACATCCAACAAACTGCGGTTATTACTCCCTTTGGACTGTTCCAGGTTCTCCGAATGCCTTTTGGGCTCAAGAATGCCGTGCAGGCCTTTCAACGACTCATGGACTCGGTCCTGCGGGATCTTCAGTTTTTATTTGTCTATCTGGACGATATCCTGATAGCCAGCTCCACCAAAGCGGAGCACGTCGACCATCTCCGCACCCTTTTTCGGCGCCTCAGCCAGCATGGCCTCATAATCAACCCGGCCAAATGCCAGTTCGGCCTACATCAGATCGACTTCTTGGGCCACCGCATTACCCAGGAGGGCGCAATCCCGCTGCAGTCAAAGGTCGAAGCAATTTCGGCATTCCAGAAGCCACAGTCCACCAAAGCCCTCCAAGAATTCCTGGGCATGGTGAACTTCTATCACTGCTTTGTGCCGAAGGCAGCACAACTTATGCAGCCCCTCTACGAGGCCCTCAAAGGCAAAATGGGAAAGGATGCAATAACCTGGACGGCGGCAATGGACGATGCTTTCGACAACACAAAAACTGGTCTAGCCAATGCAACCATGTTGGCGCACCCTCTGCTAGGAGCCACCATCGCCCTCACCACGGACGCTTCCAACTATGCAATAGGTGCCGTACAAGCACAGTGGGTCAATGGGTCGTGGCAGCCACTGGCGTTCTTCAGCCGCCAACTCCGGCGCAACGAACGCAAATACAGTACTTTCGACCATGAGTTGCTGGCACTGTTCCTGGCCATTCATCATTTTCATTTCCTGTTGGAGGGACGTCCCTTCACTGGGTTTTTAGATCACAAATCACTGACTTTTGCAATGGCCAAGAGCACCGAACCGTGGTCGGCTCGACAGCAGCGACAGCTAACTTACATTTCGGAATTCATGACAGACATCCAGCACGTAGCTGGCAAGGACAATTTGGTAGCCGATTGCCTTTCTCGCATGCCCGTACGGGCAGTCCAGTTGGGCATCGATTATGCCCTCATGGCCACCGATCAAGCATCCGACCCTGAAATGCAGTCGTATCGCGCCGACACCTTTAGCCTCCAACTGGCCGATGTGCAATTCCACGCAGCAGGCACCGCGTTGCTCTGTGATGTCTCCATGGGGGATCCTCGCCCGATCGTTCCAGCTGCCTGGTGCCGCCAATCTTCGATGCCATCCATGGGCTTTCGCACCTGGGTGTGAAAGCATCCCAAAAATTACTGTCGGTTAAGTTCGTCTGGAGAGGAATGCGTAAGGATATCCGCGATTGGGGTAACAGCTGCGTCGTCTGTCAAAAGCCTAAGGTGCCGTGCCACGTCAGTGCCCCATTGGCCACGTTCGCTGTACCGGAATGGCGATTCGACCACGTCAACATGGACCTCGTCGGACCGCTGCCACCGTCCCAGAGTTTCACACACATTCTAACCATGGTCGAGCGTACTACCAGATGGCCCGAGGCAGTACCTTTGGTGTCTACTACATCTGCTGATGTAGCCAGAGCGTTCCTCTCCTCGTGGGTCGCACGTTTCAACGTTCCGGCGGATATTTCTTCAGACCGCGGTCCACAATTCTCATCCGAGCTCTGGAACGCTGTGGCCCAGGGTCTTGGCACCAAGCTCCACCGCACCATGGCCTATCACCCACAGGCAAATGGTTTGTGTGAACGTTTCCACAGATCATTAAAGGCATCGCTGAGAGCCAGCCTTCAAGGCGCCGGATGGGTGGATAAGCTTCCATGGGTCATGTTGGGGCTGCGCACGGCACCCAAAGAGGACCTGCAATCATCCACCGCAGAGCTCATGTACGGCCAGCCGCTCCGCGTACCAGGAGATTTCCTGCCGCTTCTCACCGCGCCATGGTCTGCGGCCAAACCAACTCAGCAACCACCAGGAAATGGCCAAGGCTTTTGCGCCTATTCCGACTTTGCATCACGTCTTGCCATCTTCGCACGTTCCAGCGGAGCTAAAAAATGCTGAATTTGTGTTCATTCGTCATGATGCCCATAAGGATCCGCTCAAGGCTCCTTACACAGGACCTTTCCACGTACTGGAGCCCGGCGACAAGAGTTTCTCGGTAGACATCAGTGGTAAACCAGACCACATATCCATTGATCATCTCAAACCGGCGCATCTGGACATCGACCGGCCAGTAGAGACTGCACAGCCGCCACGCCATGGCCGCCCTCCAGCTGCATCCACACCAGACCGAAGACTCCCATCCGCCAGCCTGCCCGCTGTTCAACAACGTTCACTCCAAGAATATAGGAGTCGCTCTGACAGGCTTGTCAGACCTCCTAGTCGATTGACTTTTACTGTTAAAGACAATTCTGCTGGGGCGCATGTGGCAGAGCCACCAAGGGGACTCTGATCTTATGTACATAATTATCTTTAACTAGTTGTTAGCTACAGAATGAATCTGTATCTCTGTTCATATTATCGCATGTACATAGCGCGGTCCCTTTAAGATTGAGACCCAACGCGATGACGTCATCATGTTCATCACGTGATCCTCCAGTGGCGGGAAAACGTGATGACATCATGACGTCCAACCAGGGAGGAGCCCTGGTCAGTCCTCGTGGAGCTAGCAACCAGAACAGACCTGTTATCCAGCTTTCCTATGTTTTAGTGTTAAACTCTGTTTATTAGTATTAAACATCATTTGTTTAATAGACTGACTTGATCTCAGTCCTTTAGTTAGGAATCTAGCCCCTTAAGAATTTTATACATTTCAATGAGATCACCTCTCACTCTTCTAAACTCAATAGAATTAAAAAGCAGATAAGTTATGTTAAACTTGTATAGAAACTTGGTTGGACCACACCTGGAGTACTGTGCACAGCTATTACAAAAAATATTTAGAGAAACTGGAGAAGGCGCAAAAATGATTTACAAGAATGATACCAGAACGGAGAGGTTATAGCTATCAGGAAAGATTGAACAGGCTGGGGCTCTTTTCTCTAAAACAGAGAAGGCTGCAGGGTGACCTGCTAGAGGTCTTTAAGATTATGAAGTAGTTTGATAGGGTTGTTGTTGTTGGTAGACATAAAGAAGACGTTTCCACTTGTGGGGAGTCCAAAACTAGGGGTCATAAATATAAGATAGTCACTAATAAATCTAGCAGGTAATTCACGAGAAATTTCTTTACCCAGAGAGCAGTGAGAATGTGGAACCCGCTACCACCTGGAGTAGTTGAGGCGAATAGTATAGATTTATTTAAGGGGAAGCTGGATAAACACGTGAAGAAGCAAGGAGTAGTTTATGCTGATAGGGTTGACGTAAGAAAACTACTAAGCACTTGGTTTACGTATAAAACAAGGCTTTAATTAACTGTTTCACAACCATGAATTCTAGTTACATCACTAGTTCCTGGTTACAGAAACGTCCTGAGCAAGCTGGGCCCACGCCCGAGTATTTATACTTTCCTTGGACGGTGCCACCAGCTGGCCGCCCAGTGTTATTTCATGTGTCATTTCTACATGAACGGTAAGATTCATGACAAGAGTTAGATGATATAAGGTGGGAGGAGACTCGTGTGGAGCATAAACAACGGCACAGGCCAGTTGGGCCGAATGGTCTGTTTCTGTGCTGTATATTCTATGGAATTTATTAAAATGAAATAAAAACCACAAACTGCTTGAAGACAGATGCAGCTGGGGATAGGTGGCACTTTGAAGCAGGGTCTCCGCAGAAACCTTTGCCGGCCTTTCTCTTTCAGAGGCTGACAGAGCTGCTCATTCAGTGGGAATGGGGCTGACTGGAAGGCACTTTCCAGCTGGGCAGAAGGAGAGGACAGATACATAACCCCAGCCAAAAATATTACTCTTTGAACTTACAGTTATTGTACAAGAATGACGGAGACTGCTCAGTTTGCTGTTGCAGGAAAAGGAAGACAACATAGATCGTCATTACTAAACTGTGGGTACACCCAAGCCCTGAGCCAGCTTTGTATCCTGTGGGAAATCCTGGCAAAGGAACCAAACAAAGGGCACGGTGACATAGCTCATGCCAAACTCTCACAATCACATTCTGTAATACACCAGTTCTATATGTTACAGGAAAACTTTAGCTTAAAGATTAAATAACACATTGTACAATGAAATAAAGAAATATGTCACACAATAAAAATGCTCCGACTGTCTGCGTGTATTATCACAGGCAGTGACTGTCCTAAACATTTCTCACAAAAACATGAAAGCTACATCTGTGACAGCTACAGGCAGTGACCGCTACATCTGTGACCACTACATCCATGTCGGCTACAGGAAGTGACTGGTACAGGAAGTAACTGCTGTAGGACGTGACCACTACAGGGAGTGACCGCTGCAGGAAGTGACCGATACAGGCTGTGACTGGTACAGGAAGTGACCGCAACAGGCCATGAGCAGTACAGGAGGTGACCGCTACAGGAAGTGACCACTACAGAAAGTGACCGCTACAGGAAGTGACTGCTACAGGCCGTGACCACACAATCGTCGCTAAGCAAAAGGAAAAATATCTGTCATATTGGGCAGAAACAACAAAAACCCAAAGCAAACTCAATTGCTAGTTGGCCCTAAACAGGCAATACAACATGGCTGATTACCTGACCATGGTAAAAGATAGCAAACTGAGAAAAACTTTGACAATGTACAGACTTAGTGAACATAACCTGGCGATCGAAAAAGGTAGACACAGGCAGACCCGGCTACCAAGAGAGGACAGGATATGTTCTCACTGCAGTCAGGGAGTGGTGGAGACAGAGATGCACTTCCTCACAGCTTGTAGAAAATATCAGGGCATAAGGGAGAATTTCTACCCAAAATTCACAAAAATATGCCCGGAATTCAGAAATTTGAATGACGAACAAAAATTCCCATACCTACTAAGGGAAGAGAGAAATTGCATAACACTAGCGGCACACTATGTTACAGCTTGCCATAAACATAGGGACAACCAGTAAATATAAGAAAAGAGTATATATAAATTATATGAAAGTATATATTTATACACTCAGGGATATATCTGTTTATACACTGTATGGATAGATCTGTATTTTTGTGAACAAACATGAACGTTTTCTGATGCTTTGGCAACATAAGATGTAACTTGTCATGCCAATAAAGCGATTTGAATTGAATTGAATTGAATTGACTGCTACAGGAAGTAACCAGTAGAGGAAGTGACCATCACAGGCCGTGACCGCTGCAGTCCGTGACCGCTACAGGAAGTGACCGATACAGGCCGTGACTGGTACAGGAAGTGACCGCTACAGGCCGTGACCACTACAGGAAGTGACCACTACAGAAAGTGACCACTACAGGAAGTGACCGCTACAGGCTGTGTCCACTACAGGAGGTGACTAGTACAGGCTGTGACTGATACAGGAAGTGACTGCTACAGGAAGTGTCTGCTACAGGAAGTGAATGCTACAGGAAGTGACTGCTACAGGAAGTGACCGCTACAGGAAGTGAATGCTACAGGCCGTGAGATTTATAGGAAGTGACTGCTACAGGAAGTGACTGCTACAGGAAGTGACCGCTACAGGCCGTGACCACTACAGGAAGTGACCACTACAGAAAGTGACCACTACAGGAAGTGACCGCTACAGGCTGTGTCCACTACAGGAGGTGACTAGTACAGGCTGTGACTGATACAGGAAGTGACTGCTACAGGAAGTGTCTGCTACAGGAAGTGAATGCTACAGGAAGTGACTGCTACAGGAAGTGACCGCTACAGGAAGTGAATGCTACAGGCCGTGAGATTTATAGGAAGTGACTGCTACAGGAAGTGACTGCTACAGGATGTGACCGCTAGAGGAAGTGACTGCTACAGGAAGTGACCACTACAGGAAGTGAATGCTACAGGCTGTGAGATTTACAGGAAGTGACTGCTACAGGAAGTGACCACTACAGGAAGTGGCTGCTACCAGTCATGACAACAACAACAATGTCCCAAGGCGCTTCATAGCAGCGTTGTCAAACAGGATTTGACACTGAGCCACATAGAGTCATAGGAGAATCATCAACGTTTACAGCACAGAAGGAAGCTTTTTGGCCCATCATGTCTGTGCCAGCTGAAAAAATGCTATCCAGCCTAATCCCACTTTCCAGCTCTTCATCCATAGGTTTAAAGGTTACGGCACTTCAAGTGCATATCCAAATATTAGGACTGGTGACTAAAAGCTTGGTCAAAGAGGTAGATTTTAATTAGTGCCTCAAAGGAGGAGAGAGAGGTGGAGAGGTTTAGGGAGGGAATTCTAGACCTTAGGGCCTTGGCAGCTGAAGGCACCAATGGTGGAGCAATTAAAATCGGGGATGCAAAAGAGGCCAGAATTGAAGGAACGCAGAGATCTCGGTGGGTTGTAGGGCTGTAACAGGTTAAAGAGATAGGGAGGGGCGAGATCATGGAGGGATTTGAAAACAAGAATGAGAATTTTAACACTGAGGCATTGCTGAACCGAGAGTCAATGCAGCTCAGCAAGTACAGGGCTGATGGGTGAACGGGACTTGATGCGAGTTAGGATACGGGCAGCAGAGTTTTGGATGAGCTCAACTTTACAGAGGGTTGATGATGGGAAGCCAGCCAGGAGAACATTGGAATAGTCAAGTCTAGAGGGAACAAAGGCATGGGTGAGGGTTTCAGCAGAGGATGGTGCAGGACGGAGGGTTTTAGTTTCCTGAATCACTGGCTCTGCTTCTGGGGAAGGTGGGACCTGTACAAGTCGGACGGGTGGCACCTGAACCAGAATGGGATCAACATCCTTGCGGGGAAGTTTGCTAGTGCTGTTGGGGGGGGGGGGGTTTTAACTAACTTGGCAGGGGGATGGGATACGGAGTGGAGCTATAGTCGGGGGTGATGTACAGCCAAATATAGAGGAAAAAGCAAGTCAGCTTGGAAGGCAGAGCAAATATGTAACGGCACAAGGGAGTAGGGCAAGGCTGGATGGCATTTATTTTAATGCAAGGAGTTTTGCGAATAAGGTGGATGAATTGACGGCGTTGAGGAACACATGGGAGTATGATATTGTTGCTATCATAGAGACATGGATGAAGGAGGGGCAGGACTGGCAGCTCAATATTCCAGGGTATAGAATCTTCAGGCAAAACACGGGGGGGGGGGTGGTGTTAAAGAGGAGGGTGTGTCACAATATTCATCAAGGAGTCAATTACTGCTGTAAGGAGGGATGAAATCTTAGCAGGTTCCTCTAATGAGGCCATATGGGTAGAACTTAAAAACAAAAAGGGGGCAAGCACTTTGCTGGGAGTGTACGATAGGCCCCCAAACAGTCAGGGGGAGATCGAGGAACAGATATGTAGGCAAATCTCAGAGAGGTGATTGGTTGGTGAGTATTTCCCTCCTTTTTTTCCAAACTGAAACTCTGTGGTTTATAGTTTCTGAGCTCTGAGGTGTAGCGGGGGCTGCTGGTAACCAAAAATTTAACTTAATTTAAAGGAAGTAAAGGGTAAGTCATGTCAGGACAGCTCAGCCCCGTAGTTTGCTCCTCCTGCACTATGTGGGAAATCAGGGACACTTCCTGTGTCCCTGACGACCATGTGTGCGGGAAGTGTGTCCAGCTGAAGCTACTGACAGACCACATTGCGTCACTGGAGCAGCGGATGGATAGATATTGGAGCATTCGCGAGGCTGAGGAAGTCATGGATAGCATGTTTAGGGAGGTGGTCACACTGCAGGTAAAAGTTGCACAGGCAGAAAGGGAATGGGTGACCATCAGGCAGAATACTAGGTGCAGACAGATAGTGCAGGAATCCCCTGGGGTCATCCCCCTCTCGAACAGTTATACCATTTTGGATACTGTTGGGGGGGATGGCTTAACAGGGGAAGGCAGCAGCAGCCAACCTCCTGGCACCAGGGGTGGTTCTGCTGCACAGGACGGGAGGAAAAAGAGGGGTAGAGCTATAGTGATAGGGGATTCTATTGTAAGGGGAATAGATAGGCGTTTCTGCGGTAGCAAACGAGACTCCAGGATGGTGTGTTGCCTTCTTGCTGCAAGGGTCAAGGATGTCTCGGAGAAGCTGCAGAAAATTTTGGAAAGGGAGGGTGAACAGCCAGTTGTCGTGGTGCATATAGGTACCAACAATATAGGTAAAGAACAGGATGAGGTCCTAAAAGCTGAATATAGGGAGTTAGGAGGTAAATTAAAATATAGGACCTCAAAGGTAGTAATCTCAGGATTGCTACCAGTGCCACGTGCTAGTCAGAGTAAAAATAGAAGGATACTTCAAATGAATACGTGGCTAGAGGAATGGTGCAAGGGGGAGGGAGTCAAATTCCTAGGACATTGGAACCGGTTCTGGGGGAGGTGCGACTAGTACAAACCGGACGGACTGCACCTGGGCAGGACCGGGACCGATGTCCTTGGGGGAGTGTCTGCTAGTGCTGTGGGGGAGGGTATAAACCAAACTGGCAGGGGGTTGGGAACCTGAGCAGGGAGACAAAGGAAAGGGAAACAAGGATAGAAGCAAAAGACAGGAAGGAGAAAAACAAAGGTGACAATCAGAGAAATCAAGGGTTTAAAACAAACATGGCCACAGTAAATAATAATTCTAAAAGGTCTAAGAGTGTTAAAAAAACAAGCCTGAAGGCTTTGTGTCTTAATGCAAGGAGCATGCGTAATAAGGTGGATGAATTAGCAGCGCAAATGGAGGTAAATGAATATGATATGATTGGGATTACGGAAACATGGCTCCAGGGGGCCCAAGGCTGGGAACTCAACATCCAGGGGTATTCAATATTCAGGAAAGATGGGCAAAAAGGAAAAGGAGGTGTGGTAGCACTGCTGGTTAAAGAGGGGATTAACACAATTGTAAGGAAAGATATTAGCTCTGATGATGTGGAATCTGTATGGGTAGAACTGAGAAATACCAAAGGGCAGAAAACGTTAGTGGGAGTGGTATACAGACCCCCAAACAGTAATGCAGAGGTTGGGGATGGCATTAAAAGGGAAATTAGAGTAGCGTGCAATAAGGGCACAGCAGTCATCATGGGTGACTTTAATCTACATATAGATTGGGCTAACCAAATTAGTAACAATACTGTGGAGGTGGAATTCCTGGAGTGTATACGGGATGGTTTCCTGGACCAATATGTTGAGGAACCAACTAGGGATCAGGCCATCTTAGGCTGGGTATTATGCAATGAGAAAGAATTAATTAGCAATCTTGTTGTGTTAGGCCCCTTGGGTTGGAGCAATCATAATATGAGAGAATTCTTCATTAAGGTGGAGAGTGAAGTAGCTGACTCAGAGACTAAGGTCCTGAATAAGGGAACTATGATGGTATGAGACGCGAGTTGGGTAGGATTGATTGGGTAATGTCACTCAAAGGGTTGACGGTGGATAGGCAGTGGCAAACATTCAAAGATCGCACGGATGAACTACAGAATTTGTTTATCCCAGTTTGGCATAAAAATAAATCAAAAAAGATGACTCAACCGTGGCTAACAAGGGAAATTAGGGATAACATAAGCTCCAAAGAGATGAAATATAAATTGGCGAAAAAAAGCAGCAAACCTGAGGATTGGGACCAGTTTAAGATTCAGCAAAGGAGGACAAAGGGATTAATTAAGAGGGGAAAATAGATTATGAAAGTAAGCTTTCAGGGAACATAAAAACTGACTGTAAAAGCTTTTATAGATATGTGAAGAGAAAAAGATTGGTGAAGTCAAGCATAGGTCCCTTACAGTCAGAATCAGGGGAATTTATAATGGGGAACAAAGAAATGGCAGACCAATTACATACATATTTTGGTTCTGTCTTCACAAAGGAGGACACAAATAACCTCCCAGAGATGTCGGGGAACATCGGGACAAATGAGAGGGAGGAACTGAAAGAAATCAGTATTAGTAGGGAAATGGTGTTGGGGAAGTTGATGGGATTGAAGGCCGATAAATCCCCAGCGCCTGATCATCTACATCCTAGGGTACTTAAGGAAGTGGCCCTGGAGATAGTAGATGCATTGCTGGTCATCTTCCAGAACTCAATAAACTCTGGAACAGTACCCATGGATTGGAGGGTAGCTAATGTTACCCCACTGTTCAAAAAAGGTGGTAGAGAAAAAGCGGTAGTGGGGAAAATGCTAGAGTCCATTATAAAAGATGTAATAGCAGAGCACTTGGAAAGGAGTGACAGGATCGGAGAAAGTCAACATGGATTTACAAAAGGTAAATCGTGCTTGACTAATCTACTGGAATTTTTTGAGGATGTAACTGGTAAAATAGATAAGGGAGAACCAGTGGATGTGGTGTATTTGGACTTTCAGAAGGCTTTCGATAAGGTCCCGCATAAGAGATTAGCGTGCAAAATTAAGGCACATGGGATTCGGGGCAAGGTATTGACTTGGATAGAGAACTGGTTGGTAGTTGGAAAGCAAAGAGTTGGAATAAACAGGTCGTTTTCCGAGTGGCAGGCAGGGTACCGCAAGGATCAATCCTAGGACCCCAGCTCTTCACAATATATATTAATGATCTGGACAAGGGAATTGGATGTAATATCTCCAAATTTGCAGACAACACAAAGCTGGATGGGAGGGTATGCTGTGAGGAGGATGTCGTGAAACTCCAGTACAATTTGGACAGGTTGGGTGATTGGGCAGAAACATGGCAAATGCACTATAATGTGGATAAATATGAGTTTATTCACTTTGGTGGCAAAAACAGGAAGGCAGATTATTATTTGAATGGCAATAGATTGGGAGAAGGGGATGTGCACTGAGACCTGGGAGTCCTTGTGCACCAGTCGCTGAAGGTAAGCATGCAGATGCAGCAGGCAGTTAAGAAGGCAAATGGTATGTTGGCCTTTGTAGCAAGAGGGTTCGAGTACAGGAACAAGGATGTCTTGCTGCAGTTGTACAGGGCCTTAGTGAGACCGCACCTTGAGTATTGTGTGCAGTTTTAGTCAACTTATCTGAGGAAGGATGTTCTTGCCATGGAAGGAGTGCAGCGAAGATTCACCAGTGATACCTGGGATGGCCGGAATGACGTATGAGGAGAGATTGGGTCGATTGAGCTTATACTCACTGGAGTTTAGAAGATTGAGAGGGGATGTCATCGAAACCTATAAAATTCTGTCAGGCTTGGACAGACTAGAAGCAGGAAGGATGTTCCCGATGGCCGGGGAGTCCAGAACCATGGGTCATAGTCTAAGGATAAGGGGTAAGCCCTTTAGGACTGAGATGATGAGGAATTTCTTCACCCAGAGAGTGGTGAACCTGTGGAATTCTCTGCCACAGAGGGCGGTGGAGGCCAGTTCATTAAATATATTCAAGAAGGAGTTGGATATATTTCTTAAGGCTAAAGGGATCAAGGGATACGGGGAGAAGGCAGGGACAGGGTACTGAATTTGGATGATCGGCCATGATCTCATTGAATGGCGGAGCAGGCTCGAGGGGCCGAATGGACTACTCCTGCTCCTATCTTCTTCTATGTAAGTGTAGGAATAATAGGGTAATAATAGTTGGGGATTTCAACTTCGCCAATATTAACTGGGACAGTCAGAGTGTGAAATGCTTAGAGGGTGCGGAATTGTTAAAGTGCATCCAGGAGAGCTTTTTCAGCCAGCATGTATTAAGTCCTACAAGAGAGGGGGTGGTACTGGACCTAATTCTAGGGAATGTAGCTGGGCAAGTGGTAGAACATAAGAACATAAGAACATAAGAAATAGGAGCAGGAGTAGGCCAATCGGCCTCTCGAGCCTGCTCCGCCATTCAATAAGATCATGGCTGATCTGATCCTAACCGCCAATCCACTATCACAGAACCATCTCCTGAATCTAACAGAATTAGACACACGAAATAGGAGCAGGATCAGGCTACACGGCCCCTGGGCCCGCTCCGCTACCCACAGGGCCATGACCGATCCGAACCTAGACTCATGTCCAAATTCCTGCCCGCTCCCCGTAACCCTTAATTACCTTTACTTCTAGGAAACTGTCTATTTCTGTTTTAAATTTATGTAATGATGTAGCTTCTACAGCTTTTTGGGGCAGCATATTCCATGGACCTACCACCCTCTGAGTGAAGTAGTTCCTCTTCATCTCAGTTTTGAAAGAGCAGCCCCTTATTCTAAGACTATGCCCCCTAGTTCTAGTTTCACCCATCATCGGGAACATCCTCCCCGCATCCACCCGATCCAACCCCTTCACAATCTTATATGTTTTGATGTGCCTTCAATAACCACAAAACTAGAAGTTATAGACTTAAACAAGTTGGCTTTTAATCACTAAGATCAGAGCTAACATCTCAACACGCCGACTGGTTCATAGGAATGAGTCATACAGATCCTGGGATCATTATGTAAGAGAAGTCAGGGGCGGAGCCAAGAGCCAAGACCTGGAACCTTCCAGGTTAGTCAGGAAAGAGGAAGTGAAACTATACACAGTGTGGGGGAGGGTAATATACATGAGTGCAAAACGAATACAGGAAATACAGCACGGTGGCATAGTGGTTAGCACTGTTGCCTCACAGCGCCAGGGACCCGGGTTCGAATCCGGTCCTCGGGTGACTGTCTGTGTGGAGTTTGCACATTCTCCCCGTGTTTGCGTGGGTTTTCTCCGGGTGCTCCGGTTTCCTCCCACAGTCCAAAGATGTGCGGGGTTAGGTTGATTGGCTATGATAAAAATTGACCCTTAGTGTTAGGGGGATTAAATACGTGGGGTTACGGGGATCGGGTGGGATATGTGTCGGTGCAGGCTTGATGGGCTGAAATGGCCTCTATCTGTACTGTGAGGTTTCTGTGATTCTGTGATTTCTGTGAAGACAAACAGATTTCATTACATGTTTCAATAAGATCGCCTCTCATTCTTCTGAACTCCAATGAGTAGAGTCCCAATCAATGAGAAGTGTCAGTAGGGGAGCATTTTGGTGACAGTGACCATAATTCGGTGAGATTTAAGCTGGTCATGGAAAAGGACAAAGAAGGACCGGAAATAAAGGTTCTAAATTGTGGGAAGGCCGATTTTAATATGATAAGGCAGGGTTCAGCTACTTGTAGGAAAATCCACATCAGAGCAGTTGGAGTCTTTCAGAAAGGAAATAGAGAGAGTACAATGCCAACATGTTCCCGTAAAGGTCAAGGGTGGGACCAACAAGCCCAGGGAACTCTGGATATCAAGGGACATACAAGAATGGATTAGGAAAAAAAGGGAGGATTTTGGCAGATACAAAGGACTAAAGACAGTGGAAGCCCTAGAGGAGTATAGAAAGTGCAGGGGGGTACTTAAAAAAGAAATTAGGAGAGTGAAGAGGGGGCATGAAAAAACACTGCCGGGCAAAATAAAGGAAAATCCCAAGGTGTTTTATTAGTATATTAAGGGCAAGAGGATAACCAGGGAAAGAGTAGGGCCCATTAGGGACCAAAGTGGCAATCTGTGTGTAGAGCCAGAAGATCTAGGTGAGGTTTTAAATGAATATTTTGCCTCTGTGTTCACTATGGAGAAGGACAATGTAGGCATAGAAATCAGGCAGGGGGATTGTGATATACTTGAACAAATTAGTATTGAGAGGGTGGAGGTGCTAGCGGTTTTAGCGGGCTTAAAACTGGATAAACCCCCAGGCCCAGATGAGATGTATCCCAGGCTGCTGTGTGAGGCAAGGGAGGAGATTGCAGGGGCTCTGACACAAATTTTCAGAACCTCTCTGGCTACTCAGGAGGTGCCAGAGGACTGGAGAACAGATAACGTAGTACCATTATTCAAGAAGGGTAGTAGGGATAAACCAGGGAATTACAGGCCAGTGAGCCTAACATCAGTGGTAGGGAAATTATTGGAAAAAATTCTGAGGGACAGAATTAATCTGCACTTGGAGAGGCAAGGATTAATCAAGGATAGTCAGCATGGCTTTTTCAGGGGGAGATCATATCTAACCAATTTGATTGAATTTTTTGAGGGAGTGACTAGGTGTGTGGATGAGGGCAGTCCAGTTGATGTAGCCTACATGGACTTCAGTAAGGCTTTTGACAAAGTCCCGCATGGGAGACTGGTCAAGAAGGTAAGAGCCCATGGGACCCAGGGCAATTTGGCACATTGGATCCAAAATTGGCTTGGTGGCAGGAGGCAGAGGGTGATGGCCGAAGGTTGTTTTTGTGACTGGAAGCCTGTGTCCAGTGGTGTACCGCAGGGATCGGTGCTGGGTCCTTTGCTGTTTGTAGTGTACATTAATGATTTAGATATGAATGTAGGAGGTATGATTAGTAAGTTCGCAGATGACACGAAAATTGGTGGAGTGGTAAATAGCAAGGAGGGAATCCTCAGGCTACAGGACGATATAGATGGGTTTGTTAGATGGGCAGAACAGTGGCAAATGGAATTTAACCCTGAAAAGTGTGAGGTGATGCATTTTGGGAGGACTAACAAGGCAAGGGAATACACAATGAATGATAGGACCTTAGGAAGGACAGAGGATCAGAGGGACCTTGGTGTGCATGTACATAGATCCCTGAAGGCAGCAGGACAGGTAGATAAGGTGGTTAAAAAGGCATATGGGATACTTGCCTTCATTAGCCGAGGCATAGAATATAAGAGCAGGGAGGTTATGATGGAGCTGTACAAAACGCTAGTTAGGCCACAGCTGGAATACTGTGTGCAGTTCTGATCGCCACACTATAGGAAGGATGTGATTGCATTGGAGAGGGTGCAGAGGAGATTCACCAGGATGTTACCTGGGCTGGAGCGCTTCAGCTATGAAGAGAGACTGGACAGGCTGGGGTTGTTTTCCTTAGAGCAGAGAAGGCTGAGGGGGACCTGATTGAGGTGTACAAAATTATGAGGGGCATAGATAGGGTAGACAGAAAGGAACTGGAGTCCATCATTAAGGAAGTGGTAGCAGGACATTTAGAAAACAGTAATATAGTCAAGCAGAGTCAGCCTGGTTTTATGAAAGGGATATCACGTTTGACAAATTTGCTGCAGTTCTTTGAGGATTTGCCGAGCAGGGTGGATTAAGGGGAACCAGTAAATGTCGTGTATTTGGATTTCCAGAAGGCATTCAAAAAGATGCCACTAAAAGGTTACAACACAAGATAAGAGCTCATGGGGTTGGGGGTAATATATTAGCATGGATAGAAGATTGGCTAACTAAAAGAAAACAGAGAGTCGGGATAAATGGGTCATTTTCAGGTTTTCAAACTGTAACTAGTGGGGTGCCACAGGGATCAGTGCTGGTGCCTCAATTATTTACAATCTATATTAATGATTTGGATGAAGGGACCGAGTGTAATGTAGCCAAGTTTGCTGATGATATAAAGATAGGTGGGAAAGCAAATTGTGTGGAGGATGCAAAGAATATCCAAATGGATATAGATAGGCTAAGTGAGTGGGCAAAAATCTGGAAGATGGAGTTTAATGTGGGAAAATGTGAGGTTATCCACTTTGGTAGGAAAAATTAAAAAAACAAATTATTATTTAAAGTGGGAGAGATTACAAAATGCTGAGGTATAGAGGGATCTGGGGGTCCTTGTACATGAACCATAAAAAGTTAGCATGCAGATACAGCAAGTAAATGGGTTCTCAGGTGACTGATGAGTCCAATGCGGGACCTACAGTCTGTCACAGGTGGGGCAGACGGTGGTTGAAGGGGCGGGTGGGTGGGGTGCTTCAGTTGACGTGTGCTCCATCCGCTGTTTGCACTTGGCTTCCGCTTGCTCCCAGCGAAGATGCTCGAGGTATTCGGCACATTCCCGGATGCTTCTCCTCCACTTTGTGCAGTCTTGGGCCAGGGATTCCCAGGTGTCGGTGGGGATGTTGCACTTTTTCAAGGAGGCTTTGAGGGTGTCCTTGAAGCGTTTCATCTGCCCACCTGGGGCTCGCTTGTTGTGTCGGAGCTCCGAGTGGAGCGCTTGTTTTGGGAGTCTCGTATCGGGCATGCGGACGATGTGGTCCGTCCATCGGAGCTGACCAAGCGTGGTCAAAGCTTCGATGCTGGGGATGTTGGCCTGAGCGAGAACACTGATGTTGGTGCACCTCTCCTGCCAATTAATTTGCAGGATCTTGCGGAGGCAGCATTGGTGGTACCTCTCCAGTGCTTTGAGGTGCCTGCTGTACATGGTCCATGTCTCTGAAGCATACAGGGGGGCGGGTATCACTACTGCACTGTAGACCATGAGCTTGGTGCTGGGTTTGAGGTCCTGGTCTTCAAAGACTCTCTTCCTCAGGTGACCGAAGGCTGCACTGGTACACTGAAGGCGGTGTTGGGCTTTGTTATCGACGTCTGCCCTTGTTGACAGTAGGTTCCCGAGGTATAGAAAGTGGTCCACTTTGCCCAAGGCCTTGTTGTGCATTTTGATAATCAGGGAGCAGTACTGTGTGGCGGGGGCAGGTTGGTAGAGGACCTTTGTCTTACGGATGTTTAGTGTAAGGCCCATGCTCTCATACACTTTGGTGAAGGTGTTGATGATGGTTTGGAGTTCGACCTCAGAGTGTGCGCAGACGCAAGTGTCGTTTGCATACTGTAATTCGACGACAGAGGATGGGACGACCTTGGATCTAGACTGGAGGTGACGGAGGTTGAACAGTTTCCCGTTTGTTCTGTAGATTAGCTCCACTCCAGCGGGGAGTTTACTGAGGGTGAGATGGAGCATTGCCGCAAGGAAGATCGAGAAGAACATTGGTGCGATGACACAGACTTGCTTGACCCCGGTCCGTATGTGAATTGGGTCTGTGGTGGATCCATTGGTCAGGATCATGGCTTGCATGCCATCATGAAGCAAGCAGATGATGGTGACAAACTTTTGAGGGGAGCCGAATTTGGGGAGGACACGCCATAATCCCTCATGGTTGATGGTGTTGAAGGCCTTTGTGAGGTCAAAGGCCATGTACAGTGGTTGGTGAAGATCATGTCCATTGTGCCCCTTAGTGGGTGGAATCCGCATTGCGACTCTGGGAGGAGCTCTTTAGCCACTGGGAAAAGGCAATTGAGGAAGATTCTTGCGGCAGACAGCAGGGAAACTCCTCTGTAATTACAGCAATCGGACTTGTCACCTTTCTTGAAGATGGTCATGATTCTGGCATGCTCTTCTCCTTCCAAATAAGAGAAATGTGTTCATGTATTTGTAGGGAAATGGTGTTAGGAAAACTGATGGGACTGAAGGCCGATAAATCCCCAGGGCCTGATGGTCTACATCCCAGGGTACTTAAGGAAGTGACCCTAGAGATAGTAGATGCATTGCTGGTCATCTTCCAGAACTCGATAGACTCTGGAATGGTACCCATGGATTGGAGGGTAGCTAATGTTACCCCACTATTCAAAAAAGGTGGTAGAGAAAAAGCAGGGAATTATAGACCGGTAAGCCTGACATCGGTAGTGGGGAAAATGCTGGAGTCTATTATAAAAGATGTAATAGCAGAGCACTTGGAAAGCAGTGACAGGATCGGACAAAGTCAACATGGATTTACAAAAGATAAATCATGCTTGACTGATCTACTGGAATTTTTTGAGGATGTAACTGGTAAAATAGATAAGGGAGAACCAGTGGATGTGGTGTATTTGGACTTTCAGAAGGCTTTCGATAAGGTCCCACATAAGAGATTAGTGTGCAAAATTAAGGCACATGGGATTGGGGGCAAGGTATTGACTTGGATAGGGAACTGGTTGCCGGACAGAAAGCAAAGAGTTGGAATAAACGTGTCGTTTTCCGAGTGGCAGGCAGTGACTAGTGGGGTACCGCAAGGATCGGTCCTAGGACCCCAGCTGTTCACAATATATATTAATGATCTGGACGAGGGAATTGGATGTAATATCTCCAAATTTGCAGACAACACAAAGCTGGGTGGGAGGGTAAGTTGTGAGGAGGATGTCGTGAAACTCCAGTACGATTTGGACAGGTTGGGTGATTGGGCAGAAACATGGCAAATGCAATATAATGTGGATAAATGTGAGGTTATCCACTTTGGTGGCAAAAACAGGAAGGCAGATTATTATTTGAATGGCAATAGATTGGGAGAAGGGGAAGTGCAAAGAGACCTGGGTGTTATTGTGCACCAGTCGCATAAGGTAAGCATGCAGGTGCAGCAGGCGGTTAAGAAGGCAAATGGTATGTTGGCCTTCGTAGCAAGAGGGTTCGAGTACAGGAACAAGGATGTCTTGCTACAGTTGTACAGGGCCTTGGTGAGACCGCACCTTGAGTATTGTGTGCAGTTTTGGTCACCTTACCTGAGGAAGGACGTTCTTGCCATGGAGGGAGTGCAGCGAAGATTCACCAGGCTGATACCTGGGATGGCTGGAATGACGTATGAGGAGAGATTGTGTCGATTGGGCTTATACTCACTGGAATTTAGAAGATTGAGAGGGGATCTCATCGAAACCTATAAAATTCTGTCAGGTCTGGACAGACTAGATGCAGGAAGGATGTTTCGGATGGCCGGGGAGTCCAGAACCAGGGGTCATAGTCTAAGGATAAGGGGTAAGCCATTTAGGACTGAAATGAGGAGGAACTTCTTCACCCAGAGAGTGGTGAACCTGTGGAATTCTCTGCCACAGAGGGCGGTGGAGGCCAGTTCATTAAATATATTCAAGAAAGAGTTGGATATATTTCTTGAGGCTAAAGGGATCAAGGGATATGGGGAGAAGGCAGGGACAGGGTACTGAATTTGGATGATCATCCATGATCTCATTGAATGGCAGAGCAGGCTCGAAGGGCCAAATGGCCTACTCCTGCTCCTATCTTCTATGTTTCTATGTATTCGCACCAATAGAGTTTCTCCACCATGTTTTATGCCTCGGCGGGGATTCCATTTGCTCCTGTGGCCTTGTTGTTCTTCAGTTGTCGGATGGCCTTTTCAACCTCATGCCAGGCTGGGGTTGTGCTGAGGTGGTGGTGGGTAGCATGCTGCAGGATGGAGTTGAGGCGTTGGTGAGACCACACCTGGAGTACTGCGTACAATTTTGGTCTCCTTCTTTAAAGGAAGGATATACTTGCACTGGAGGCAGTACAGAGAAGGTTCACAAGGTTGATTCCGGAGATGAAGGGGTTGTCTTATGAAGAAAGGTTGAGCAGGTTGGGCCTATACACATTGGAGTTTAGAAGAATGAGAGGGGATCTTATTGAAACATGTAAGATTCTGAACGGGCTTGATAGGGTCAATGCAAAAAGGATGTTTCCCCTCGTGGGGGAATCTAGAACTAGGGGGCATAATTTCAGAATAAGGGGGCACACATTCATTCCCCAGACTGTACCCCATCACTCTAATCTACACCCTCAACCCACATTCAATCCCCAGACTGTACCCCATCAGTCTAATCTGCACCCACACCCCACATTCAATTCCCAGACTGAACCCCATCACTCTAATCTACACCCACACCCCACATTCAATCCCCAGACTGAACCCCATCTCTCTAATCTACACCCACAGCCCACATTCAATCCCCAGACTGAACCCCATCACTCTAATCTACACGCACGCCCCACATTCAATCCCCAGACTGAACCCCATCTCTCTAATCTACACCCACACCCCACATTCAATCCCCAGACTGAACCCCATCACTCTAATCTACACCCACACCCCACATTCAATCCCCAGACTGAACCCCATCTCTCTAATCTACACCCACACCCCACATTCAATCCCCAGACTGAACCCCATCACTCTAATCTACACCCACACCCCACATTCAATCCCCAGACTGAACCCCATCTCTCAAATCTACACCCACACCCCACACTCAATCCCCAGACTGAACCCCATCACTCTAATCTACACCCACACCCCACATTCAATCCCCAGACTGAACCCCATCTCTCTAATCTACACCCACACCCCACATTCAATCCCCAGACTGAACCCCATCTCTCTAATCTACACCCACACCCCACATTCAATCCCCAGACTGAACCCCATCACTCTAATCTACACCCACACCCCACGTTCAATCCCCAGACTGAACCCCATCTCTCTAATCTACACCCACACCCCACATTCAATCCCCAGACTGAACCCCATCACTCTAATCTACACCCACACCCCACATTCAATCCCCAGACTGAACCCCATCACTCTAATCTACACCCACACCCCACATTCAATCCCCAGACTGAACCCCATCACTCTAATCTACACCCACACCCCACACTCAATCTTGTCTCCAGTCTCCAAGCTGAGAGTGAGGGAGAGAAGAAAAATTAATTGAAGTGTGACGTCACCAAAAAGCAGGTATGTGATTGGTTGGTGAGTATTCTTCTCTTTTAAACTTTAACTCTGTGGTTTATAGTTATTAAGGTCTCTCTGGTTTAACGGGGACTGTTGGTAAACCAGTTAACTGTAGTGTAATTGGTGGGATTGATTGATTTAATTTAACTTCAATTAATTAAAGTTTAAGTCATGGCAGGAGAACCCGGCCACATGGTATGCTCCTCCTGCGCTATGTGGGAACTCAGGGTCACTTCCTGTGTCCCTGATAACTACATGTGCAGGAAGTGTATCCAGCTGCAGCTACTGACAGACCGCATTGCGGTGCTGGAGCTGCAATTGGATGCATACTGGAGCATTCACGATGCTGAGGGCGTTGTGAATAGTACGTTTAGCGAGTTGGACACACCGCAGGTAGAGGTTGGACAGGCACAAAGGGAATGGGTGGCCAACAGGCAGAGTACTAGGTTCAAGCAGGTAGTACAGGGGTCCCCTGTGGACATCCCCCTCTCAGCAGATACTGTTGGGGGGGATGGCTTATCAGAGGAAGGCAGCAGCAGCCAACTTCCTGGCACCAGGGGTGGCTCTGCTGCACAGGACAGGAGGTAAAAGAGGGGTAGAGCTATAGTAATAGGGGATTCTATTGTAAGGGGAATAGATAGGCATTTCTGCGGCCGCAAACAAGACTCCAGGATGGTGTGTTACCTCCCTGGTGCAAGGGTCAAGGATGTCTCAGAGCGGCTGCAGAACATTTTGGAAGGGGAGAGTGAACAGCCAGTTGCCGTGGTGCATATAGGTACCAACGATGTAGGTAAAAACCGGGATGAGGTCCTAAAAGCTGAATATAGGGAGTTAGGAGGTAAATTAAAAAATAGGACCTCAAAGGTAGTAATCTCACGATTGCTACCAGTGCCACATGCTAGTCAGAGTAGAAATAGAAGGATATTTCAGATGAATACGTGGCTAGAGGAATGGTGCCAGGGGCAGGGATTCAAGTTCCTGGGACATTGGAACCGGTTCTGGGGGAGGTGGGACCAGTTCAAACCGGAGGGTTTGCACCTGGGCAGGGCTGGAACTGTTGTCCTAGGGGGTGTGTTTGCTAGTGCTCTGGGGGAGGGTTTAAACAAAGATGGCAGGGAGTTGGGAACCTGAGCAGGGAGACAGAGGAAAGGGAAACAAGGATAAAAGCAAAAGAAAGAAAGGAGAAAAACAAAAGTGGCAGTCAGAGAAATCAACAGTTTAAATAAAACATGGCCACAGTAAATAATAATTCTAATATGTCTAAGAGCGTTAAAAAAATAAGCCTGACGGCTTTGTGTCTTAATGCGAGGAGCATTCATAATAAGGTGGATGAATTGGCTGCGCAAATAGAGGTAAACGAATATGATTTGGTTGGGATTACGGAAACGTGGCTGAAGGATGGCCAAGGCTGGGTATTCGATATTCAGGAAAGATAGGCAAAAAGGAAAGGGAGGTGGGGTAGCATTACTGGTTAAAGAAGGGATTAACACAATTGTAAGGAAGGGTATTAGCTCTGATGATGTGGAATCTGTATGAGTAGAATTGAGAAATACCAAGGGGCAGAAAACGTTAGTGGGAGTGGTAGATAGACCGCCAAACAGTAAGGCGGAGGTTGGGGATGGCATTAAAAGGGATATTAAAGAAGCATGCAATAAGGGCACAGCAGTCATCATGGGTGACTTTAATTTACATATAGATTGGGCTAACCAAATTAGTAACAATACTGTGGAGGAGGAATTCCTGGAGTGTTTACGGGATGGTTTACTGGACCAATATGTCGAGGAACCAACCAGAGATCAGGCCATCTTAGACTGGGTATTATGTAGTGAGAAAGGATTAATGAGCAATCTTGTTGTACGAGGCCCCTAGGGTTGGAGCGATCATAATATGATCGAATTCATCATTAAGATGGAGAATGAAGTAGTTGACTCAGAGGCTTCTAAATTCAGGGGGTCCTAAATTTAAATAAAGGAAACTATGATGGTCTGAGGCGCGAGTTGGGTAGGATTGATTGGGGAATGTCTCTCAAAGGGTTGACGGTGGATAGGCAATGGCAAACATTCAAAGACCGCATGGATGAACTACAGAAAATGTTCATCCCAGTTTGGCACAAAAACAAAACAAAAAAGGTGACTCAACCGTGGATAACAAGGGAAATTAGGGATAATATAAGATCCAAGGAGAGAACATATAATTTGGCCAGAAACAGCAATAATCCTGAGGATTGGGAGCAATTTAGGATTCAACAGAGGAGGACAAAGGGATTAATTAAGAAGGGGAAAATAGAATATGAGAGTAAGCTTGCAGGGAACATAAAAACTGACTGTAAAAGCTTTTATAGATGTGTGAAGAGAAACACATTGGTGAAGTCAAGCGTAGGTCCCTTGCAGTCAGAATCAGGGGAATTTATAATGGGGAACAAAGAAATGACAGACCAACTATATACATATTTTGGTTCTGTCTTCACAAAGGAGGAAACAAATAACCTCCCAGAGATGCCGGGGAACATAGGGTCTGATGAAAGGGAGGAAGTGAAAGAAATCAGTATTTATAGGGAAATGGTGTTAGGGAAATTGATGGGATTGAAGGCCGATAAATCCCCAGGGCCTGATAATCTACATCCTAGGGTACTTAAGGAAGTGGCCCTAGAAATAGTAGATGCATTGTGTAATGTATGTACCTTTAAGGGGGGAACTACTTTCTACAGCTCATGTATACTGTAGTACCGGCAGTGACCACACCTGTCTATAACGCTGAGTAGTAATCTGTTGTTTCAGTTGCAGTTTGAACCACGTTGAGTAAACACCTGTTGTACCGTTCTCTGCAGTCCTTTTCTTATTATTACACGGACGTAACAGTGGCGATGAGCAAGTTCGAATCTACCTGCAACTCTGCATCACCTCCCAGGGATTCGCTCCTGGAGAACAGTGGAAGAAGGTCAAGTCCAGAAGCATGGGCGTCGACCACGGGCATCCGCCCAGTCATCCAGCGGAGATTTGAGCATCGCAGGGTAGGCTGTCGAGAGCCAGGCTTGGCTTTCCAGTCACGGTGGTCCAGCAAAACGGGCTGGCAACAGGTACTGCGCAGACCCTTCCCGGACAGCGATGGGCTAGAGCCCGACCGAGCGGCACAGAAAAAGGCCGAGCAGCGTCGACAGGGGAGAGAGAGAGGGCAGAGCGCACAGGGCGCAGCCGGTGTTCAGGACCGAGCGGCGTCAACGGGGGAGTGAGGCGAGAGAGAGCAGAGCGCAGCCGGTGTTCAAGGGCTGAGCAGCGTCAACGGGGGAGAGAGGCGCGCAGGAAAACGTGAGGCGCTGCCATTGCCACGAGGACCGCAGAGAGTGGCGTTGACAGCAGCGCAAGAGCAGCGCACGAAACCCACAGGGCGTCGCCATTTGCCACGAGGACCGCTGAGAGCGGCGTTGGCAGCAGCGCGGGAGACGCCATTTTAAGCCGCAGCGGGGAAGAAAGGAAAGCGCGAGAGACGCCATTTTAAGCCAGTCTAACCCCACCCAAAAATGCCGAAGAGTGGCAGTATCACAGCGTTCGACAATGAAGTCGAAGATTGGATGACATATGTCGAACGGATAGAAGTATACTGCAAGGCGAATGAAGTGCCAGATGACAAGAAAGCGCTGGTATTGTTGAATTCAATGGGTGCAAAAACGTATGGCTTACTACGAAACTTAGTAACCCCAGAGAAGCCAGTAGAAAAGGATTTTGAAAACATAGTATCAATCCTACAGGACCACTTAAACCCCACACCGCTGCTGATAGCAGAAAGATTCAAGTTCCACAAACGGAACCAGCATAAGGATGAAAACAATGCTGATTATTTAACAGAACTGCGCAAACTATCGAAACACTGCCAGTTTGGAGCGGGACTGGCAGATACCTTAAGGGACAAGTTTGTGTGTGGGCTTCAAAGTGAAGGAACCCAGAAACGGCTTTTATCTGAAAAGGACCTGAGGCTGGAAAAGGCTTTCAGCATTGCTGTATCATATGAAGCAGCAGCACGGGGCGCTGCAGAGATACAACAGAGACCGCAAGAATATGGCACAAACGAAATGTCATATGGAACAGAGAAGTGCTATCGCTGCGGCAGAACAACACACGACCAGAATGATTGCTGGTTCAAAGACAAAGTGTGCAGACAGTTTGGAAAAGTAGGACACATAGCACGGGTCTGCAGGTCGGGAAAGAAAACCAGCAATAAGAAACCGACCAAAGGGAAGTACAAGAAGGTACAAAAGATAACGGAGAATAGTTCAGACGAACAAAAGAGTGATAACGACACCAAAAGCAGGGAACTGAGTTGTCTGAAACTACATAATGTGATCACAACGGAGGATCACCTAACCATTTGGGTCACTCTCATGATAGCAGGAGTCCAGGTAAAGATGGAATTGGACACAGGATCAGCTCTAACAGTCATAAACCGACGGGACTACGAGCGGCTATTCTCACACATACCCTTGAGAGACACAAAAATTATTTTGAAGACGTACACGGGGCAAAAAGTCTACCCCAAAGGAAAAATAAGGTTGACCGTTATATATAACGGTAAGGAAACACCAAAACTAGACCTGTATGTATTGCAAGATGGAGGACCACCATTACTGGGACGTGAATGGATCCGGAAAATACAACTGGATTGGCATTCCATACAGGCACTGACTGTGGCTGACAAAAAGGATGATGACGTCACACCTGGGCGACTGTCAAAGATCCTAACTGATGCGAAAGAAGTGTTCCAGCAAGGACTCGGAACACTAAAAGGCATGACAGCGACGATTAAAATTGAAGGAAATGCAAGCCCAAAATTTTTTAAGGCCAGACCAGTACCTTATGCGATCCGCCCAGCCATCGAAGCAGAGCTGGAGAGTCTGGAATGTTCAGGTGTACTGTCCAAGGTAGACTGGAGCGAGTGGGCTACACCCATCGTCCCTGTGATGAAAAAGTCGTTGAGCAGCACGCCTGGGGAACCAAGGAATGTTCGCATCTGTGGGGACTTTAAGGTAACAGTGAACCTGGTCCTTCACACCGTACAATATCCAGTTCCGCGGATTGAAGAAATTTTCACCTCGTTATCTGGAGGGAAACGCTTCACTAAGATTGATGTGGCCCAGGCGTATCTGCAAATGGAGGTAGAAGAAGCAGCAAAAAAATACCTCACAATCAACACCCATAAAGGTCTCTACCAATACAACCGGCTGGTATTCGGGGTAGCATCAGCTCCGGCTATTTGGCAGAGGGCAATGGAACAAGTCCTGCAAGGGATCCCAGGGACCCAGTGTTATTTGGACGACATCCTGGTCACGGGCGAAAATGACAGTGATCACCTTGCCAACCTGGAGCAGGTGCTCACTAGATTGCAGGAATATGGGCTCCGAGCTAACCGCCCCAAATGCGAGTTTTTCAGAAAACAGATCTCATATTGTGGCCATGTTATCGATAAAGAGGGGTTACATAAGTCCCCAGAGAGGATTGAGGCAGTAGTCAAGGCTCCAGCACCGGAAAATGTGTCACAACTGAGGTCGTTCCTCGGGCTGGTAAACTACTACCATAAGTTCTTGCCAAATTTGTCTACAATACTACACCCACTGAACACCCTACTGCAAACTGGGGTGCCATGGAACTGGAATGACAAATGTAGACGAGCTTTCCAGAAGAGCAAAACACTAATCACATCGAAAGAGGTATTGGCCCATTACAACCCAGCGTTACCAATTCGGTTGGCTTGTGATGCGTCACCCTACGGCATTGGAGCGGTGCTGTCGCACAAATTCTCGGACGGCTCAGAGAGGCCAATAGCCTTTGCGTCACGATCACTAACTTCAGCCGAGCGTAACTACACCCAAATTGACAGGGAGGCACTCAGCCTAGTGTGGGGAGTGAAAAAGTTCAATCACTATCTGCACGGGCAGAAATTCACCTTGCTGACTGATCACCAGCCTCTTGTCTCCATTTTTAATCCGATGAAGGGCGTTCCGGTGATGACTGCGCAACGACTACAAAGATGGTCACTTTTTCTAGCGGCGCACCACTATGAGATTGAAAATAAGGGCACGAAACAGCATGGAAATGCTGATGGGCTATCACGCCTGCCACTGCCTACTGCGGAGGAAGCACCAGCAGTGGATCCTGTCGAAATATTCCATTCGACTATAGTTGAATACCTACCGGTAACTAACGCTTGTATCGAAAAGGAAACCCGAAATGGCCCGACACTGTCTCGGGTATATGATTTGACGGTGAAGGGATGGCCAGTACATGGCGACTCACTGTTGCCAGCATTCTCGACAAGGAGAGAACAGCTGTCAGTGTGCCGGGGGACCTTGACGTGTGGATCCTGAGTGGTAATTCCACCCAAGTTAAGGGAGAGAGTGCTCAATGAGCTTCATGAGGGTCATCTGGGAGGGGTAAAAATGAAAAGCCTAGCCAGGGCTTATGTGTGGTGGCCGGGAATCAATAAACAAATCAAGGACCTGACCAAGAGCTGCTCAGCATGCCAGAAAGTCCAAAATGCACCACCACAGGCCCCTCTACGCCCATGGGAGTGGCCCTCATCTCCATCGCAACGGGTGCATATTGATTTTGCTGGTCCATTCATGGACTCAATGTTTTTAATAGCCGTGGATGCGCACTCGAAATGGCCTGAGGTCATCAAAATGTCCTCCACCACCACGGAGAAAACTATTGCAGTCCTACGGACCATTTTTGCCAGGAATGGCTTGCCAGAACAGATTTGCTCTGACAACGGACCACAGTTTGTGTCCGAAGAGTTCCGGAGGTTCTTGAAAAAGAATGGGGTAAGGCATTACACATCCGCCCCATATCATCCAGCCACAAATGGATTGGCTGAGAGGTTCGTACAACCCTTTAAGAAGGCAATAAAGGCTATGTACAATGACAACATTCCGCTGCAGCACAAGGTGGACAATTTCCTGTTCGCCTACCGGAATGCGACACATGCAGTCACCAACCAGGCCCCAGCCATGATGTTCTTTAACCGAAGGTTGAGATCTCGCCTGGATTTGCTCAGACCAAACGTACGAAGAGATGTTGAGAGTAAGCAATTCCAGCACATCCATGAGAAGACAACAAGGAGCTTCAATGTAGGGCAACCAGTCTTGGCCCGCGACTACCGAACAGAAAAATGGCAGCAGGAACGATATGCACACGGCAGGGCCCACTAATGTACACAGTGGACGTTGGGGAGAGCATCGTGAGATGCCATGCTGACCAGATCCTAGAGTCACAGGAACAAGTCAACCCCATGCCTCGCCCATACGTACCTGGTGATGAACCCGACGTATAGGTAGCATCTACCCCAGAAACAGTAGCATCGGAAGCTGATGAACCAACCGACGACAGGGGGCCAGAATCGCCTCCGCACCAAGAGCAAGACACTCGGGAAAGGCACTATCCAGAAAGGATCAGGAAGCCTCCCCAAAGACTGAATTTATAAATAGACTATTTTCAGCTAATGTTGCATGTTAAAAGTGTTAATTGTAATTATTTGATATTTAATTGTTAAATGAGTGTTATGGTACTGTTAATCTAAAAGGGGAGGAATTGCAATGTATGTACATTTAAGGGGGGAACTACTTTCTACAGCTCATGTATACTGCAGTACCGGCAGTGACCACACCTGTATATAACACTGAGTAGTAATCTGTTGTTTCAGTTGCAGTTTGAACCACGTTGAGTAAACACCTGTTGTACAGTTCTCTGCAGTCCTTTTCTTATTGTTACACGGACGTAACACATTGCTGATCATCTTCCAATATTCGATGGAATCTGGAACAGCACCCATGGATTGGAGGGTAGCTAATGTTACCCCACTATTCAAAAAAGGTGATAGAGAGAAAGTGGAGTGCGGAAAATGCTAGAGTCCATTATAAAAGATGTAATAGCAGAGCACTTGAAAAACATTGACAGGATTGGGCAAAGTCAACATGGATGCACAAAAGGTAAATCGTGCTTGACTAATCTACTGGAAATCTTTGAGGATGTAACTGATAAAATAGATAAGGGAGAACCAGTGGATGTGGTGTATCTGGACTTTCAGAAGGCCTTCGATAAGGTCCTGCATAAGAGATTAGCGTGTAAAGTTAAGGCACATGGGATTGGGGGGCAAGGTATTGACTTGGATAGAAAACTGGTTGGCAGATAGAAAGCAAAGAGTTGGAATAAACGGGTCCTATTCCGAGTGGCAGGCAGTGACTAGTGGGGTACCGCAGGGATTGGTCCTTGGACCCCAGCTATTCACAATATATAATAATGATCTAGACAAGGTAACTAGATGTAATATCTCCAAATTTGCAGATGACACAAAGCTGGGTGGGCGTGTGTGCTGTGAGGAGGATGTCGAGAAACTCCAGGATGATTGGGACATGTTGGGTGATTGGGCAGAAACATGGCAGATGCAATATAATGTGGATAAATGAGAGGTTGTCCACTTTGGTGGCAAAAACAGGAAGGCAGATTATTATCTAAATGGCAATAGATTGGGAGAAGGGAAAGTGCAACGAGACCTGGGTGTCCTTGTGCACCAGTCGCTGAAGGTAAGCATGCAGGTGCAGCAAGCGGTTAAGAAGGCAAATGGCATGTTGGCCTTCGTAGCGAGAGGGTTTGAGTACAGGAACAAGGATGTCTTGCTGCAGTTGTACAGGGCCTTGGTGAGACCACATCTTGAGTATTGCGTGCAGTTTTGGTCGCCTTATCTGAGGAAGGATGTTCTTGCCATGGAGGGAGTTCAGCGAAGATTCACCAGGCTGATACCTGGGATGGCAGGAATGACGTATGAGGAGAGATTGGGTCGATTGGGCTAGTACTAGCTGGAGTTTAGAAGAATGAGAGGTGACCTCATTGAAAGTTATAAAATTCTGACAGGACTGGACAGACTAGATGCAGGAAGGATGTTCCCGATGGTCGGGGAGTCCAGAACCAGGGGACACAGTCTAAGGATAAAGGGTAGGCCATTTAGGACAGAAATGAGGAGGAATTTCTTCACCCAGAGAGTGGTGAACCTGTGGAACTCCCTACCACAGAAGGCGGTGGAGGCCAGTTCATTAAATATATTCAAGAAGGATTTGGGTATATTTCTTCAGGCTAAAGGGATCAAGGGGTATGGGGAGAAAGCAGGGACTGGGTACTGAATTTGGATGATCAGCCATGATTGCATTGAATGGCGGAGCAGGCTCGAGGGGCCGAATGGCCTACTCCTGATCCTATCTTCTATGTTTCTATGTATCCCCAGACTGTACCCCATCACTCTAATCTACACCCACACCCCACATTCAATCTATCCCCAGACTGTACCCCATCACTCTAATCTACACCCTCCCCCCACATCCAGTCTATCCCCAGACTGTACCCCATCACTCTAATCTACACCCTCACCCCACATTCAATCTATCCCCAGAGCCTGTGTGTGTTGGTCAATGATTCCAGGCTAGAATACTGTTATCCCATAACCCGTCCTGCCTGGGAGCGTGGTTCAATGAATTTGCTTTGTTTGTTTACAAAATGCATAGTTAGAACAGGAACTGTGGCACAGAAACATGGATGTTGTGTGAAGTTGAACAGGGCACCTACCTTCATTCATCATGACAATTACAAAAGCAATTAGTTGACAGATAAAGGACAGTCCATGAAAGATCATAACCACTGAAGTGACCTGAAACCAGTATTTCTTTACTGTAATGCAAAGAGATGAAAGGAAAAAAATGTGGAGAAAATATGAACAATTTGCAGGCTTCAAATTTCACAGTGCAGATCTGGAATAGTCCTTAAACCAGGAACATAATAGTTTACACAAAGTGACATTCATTACCTTGGTGCTTCTGCAGGGCAAAGATTATGAAAGCAGTTGCAGTGAAGGATGTTACAGTGCTGATCAAAGTAACGACAGAACTCACAAGAGTGTCTTCATGAATAAACAGAATCCCTAAAACTCAAAAATAGTTTCAATTTACCTCATTGTACAACATATTTTGAACATGTACATTGGAAAATAGACAATATTGTAACATTTGCATATTGATTTATCATTGGCCCGCAGGCATCTGTAAGGAATACCTATTATATTCACATGTGATCACATACTGAGTTGTCATTGGCCTGCAGGCATCTGTAAGGACTGCTATTGTTTAGAAGACCCAGGGGTCCTAACTCCATCTTGTCCACATGGTGCTGTATTGATTGAGAAAGCCTACAGACCTGATGCTTCATTAAAATAGTTTAAACTGTAATACTCTGTTGTCCTGCAATTTATTATTTTTGTACAAAGTGTGCAAAACAAGACATGGTGTCAGAACAGGGTTTTGAAATGGACATCGTTGGAGCTCCCTTACCTCGAATGAATTGGGAATCTTTGAACTTACCTAGAGAATGGAGCAAGTTTAAGCAACACGTGGAGTTGATGTTTTCGGGTCCACTGAAAAGCAAAGGGGAGGAAGAAAGATGCAGCTACCTACCCCTGTCTCCTGTGAATCGAAGAAAAAGGGAGAGACATTTTTAACACATGGCCTAGAAATTCATTATAGCCACTTTTGGGGTGGTAAAGTCGGGCGGCCGCTAAAGTTTGCGCCCGGCGCAAAGTCGCGCCCCCTTCGCCGATATTCAGTCGCATCGCCCCAAGAGGTTGCTGCTGCGCTAAAACAGGCGATGCATGACTATCTTTAGGCGCTAAGCCGGCGGTGCTGAGCGATACCCCCGAGGCCGGGCGCAGCGCCGGTGCGGTGAGTTGTTGATTGACGGCAGACACTCTGGCGCCGGTCAGCTCTTAAAGGGGGACGGTGGATTTGTTTGCCTGCCACGCCCTGCACACTGCAGCCCTCAAACTAGGCCTGACCACTTCAGCTTCACCTGCACAACACCCAGGGCTATGGAGAAGGTCAGGGAGAGAGCGCAGCGCTTCAGCGACGGTGACCTGAGGCTGCTGGTTGGCGGAGTGGAGCGCAGGCGCCATGTTCTGTTCCCAGAAGGTGGCAAGAGGCCGCTGCCCAGCGCCTACCGGAAAGCCTGGAGGGAGGTCTCAAACAGGGTGTCTTCCAACAGCGTGGTTGCCAGGACTCCTGTGCAATGCCGGAAGAAGTTCAACGACCTCACTCGGGTTGTCAGGGTGAGTACCCTTTCCAGTGTCATCCTCATCCCTGCATGTGCACCTCACTTTATGGGCAAAGGGACCTGAAAGCCCTAATGGCCAGCCCTCATCCAGCAGCTATGGGACTGGCATGAAAATCACTTGCACATTCAGCACTTTACACACTGTACAAGCTATTCGACCATGGGAGGCATTGCAGACAAGATCAGGGCTTAACACTGTACAAGTTATTCGACCATGGGAGGCAGTGCAGACAAGGTCAGGGCTTCACACTGTCAGGGCCAGTCCACCATGGGAGGCATTGCAGACAAGATCAGGGCTTCACACTGTACTTAGAGGCTGTCCTTTCTCTTGCAGGCCAAGGTGGCGCACAACCGGCGGAAACGAATTGACACCAGGGGAGGCCGTCTTGACGTAAAAGAGCTCTCCGACCTCGACCAGCGTGTGAAGCGCATTATGGCAGGCCGGCTGATTGGCCCCGTCGCCAGTGGAGATGCCGACCCTGTTCTGGGCACCAATGGTAAGGGCATCACCTTTTTGACCTCGCTCATTCCACTTGCGCCTCAGATCAGCATCCTTTGCCACTGTCCGACCAATGCAGTGAATGGCAGCACTCATGCCTCCCTCGCTGCCGCCCTGTCCTCACTCTAAAGCTACTCTTGTGCCTTCCTGCTTTCAGATGGTGAATCGCCAGGTGAGGAGGCGGGCCCTCAAGCTGCCACTGTCAGCGCTTCGGAATACGAGGAGGAGGAAGAGGAAGCCGGCCCATCAGTGCCACCCTCAGCCGCGCCAGCCCATGGCGATGTAGGGGACACGTCCTCCCTGGAGGGGAGCCGGGGGGAAGGGTCGGAGGAGAGTGAAGCTCCGGGGCCCAGCGGCCTGCAGCAACGCGGGAGGGGTGGGGAAGCTCGGCGGACTTCTCCCCAGAGGGTGAGTGCGGCCTCCAGTCCTGCGACGGTCAGCACAGAGGAGGTGCGGCTCCTGGAGGAAATGGCCGTCCAGGCTGAGCGCAGGCACAATGAACTCATGGCTGCAGTGGCAAGGATGCCTGACTCCATTGAGTCTTTGTCAAGGAGTGTGCAGCAATTTGGAGCAGCACAGGCCAGGAGTCTGGATCAATTCAGTGCAGCACAGGCCAGGAGTCTACAGGACTTCGCGGCAGCACAGGCAGCGTCGAGCCAAGTGCTCAGTCGTGCCGTCCATTCACTGCCTGTTGTCATGCAGACACAGACCAGGGCCACACGGGCACTAACTGCTGCCACCCTCGCTGGATCAGCCAGGCATCGCCAGGGCACTCGCCGCGCAGCAGCAGCCCAGCAGTCTGTTCTTCAGCTGTTTGCTGCGCATGCTGCAGCGCTGGCCCATGCGAGTGCCAATGTGTCAGGTGACCAGCGAGCACCTGCGATCTGCCAGGTTGGCACCATTCCTGCAGCCAACACTGCCACTCCACCATTGCAGCTGCCACGAGCCGCTGGACAGACTGCTGCCGCCCAGCCAGTGTTGGAGCAGTCAGCAGCCGGCCACTCCAAGGCCAGAGCTGGTGCAGGCCGACCCCCAAGGGCATCTGCCGTCTCGCCATCTGCCCCTCAGCAGCCTTCCCCCTGCCTTGCTGCAGCCACTGGGCTCCCATTGAGGAGGAGCTGCAGGGCGGGCAGGGGCCAGGCAAGGATGCAAAAGGCATCGCCCTCGCAGGGCAAAAAGTAGAAGGTATGCACAAATGCCTGGTGCTTTTTGTAAGGCCGAGATTGGTGCAGTTGTGTTTTTGTAAGGCCGAGACTGGTGTCTTTCTTTCTTTTTGTAAGGCCGAGACTGGTGTCTTTCTTTCTTTTTGTAAGGCCGAGACTGGTGTAGTTGTGTTTTTGTAAGGCCGAGACTGGTAGTTTTGTGTTTTTGGAGGGGGCTTCTCCACATGAGGATGTAATGTGGGAAGGGCAGAGGTTTTCAATAAATTATTGTTGTTAAATTGCACTGTGCATGGTTTTTTGGTTAAGTCCTGGTTGCCCTGCTCGGCTGAGGGCTTGTGGAGCGGCTACATTCATCTGCTGACATTGGCACAAGCCATTCCCTGAGAGGGGGCCTAGAACCGACGTTCAATAAGCCGGCGACGGGCGGCCCTTGCACTTTCTGCCTCCCTCCTGTGCTGGTCCTCCTCCTCCTCCTCCTCCTCCTCCTCCTCAGGTGGTCCTCCAATCTCTGGTGGCAGTGGCTGAGTCCTGCGGATAGCCAGGTTGTGCAGCATGCAGCAAACTACCACGAAATGGGAGACTCGCTCCGGCGAATATTGTAGGGCTCCACCGGAACAATCCAGACAGCGGAACCGTTGCTTCAGGACGCCGATTGTTTGTTCGATGATGTTCCTGGTCGCTTGATGGCTATCGTTGTATCCCTCTTCAGCAGGGGTGCTGGGCGCATGGAGCGGGGTCATCAGGCAGGTACACAAAGGATAGCCTTTGTCCCCGATAAGCCATCCTCGTGGGTGAGGCTGGGCCTGGAACATGTCTGCCACAGAAGTCTGGCGCAGGATGAAGGCATCGTGGCTGCTGCCTGGAAAGCGGGCATTGACAGCTAGGATGAGCTGCCTGTGGTCACACACCAGCTGGACATTCAGCAAATGGTAGCCCTTCCAGTTGCGGTAATCCTCGGCATTCTCCAGAGGTGCCCGCAAAGCCACATGCGTGCAGTCAATGGTGCCCTGCACCATGGGGAAGCCCGTGAATGCTGCAAAGCCCATTGCACGCTGTTGCTGCTTGGCAAGGGCCATGGAGAAGGAGATGAACTGATGTCTCCTTGTGAAAAGGGCATTGGTCACCTGGTGGATGCAGCAATGCATGGCGAACTGGGAGATGTTGGCAATGTCCCCAGCAGCGGATTGGAAGGAGCCGGTGGCATAGAAGTTGAGAGCCACCGTCACCTTCACTGCCACCGACAGAGACGTCCTGCTCCTCAGCTGTGGCTGCAGATCACCGCCAAGCAGGTGGCAGATCTCTGTGACCACCTCCCTTCGGAATCGCAGCCTCCTCAGACATGTTGAGATAGGAGAACTGCTGGCGGTATACCCTGGGTGGGTAAGGCCTCCTTTCCCGATGCCTGTTGCCCACTCTCCATCTAGCCAGGGCTGCCACTCTCTCACGGCGTCTGTGAGCCCTTTGGATGTAATTGAGAAAGCCAGCGTTTACACCCATTGCAGCCCCCATAATATGCTGGCAAACAATGAGATGTCAATGAAGGCAAAGACGAGTGGAAAGCTGTGGCCTGAAGCCACAAGTACCTGTCCGAGTGTTGGGCCAAAGCAGAAAGCTCTCTACCTTGGTCTCTCTGCAAAGATCCGTCTCTCAAGAAGGAGTGCTGCGAAATGGCAGCCTTTTATAGTGCAGGAGGCGTGCCCTTTAATTTGCGCCCCCCGCGCCTCGCATCGACTGAGCACCGTTCCACTCTAACAGTCGCTAGGGGCGCCAGGCGCACAATGGGGCATCGCGACTGAATTTCCGGTTGTGGGCGCATAAAGGGCGTTGCACGAGGAAATGACGTCATGATCTGCACGCGCAGCTGAGCGCGTGCAAAGACTTTGCGCCGCCGCTAAATCTTGAGTGAAGTTGGGGCGAGGCGCAGATCGTGCTGCGCCCGGCCGCTAGCCGCCTAGCGCCCGACATCTACTCCTCCTAAGGCGCTACCGGCTGGCGCAACCAACTGAATTTCTAGGCCATGGTCTCTCACCGCGGATGAAGCAAAGGTACGGAAAAGATATTTTGACCGTTTTGAAGCATATGTGATGCTCAAGACAAATACGATATTCGCTAGGTACAAGTTTCAGGAGAAAGTACAAGGGGCTAGTGAGTCGTTTGAACAGTTTGTGACTGAGTTAAAACTGCTGGTAAAAGACTGTGTATATGCAGATAAAGATGAGATGGTCAGAGACTGCATTGTGTTTGGAATACATTCAGCTAAAGTGAGAGAGAAACTTTTGAATGTTGGGTCCGGGCTAATGCTGGAAAAAGCTATGGACATAGCTAGATCGCACGAGATAGCCCAAGCACAGTTGAAAACCATAACCGGCGCCATGAGCAGCTCGAGTGAACAGACAGTGCACGCAGTTAATAGATACACACCGAAGAACACTGCCCAGAGAGCATGTTTCAGAACAGAAAGAACAGCGAGAGTTCCAAAAATGGGCGACACAGACATAAAATGCTTCAAAAAACTGTAGAAACAACTGGCATGGAGAAAAGGAGTACTGCCCTGCCAAAGGAAGGCAAAGTACTAAATGTGGTAAACGGAACCACTTTGCTAAAGTTTGCAAGAATGTTTTTGGAAAAGCAGTACACACAGTAAGTGACAGCCAAATGTCAGATAGAGAGCCAAATGCAGAGGAACTGTTTATTGATTCTATGTCACAGAAAAAACAGATTTCAGGGACTGAGCAAGCCTATGCCGATGTTGAGATAGGAAAACAGGGGAAAGAGCTTAAGCTTAAACTAGACACTGGATCTCAGGTTAATGTAATTCCTCTGCGTGAGTATCACAGCTTGAAGGATGAGTGTGAGCTACAGCCCACCTCGCGCAGACTGACTGGCTATGGGGGTGAGCAGCTCATTGTAAAAGGCACATGCGTGATGAAATACAAGTACAAAGAAAGCGACATGATGCTGGACTTTTACATTATTGACACTCAAGCACCTCCAGTGCTAGGTCTAAAGGCATGTTTAGACATGGACCTCGTCAAGCTAGTGCTATCATTGACAGCACCAGTTGATAAGCAGACAGTCATGGAGGAGTTTGCTGACGTTTTCAAAGGAATCGGACTATTCCCAGGTGAATGCACTATTCACCTTGACCCAGCAGCAACCCCTGTGGTTTGCCCACCGAGAAGGATACCCCTTGCTCTATGTAGTCACCTGAAGGAGGAGCTACAGAGCATGGAGAATACAGAAATCATCGTCCGGGAAACAGAACTGACAAAGTGGGTCAACGCGTTAGTACTGGTTGAGAAACCACGTACAGGCAAGCTCAGAGTCTGTCTTGACCCCAGAGATTTGAACAAGGCTATCAAATGCCCTCACTACCCTCTACCAACACTAGATGACATCACACCCAAGCTAGTGGGAGCACGTTACTTCAGTGTAATGGACGCATGATCAGGAGACTGGACTATCAAGCTCATGAAAGAGTCATCTAAGCTAACAACGTTCAACACACCATTTGGACGCTACCGATTTCTGCATTTACCATTTGGTCTTATCTCAGCTCAGGATGAATTCCAGCGGAAGATCAATGAAACCTATGAAGACCTCGACAGAGTAGTCGCAATCGTAGATGACATTCTCATCTATGACAGGAATAGAGAGGAACATGTGTGGAACCTCCGTGCGATGCTACAAAGATCATGGGAGAAAGGTATCCGGCTCAACCCTGAGAAAAGCATAATCGGATCCACTGAGATCAGTTATTTTGGGCATCGCCTCTCAACTGATGGCATTAAGCCGGATCCAGAGAAAATCTCCGCCATCAAGAAGATGGAGCTGCCAAAGAACCGCACAGAGCTAGAGACAGTACTAGGCATGGTTAACTACTTAGCCAAGTTTGCCCCGAGCCGCTCCGAAATCAACGCACCCATGCGTCAGTTGCTCAAACAATCCAATGAGTTCCTGTGGGACAAACAACATGACACAGCATTTCAGAAAATGAAAGACCTAATCACCAGAGAACCAGGACCAGTTCTTGCCTACTTCGACCCCAACAAAGAGCTCAGACTACAAGTGGACGCGTCAAAGTATTACTGCAAGAAGGAAAGCCCATCGCCTACGCTTCCAGATCTCTCACAGACAGTGAAATCAACTATGCTCAAATCGAGAAAGAGCTATATGCAATTCTGCTTGGATGTAAGCGTTTCCACCAGTACGTCTATGGTCAACAAGTCATTGTGGAATCCGACCACAAGCCCCTCGAGTCAATCATGAGGAAACCACTAGCCGCAGCCCCACCAAGGCTACAGAGAATGATCATTCAGCTACAGAAGTACGACTTCACAATCATTCACCATCCAGACAAAGACATTCCTGTCGCAGACACGCTCTCCAGAAAGTCTCTTAGCTACCAGGACAGCAGCCTCAGTGAAGGCATGGATGTGCAGGTGCACATGGTGTACAACAGCTTACCTGTGAGTGACTCAAAACTGAAGGAGATCCGAGCAGAAACAGAGAAAGATGCACAACTCACACTGCTGAGCAAAGTGATACATGAAGGATGGCCTGAGGAAAGGAGGAAATGCCCTCAGAGCATATCTGAATTCTGGAACCACAGAGACGAACTGTCACAAATCAACAGAATCATCTTCAAAGGAGAGAAAATCATCATTCCTACCAGTCTCAGAGAAGAGATGGTGACAAAAATTCATGCTGGACATATGGGCATGGAAAAATGCAAACAAAGAGCACGTGACATTATGTTTTGGCCCGGAATGTGCAAACACATTGAGGACATTGTCGGAAAATGTTCCATTTGTCTAGAACGCCGCCATCAAATGTCAAAGAGCCCATGATACCTCACCGTATCCCAGACAGGCCCTGGCAGGTCGCGGCAATGGATCTGTTGACATGGAACAGCGAGGACTACATAGTGACTGTTGATTACTACAGCAGATTTTTTGAATTGAACAAGCTTCACAGCACCACATCTGCAGCTGTGATCCACAAGCTAAAGGCAGCCTTTGCCAGGCATGGCATGGTAGAGACTTTAGTCTCAAGACAATGGCCCCCAATACAAATCAAAAGAGTTCGAGTCATTTGCCAAGGCATGGGATTTCACACATATCACATCAAGCCCACATTACCCTCAAAGTAACGGTCTTGCTGAAAAAACTTTCCAGATTGCAAAAACACTCATGGACAAAGCCAAAGCGGACAAAAGAGACCCCTACATCAGTCTCCTTGAGTACCACAACACTCCGGTTGACAACTTCAAGTCACCAGCACAGCTGTTGATGAGCCGCAGATTTCGTTCAATTCTTCCAAGCACCAACCAGCAGCTGCAGCCAGAGGTCACCAGCTGCAAGCAAGTGCATGCAAAATGTGTACAGAGACAGCAACACCAAAAGAGATACTATGACAGGTCAGCTAGACTACTGCCGCCACTGCACAATGGAGAATCCATCAGAATCCAGGAGCATGACTACTGGAAGCCAGCAGTCGTCATCTAGCCAGCTGACACTGAGCGATCGTATCACGTCCGCACCCCAGAAGGACAGGTGTACCGCCGCAATCGCAGGCACCAGCTGAATACCAAGGAGCAACACCGTCACTCCGATGAGAGGATCAGTTCAACAGAGTGTGATGAACAGAGCAATACACAAAACACATCATACTTACCTGAGCCTAAACCTGAACCTGAAGCTGAAGTGTTGGAGCATGCTCAGTTCCATACCACACAGGGTCAGGACGGGAGGTCAAGCCTGGAGTTATCCTTGACTTGTGAACTGTCAAGGGGTGTAGACGGATCGCTACCCTAAAAACCTGTCCATGGTTATTGAAACGTTGAGATGTTTTCAGTGCTCGTTAAATGTTGAGTTTACTTATATGTTGATGCTACTTAGAACATTATGTAGAAGAAAAGTTCAAAAGTAATGCATAACATTTTCCTTTTAAAAGAAAGGGGATGTAACATTTGCATATTGATTTATCATTGGCCCGCAGGCATCTGTAAGGAATACCTATTATATTCACATGTGATCACATGCTGAGTTGTCATTGGCCTGCAGGCATCTGTAAGGACTGCTATTGTTTAGAAGACCCAGGGGTCGTAACTCCATCTTGTCCACACGGTGCTGTATTGATTGAGAAAGCCTACAGACCTGATGCTTCATTAAAATGGGCCGAAGGGTCTCTTTCTATGCTGTATAACTCTATGGCCTAGAAATTGGGTTGGGGCGCCAAAGTGGCGCAAAAGTCGGCTAAGCGCAGGATTTAGCGCAGCGATTGGAGTAATACCGATCGCCAGAAATTCAGTTTCAGTGCCCCTCGAGGGAGACGGGGCGAGGCTCGAGGCGCTCCGCGTCCCTCTTAGGGCGCTGAAACTGATTATCGCAGCGCAACATGCCGCAGCGCCACACGCTGAGGCACGGCACGCTGCGGTACTGCAGGCCTTCCTCCCACTGTTAAGGGGGAGGTGCCTGCAACAGCGCGATCCCCGATCGCGAGTGCCGGCAAATGAGCCCGGCACCAAGGAGAAGTGCCGGGCTCTCGGAAAACAGCCGGCAATGCCGCGGGGGGGGGGGGTTAGGAGGCCAGGGACAGAGGTGCTGGCAGGCGGCCGCCGAAAAAGCGGCCGCCCCGCACCTCCACCTTAACTTGCACTGCTGCCGGCACAGTAAGGCCCCGTGAACCGGGCCCGGGTAGCGAGCGGCGCAACTGCAGCGTTCGCTACCAAATATCGCGAACGGGGCACGAATGAGGCGCTGCGCACACCGATGACGTCATCAGTGGCAGCGCAGCGCAAATGCCTAACGCCACCATTAGCGCCCCTGCTGAATATCGCCGGAGACGCAGCCAGTGGCGCTACAGCCACTGACTGCCTCTTTAGGCGCTAACAGGTGGCGCTACTCACCCAATTTCTCCCCCGTTGACTCTATAAAATAGTTTAAGCTGTAATACTCCGTTGTCCTGCAATTTATTATTTTTGTACAAAGTGTGCAAAACAAGACAAATATAACAATATACTATGTGACATAACAAAACTACTGGGCACTTGGTCTAAGCATTAAACAAAGCTTTAATCAACTGTTTACAACATGGAGGTCTAGTTGTGTCCTTCACTAGTTCCTGTTAAGAATGTTCTGCGCAAGCTGGGCCCGTGCCCAAGTATTTATACTCTCCCTGGACAGCGCCACCCGCAGGCTGCTCAGTTGATTCATGTCACTGTGCATCAGTAAAAGGCCCAGCAAGGAATCAACACACATTCAAGAAGAAAACACCAACATTCGGCTAAATGATAACTGATAGAATGGGGCAGAGTCTCACCGTGACGCCTGGGTAAGAGCCTGAAATGAAACGTGGGTGACGTCTATAACACATGGCCAATCCGCAACACCTGGGTGGCAAGTTAAAAATCTAACCCAATACAGGAAACCCTCTTTTAACCGGCACCTAATATCCGGAAATCTCTCTTAACCAGCAAAGTTCAGGAGTAGGTTCAGGTAAGTTTTACTATATATTAGTGGCCGTGTAACCGGGATTCCTGGATCTGTGGCTGTGTAACCGGGGTTCCTGCACCTGTGGCCGTGCAACAAGGACTCCTGGATCTGTGGCCGTGTAGCCGGGACTCCTGCACAAGTGCCGGGTAACCGGGGCTCCTGCACCTGTGGCCGTGCAGCCGGGACTCCTGGATCTGTGGCCGTGTAACCGGGGCTCCTGCACCTGTGGCCGTGTACAGGGCTCTCGTACCTTGATAAGTATACCTCTCTGTAATCCGGACTTTTTGATCAACCGGCACCACGCCTGTCCCGTCGGTGATGGATAAACAAGAGTTTCCTGTAACTTTATTCTGCTTTACTTTTTATATAGAACTACATAGAATATACAGCACAGTAACAGGCCATTCAGCCCAACTAGGCAGTGGTGGTGTTTATACTCCACATAAGACTTCTCCCATTCCACCTGCCTCATCTCAGCCTTTCAGCATTTCTTTCTATTCCCTTTTCTCTCATGTACTCGTCTAGTTTCCTTTTAAAAGTATCGAAGCTCTTCGCCTCGACCACTTCCTGTGGTAGCGAGTTCCACATTCTAACCATTCTCTGAGTAAAGACATTTCCATTTCTCCTTATTTCCCTATTGGATTTATTAGCAACTATCTTGGATTTATGGCCCCTAGTTTTGGATTCTCCCACAAGTGGAAACATTCTCTCCACATCTACCCTGTCCAACCCATTCCTAATTTTAAAGACCTCTATTAGGTCATCTCTAAGTCTTCTCTCTTCTAAAGAAAAAAAGCCCCCACCCATTCAATCTTTCCTGATAGCTGTAATCTCTTAGTCCTTTCTTCCCTTTCCTTCCTAAATGTGTTATATCCGGCAATATTTAGTTGCCAATCCTGTTCTCTATGTAGCCATGTTTCAGTCATTCCGACTATATCTGGATCGTCTCACCAAATTATTGCCTCCAGTCCATCCATTTTGTTTTGAATTCTGCACCAACAGTTTAAATTGTTTTATTTATTATTCCTCCTTTTGTTTTCAGTAGTTATTTTACCTTTATGCTGTATGACTTCATCCAATCTCTGGCCATTCGTGCTATTCTTATTCCTTTCTTTAGTTTGTCCTTTACTCTCTTCTACTGTTATGTTTCTGTAATTTCAAGCAATTTCCTCCCCCCCATGTTATTAGTTTAAAGTGAGGTCCAGTTTTTCAATTTTGAAATAATTTCATACAGTGACAAAAACAGAGAAGGTTGATTTTACTTCTTTTACTTCTTTTGTTTCTTTTATTCTTTTGTCCGATCGCAGCCCTGCCTTCGATCTAGTTTCTTTTCTTTCCAGTTTTGAAGAAGGGTTCAACCCGAAACGTCAACTCAAATTTCTCTCCACGGATGTTGCCTGACCTGCTGAGTTTTTCCAGCATTTTCTGTTGTTATTTCAGAGAAGGTTGGTTAGTGAACCTGTCCTAGTTTATCCATCCAAAGCCCCTGCTGTCTCTGTCTCTACATGACTCAAGGGTTTCCTGAACGGTTCTAAGGTTTTCATTTCAACTTCCCCACCCCTTCCAAGTAATTGCTTTTTATGTGAACAGCATAAATTCACCTTTGGGGAGTCTCAACCTGTGGTCTCTGCTCCAACTGTCAAACTTTATTTGAAGTAATGTTCAGATCTACCATTTTGGTATCATTCATTAATATTTATTCCTCTCTAAGCTCATCGCTTAGATCCCTCATTCCCAGGCTGAGAAGCCCAGACTCTCCAGTCTATCCTGATAACTCAGAACCCTAACATGAGGGATTTGCCCGTGGCTCTTCTCTGCACAGCCTCCAGTGGTTCAATGTCTCCCTTAACGCTCACCATACTGTTAAAGATGGGTCTGACCAAAACTGACCATAGTGTTCAAGGTGGGTCTGACCAAAACTGACCATAGTGTTAAAGGTGGGTCTGACCAAAACTGACCATAGTGTTCAAGGTGGGTCTGACCAAAACTGACCATAGTGTTAAAGATGGGTCTGACCAAAACTGACCATAGTGTTCAAGGTGGGTATGACCAAAACTGACCATAGTGTTCAAGGTGGGTCTGACCAAAACTGACCATAGTGTTCAAGGTGGGTCTGACCAAAACTGACCATAGTGTTCAAGGTGGGTCTGACCAAAACTGACCATAGTGTTCAAGGTGGGTCTGACCAGAATTGGACAATGTGTTCAAGGTGAGTCTGACCAGAAATGACCATAGTGTTCAAGGTGAGTCTGACCAGAAATGACCATAGAGTTCAAGGTGGGTCTGACCAGAACTGGACATGGTATTTAAGGTGGGTCTGACCAGAACTGGTCATAGTGTTAAAGGTGTGTCTGACCAGAACTGGACAGTGTTCAAGGTGGCTCTGACTGGAACTGGACATAGTGTTCAGGGTGGGTCTGACCACAACTGGACATTGTGTTCAAGGTGAGTCTTCCCAGAGCTGGACATGGTGTTCAAGGTGGGTCTGACCAGAACTGGAAATAATGTTCAAGGTGGGTCTGACCACACCTGGACATAGTGTTCATAGAGCAACGGCGGCAGGCGGGCGGACCTGTGAGGGACGAGGCGACCGAGGTGGCGAGTTCAAAAACAGCTCTGAGACCAGGTGAGGCCTTGGAGCAGCAGCGGCGACAGGCGGGCGGACCTGCGAGGGATGAGGCGCCCAAGGTAGCGAGTTCAAAAACAGCTCTGAGACCAGGTGAGGCCTCGGAGCAGCAGCGGCGACAGGCGGGCGGACCTGCAAGGGACGAGGCGACGAGTTCAAAAACAGCTCCGAGACCAGGTGAGGCGTACCAGTCTCCAGTCTCCGAGCTGAGAGGGAGGGAGAGAAGTAAAAAGTAATTGAAGTGTGACGTTGTCGGAACGTAGGTTCCTAACTAAAAGTCTGAGTTCTACTCAGGCGATTAAACAAAACGAACTTTAATGAAACAAACAGGTTTTAACAAGAAACTGTAGGATAACATCGAATACAGGTCTGCTCTCTTCAGAGGCTCCACGAGGACTGCTGGGGCCGTCCGATGGCTGATGTCACGACGTCATCATGTTCTTCCCGCCAGTTGGGGATCACGTGATGAACGGCATGACGTCATCACGTTTTACCCGCGCTGTTAAGGTAACTACACTCTGTACAGTTAAACAGTATAAATAAAGGTGCAGAGACAGGCTGTAGCTAACATGCTGTTAAAGGAATTATATACAACCGATCTGAGTCCTTTGGTGGCTCCGCCACATGCGTCCTCCCACCAGAATTGTCTTTATAGTAAAAGTGAGACGTCGAGGAGGCCTGACAAGCCTGTCCGAGCGACTTCGGTAACCTGGCAGAGGAAGCTGATGAATGGTGGTCGAGCTGGCGGGCGGCTGTGGTTTAGCTGGCGCGGCGAGTGTGGTCGAACTGGCGGGTGGCTGTGGCTGATCTGGCAAGGTGGCTGCAGGCGGATGGCCACGTTTCGGTGGTTGAGCAATGACGACTGGGCGGTCCAGGTCCAAATGAGCCGGCTTCAACCGGTCCACCGAAATGTAATCTGGCTTTCCTCCGATGTTGACCGAAAAAGGTTTGTCTCCCGGTTCGATGACGTGGAAAGGACCAGTGTAAGGAGGCTTGAGCAGATCCCGGTGAGCGTCATGGCGGATAAAGACATACTCGGCGCTCTTCAGCTCAACCGGCAGGTGAGAGGTCTGTAGGCTGTGATTTGACGTAGGCTCCGGAGCGAAACACCTGGCCGCTTCCTAGTGGCTGACGAGTTGCTGGGAGGCGGACCATGTTTCTGTGGGAGAAGGGAGGAAATCACCTGGAACTCGGAGCGGCTGACCATAAACGAGTTCCGCCAAAGACGATTGCAGGTCTTCTTTGGGCGCCGTACGAAGACCCAAAAGAACCCATGGGAGTCTGTCCACCCATCCTGCACCTTGAAGACTGGCCCGTAGGGCGGCTTTAAGCGACCTGTGGAATCGCTCACACAGACCGTTCGCCTGTGGATGATAGGCGGTGGTGCGATGAAGTTTGGTGCCGAGCCCCTGAGCTACAGCGTTCCAGAGCTCCGAGGAAAATTGTGGCCCACGATCGGAAGAGATGTCCGCCGGTACCCCGAAATGAGCAACCCAACAGGAGATGAAAGCTCTAGCGACGTCTGCCGAAGTGGTGGAAACCAAAGGAATTGCCTCTGGCCACCTAGTGGTGTGGTCCACCACGCTGAGGAGATGAGTATAGCCATGGGAAGGCAGAAGTGGCCCCACAAGGTCCACATGCACGTGGTCGAAACAACGCTCTGGAACAGCGAACGAAGCCACTGGAGCTTTAACATGACGCTGGACCTTGGCCTTCTGGCAGACCACGCAGGTGTTGGCCCAGTCACGGACATCCAGGTGCATACCCTTCCAGATGAATTTCGCCGACATTAGCCGTTGTGAAGCCTTCATACCAGGGTGCGACAACCCGTGTATTGTGTCAAACACTCTCCGGCACCATGCGACTGGCACGATAGGTCGAGGAACTCCCATGGAGACGTCACAAAGGAGCGTGGTGCCTGCAGCCTGGAAGCTGACGTCGGCCGCTTGGAAACTAGATGGGACGGTTCTGTATGATTGGACCTCTGGGTCCGAAATCTGATCCTCAGCCATGAGGGCGTAGTCAATCCCAAGGTGAACTGCATGGACCGTCGCACGGGAGAGGCAATCCGCTACCAGGTTGTCTTTACCAGACACATGTTGAATGTCCGTGGTAAATTCAGAAGTAAACTTCAGGTGACGTTGTTGATGAGCTGACCACGGTTCGGTGGTCTTGGCCATGGCGAAAGTCAGCGGCTTATGGTCGACAAAAGCCGTGAAGGGGTGTCCCTCCAATAAAAACCGGAAATGGCGGATGGCCAGAAAAAGGGCCAGCAACTCCCAATTGAAGGTGCTGTATTTTCTTTCATTTTTCCGCAGTTGACGACTGAAAAACGCCAGCGGTTGCCACGTGCCATTCACCCACTGCTCCTGTACTGCGCCAATGGCATAGTCTGACGCATCTGTATTAAGGGCGATGGTGGCGCCTGGAAGCGGGTGCGCCAGCATGGTTGCATTGGCCAAGGCGCTCTTGGTGGTGACGAACGCTTGGTCCATCTCGGCTGTCCAGCTGATTGGATCTTTTCCGGATTTGCCCTTGAGGGCCTCGTACAAAGGCTGCATAAGCAGAGCCACCTTAGGGACGAATCAGTGATAGAAATTGACCATCCCCAGGAACTCTTGGAGGGCCCTGATGGTCTACGGGCGTGGGAAAGAGGTAACAGCCTCCACCTTCGTCAGTAAGGGAACGGCGCCGTCCGAGGTGATGTGGTGTCCCAAAAAATCGATCCGTTGCAAGCCGAACTGGCACTTGGCCGGGTTGATGATTAAACCGTGCTGGCTGAGGCGTGTGAAGAGGGTGCGCAAATGGCCGATGTGCTCTTCCTTGCTAGCACTGGCGATGAGGATGTCATCGAGGTAGACAAAGATGAAAGTAAGGTCTCGGAGCACAGAGTCCATAAGGCATTGAAAAGCCTGTGCCGCGTTCATCAAACCGAACGGCATCCGCAGGAACTCAAAAAGGCCAAACGGGGTGATAACGGCGGTTTTTGGAACGTCTTGTGGATGAACGGGAATCTGGTGATACCCACGGACGAGGTCGACTTTGGAAAAGATCGAATTTCCCGCCAAATGGGCCGAAAAATCCTGGATATGTGGGATCGGGTACCAATCAGGAGAAGTGGTGTCGTTCAGCCGTCGGTAGTCGCCGTATGGCCGCCGCCAGGTTTCGGAACAATGTGGAGAGGCGAAGACCAGGGACTATTTGACCGGCGAATAATCCCCAGCCACTCCATCGTTTCGAACTCCGCTTTCACAGCCGCGAGCTTGCTGGGTTCCAGCCTTCAAGCGTGTGCATAAACCGGAGAGCCAGTCGTGGCGATATGATGCTCAACGCCATGCTTCATGACCGAGGCGGAGAAGGTTGGCCTGGTCAGCTCCGGGAACTCTCCGAGGAGACGAGTGAAGTCATCCGGAGAAGGGAACGTGCAGGCGACAGAGCGCGTCATGGCATAACCGTGGTGGCACGGAATCGAGTGGAAGGTGGCCGCATTGATCAACCGGCGGTGCCGGACATCGACGAGGAAACCGTTGGCACACAAAAAATCCGCCCCCAGGATGGCCTGCGAGACTTTGGACGTGACGAATTCCCAGTGGAAGCGCTGACCACTGAAACACACTTGGACCCGCCGCTTTCCGAAAGTTCAATTGGCTGCGCCATTAGCCGCCTCAAGGGAAAGACCGTGGCCCCCAGCTTGAATATCGAGACTCGATGCAGGTAGGATGCTACACTGCGACCCGGTGTCGCAAAGGAAACGTCGACCCGAAAGGGAGTCCGTGATGAAAAGAAGCTTCCCCGAAGATCCGATGGCCATCGCAGCCGCGGAGCACCCGTTAGACCCCGTCCTCCTTCGCCAGGGACGCTGCAGGAGTTTTGTTTTTTTGGGGGGCGAAAAGCTGCAGGGAGAGCGGCAGCGTCGTGCTTTCGCGCCAAAACGGGCATGGTAGATGCACCAGTCCGCTGCAAAAGGAGCCGGAGCCACGTCTGCGGGGGATGGGCATCTTGTGGTGGCGCAGCACTGCTGGGTTACTGTGAAAATCTTAACTGCTTCGGCAGCAAGCTCTGTGCAGTCTGTAACCTCGGACATGGCTAGGGCAGCCTGCACCTGTTAAGGCAGTTGGCAGGGGAATAGCTCCCGGAAGAGGAAGCATTCCGGTTCAGCACCCAAGAGCGTGAGCATTTGGCTCATGAGCTCGGACGATTTGGAGTCCCCGAGGCCGGGCATAGCGAGGAGCCGGCGAGCATGTTCTGACTTCGAGAGACCTAAGACTTGTAGCAACCGCGCCTTTAAAGTATCATACTTGCTGTCAGTAGGTGGACTACCGAGAAGGCTGACGATCTGCGAGGCAGTGGCGCTATCGAGGGCGGAGACCACGTAGTAATAACGGGTCTGATCCGCGACGATGTTCCTGATGGCAAACTGAGCTTCAGCCTGGATGAACCACGTGGCTGGTTGTTGCTCCCAGAACTGTGGCAGTTTCAGAGTCACGGCGTTCGTTTCCATGCTGAAGATCTTCTGCAAAAACCGTTCACGAAAGTCGGGGTCAACAATGTAGGAACGTAGGTTCCTAACTAAAAGACTGAGTTCTACTCAGGTGATTAAACAAAATGAACTTTAATGAAACAAACAGGTTTTAACAAGAAACTGCAGGATAACATCAAATACAGGTCTGCTCTCTTCAGAGGCTCCACGAGGACTGCTGGGGCTGTCCGATGGCTGACGTCATGACGTCATCACGTTCTTCCAGCCAGTTGGGGATCACGTGATGAACGGCATGACGTCATCACGTTTTACCCGCGCTGTTAAGGTAACTACACTCTGTACAGTTAAACAGTATAAATAAAGGTGCAGACACAGGCTGTAGCTAACATGTTGTTAAAAGAATTATATACAACTGATCTGATTCTTTTGGTGGCTCTGCCACAATGTCACCAGAAAGCAGGTAGATGATTGGTTGGTGAGTATTTCTCTCTTTTTAAACTTTAACTCTGTGGTTGATTGTTACTAAGGTCTCTCTGGTGTAACGGGGACTGTTGGTAAACCATTTAACTGTAGTGTAATTGGTGGGATTGATTGATTTAATTTAATTTCAATTAATCAAAAGGTAAGTCATGGCAGGACAGCCTGGCCACGTGGTATGCTCCTCCTGCGCTATGTGGGTACTCAGGGACACTCCCTGTGTCCCTGACAACTACGTGTGCAGGAAGTGTATCCAGCTGCAGCTGCTGACAAACTGCATTGCGGTGCTGGAGCTGGGATTGGATGCATACTGGAGCATTCACGATGCTGAAGACGTCGTGAATAGCACGTTTAGTGAGTTGGACACACCGCAGGTAGAGGATGGACAGGCAGGAAGGGAACGGGTGACCAACAGGCAGAGTACTAGGTGCAGGCAGGTGGTGCAGGGGTCCCCTGTTGACATCCCCCTCTCAAACAGATACACTGCTTTGAGTACTGTTGGGGGGGATGGCTTATCAGAGGAAGGCAGCAGCAGCCAACTTCCTGGCACCAGGGGTGGCTCTGCTGCACAGGACGGGAGGAAAAAGAGGGGCAGAGCTATAGTAATAGGGGATTCTATTGTAAGGGGAATAGATAGGTGTTTCTGCAGCCGCAAACGAGACTCCAGGATGGTGTGTTGCCTCCCTGGTGCAAGGGTCAAGGATGTCTCAGAGCGGCTGCAGAGCATTTTGGAAGGGGAGGGTGAACAGCCAGTTGTCGTGGTGCATATAGGCACCAACGATATAGGTAAAAACCGGGATGAGGTCCTAAAAGCTGAATATAGGGAGTTAGGAGGTAAATTAAAAAATAGGACCTCAAAGGTAGTAATCTCAGGATTGCTACCAGTGCCACATGCTAGTCAGAGTAGAAATAGAAGGATATTTCAGATGAATATGTGGCTAGAGGAATGGTGCCAGGGGGAGGGATTCAAGTTCCTGGGACATTGGAACAGGTTCTGGGGGAGGTGGGACCAGTTCAAACCGGATGGTTTGCACCTGGGCAGGGCTGTAACTGATGTCCTGGGGGATGTGTTTGCTAGTGTTTTGGGGGAGGGTTTAATCTAAGATGGCAGGGGGTTGGGAACCTGAGCAGGGGGACAGAGGAAAGGGAAACAAGGATAAATGCAAAAGAAAGGAAGGAGAAAAACAAAAGTGGCAGTCAGAGAAATCAACGGTTTAAATCAAACATGGCCACAATAAATAATAATTCTAATAGGTCTAAGAGCATTAAAAAAGTAAGCCTGAAGGCTTCGTGTCTTAATGCAAGGAGCATTCGTAATAAGGTGAATGAATTGGCTGTGCAAATAGAGGTAAATGAATATGATTTGGTTGGGATTACGGAAACTTGGCTCAAGGATGGCCATGGCTGGGAACTCAACATCTAGGGGTATTCGATATTCAGGAAAGGTAGTCAAAAAGGAAAGGGAGGTGGGGTAGCATTACTGGTAAAAGAAGGGATTAACACAATTGTAAGGATGGATATTAGCTCTGATGATGTGGAATCTGTATGGGTAGAATTGAGAAATACCAAGGGGCAGAAAATCCAAAGATGTGCGGGTTAGGTTGATTGGCTATGATAAATTGACCCTTAGTGTTAGGGGGATTAAATACATGGGGTTACAGGGATAGGGTGGGATATGTGTTGGTGTAGGGGTTACGGGGATCGGGTGGGATATGTGTCGGTGCAGGCTCGATGGGCCGAAATGGCCTCTATCTGCACTGTGGGGTTTCTGTGATTCTGTGTGAAAACGTTAGTGGGAGTGGTGTATAGACCTCCAAACAGTAAGGCGGAGGTTGGGGATGGCATTAAAAGGGAAATTAAAGAAGCGTGCAATAAGGGCACAGCAGTCATCATGGGTGACTTTAATCTACATATAGATTGGGCTAACCAAATTAGTAACAATACTGTGGAGGAGGAATTCCTGGAGTGTTTACGGGATGGTTTCTTGGACCAATATGTCGAGGAACAAACCAGAGATCAGGCCATCTTAGACTGTTTATTATGGGTAATGAGAAAAGATTAATTAGCAATCTTGTTGTACGAGGCCCCTTGGGTCGGAGCGATCATAATATGATCGAATTCATCATTAAGATGGAGAATGAAGTAGTTGACTCAGAGACTAGGGTCCTAAATTTAAATAAAGGAAACTATGATGGTCTGAGGTGTCAGTTGGGTAGGATTGATTGGGGAATGTCTCTCAAAGGGTTGACGGTGGATAGGGAATGGCAAACATTCAAAGACCGCATGGATGAACTACAGAAAATGTTCATCCCAGTTTGGCACAAAAATAAAACAAAAAAGGTGACTCAACCGTGGCTAACAAGGGAAATTAGGGATAGCATAAGATCCAAGGAGAGGACATATAATTTGGCCAGAAAAAGCAATAATCCTGAGGATTGGGAACAATTTAGGATTCAACAAAGGAGGACAAAGGGATTAATTAAGAAGGGGAAAATAGAATATGAGAGTAAGCTTGCAGGAAACATAAAAACTGACTGTAAAAGCTTTTATAGATATGTGAAGAGAAAAAGATTGGAGAAGTCAAGCGTAGGTCCCTTGCAGTCAGAATCGGGGAAATTTATAATGGGGAACAAAGAAATGGCAGACCAACTAAATACATATTTTGGTTCTGTTTGCACAAAGGAGGACACAAATAACCTCCGAGAGATGCCGGGCAACATCGGGTCTGATGAAAGGGAGGAACTGAAAGAAATCAGTATTTGTAAGGAAATGGTGTTAGGGAAATTGACGGGATTGAAGGCCGATAAATCCCCAGGGCCTGATAATCTACATCCTAGAGTACTTAAGGAAGTGGCCCTAGAAATAGTAGATGCATTGCTGGTCATCTTCCAGAACTCAATAGACTCTGAAACAGAACCCTTGGATTGGAGGGTAGCTAATGTTACCCCACTATTCAAAAAAGGTGGTAGAGAGAAAACGGGGAATTACAGACTGGTAAGCATAACATCGGTAGTAGGGAAAATGCTAGAGTCCATTATAAAAGATGTAATAGCAGAGCGCTTGGAAAACAGTGACAGGATCGGACAAAGTCAACATGGATTCACAAAAGGTAAATCGTGCTTGACTAATCTACTGGAATTTTTTGAGGATGTAACTGGTAAAATAGATAAGGGAGAACCAGTGGATGTGGTGTATCTGGACTTTCAGAAGGCCTTCGATAAGGTCCCGCATAAGAGACTAGCGTGTAAATTTAAGGCACATGGGATTGGGGCAAGGTATTGACTTGGATAGAGAACTGGTTGGCAGACAGAAAGCAAAGAGTTGGAATAAACGGGTCCTTTTCCGAGTGGCAAGCAGTGACTAGTGGGGTACCGCAGGGCTCGGTCCTTGGACCCCAGCTATTCACAATACATATTAATGATCTAGACAAGGGAACTGGATGTAATATCTCCAAATTTGCAGATGACACAAAGCTGGGTGGGCGTGTGTGCTGTGAGGAGGATGTCGAGAAACTCCAGGATGATTTGGACATGTTGGGTGATTGGGCAGAAACATGGCAGATGCAATATAACATGGATGAATGTGACGTCGTCCACTTTGGTGGCAAAAACAGGAAGGCAGATTATTATCTAAATGGCAATAGATTGGGAGAAGGGGAAGTGCAACAAGACCTGGGTGTCCTTGTGCACCAGTCGCTGAAGGTAAGCATGCAGGTGCAGCAGGCGGTTAAGAAAGCAAATGGTATGTTGGCCTTCATAGCGAGAGGGTTTGAGTACAGAAACAAGGATCTCTTGCTGCAGTTGTACAGGGCCTTGGTGAGACCACATCTTGAGTATTGTGTGCAGTTTTGGTCTCCTTATCTGAGGAAGGATGTTCTTGCCATGGAAGGAGTTCAGCGAAGTTTCACCAGGCTGATCCCTGGGATGGCAGGAATGACGTATGAGGAGAGATTGGGTCGATTGGGCTTGTACTCGCTGGAGTTTAGAAGAATGAGAGGTGATCTCATTGAAACTTATAAAATTCTGACAGGACTGTTTCCTCCGGGTGCTCCGGTTTCCTCCCACAGTCCAAAGATGTGCGGGTTAGGTTGATTGGCTATGATAAATTGACCCTTAGTGTTAGGGGGATTAAATGCGTGGGGTTACGGGGATAGGGTGGGATATGTGTTGGTGTAGGGGTTACGGGGATCGGGTGGGATATGTGTCGGTGCAGGCTCGATGGGCCGAAATGGCCTCTATCTGCACTGTGGGGTTTCTGTGATTTCTGTGATTCTGTGACTGGACAGACTAGATGCAGGAAGGATGTTCCCGATGGTCGGGGAGTCCCGAACCAGGGGACACAGTCCAAGGATAAAGGGTAGGCCATTTAGGACAGAAATGAGGAGGAATTTTTTCACCCAGAGAGTGGTGAACCTGTGGAACTCTCTACCACAGAAGGCGGTGGAGGCCAGTTCATTAAATATATTCAAGAAGGAATTGGATATATTTCTTAAGGCTAAAGGGATCAAGGGGTATGGGGAGAAAGCAGGGACAGGGTACTGAATTTGGGATGTTCAGCCATGATTGCATTGAATGGCGGAGCAGGCTCGAGGGGCCGAATGGCCTACTCCTGCTCCTATCTTCTATGTTTCTATGTTTCTATGTTTCAAGGTTGCCTGACAGGAACTGGACGTAGTGTTCAACATGGTCTGACCAGAATTGGATACAGTACTAAAGGTAGTTCTGACGAGACCCGGACACAGTACTCAAGGTGGGTCTGACCTGAACTGGACAGAGTGTTCAAGGGTGGATAAAAGTGCGGGAGCAGAGTGCCAGAGTACTTTAAACAGTGCAGACCTAATTGAAGACACCAGTGGCAGTGACAGGACCTTCCATGATTTCCAAAAAAGGTGTGAGGTCAGAGGGCAGCAGTACAGTCTGAGCGAGCGGACCTGCGGCAGGAACGGAGTCAGAGATAAAGGCAGCACAGAGCAGAGACCTGGGAGTCTGAGCGAGCGGACCTGTGGGAGGAACAGAGTGGGAGACCGGGGATAAAGGCAGCGCGGAGCAGAGACCTGGGAGACTGAGCGAGCGGACCTGTGGGAGGAACGGAGTGGGAGACCGGGGATAAAGTAGCGCGGAGCAGAGACCTAGGAGTCTGAGCGAGAGGACCTGTGGGAGGAACGGAGTCAGAAATAAAGGCAGCGCGGAGCAAAGACCTGGGAGTCTGAGTGAGTGGACCTGCGGGAGGAACGGAGTGGGAGACCGAGGATAAAGGCAGCGTGGAGCAGAGACCTGGGAGTCTGAGTGAGTGGACCTGCGGGAGGAATGGAGTGGGAGACCGGGGATAAAGGCAGCACGGAGCAGAGACCTGGGAGTCTGAGTGAGTGGACCTGCGGGAGGAACGGAGTGGGAGACCGGGGATAAAGGCAGCGCGGAGCAGAGACCTGGGAGACTGAGCGAGCGGACCTGCGGGAGGAATGGAGTGGGAGACCGGGGATAAAGTAGAGACCTAGGAGTCTGAGCGAGAGGACCTGTGGGAGGAACAGAGTCAGAAATAAAGGCAGCGCGGAGCAAAGACCTGGGAGTCTGAGTGAGTGGACCTGCGGGAGGAACGGAATGGGAGACCGAGGATAAAGGCAGCGCAGAGCAAAGACCTGGGAGTCTGAGTGGACCTGCAGGAGGAACGGAGTCGAGGACCGGGGATAGAAGCAGAGACCGGGGAGTCTGAGTGAGCGGACTACCTGTGAGGGAGACAGTCAGCAAGCGATACAACGAAGGAGTGACGTCAGAATACAAAGGTGTCGCTGGCACAAGGGAGCTGAGAGGTGAGTATAGGCTGAGTATTTGTGGTAAGTTTTTTTTTCTGTTTTCTGTTGTGTATGTACCTTTAAGAGAGAACTGATTTTATACTGCAGTACCGGCAGTGACCACACCTGTATATAAAGCCATAGCAGGCTTCTGTACTTCAGTTTGAGCTTAGTAAATACCTGTTATTATTGTTCTCCTGCAGTCCGTGTATTATTGATACTCGGACACTACACTGGCGACGAGCAGGTTCGAACTCACCTGCAGTACTGCATCACCTCACAGGGATCTTTCTCTGAAAAGAAGCTTCTTGGAGGTCGAAGTCAAAGCAACGGGCGTCGACCGCGGGCAACCGCCCAGGGATCCATCGGAGTTCGGAGAATTGCAGGGGAGGCTGTGGAGAGCTGGGCTTGGCTCCCCAGTCAAGGTGTTCCAGCAAATCGTGCTGGTAGCAGGTAGTGCGCTGACCCTTCCGGACTGCGGCGGGCTCGAGCTCGATCGAGCGGCTCTGCAAAGGGGCCGTGCAGCGTCGTCGGGAGGAAAAGAGAGAGAGAGAGGGTGGAGCGCACAGGGCGCGGTCGGTGCTCAAGAACCGGGCAGCATAGAGAAAATAAAACAAGGGGAAGGAAAAGTGAGACGCGCCAAAGCCGCGGGTCGCCGCCATTATCCTGTAGAACGCTAGGAGCAGCGTGGCAGCAAAGGGAAGAAGGAAAAGCACGGGAGGCACCATTTTATTCCATTGGGGAAGAAGGAAAAGCATGGGAGGTGCCATTTTAATCCATTGGGGAAGAAGAAAAAGCGCGGGAGGTGCCATTTTAAACCACCCAAGATGCCGAAGAGTGGCAGTATCACTGCATTCGACAATGAGGTAGAAGACTGGACCACGTATGTGGAAAGAATTGAAGTGTACTGCAAGGCAAATGAGGTGGCCAATGGAAAGAAGGCGGCGGTATGATTAAATTTGATGGGCGCGAGAACGTACGGCCTATTGCGGAATTTAATTACCCCAGCTAAACCAATGGAGAAAAGTTTTGAAGAGATTGTTAATATCTTACAGGAACACCTAAACCCTACACCGCTGCTGATAGCAGAAAGATTCAAGTTCCATAAAAGAAACCAGCACAAGGATGAGAGCAATGCTGACTATCTTACGGAACTACGCAAGTTATCGAAGCACTGCCAGTTCGGAGCAGGACTGGCAGACACCTTAAGGGATAAGTTTGTCTGCGGGCTCCAGAGTGAAGGAACCCAGAAACGACTACTTTCGGAAAAGGACCTGACGCTAGAACAGGCTTTCAGCATGGCAGTCTCCTACGAAGCAGCAGCACGGGGAGCTGCGGAAATACAACAGAAACCACAAGAATACAGCGCTAACGAAATGGCATATGGAGCAGAAAAGTGCTATCGCTGCAGCAGAACAACCCATGATCAGTAGGACTGCTGGTTTAAGGACAAAGTATGCAGGCAATGTGGGAAAATGGGACACATAGCAAGAGTCTGCAGGTCGGGAAAGAAAACCAACATGAAAAGAACTACTAAGGAAAAGTACAAGAAAGTAAAAAAAATGACAGACAGTAGTTCGGAAGATCAGGAGAGTGATAATGACTCCGGGAGCAGGAGACTAAGTTGTCTAAAGTTATACAACGTGATCACAAAGGAGGATCACCGAACCATTTGGGTCACCCTCATGATAGCAGGGTCCCAAGTAAAGGTGGAATTGGACACAGAATCAGCCCTAACTGTCATGAATCGACGAGACTATGAGCGGCTATTCTCACACATAGCCTTGAAGGACACGTCCATTGTATTGAAGACATACACGGGGCAAAAAGTCTACCCCAGAGGAAAAATAAGGGTGCCAGTTAAATACAACGGCAACGAAACACAGAAACTGTATCTATATATACTATAAGATGGAGGACCACCATTATTGGGATGTGAATGGATCTGAAAAATACAATTGGATTGACATTCCATTCAGGCGCTAACTGTGACTGACAAAAAGGATGATGACGTCACACCTGGACGACTGTCAAAAATTCTAACTGACGCGAAAGAGGTGTTCCAACAAGGACTTGGGACTCTAAAAGGAGTAACGGCAACAATAAAAATCGAAGATAACGCAAACCCAAAATTTTTTAAGGCCAGACCGGTACCGTACGCGATCCGCCCAGCCGTTGAAGCAGAGCTGGAGAGTCTGGAGCGTTCGGGTGTGCTGTCCAAGGTGGACTGGAGTAAGTGGGCCACACCCATCGTTCCTGTAATGAAGAAATCATTGAGCAGCACGCCTGGGGAGCCGAAGAAGGTTCGCATCTGTGGGGACTTCAAGGTAACTGTGAACCCAGTCCTGCACACAGTACAATATCCACTTCCACGGATAGAAGATATTTTCGCCTCACTATCTGGAGGGAAACGCTTTACGAAGATTGATCTGGCACAAGCATATCTACAAATGGAGGTGGAAGAAGCATCTAGGAAATACCTCACGATAAACACTCACAAAGGTCTTTACCAGTAAAACCAACTGGTATTCGGGGTAGCATCAGCCCCGGCTATTTGGCAGAGGGCGATGGAACAAGTCCTGCAAGGGATCCCGGGGACCCAGTGTTATTTGGACGACATCCTGGTTACGGGCAAAAATGACAGTGAACACCTTGCCAACCTGGAGCAGGTGCTCACTAGATTACAAGAATATGGGCTACGAGCCAACCGCCCCAAATGCGAGTTCTTCAGGAGACAAATCTCATATTGTGGCCACATGATTGATGAGGAAGGGTTGCATAAGTCCCCAGGCAAGATTGAGGCTGTAGTCAAGGCTCCAGCACCGGAAAATGTGTCGCAACTGAGGTCGTTTCTCGGGTTGGTGAACTACTACCATAAGTTCTTGCCGAATTTATCTACAATTCTGCACCCACTGAACGCCCTGCTGCAAACTGGAGTAACATGGAAATGGAGTGATGAGTGTAAGCGTGCCTTTCAGAAATGTAAATGCCTAATCACTTCAAAAGAAGTATTGGCCCACTACAATCCAACACTACCGATTCGGTTGGCATGTGATGCGTCTCCCTACGGCATTGGAGCGGTGCTGTCACACAAATTCCTTGACGGTTCAGAGAGGCCAATAGCCTTTGCGTCGCGCTCGTTAACCTCAGCCGAGCGTAACTACGCCCAGATTGACAGGGAGGCCCTCAGCCTGGTGTGGGGGGTGAAGAAGTTCAATCACTATCTGCACGGGCAGAAATTCACCCTACTGACTGATCATCAGCCCCTGGTCTCCATTTTTAACCCAAAGAAGGGCGTTCCGGTGATGACGGCGCAACGGCTGCAAAGATGGTCACTTTTTCTAGGGGCACATCAGTACGACATAGAGTACAAGGGTACGAAACAGCATGGAAACGTTGATGGGCTGTCGTGCCTACCGTTACCTACGGTGGAGGAAGCACCTGCAGTGGACCCTGTTGAGATATTCCATGCGACCATAGTCGAATGTCTGCCTGTTACAAACTCAAGTATAGAGAAGGAAACACAAAATCACCCGACACTCTCTCGGGTCTATGATTTGTCGGTGATGGGATGGCCAGCACATGGCGACTCACTGTTGCCAGCATTCTCGGCAAGGAGAGAACAGCTGTCAGTGTGCCGGGCGACCTTGATGTGTGGATCCTGAGTGGTAATTCCACCCAAGTTGAGAGATAGAGTGCTCAATGAGCTTCATGAGGGTCATCTGGGAGGGGTAAAAATGAAGAGCCTAGCCAGGGCGTTTGAGTGGTGGCCGGTGTGGTAAACCACTGTTTGTATTCCTGTTTGTCCTGTTTGTATTCCACGGTGTACATGCCTGGACATGCCTCGGCTGACTCCTCCCACAGGTCCTAGTATAAAGGTGATTGCTTCCCAGCCCTTTGTATCCTGGACCGGTCGACCACTCGAGGCAGACCTCCATTCTTTTGTTAATAAAAGCCTTTAGTTACTCTTCTAACTCTCAGTCTTTTATGAGTAATTGATAGCACATCAGCCGGGAATCGATAATGAAATCGAGGATATGACCAAGAGATGCGCAGGATGCCAGAAGGTCCAAAACGCACCACCACAGGCCCCGCTACACCCATGGGAGTGGCCCTCATCTCCATGGCAACGGGTACACATTGATTTTGCTGGTCCATTTATGGACTCAATGTTTCTAATCGCCGTGGATGCCCATTCGAAATGGCCAGAGGTCATCAAAATGTCCTCCACCACCACGGAGAAAACTATTGCAGTCCTACGGACCATCTTCACCAGGAATGGCTTGCCAGAACAGATTTGCTCCGACAATGGGCCACAGTTTGTGTCCGAGGATTTCCGGAGGTTTCTGAGGAACAATGGGGTGAAACATTACACATCTGCCCCATATCATCCAGCCACAAATGGATTGGCTGAGAGGTTTGTTCAGACCTTTAAAAAGGCAATAAAGGCGATGTATAATGACGACATACCACTACAACACAAGGTGGATAATTTCTTGTTTGCTTACCGGAATGTGACACATGCAGTCACCAACCAAGCTCCAGCCATAATGTTCTTCAACCGAAGGCTAAGATGTCGCCTGGATTTGCTCAAACCAAACATAAGACGAGATGTTGAGGATAAGCAATTCCAGCACATCAATGAGAAGCCAACCAGGAGCTTCAAGATAGGGCAACCAGTCTTGGCCCGCGACTACTGAACAGAAAAATGGCAGCCAGGAACGATATGCACACAGCAGGGACCACTAATGTACACAGTGGACGTTGGAGAGAGCATCGTGAGATGCCATGCTGACCAGATTCTATAGTCACAGGAACAAGCCAAACCCATACCACGAGCATGTGCACCTGGTAATGAACCCGAAGTACAGATTGCGTCTACCTCAGAATCAGTGGTATTGGAAGCTGACGAACCAACCAATGACAATGAGCCAGAATCAACTCCGCCGCAAGAACAGGATACCCGAGAAAGGCGCTATCCAGTCAGGATCAGGAAGCCTCCTCAAAGACTGAACTTATAAATGATTATTTCAGCTGATGTATATAGTACAGAGAAAATTGTAATTGTAATTAGTTATTATTTAGTTGTTAAATGAATGTTATGTACTGTTTATCTAAAAGGGGAGGAATTGTTGTGTATGTACCTTTAAGAGAGAACTGATTTTATACTGCAGTACCGGCAGTGACCACACCTGTATATAAAGCCATAGCAGGCTTCTGTACTTCAGTTTAAGCTTACCCTCTGTTCAGTAAATACCTGTTATTATTGTTCTCCTGCAGTCCGTGTATTATTGATACTCAGACACTACATTTTCAGTATATTTCTGCTAAGTAGTTCATAGCCTATCAAAAAGAAGGAAGTGCTGATTGGTGGGTAGCTGGTGAGTGTTTCTTGTTAAGTTTTAAGTTTATTTCTGCTCAATTACCTCCATAGTTTGGTAAATAGAGGCATGGCAGGGCAGCTCAATCCCGTGATTTTCCCATCTTGTGCCATGTGAGATATCCAGGATGCTTGCGGCCTGGACGACCATAAGAACATAAGAAATAGGAGCAGGAGTAGGCCAAACGGCCCCTCGAGCCTGCTCCGCCATTCAATAAGATCATGGCTGATCTAATCCTAACCGCCAATCTACGATCACAGAACCATCTCCTGAATCTAACAGAATTAGACACACGAAATAGGAGCAGGATCAGGCTACACGGCCCCTGGGCCTGCTCCGCTACCCACAGGGCCATGACCGATCCGAACCTAGACTCATGTCCAAATTCCTGCCCGCTCCCCATAACCCTTTATTCCCTTTACTTCTAGGAAACTGTCTATTTCTGTTTTAAATTTATGTAATGATGTAGCTTCTACAGCTTTTTGGGGCAGCATATTCCATGGACCTACCACCCTCTGAGTGAAGTAATTCCTCCTCATCTCAGTTTTGAAAGAGCAGCCCCTTATTCTAAGACTATGCCCCCTAGTTCTAGTTTCACCCATCATCGGGAACATCCTCCCCGCATCCACCCGATCCAACCCCTTGTGCGGGTGCACAACGACCACGTGTGCAGAAAGTGTCACCAACTGCAGCAACTCGAGTTCCAGGTTTTGGAGCTTGAGCAGTAGCTGGAGTCACTACAGTGCATCCGCGAGGCTGAGAAATACTTGGAAAGCATGTTTCTAGAAGTGGTCACCCCGTAGCCTCAGAATGTGCAGGCAGAGAGGGAATGGGTGACCGCCAGATAGAGGAGGAGGACCAGGCAGGAAGGGCAGGAATCCCCAGAGTGCATCTCGCTCACTAACCAGTTCACAATTCTGGAAACTGGAGGGGGTAATGGCTCCTCTGGGGAGAGCAGCCAGAACCAAGGCCACGGCACCACAGGTGGCTCAGCTGCACAGCGGGGAGGAAGAAGAGTGGAAGAGCAATAGTGATAGGGGATTCATTGGTTAGGGGAACAGACAGACGTTTCTGTGGACACAGACGTGACTCCAGGATGGTATGTTGCCTCCCTGGTGCCAGAGTCAAGGATGTCACTGAGCGGCTGCAGGACACTCTGAAGGGGGAGGGTGAACAGCCAGAGGTCATGGTCCATATCGGTACCAATGACATAGGCAGAAAGAGGGATGAGGTCCTGAAGGCAGACTATAGGGAGCTAGGAGAGAGATTAAAAAGCAGGAACTCAAAGGTAGTAATCTCCGGATTACTCCTGGTGCCACATGCCAGTGAGTACAGGAATAGGAGGATAGAACAGCTGAATGCGTGGCTGGAGAGATGGTGCAGGAGGGAGGGCTTTAGATTCCTGAGGCATTAGGACCGTTTCTGGGGAAGGTGGGACCTGTACAAGCCGGACGGGTTACTCCTCAACAGAGCCGGGACCAATATTCTCGTGGGGAGGTTTGCTAGTGCTGTTGGGGAGGGTTTAAACTAGCTTGGCAGGGGGATGGGCACCAGCATATAGGAGTAGAAAAGAGGAATAAGGTGCATAAAAGAGTGAGTGTTTTGGATAGTACTAGAGAAGAAAGTAGTACTAGAGGCGGAAGTAGTACCATATTAGATAGGAGCAGACTAAGAAAGACCAAGAAAAATTCAAAAATGGGTTTAGAATGCATGTACGTAAACGCACAAAGTGTGGTGAATAAGGTTGGTGAGCTACGAGCACAATTAGCCGTGTGGCAATATGATGTGGCAATAACGGAAATGTGGCTTTAAAATGGTGAGGACTGGGCACTTAATATTCAAGGGTACAAGGTGTTCAGAAAAGATAGGGAAGGAAAAAGGGAGGTGGGTGACAGTGCTGATTAAGGAAGACATTGTGTTGGAAAGGGAGGATGTTCTTGAAGGGACAAGGACAGAATCCATTTGGTTAGAATTGAGGAGCAAAAGGGGTATGATCACACTATTGGGGGTATTCTATAGGCCTCCAAATAGTGAGAGGGAGGTAGAGGAGCAAACCTGCAGGGAAATCTGCAGCGTCGGCGGGAATCTCGAGCGGCAGAGCGGGGCTATAAAAGGCCCCAGAGACCAGGTAAGGCCTCACAGCGTCGGCGGGAATCTCGAGCGGCAGAGCGGGGCTATAAAAGTCCCAGAGACCAGGTAAGGCCTCACAGCGTCGGCGGGAATCTCGAGCGGCAGAGCGGGGCTATAAAAGTCCCAGAGACCAGGTAAGGCCTCACAGCGTCGGCGGGAATCTCGAGCGGCAGAGCGGGGCTATAAAAGTCCCAGAGACCAGGTAAGGCCTCACAGCGTCAGCGGGAATCTCGAGCGGCAGAGCGGGGCTATAAAAGGCCCCAGAGACCAGGTAAGGCCTCACAGCATCGGCGGGAAAATCGAGCGGCAGAGCAGGGCTATAAAAGTCCCAGAGACCAGGTAAGGCCTCACAGCGTCGGCGGGAATATCGGGCGGCAGAGCGGGGCTATAAAAGTCCCAGAGACCAGGTAAGGCCTCACAGCATCGGCGGCAATCACGAGCGGCAGAGCGGGGCTATAAAAGTCCCAGAGACCAGGTAAGGCCTCACAGCGTCGGCGGGAATCTCGAGTGGCAGAGCGGGGCTATAAAAGTCCCAGAGACCAGGTAAGGCCTCACAGCATCGGCGGCAATCACGAGCGGCAGAGCGGGGCTATAAAAGTCCCAGAGACCAGGTAAGGCCTCACAGCGTCGGCGGGAATCTCGAGTGGCAGAGCGGGGCTATAAAAGTCCCAGAGACCAGGTAAGGCCTCATAGCATCGGCGGCAATCACGAGCGGCAGAGCGGGGCTATAAAAGTCCCAGAGACCAGGTAAGGCATACCAATCTCCAGTCTGGGAACTCGGAGGGAAGGAGAGAGGTAAAAAGTAATCCAAGTGTGACATCACCAGAAAGCGGGTAAGTGATTGGTTGGTAAGTATTTCTCCCTTTTTAAGCTTAAATCTCTTTGGTTTATAGTTTCTAAGGTGTGATATTCACCATCTAGAATCGGGGCAGAGGGTATTTAAGAATAATATTAATAAATTTAATTAATTACATAGAATGGGAGATCAGGTGATGTGTTGCTGCTGCAATATGTGGGAGCTGGTGGACACCATTGATGCTCACGGTGATCACATTTGCAGTAAGTGTTGGCTGCTCGAGGAATTCCGGCTCCGTGTTGAAGAGCTGGAATCCGAGCTTCAAACACTGAGACACATCAGGGAGGGGGAGAGTTACCTGGACTCTGTGTATCACGAGGTATTCACACCAATTAGATTAATTAATTCAGATGTAGTCCGTGGCCAGGGTCAGGATGGTGTGACTAGAAGTAAGGCAGGTACGGGGATCCAGGAGGTAGTGTTGGAGGAGCCGCAGCCCTTGCACTTGTCCAACAGGTTCGCAGCTCTTACTCCCTGTGAGGATGGGAACAGGGACTGCGGGGAGGATGAGCAACCTGGCCACAGCACCGTGGAGCGGGGGGCCATTCAAGTGGGGGGAGTTAAAAGAAATGTTGTAGTGGTAGTGGATAGTATTGTTAGTGGGATAGATAGAGTTCTTTGCAGCTCAGAGCGAGAGTCCCGAAGGCTGTGTTGCCTGCCCGGTGCCAGGGTTAAGGACAGCTCCTCTGGACTGGAGAGAGACATGGAGTGGGAAGGGGAGGATCCAGTTGTCGTGGTCCATGTTGGTACCAATTACATAGATAGGACAAGGAAGGAGATTCGGCTGAGGGAGTTTGAGCAGCTAGGGGCCAAATTAAAAAGCAGAACCACAAGGGTAGTAATATCTGGATTATTACCTGAGCCACGAGCGAATTTGGCTGGGACAAATAAAATTAGAGAGTTAAATGCGTGGCTCAAAGACTGGTGTGGGAGAAATGGGTTTTGCTTCCTGGGACACTGGTACCAGTACTGGGGCAGGAGGGAGCTGTTCCATTGGGACGGGCTTCACTTGGCCAGTGCTGGGACTAGAGTCCTGGCGGATCATATAACTAGGGCTGTAGAGAGGGCTTTAAACTAACTAGTGGGGGGGAGGTTCCTAGAGAGCAAATAATAAAAATGACAACAGAGAAGGTCATAGACTTAGGTAGCAGTGGGGAAATTAAAAACCAGAGCGTGTCAGGAAGGGGCAGAAGGTATGGAGTAAAAGGTAAAGTAATAAAAAGGGCAAAAGCAGGAACTAAGTGTCACAAAACATATTTGAAAGTTCTCTATCTGAATTCACGTAGCATTCGTAACAAAATAGACGAGTTAATGGCACAAATAACTACATATGGGTATGATCTTGTGGCCATTACAGAAACATGGCTGCAGGGTGACAATGCCTGGGAATTAAACATACCAGGTTATTTAACGATCAGGAAAGACAGGCAGGAAGGAAGGGAAGGTGGGGTGGCTATGTTAATAAAGGAAGGAATCACTGTAATACAGAGAAATGATATTGGGTCAAAATGTCAGGATAATGAAACAGTTTGGGTGGAGGTAAGGAATAATAAGGGGAAAAAAACACTAGTGGGCGTAGTCTATAGGCCTCCGAACAGTTGCAACTCCGTTGGACGGAGTATCAATCAGGAAATAGTTGAGGCTTGTAATAAGGGAACATCTATAATTATGGGGGATTTTAACTATCATATTAATTGGACAAATCAAATTGGGCAGGACTGCCTTGAGGATGAGTTCATTGAGTGTATTAGGGATGGGCTTCTTGAGCAGTATGTAACTGAACCGCCCAGGGGGCAAGCAACCTTAGATCTGGTCCTGTGTAACGAGACAGGATTAATTAAAAATGTCCAAATAAAGGATCCGCTTGGAATGAGTGACCATAACATGGTTGAATTCCATATTCAAGTAGAGGGTGAGAAGGTTGGATCTCAAACAAGCGTGCTAAGCTTGAATAAAGGAGACTATGAAGGTATGAGAGCGGAATTGAGTAGAGTGGATTGGGAAAATAGATTAAAGGGTAAGACGATACATGATCAGTGGTGTACATTTAAGGAGTTATTTTACAACTTCCAAAAAATATATATTCCACTGAGAAGAAAAAGGTGTAAAAGAAAAGACAGCCACCCATGGCTAAGTAAAGAAATTAAGGATAGTATTCGACTAAAAACAAGGGCATATAAGGTAGCCAAATCTAGTGGGATGATAGAGGATTGGGAAAATTTTAAAAGACAGCAAAAAATAACAAAAAGATTGATTAAGAAAGGGAAGATAGATTATGAAAGTAAATTAGCAAAAAATATAAAAACAGATAGTAAGAGTTTTTATAGTTATATAAAAAGAAAAAGGGTGGCTAAAGTAAATGTTGGTCCCTTAGAGGATGAGACCGGGAAATTAATGGTGGGAAATATGGAGATGGCAAAAACACTGAATGAATATTTTATATCAGTCTTTACAGTAGAAGACACTAAGAATATCCCAACACTGGACAAACAGGCGGCTATAGGGGGGGAGGCGCTAAACACGATCAAAATCACTAAGGAAGTGGTACTCGGTAAAATAATGGGACTCAAGGCGGATAAATCACCTGGACCTGATGGCTTACATCCTAGGGTCTTGAGGGAAGTGGCGGTAGGGATTGTGGATGCATTGGTAATAATTTTCCAAAACTCCCTGGACTCGGCAAAGGTCCCGGCAGACTGGAAAACTGCTAATGTAACACCCTTATTTAAAAAGGGCAGTAGACAGAAGGCTGGAAACTATAGACCAGTTAGCCTAACATCTGTGGTAGGTAAAATTTTGGAGTCCATTATTAAGGAGACAGTAACAGGACATTTGGACAATCATAATTTAATAGGACAAAGTCAGTATGGTTTTATGAAGGGGAAGTCATGTTTGACAAATTTGCTGGAGTTCTTTGAGGAAGTAACATATAGGGTGGATAAAGGGGAACCAGTGGACGTAGTGTATTTAGACTTCCAAAAGGCATTTGACAAGGTGTCACACAAAAGATTATTGCTTAAGATAAAAAATCACGGGATTGGGGGTAATATTCTGGCATGGATAGAGGATTGGCTATCTAACAGAAGGCAGAGAGTTGGGATAAATGGTTCATTCTCAGACTGGCAATCAGTAACTAGTGGTGTTCCGCACGGGTCGGTGCTGGGTCCCCAACTCTTTACAATCTATATTAACGATTTGGAGGAGGGGACCGAGTGTAACATATCAAAGTTTGCAGATGATACTAAGATGGGAGGGAAAGTAGTGAGTGAGGAGGACATAAAAAACCTGCAAGGGGACATAGACAGGCTAAGTAGGTGGGCAGAGATTTGGCAGATGGAATACAATACTGGAAAGTGTGAGGTTATGCACTTTGGCAGGAAAAATCGTAGAGCAAGTTATTATCTTAATGGCAAGAAACTGGAAAGTACAGAAGTACAAAGGGATCTGGGGGTCCTGGTGCGCGAAACTCAAAAGGTTAGTATGCAGGTGCAGCAAGTGATTAAGAAGGCCAATGGAATGTTGGCTTTCATTGCTAGGGGGATAGAATATAAAAATAGGGAGGTATTGCTTCAGTTGTACAAGGTATTGGTGAGACCGCACCTGGAATACTGCGCACAGTTTTGGTGTCCATACTTAAGAAAGGACATACTTGCTCTCAAGTCAGTACAAAGAAGGTTCACTCGGTTAATCCCGGGGATGAGGGGATGGGCATATGAGGAGAGGTTGAGTAGATTGGGACTCTACTCATTGGAGTTCAGAAGAATGAGAGGCGATCTTATTGAAACATATAAGATTGTGAAGGGGTTGGATCGGGTGGATGCGGGGAGGATGTTCCCAATGATGGGTGGAACTAGAACTAGGGGGCATCGTCTTAGAATAAGGGGCTGCTCTTTCAAAACTGAGATGAGGAGGAACTACTTCACTCAGAGGGTGGTAGTTCCATGGAATATGCTGCCCCAAAAAGCTGTAGAAGCTACATCATTACATAAATTTAAAACAGAAATAGACAGTTTCCTAGAAGTAAAGGGAATTAAGGGTTACGGGGAGCGGGCAGGAATTTGGACATGGGTCTAGGTTCGGATCGGTGATGGCCCTGTGGGTAGCGGAGCGGGCCCAGTGGCCGTGTAGCCTGATCCTGCTCCTATTTCGTGTGTCTAATTCTGTTAGATTCAGGAGATGGTTCTGTGATAGTGGATTGGCGGTTAGGATGAGATCAGCCATGATCTTATTGAATGGCGGAGCAGGCTCGAGGGGCCGATTGGCCTACTCCTGCTCCTATTTCTTATGTTCTTATGTAAATCGCAGAGATGTGCAAGAGCTATAGAGTGGTGATATTGGGGGACTTTAGTTACCCAAATATCAATTGGGATAATGCTATGGTAAAGGGAAAGCGGGGGGAGGAATTTCTGAAATGTGTTCAGGAGAAGTTCCTTGACCAGTATGTTCTTGGCCCAACTAGGAAGGAGGCATTGCTGGATCTGGTGCTGGGGAATGAGGTGGGCCAGGTCGACCAAGTGTCTATGGGAGAACACTTGGGTACAAGTGATTATTGTACCATAAGATTTTGATTAGCAATGGAGAAGAGCAAGGAACAATCTAGAGTGTATCTTCTAAGCTGGAATAGGGCTAACTTCAATGGAATGCGAAAGGATCTAGCCAGGGTAAAATGGAACCAAAGACTGACAGGAAAAACTGTAACGGAACAATGGGTGATCCTTAAGGAGGAGATGTTCCAAGTACAGGCTAGGTACATTCCAACAAGAGGGAAGGGTAAGGGAACCAAAGCAAGGGCTCCTTGGATGATGAAGGAGATAGAGAAGATGATGAAACAAAAAAAGAGGCTGTATAATGAATGTCAGGTGAATTCTTCAAGGGAGAACCAGACCAAATAGAATAAGTTGAGAGGGGAAGTGAAGATGAAAATAAGATTGGCAAAGAGAGAATATGAGAGTAGAATGGTGGTTAACATTAAAGGGAACCCAAAAATCTTCTACCAGCATGTAAACAGTAAGCGAGTAGTAAGAGGCAGGGTGGGGCCTATTAGGGGCAAAGAAGGTGGTATATGCTTAGAGGTGCAGGGCAAGGCTAGAATACTCAATGGGTACTTTGTATCAGTGTTTACTAAGGAGGTGGATGCTGACAAAATATCAGTGGAAGTGGAAAAGGTAGAAGCAAAGGAAGGGGTGAAAATTGATAGACTGATGTACCAGAAAGGTTAGGTATGCTTAGAGTGGATAAGTCGCCTGGCCCAGGTGGTTGGCATCCTAGTTTGCTAATGGAATTGGTGGAGGAGATAGCGGAAGGGCTTGCCATAATTTTCCAATCTTCCCTCGATGCGGGGGAGGTGCCTGAGGATTGGAAAGTGGCAAATGTGACACCATTGTTCAAGAAAGGGTGTAAGGACAATCCTAGTAACTACAGGCCGGTCAGTTTAACATCAGTGGTGGGTAAAGTTTTAGAAATAATAATCAAGGAAAAAATTAATGGGCACTTGGAGAGGTTTAAGCTAATTAAGGAGAGGTAACACAGATTTGTAAAAGTCAGATCATGTTTGACTAATCTACTTGAATTTTTTGATGAAGTAACAGGGAGGATCGATGAAGGGAATGCAATGGATGTTGTCTACATGGATTTTCAGAAGGCGTTTGACAAAGTACCACACAGAAGGCTGGTTAACAAAATTGAGGCTCATGGAACAGGTGGGTCAGTGGCAGCTTGGATAAGGAATTGGCTTAAGGACAGAAAACAGCGAGTTGTGGTAAGTGGTTGTGTTTCAGACTGGAGAATGGTAGACAGTGGTGTTGATATATATAAATGACCTGGATATTGGAATACAGAGTAGAATTTCTAAATTTGCCAATGACTCCAAACTTGGGGGTGTGGCAAACAGTGAGGATGATACCAATCAACTCCAACAGAAAGGCTAACAGAATGGGCAGAAAAGTGACAGATGGAATTTAACACAGAGAAGGGTGAGGTGATGCATTTTGGCAGAAGGAACAGGGAGAGGCAATATACACTTAATGGCACAGTTTTAAAGAGCGTGCAGGGACAGAGGGACCTGGAAGTTAATGTGCATAGGTCCCTGAAGGTGGCGAGACATACTGAGAGAGTGGTTAAAAAAGCATATGGGATCTTGGGCTTCATAAATAGAGGTACTGAGTACAAAAGTAGAGAAGTTATGCTGAACCTTAATAAAGCGCTGGTTAGGCCACAACTGGAGTATTGCATCCAGTTCTTGTCACCACACTTTAGGAAGGATGTGAAGGCACTTGAGAGGGTGCAGAGGAGATTTACCAGAATGGTTCCGGGGATGGGGGATCTTAGCTACAAGAACAGGTTGGAGAAGCTGGATTTTTTTTCATTAGAGCAAAGGAGGTTGCAGGGTGATTTGATAAAGGTGTACAAGATTATGACGGGTTTGGATAGGCTACACGGGAAAAGGCTGTTCCCACTAGTTGATGGTACAAGGACTAGGGGACACAGGTTTAAGGTGTTGGGCAAGAGATACAGGGGGGACGTGAGGAAAAACTTTTTTACGCAGCGAGTGGTGAGGACCTGGAACTCGCTGCTGACGGAAGTGGTGGAAGCGGACACACTCAGTGTTTTCAAGGGGAGACTGGATAGGCACTTGAGGGAAATAAACTTGCAGGGCTACGGGGATAGAGCGGGGGAATGGGACTGACTCGATTGCTCTACAGAGAGCCGGCACGGATTGTTGGGCCGAAAGTCCTCCTTCTGTGCCGTTATGACTCTATGGCTTTGATTTTTATTGGGCCGTGAGGCAGGCTTTTAGGCGTGCGGGGGGGTTAAAATCGCAAAACCTAGGGGTCGCGACCCCCCCCCCGCCTGGTTCCCGCCTCCATGCCATTTTAACCTAGGTGTATCTGATTGACCCGAATCAATCCCACCTGCAACAGGCGGGACTGGTCTTTAGGGCCCTTAAACAGCACTGATTGGCCTTTATAATCCCATTTTAACAGGCCCTTGCCTGTTTAACCCTTTTCCCACATAAAACGCGCCTAGTGGGGATGACGCCTGTGAAACCTGACGTGAACATTATTGGCTTGCTGACTATCAGCTGCAGGTCCAACATTAAAGAGGATATTTGATCAGTCATCATTTGCAGGTGGCAGGACTTTGTTGTCTCAGGTCTGGGGGAACTTTTAGAATGCATAACCACAGCTGTGGAAGTTTGGAGTGCAAGTCGCACTGAGTTTAAGCAGACTTTGGTAAGTGGCAGAAAAAGTCTTTTAAGTGCATTTACTGAATTTTAGTGAGTAAAAAAGTGAATTATTTGAAGTAAGTTTAATTTTTTAGAGTAAATTAAGCTTTTGGGGAGTTTAAACCGGAAGTAGAATCCGGGTATAAAAAGGGGCGGGCTTAGTGCGGTAGCGCTGAGTGCGGTCGCATTGAGTGTAAGTCGAGTTTGGTAAGTGGGAGAGTTCGGGCAAGTGGGAGGTGAGGGGGTGATTTTTGCTCTGTTTTGCTTCCCACTCTCAGGCTAATCCAACACTGCGGACGCGGAGCAGTGAGACAATTCAACCGGACAGGTCCCCCAGACAGCATTCACGAGGGAGGTTGGTGATCAGCTGGTTGGTAGGTCCTCTTCCTTCTCTTCTATACCTTTAATTTGGTAAGTCCTATTAAATAGTGGTGTAATATTATCATCTATATCGGGGCAGAGGGTCTTCATAACTAATAATAAGAAATTTAATTAATTACACAGATATGGGTGAACAGGTGATGTGTCACTGTTGCAAAATGTGGGAGCTGGTGGACCCCTTTGAGGCTCACGGTGATTACATTTGCGATAAGTGTTTGCTGCTAGAGGAACTCAAGCTCCATGTTAAAGAGCTTGAGACCGAGCTTCAGACACTGCGACACATCAGGGAGGGGGAGCAGTTCCTGGACTCTATGTTTCAGGAGGTGGTCACACCTATGAAATTAATTACTGCAGATGTAGTCCGTGGTCAGGGACAGGACGGTGTGACCACGAGTGAGGAAGGTACAGGCATCCAGGATGTAGTGTTGAAGGAGACGCAGCCCTTGCTCTTGTCAAGCAGGATCGAGGTTCTTACTCCCTGTGAGGGCGGGAGCGGGGGCTGCAGGGAGGATGAGCAACCTGGCCACAGCACCGTGGTACAGGGGGCCATTCAAGTGGAGGGAGTAAAAAGAAATGTTGTAGTGGTAGGGGATAGTATCATTCGGCGGATAGATAGGGTTCTCTGCAGTCAAGAGCGGGAGTCCCGAAGGCTGTGTTGCCTGCCCGGTGCCAGGGTTAAGGACATCTCTTCTGGGCTGGAAAGAAACTTGGAGTGGGAGGGGGAGGATCCAGTTGTCGTGGTCCATGTTGGTACAAATGACGTAGATAGGACAAGGAAGACGTTCTGTTAAAGGAGTATGGGCAGCTAGGGGTCAAATTAAAAAACAGAACATTAAGGGTAATAATCTCTGGATTATTACCTGAGCCACGAGCGAATTTGGCTAGGATAAATAAAATTAAAGAGTTAAATGCGTGGCTCAAAGACTGGTGTGGGAGAAATGGGTTTTGCTTCTTGGGACACTGGCACCAGTACTGGGACAGGAGGGAGCTGTTCTATTGGGATGGACTCCACTTGGCCAGTGCTGGGACTAGAGTCCTGGCGAATCATATAACTAGGGCTGTAGAGAGGGCTTTAAACTAATTAGTGGGGGGGAGGTTTCTAGAGAGCAAATAACAGAAATGACAACGGAGAAGGTCATAGGCCTAGAATTTCAGTATAGCCAGTTTTGGGGCGCTAACGTTAGCGCCCGCCCGAAGTTAGCGCCCGCCCCAAAGTTGCGCCCCCTTGCGGGAAATTCAGTGGCTTCGCCCTAAGAGGTTGGTGGAGCGCTAAAAGAGGCGTTCCACTACTATCTTTAGGCGCTAAGCCGGCGGTGCAGAGGGATAGCGCCGAGGCGGGGCGCAGCGCGGGTGCGGTCATTTTTTGATTGACAGCAGACCCCGTGGCGCCGACCAGCTCTTAAAGGGGGAAGGGACGATTTGGTCTGCTGCCACGCCCTGCACACTGCAGCTTTGCAAATAGGCCTCAACACTGCTGCTCAGCCCCAGGGAGTCATGGCAATGCCAGAGAAGGCCCGTGAGCGTGCCCTGCGCTTCTCAGAGCGTGATCTGGAAATAATGGTGACAGCTCTGGAGAAGAGGCGCAGGATCTTGTTCCCAGAGACTGGGAGGAATCCGAACCACCAAGAATACACCAGAGCCTGGAAGCAGATCGCCAACAGGGTGACGTTCACCGGCGATGCCCCCAGGACCCACAAACAATGTCGGAAAAAATACTACGACCTGACCAGGATTGTCAGGGTGAGTACCCTTTCCAGTCTCCTCCTCATTCTTGCATGTACACCTGACATGATGGGCAAAGGGAGCTGAAAGTCCTAATGGCCAGCCCTCAGCCAGCAGCTTTGGGACAGTCATGAGCATCAATTGCCCATTCTGCACTCTACACTCTGGCCAAGCTATTCCACCATGGGAGGCAGTGCACAGTACATCAGGGCTACACTCTGGCCAAGCTATTCCACCATGGGAGGCAGTGCACACTACATCAGGGCTACACTCTGGCCAAGCTATTCCACCATGGGAGGCAGTGCACACTACATCAGGGCTACACTCTGGCCAAGCTATTCCACCATGGGAGGCAGTGCACACTACATCAGGGCTACACTCTGGCCAAGCTATTCCACCATGGGAGGCAGTGCACACTACATCAGGGCTACACTCTGGCCAAGCTATTCCACCATGGGAGGCAGTGCACACTACATCAGGGCTACACTCTGGCCAAGCTATTCCACCATGGGAGGCAGTGCACACTACATCAGGGCTACACTCTGGCCAAGCTATTCCACCATGGGAGGCAGTGCACACTACAGCAGGGCTACACTCCGTACTTACAGCCCGTCCTTTCTCTTGCAGGCTAAAGTTGCCTATAATCGCCAGGCCCGTGCCAGGACCAGGGGAGGCCGCGCCAAGCTGCATAAGCTCACTCGCCTGGAGGAGCGCGTGTGTGGGCTCATGGGAGCCCGGCTGATCGTGCCCACAGCGTGCGGAGTAGCCGACCCTCCACTGCCCGGCAATGGTAAGGACCTCGCCTTTTGGCCCTCTCGCGTCGCACTTGCGCATCCGAGCTACCTCCTTTGCCACTGTCCCACCAATGCGCTGAATGCCACCAGTCCTAACTCCCTCGCTGACGCCGTCTCCTCACTCTGAAGCTACTCTTGTGCATTCCTGCTTTCAGCTGGTGATGACCAGGACCCTGAAGCTGCCAGTGACAGCCCCTCCGAGCAGGAGGAGGAGGAGGAGGAGGAGGAGGAGGAGCAAGAGCAAGCCGGACCATCAGGGGAACACTCAGGTCCCGCAGGAGAGGACGAAATGATTGACACGTCCTCACTGGACGAGTGCCTGGACCAACTGTCGCAGGGGATTGCAGCTTCTGGGACCAGTGGCATCCAGCCACCCAGGAGCCCTGCGCGTGGGCCGCGGCCTTCCCCCCAAAGGGGGGAAGGATCAGAGGGGAGTGCAGTTGATCGGGACACTCGCCGCCACCAACGTGGCAAGGTTCCCCTAGTTCGGTCCCCTGCTCCCCAGCGGGAGAGTCCCGACTCCAGTCCGGACACCTTCACCTCGGAGGAGGCGCGGAAGCTGGACAAGATGGCCGAGGATTCGGACCGGCGCCACACGGAGCTCATGCGCGTGGTGGGGCGCATGCCTGAGGCCATCGAGTCGCTGGCGACCAGTGTGCGCGAGTTCGGGGCATCAACTGCCGCGAGTGGCCGCATGCTCACTGATGCCGTCAAGTCCCTGGCGGGTGTGATGCGGGCGCACACCAGGACAACAGGGGCACTCACTGCTGCCACACGTGCTGTCTCAGGCAGGCATCGCCAGGGCACCCGCCGCGCTGCAGCATCCCAGCGAGCCGCCCCTCGGCTGATTGGTGCGGATCCTGCAGTGCGGGCCCGGCCGAGTGCCAGCACGCCACAGGACCAGCCAGCGCATCCCAGACGCCAGCTTGCCCACATTGCGCCATCCGTCGCCGCCACTCCCCACTGGGGCGTCAAGGGCAAGCGGCTGGAGCTGATGTTGGCCAGGCTCAGGTGCGCCACTCAGCAGCCAGCCCCTCGAGGCCCAAAGGCCGTGTAGGCCGCCCCCCAACGGCATCTGGCGGAAGGACATCTGAGCCTCAAGCGCCTTCCCCCAGCCTCGCAGCAGCCACTGGGCAGAGCTTGCGAAGGAGCAGCAGGCCGGGCAGGGGAGGCAAAAGGCTGGACAAGGTCTCGCCCTTGCGGGCCACTCAGTAGAGGGTGTGGCCAGCTTTCGTTTTATATGGCGGTGGCCATCTTTCTTTTGCCCATGGTTGTTTGGTTCGTGGGCTTATTTTATGCGTTAAGGCCGAGGTTGAGGCCAGGTTTGTACAAATGTGGAGTTACTCCTCCCCAATTTGTGGGAGTGAGTCATTTGATGGGCTTTTTGTGGGGCCCGTTGATTGTTTTTGGGGATTCATGTGGGAAGGGGTTTTCATTTTTGTGTAATAAATAATTATCTTTATTCATACAGTCTCCATGGTTGTTCTTGTTAGTGTTTGTTGGCTTCGCCAGCTGAGGGCTTGCGGAGCGGCTGCATTCATCTTCCCTCATGGCCACAAGGCATTCCCTGACAGGGGGCTTAGAAGTAACGTGTAATAAGGTGGCGTCGCGCGGCCCTTGGCCCTGGTCGCTCCCTCCTGGGAACGTACTCCTGCTCCTCCTCCTCCTCCTCCTCCTCCTGCTCCTCCTCCTGAGGTGCTGCTCCAACGTCAGGTGGCAATGCCTGAGTCCTGCGGATAGCCAGGTTGTGTAGCATGCAGCAAACTACCACAAATTGGGAGACCCGGTCCGGCGAATACTGCAGAGCGCCTCCGGAGCGATCAAGGCAGCGGAACCGCTGCTTGAGGACCCCAATAGTTTGCTCGATGATGTTGTGGGTGGTTTGATGGCTCTCATTGTATGCCTCTTCAGCAGCGGTCCTGGGCGCGCGGAGCGGGGTCATGAGCCAGGTACACAAAGGATAGCCTTTGTCCCCGAGTAGCCATCCTCTTGGGGGAGGCTGTGCCTCGAACATGTCATGCACAGTACTCTGCCGCAGGATAAACGCATCGTGGCTGCTGCCTGGAAAGCTGGCATTGACAGCCATGATGCGCTGCTTGTGGTCACACACCAGCTGCACATTCAGAGAATGGTAGCCCTTCCTGTTGCGAAACTGCTCGCCATGCTCCAGAGGGGCCCGCAAAGCCACATGCGTACAGTCAATGGCGCCCTGCACCAAGGGGAAGTCCCCGAGTCTTGCAAATCCCAATGCGCGCTGATGCTGGCTCTCCAGGGCCATGGGGAAGGAGATGAATTGGCTTCTCCTTCTGAACAATGCTTCGGTCACCTGGCGGATGCAGCGATGCGCGCCGTACTGGGAGATGTTCGCTATGTCCCCAGCAGCGGATTGGAAGGAGCCGGTGGCATAGAAGTTCAATGCCACCGTCACCTTCACTTCCACCGACAGAGGCGTCCTGCACCTGAGCTTTGGACGCAGATCTCTGCGAAGCAGGTGGCAGATCTCTGCAACCACCTCCTTTCGGAATCGGAGCCTTCTAACACATCGCGCGTCAGTCATGTTGAGGTAGGAGCGCTGCTGGCGGTATAGCCTGACTGGGTAAGGCCTACGTGGCCGACGCCTGTAGCCCCCTCTGCCTCTAGCCAGGGCTGCCCCTCTCACAATGCGTCTGCGAGCCCTATGGACATGGCGCTGCAGCTCCACGTTGGCACCCCATGCAACCCCCATCAAATCCTGGCAAACAGTCAAATTTCCAAAAGGCCACTTGCAGCGCTCTGGCCTGAGTCCAAAAATATCTGAGCTGTTGCTGCTTGAAACCAGTTAGCTATCCTCCTTGTTGTGTGTCCAGAAATGCGTTGCACAAGAGTGTTTGCTGCAAAATGGCTGGGCTTTATACTGGAGGGTACGTCCCCTTCAATTTGCGCCCCCCGGGGCCCGTGCTGGTTGTGTTGCGTTCCTTTTTTCAAACGCTCCGGCCGCCAGCCGCACAATGGGGCGGTCCGACTGAAGTTTGGAATCGGGGCGGCCAAAGGGCGTTGCACGAGGATGTGACGTCATTTTCTGCGCGCGCATCCGGGCGGGCGCTAAACTTTGCGCCGGCGCTAACGGCCAACTTAATTTGGGGCGAGGCGCAAACTGCGCTGCACCCGGGCGCTACACGCATAGCGCCCTAAATTCACTTCTCTTAAGGCGCTAACTGTTGGCGCAAGCAACTGAAATTCTAGGCCATAGACTTAGGTAGCAGTGGGGAAATTAAAAAACAGAACATGTCAGGAAGGGACAGAAGGTATGGAGTAAAACGTAAAGTAGTAAAAGGGGAAAAAACAGGAACTAAGTGTCACAAAACATATTTGAAAGTTCTTTATCTGAATGCACGTAGCATTCGTAACAAAATGAATGAGTTAACGGCACAAATAACTACATATGGGTATGATCTTGTGGCCATTACAGAAACATGGCTGCAGGGTGACCATGACTGGGAATTAAACATACCAGGTTATTTAACAATCAGGAAGGACAGGCAGGAAGGGAGGGGAGGTGGGGTGGCTACGTTAATAAAGGAAGGAATCACTATAATACAGAGAAATGATATTGGGTCAAAGGAGCAGGATAGTGAAACAGTTTGTGTGGAGATAAGGAATAATAAGGGGACAAAAACACTAGTGGGCGTAGTCTATAGGCCTCCGAACAGTTGCAACTCTGTTGGACGGAGTATTAATCAGGAAATAGTTGAGGTTTGTAATAAGGGAACAGCTATAATTATGGGGGATTTTAACTATCATATTTACTGGACAAATCAAATTGGGCAGAGCAGCCTTGAGGATGAGTTCATTGAGTGTATTAGGGATGGGTTTCTTGAGCAGTATGTAACTGAACCGACCAGCGGGCAAGCAAACTTAGATTTGGTCCTGTGTAATGAGACAGGATTAATAAAAAATGTCCTAGTAAAGGATCCCCTTGGAATGAGTGACCATAACATGGTTGAATTCCATATTCAAGTAGAGGGTGAGAAGGTTGGATCTCAAACAAGCGTGCTGAGCTTGAATAAAGGAGACTATGAAGGTATGAGAGCGGAATTGATTAGAGTGGACTGGGAAAATAGATTAAAGGGTAAGACAGTACATGATCAGTGGTGTACATTTAAGGAGTTATTTTACAACTTCCAAAAAATATATATCCCACTGAGGATAAAAGGGTGTAAAAGAAAAGATAGCCATCCGTGGCTAAGTAAAGTAATTAAGGAGAGTATCCAACTAAAAACAAGGGCATATAAGGTAGCCAAATCTAGTGGGAGGATAGAAGATTGGGAAGTCTTTAAAAGACAACCAAAAATAACGAAAAGATTGATTAAGAAAGGGAAGATAGATTATGAAAGTAAATTAGCAAAAAATATAACAACAGATAGCAACATTTTCTATAGTTATATAAAAAGAAAAAGGGTGGCTAAAGTAAATGTTGGTCCCTTAGAGGATGAGACCGGGAAATTAATGGTGGGAAACATGGTGATGGCAAAAACGCTGAACAAATATTTTGTATCAGTCTTTATGGTAGAGGTCACTAAGAATATCCCAACACTGGACAAACAGGGGGCTATAGGGGGAGAGGAGCTAAATACGATTAAAATCACTAAGGAAGTGGTACTTGGTAAAATAATGGGACTCAAGTCGGATAAATCCCCTGGACCTGATGGCTTACATCCTAGGGTCTTGAGGGAAGTGGCGGTAGGGATTGTGGATGCATTGGTAATAATTTTCCAAAACTCCCTGGACTCGGCAAAGGTCCTGGCAGATTGGAAAACTGCTAATGTAACACCCTTATTTAAAAAGGGTAGTAGGCAGAAGGCTGGAAACTATAGACCTGTTAGCCTAACATCTGTGGTTAGTAAAAGGTTAGCGTCCATTATTAAGGAGACAGTAATGGGACATTTGGATAAACATAATTTAATAGGACAAACTCAGCATGGTTTCATGAAGGGGAAGTCATGTTTGACAAATTTGCTTGAGTTCTTTGAGGAAGTAACATACAGGGTGGATAAAGGAGAACCAGGCGACATAGTGTATTTAGACTTCCAAAAGGCATTTGACAAGGTGCCACACAAAAGATTATTGCTCAAGATAAAAAATCACGGGATTGGGGGTAATATTCTGGCGTGGGTGGAGGATTGGCTCTCTAACAGAAAGCACAGAGTTGGGATAAATGGTTCATTCTCAGACTGGCAATCAGTAACTAGTGGTGTTCCGCATGGGTCAGTGCTGGGTCCCCAACTCTTTACAATCTATATTAACGATTTGGAGGAGGGGACCGAGTGTAACATATCAAAGTTTGCAGATGATACAAAGATGGGAGGGAAAGTAGTGAGTGAGGAGGACATAAAAAACCTGCAAAGTGACATAGACAGGCTAAGTAAGTGGGCAGAGATTTGGCAGCTGGAATACAATACTGGAAAGTGTGAGGTTATGCACTTTGGCAGGAAAAATCATAGAGCAAGTTATTATCTTAATGGCAAGAAACTGGAAAGTACTGTAGTACAAAGGGATCTGGGGGTCCTGGTGCACGAAACTCAAAAAGTTAGTATGCAGGTGCAGCAAGTGATCAAGAAGGCCAATGGAATGTTGGCTTTTATTGTTAGGGGGATAGAATATAAAAACAGGGAGGTATTGCTGCAGTTATACAAGGTATTGGTGAGACCGCACCTGGAATACAGCATACAGTTCTGGTGTCCATACTTAAGAAAAGACATACTTGCTCTCGAGTCAGTACAAAGAAGGTTCACTCGGTTAATCCTGGGGATGAGGGGGTGGTCATATGAGGAGAGGTTGAGTAGATTGGAACTCTACTCATTGGAGTTCAGAAGAATGAGAGGCGATCTTATTGAAACATATAAGATTGTGAAGGGGCTTGATCGGGTGGATGCGGTGAGGATGTTCCCAATGACGGGTGAAACTAGAACTAGGGGGCATAATCTTAGAATAAGGGGCTGCTCTCTCAAAACTGAGATGAGGAGAAACTTCTTCACTCAGAGGGTGGTAGGTTTGTGGAATTTGCTGCCCCAGAAAGCTGTGGAAGCTACATCATTAAATAAATTTAAAACAGGAATAGATAGTTTCCTAGGAGTAAAGGGAATTAAGGGTTACGGGGAGCGGGCAGGAAATTGGACATGAGTCTAGGTTCGGAATGGTCATGGCCCTATGGGTAGTGGCGCGGGCCCAGGGGCCGTGTAGCCTGGTTCTTCTCCTACTTCTTGTGTTCTAATTCTGTGTTAGATTTCAGGAGATGGTTTTATTCCTGTTCCTGGCTGGGGTGGAGATCGCCTTTACAGAAGGTAATACTGTAGAAAATATAGGGACAGAGTGATCTGCTGGGAGAGTTTCGATCGCCTAGATGGGTCGGAGAGGAATTTCCCAGATTTTTTCTCCCAAATTGGCCATTGGGTTTTTTATCTGGTTTTTCGCCTCTCCCGGGAGATCACATGGGTTCGGGTGGGATGGAGAGTGATAGTAGATTTGAGGTTAGGATCAGATCAGCCATGATCTTATTGAATGGTGGAGCAGGCTGGAGGGGCCGATTGGCCTACTCCTGCTCCTATTTCTTATGTTCTTATGTTCTTATGACACCCATCTCCAGTGTGACCTCCTGCGAGACCCCTCTCGCCTCCCTCACTCAGCACTTCCTCAACTGAGGCACCTACCAGAAGCATGGGAGGCCTTTTTTTCCTTCCCCTCTTGGCATTAGAGGACCTCCAGCCCCATTCGCGAAATGACACACGCCACAACTGCAGAAGTTGCCATCAGAATTTTTATGAAAAACACACAACTAATGGCATTTCCACAAAATACACAGCATTTCACTATTTCTGCTTTATTTTCCTCTTACGCGTGCTCCTACGTAGTGGTTCCCCTTTGGCTTCAGCAGATGTGGAGGCCCCTTGCTCACTTTCCTGCTGCTCCTGTCTCGACACCTTTGGCGGGCGTCCTCTGGGATGGCAAGCCTGTGAGGGCTCGCCAGCAGTCTGCTGCTCCTGCGGCTGTGCATGGGTTGAGACCTCTATCTCCGTTGGGTGTGTACTCCGGCGGGGCTCTGACCAAGGGCTCTGCAGTGGCATGGAAGTGTGAGCGCTTGGAGAGGAGCCCCCACTTCCTTGAGGTCTGCCACCAACCTCCCTCTCATGGGTTAGGTCCCCCTCAGTGCCTGCAAGTGGCTTGAGAGCAGCTTGCTGCACATCAAGGGGGCCATGGGGACCCGTACCTGCAATGGCAATCCTACTCAGAAGGAATTCCATGAAGGTCTGGTTTCTCTGTTCAATAGATGCCCATTGCTCCTCAAGAGATGTCATTCTATTCTGAACACTCACCATGTTTTCCATACCTTGGCGACTAACCTCCTCTCCTCTACCGTAGCCAGCCTTACCACGGAGGCAGCAATCATTTCCACGTAGGTAGCCATCCTTTCCGTGTTGATGCGTTCATGCGCCAATGACTCCACAAAGGCTCTGCTCATGTTCACAATGGACTCCTCCATTTGCTCCACACTCGCAGCAACCCTAGAGACTAAACCTGCCAGAGACTCCTGCATCTGTGCCTGGAGTTCCATCACCTCTGATCTTACGGATGGACCCAGAGGCAGGGGGTCAACATGCAGCTGAGCCGAGTTGGCAGAGTCCTGTGCCCTCCGACGAGGACTCTCCACTGCTGTCCCTATCTCCACAATCTGCTGATGCTCACTTGTGAGCTGTGATACACCAGGTGACAACTCTACTCTATGTCCCGAAGATCCAACCGAGGTGTGAGTGTCTGCGCTGGTGCTGGGTACGCTTATTTCTGATGACGCTGCACCCTCAGAGGTTGCAGGTTCCTCTGAGGAGTCCGGCTGCTCAGGCTCTTCCTCCTGCACCGTGGGGATGGGCCCTCTCACTGGTCCTGTGCGGGAGTCAATGAAAAAGTTAGAGATGTGATGCCAAGGTTACATGCACATTGCATTTTGCAGATGATCATAAGTCCATGTGATGTAGCTTCAGAATCATTATCAGTGACTCATGCAATGCCAATGAGAGAGATGGGAAACTATTCTGTCACCAGCTTGCGGGGATGCTCCTGCCTGTCCTTCCCCAACGTCCACATCTCGGTCAGCCCCGGCAATCTCCAGGATGCCTTCCTCCCAGGGGGTGAGCTGGGCTAATGAGGGCGGCCCTCCTCCTGTCCTGGCTCGCCCTCTCCTGTTGTGAGCGCTCTGATGGCTGGCCATATACGAGTTCCGCCGAGGACGATTGTAAATCTTCTTTGGGCGCCGTGCGGAGACCCAAAAGGACCCATGGAAGTCTATCCACCCATCCCGCGCCTTGAAGACTGGCCTGCAGAGCGGCTTAGAGCGACCTGTAGAATCACTCGCACAGGCCGTTCGCCTGTGGATGATAGGCGGTGGTGCGATGTAGTTTGGTGCCGAGCCCCTGCGCCACAGCGTTCCAGAGCTCAGAGGAAAACTGCGGTCCACGATCGGAAGAGATGTCCACCGGTACCCCGAAACGAGCAACCCAAGAGAAGATGAAAGCTCTGGCTACGTCTGCCGAAGTGGTGGAAAGCAAAGGAACTGCCTCTGGCCATCTAGTGGTGCGGTCTACCATTGTGAGGATGTGTGTGAAACCTTGAGAAGGTGGAGGTGGCCCCACGAGGTCCACATTCACGTGGTCGAATCAACGCTCCGGAACAGGGAAAGTGGCCAATGGCGCTTTTACATGCCGCTGTACCTTGGCCTTTTGGCAGACCACGCAGGTGTTGGCCCAGTCGCGGACATCCATGTGCATACCCTTCCAGATGAATTTTGACGAGATCAGCCTTTGCGAGGCCTTCATGCCAGGGTGTGACAGCCCGTGTATGGTGTCGAAAACTTTTCTGCGCCAGGCAACTGGTACGATAGGGCGGGGAGCTCCCATGGAGACGTCGCAAAGTAGCGTGGTGCCTGCGGCATGGAATTTGACGTTGGCCGCTTGGAAGCTAGAGGGGCTGGTTCTGTATGCTTGGACCTTTGGGTCCGAGGCTTGATCTGCACCCATTAGGGCATAGCTGATTCCGAGTTGGACTGCGTGAACAGTCGCGCAGGAGAGGCAATCCGCCACCAGGTTGTCTTTGCCGGACAAATGCTGAATGTCCGTGGTGAAATCTGAAATGACGTTGTTGCCGAGCTGACCACGGTTCGGCGGTCGTGGCCATAGCGTACGTTAGTGGCTTGTGGTCTACAAAAGCCGTGAACAGACGTCCCTCTAGTAAGAACTGGAAATGGAGGATGGCCAGAAAAAGGGCTAGCAACTCCCGGTCGAAAGTGCTGTACTTTCTTTCATTTCGCCGTAATTGACGGCTGAAAAACGCCAGCGGTTGCCATGTCCCATTCACCCACTGTTCCTGCACTGCGCCGATTGCGTAGTCCGATGCGTCGGTGGTAAGGGCAATGGTTGCACCTGGAAGCAGGTGCGCCAGCATGGTTGCATTGGCCAAGGCGCCTTTGGTGTCGACGAACGCCCGGTCCATCTCGGCCGTCCAGCTGATCGGATCCTTACCGGACTTGACCTTGAGGGCCTCGTACAAGGGCTGCATAAGCAGAGCTGCCTTAGGGATGAACCGGTGATAAAAATTGACCATCCCGAGGAACTCTTGTAGGGCCTTGACGGCCTGCGGGCGCGGGAAACATGTAACCGCCTCGACCTTCGTCTGTAAGGGAATTGCGCCGTCTGATGTGATGCGGTGGCCCAAGAAATCAATCCGCTGCAGGCCGAACTGGCACTTGGCCGGGTTGATAATCAAACCGTGTTGACTGAGGCGTGTAAAGAGGGTGCGCAAATGGCAGAGGTGCTCCTCTTTGCTAGGGCTGGCGATGAGGATGTCGTCGAGGTAGATGAAGATTAATTTTAGGTCCCGAAGCACGGAGTCCATCAAGCGCTGGAAAGCCTGTGCAGCGTTCTTCAAGCCAAAAGGCATCCGCAGAAATTCAAACAGGCCGAATGGGGTGATGAATGCGGTTTTCGGGACATTTTGCGGGTGCACGGGGACCTGGTGGTAACCACGGACGAGGTCGACTTTTGAAAAAAAAGTATTTCCCGCCAAATGGGCCGAGAAATCTTGAATATGCGGGATCGGGTACCGATCAGGAGTAGTGGCGTCGTTCAGGCATCGGTAGTCACCGCATGGCCGCCATCCACCGCCGGGTTTCGGAACAATGTGAAGAGGCGAAGACCAGGGATTACTCGACCGGTGAATAATCCCCAGCCGCTCCATCGTGTCGAACTCCGCTTTCACAGCCGCGAGCTTGCCGGGTTCGACTCGTCGGGCCCGTGCGTAAACCGGGGAGCCAGTAGTGGTGATGTAATGTTCTACACCATGTTTAGTGGCCGAGGAGGAGAAAGTGGGCCTGGTCAGATCTGGGAACTCTCCAAGGAGGCGAGTGAAGTCATCTGGAGGTAGGAACGCACAGGAGACAGTGCGCGGCACGGCGTGGCCGCATTGATCAACCGGCGGTGTCTGACATCGACCAGGAGGCCGTTGGCGCACAAAAAATCCTCCCCGAGGATTGCCTGCGAGACTTTGGCGGTGATGAATTCCCATTGGAAACGTTGGCCGCCGAAATACACCTGGACCCGCCGCCGTCCGAAGGTCCGATTGGAAACGTTAGCCGCCTCGGGGGAGGGGCCATGGCCCCCAGCTAGTATATCGAGATATGATGCAGGTAGGATGCTACACTGCGCCCCGGTGTCGCAAAGGAAACGTCGACCAGATAGGGAGTCGGTGATGAAGAGAAGCTTTCCCGAAGTTCCGATGGCCATCGCAGCCGCGGGGCATTCGTTAGACCCGGTCCTCTTTCGCCAGGGTGGCTGAAGATGGGTTTTTTTTTAGCGAAAAACTGCAGGGAGGGCGGCAGCATCTTGCTTTCGTGCCAAAACGGGCGTGGTAGAAGCACAACCCCGCTGATTGAGGAGCTGGAGCAGCGTCTGTGGGGGATGGGCGCCTCGTGGCAGCGCAGTACTGCTGTGTCACCGCGAAAATCTTGTCCGCTTCGGCAGTAAACTCCACGCAGTCTGTGACTTCGGACCTGGCTAGGGTAGCCTGAACTTGCTCCGGTAGTAGGCTGAGGAATAGCTCCCTAAAGAGAAAGCATTCCGGTTCGGAACCGAGGAGCGTGAGCATTTGGCTCATGAGTTCGGACGGCTTGGACTCCCCGAGGCCGGGCATAGCGAGCAGCCGGCAGGCGCGCTCCGACTTCGTGAGCCCGAAGACCTGTAGCAACCGCGTCTTTAACGTGTCATACTTGCGATCAGTAGGCGGACTACCGAGTAGGCTGATGATCCGCGAGGCTGTGGCGCTGTCGAGGGCAGAGACCATGTAATAACAACGGGTCTGATCCGCAACGATGTCTCTGATGGCGAACTGGGCTTCAGCCTGGATGAACCACGCGGCTGGTTGTTGCTCCCAGAACGGTGGTAGCTTCAAGGTAACTGCGTTCGTTTCCATGTTGAGTATCTTCTGCGAAAACCGTTTGCAAAAGTCGGGGTCACCAATGCAGGAATGTCTAGTTCCTATCCAAAGACTGAGGTCCACTCAGGCGATCAAACAAAATGAAGTTTAATGGAAACTAACAGGTTTAAACAAGTAACTACAGGAGATCATCGAGTGTAGATCTGCTCAGTTCGGAGGCTCCACGAGGACTGCTAGGGCGGTCCCGTGGTTGACGTCATCACGTTCTTCCCACCAGTGGGGAATCACGTGATGAACGACGTGACGTCATCGCGTTTACCAACGCTGTTAAGGTAATCATCGAAACATAGAAACATAGAAGATAGGAGCAGGAATAGGCCATTCGGCCCTTCGAGCCTGCTCCGCCATTCAATGAGATCATGGCTGATCATCCAAATTCAGTACCCCGTCCCTGCCTTCTCCCCATATCCCTTGATCCCTTTAGCCTCAAGAAATATATCCAACTCTTTCTCTGTGGCAGAGAATTCCACAGGTTCACCACTCTCTGGGTGAAGAAATTCCTCCTCATTTCAGTCCTAAATGGCTTACCCCTCATCCTTAGACTATGGCCCCTGGTTCTGGACTCCCCGGCCATCAGAAACATCCTTCCTGCATCTAGTCTGTCCAGGCCTGACAGAATTTTATAGGTTTCGATGAGATCCCCTCTCAATCTTCTAAACTCCAGTGAGTATAAGCCCAATCGACACAATCTCTCCTCATACGTCATTCCTGCCATCCCAGGTATCAGCCTGGTGAATCTTCGCTGCACTCCTTCCATGGCAAGAACGTCCTTCCTCAGGTAAGGCGACCAAAACTGCACACAATACTCAAGGTGCGGTCTCACCAAGGCCCTGTACAACTGTAGCAAGGCATCCTTGTTCCTGTACTCGAACCCTCTTGCTACGAAGGCCAACATACCATTTGCCTTCTTAACCGCCTGCTGCACCTGCATGCTTACCTTCAGCGGCTGGTGCACAAGAACACCCAGGTCTCTTTGCACTTCCCCTTCTCCCAATCTATTGCCATTCAAATAATAATCTGCCTTCCTGTTTTTGCCACCAAAGTGGATAACCTCACATTTATCCACATGATAGTGCATTTGCCATGTTTCTGCCAAATCACCCAACCTGTCCAAATCGTACTGGAGATTCACGACATCCTCCTTACAGCTTACCCTCCCACCCAGCTTTGTGTCGTCTGCAAATTTGGAGATATTACATCCAATTCCCTCGTCCAGATCATTAATATATATTGTGGACAGCTGGGGTCCTAGGACCGATCCTTGCGGTACCCCATTAGTCACTGCCTGCCACTCGGAAAACAACCCGTTTATTTCAACTCTTTGCTTTCTGTCCGCCAACCAGTTCTCTATCCAAGTCAATAACTTGCCCCCAATCCCATGTGCCTTAATTTTGCATGCTAATCTCTTATGTGGGACCTTATCGAAAGCCTTCTGAAAGTCCAAATACACCACATCCACTGGTTCTCCCTTATCTATTTTACCAGTTACATCCTCAAAAAATTCCAGTAGATTAGTCAAGCACGATTTACCTTTTATAAATCCATGTTGACTTTGTCCAATCCTGTCACTGCTTTCCAAGTGCTCTGCTATTACATCTTTTATAATAGACTCTAGCATTTTCCCCACTACCGATGTCAGGCTTACCGGTCTATAATTCCTTGCTTTTTCTCTACCACCTTTTTTGAATAGTGGGGTAACATTAGCTACCCTCCAATCCATGGGTACTGTTCCAGAGCCTATCGAGTTCTGGAAGATGACCAGCAATGCATCTACTATTTCTAGGGCCACTTCCTTAAGTACCCTGGGATGTAGATTATCAGGCCCTGGGGATTTATCGGCCTTCAGTCCCATCAATTTTCCTAACACCATTTCCCTACTGATTTCTTTCAGTTCCACCCTTTCATCAGACCCTATGTTCCCTGACATCTCTGGGAGGTTATTTGTGTCCTCCTTTGTGAAGACAGAAGCAAAGTATGAATTTAGTTGGTCTTCCATTTCTTTGTTTCCCATTATAAATTCCCCTGATTCTGACTGCAGGGGACCTACGCTTGACTTCACCAATCTTTTTCTCTTCACATATCTATAAAAGCTTTTACAGTCAGTTTTTATGTTCCCTGGTAGCTTACTCTCATATTCTATTTTCTCTTTCTTAATTAATCCCTTTGTCCTCCTTTGTTGAATCCTAAACTGCTCCCAGTCCTCAGGATTATTGCTTTTTCTGGCCAATTTATATGTCGTCTCCTTGGATCTTATGCTATCCCTAATTTCCCTTGTTAGCCACGGTTGAGTCACCTTTTTTGTTTTATTTTTATGCCAAACTGGGATGAACAAATTCTGTAGCTCATCCATTCGGTCTTTGAATGTTTGCCATTGCCTATCCACCGTCACCCCTTTGAGTGCCATTCCCCAATCAATCCTACCCAACTCGCTCCTCAGACCATCGTAGTTTCCTTTATTTAAATTGAGGACCCTAGTCTCTGAGTCAACTACTTCATTCTCCATCTTAATGAAGAATTCGATCATATTATGATCGCTCCGACCCAAGGGGCCTCGTACAACAAGATTGCTAATTAATCCTTTCTCGTTACATAATACCCAGTCTAAGATGGCCTGATCTCTGGTTGGTCCCTCGACATATTGGTCCAGGAAACCATCCCGTAAACACTCCAGGAATTCCTCCTCCACAGTATTGTTACTAATTTGGTTGGCCCAATCTATTTGTAGATTAAAGTCACCCATGGTGACTGCTGTGCCCTTATTGCATGCTTCTTTAATTTCCCTTTTAATGCCATCCCCAACCTCCGCCTTACTGTTGGGAGGTCTATCTACCACTCCCACTAATGTTTTTTTCCCCTTAGTATTTCTCAATTCTACCCATACAGATTCCACATCATCAGAGCTAATATCCTTCATTACAACTGTATTAATCCCTTCTTTAACCAGTAATGCTACCCCACCTCCCTTTCCTTTTTGCCTATCTTTCCTGAATATCGAATACCCCTGGATGTTGAGTTCCCAGTCTTGGCCATCCTTGAGCCACGTTTCCGTAATCCCAACCAAATCATATTCGTTTACCTCTATTTGCTCAGCCAATTCATCCACCTTATTACAAATGCTCCTCGCATTAAGACACAAAGCCTTCAGGCTTGTTTTTTTAACGGTCTTAGACCTATTAGAATTATTATTTACTGTGGCCATGTTTGATTTAAACCGTTGATTTCTCTGACTGCCACTTTTGTTTTTCTCCTTCCTATCTTTTGCTTTTATCCCTGTTTCCCTTTCCTCTGTCTCTCTGCTCAGGCTCCCAACCCCCTGCCATTTTAGTTTAAACCCCCCCGAACAGTGCTAGCAAACCTCCCCGCAAGGATATTTGTCCCGTTCTGGTTCAGGTGCAACCCGTCCGACTTGTACAAGTCCCACCTTCCCCAGAAGCAGGCCCAGTGATCCAGGAAACTAAATCCCTCCCTCCTGCACCAACTCTTTAGCCACGCATTCATCTGCTCTATCCTTCTATTCCTATACTCACTAGCACGTGGCACCCGGAGTAATCCAGAGATTACAACCTTTGAGGTCCTGCTCTTTAATCTGCTACCTAGCCCCATAAATTCTTGCTGCAGGACCTCATCCCTCTTCCTACCCATGTCATTGGTCCCAATGTGAACCACAACCTCTGACTGTTCATCCTCCCCCTTCAGAATGCCCTGCAGCCGTTCAGTGACATCCTTAACCCTGGCACCAGGGAGGCAACAAACCATCCTGGAGTTACGTCTACGGCCACAGAAACGCCTATCTGTTCCCCTTACGATAGAATCCCCTACCACTATTGCTCTCCCACTCTTTTTCCTCCCTTCCTGAGCAGCAGAAGCACCCCTGGTGCCAGGAAGTTGGCTGCTGCTGCCTTCCTCTGGTAAGTCATCCCCCTCAACAGTATCCAAATCGATATACCTGTTTGAGAGGGGGATGGCCACAGGTGTCCCCTGCACTACCTGCCTGCCTCCACTGCTCTGCCTGATGGACACCCATTTCCCTTCTGCCTGTGCAGCCCTTACCTGCTCTGTGCAAGTAAACAGTATAATTAAAGATACAGACTCAGGCTGTAGCTAACATGTTGTTCAAGGGAATTATATACAAATGATCTGAGTCCTTTAGTGGCTCCGCCACAATACAAAGCTAGGTGGCAGTGTCAGTTGTGAAGAGGATGTGAAGAGGCTTCAAGGGGACCTCGACAAGTTCACTGAGTGGGTGAGAACATGGCAGATGGATTATAATGTGGATAAATGTGAAGTTATCCACTTTGGTAGAAAAAACAGAAAGGCAGAGTATTTCCCAAATGGTGAAAGATTGGGGAATGCAGATGCTCAAAGGGACCTGGGTGTCCTTGTACATGAGTCACTGAAAGTGAATGTGCAGGTGCAGCAAGCCATTAGGAAGGTAAATGGTATGCTGGCCTTCATTACAAGAGGATTTGAGTACATGAGTAAAGAAGTCTTACTCCAATTATATAGGGCTTTGGTGAGACCACACCTGTAGTACTGTGTACAATTTTGGTCTCCTTACCTAAGGAAGGATATACCTGCCATAGAGGGAATGCAAGGTACATTCATGAGATTGATTCCTGGGATGGCAGGACCGTCGTATGAGAAGAGATTGAGTAAACTAGGCCTGTATTCTCTTGAATTCAGAAGAATGAGAGGGGATCTCATTGAAGCATACAAAATTATTACAGGGCTTGATAGGGTGGATGCTGGGAGAATGTTTCCCTTGGCTGGGGAGTCTAAAACCAGGGGTCACAGCCTCAGGGTAAAGGGTAGGCCATTCAGGACTGAGATGAGAAGAAATTTCTTCACACAGAGGGTGGTGAATCTTTGGAATTCTCTACCCCAAAGGGCTGTGGAGGCTCAGTCATTGGGTATATTCAAAACAGAAGTCAATAGATTTCTGACTAGTAAGGGGATCAACGGATATGGCGATAGGGCCGGTGAATGGAGTTGAGGCAGAAGATCAGCGATGATCTCATTGAATGGCGGAACAGGCTCGAAGAGCCGAATGGCCTACTCCTGCTCCTATTTCTTATGTTCTTATGTAATATAATCCCATGTACCTCACACTGCATCAGATGGTGAAATCCTACCCAGTACAATCAGAATATAATCTCATGTACGTCACACTGTACCAGACGGAGAAATCCTATGCAGTACAATCAGAATATAATCCCATGTAACTCACACTGTATCAGAGTGTGAAATCCTACCCAGTACAATCAGAATATAATCCCATGTACCTCACACTGTATCAGATGGTGAAATCCTACCAAGTACAATCAGAATATAATCTCATGTACGTCACACTGTATCAGATGGTGAAATCCTACCCAGTAGGTGAAATCCTACCCAGTAGGTGACTGTCTGTGTGGAGTTTGCACATTCTCCCCGTGTTTGCGTGGGTTTTCTCCGGGTGCTCCGGTTTCCTCCCACAGTCCAAAGATGTGCGGGTTAGGTTGATTGGCCATGATAAAAATTGGCCCTTAGTGTTAGGGGGGATTAAATACGTGGGGTTACGGGGATAGGGTTTGGGTGGGATGGCTGTCGGTGTAGGGACCGGGTGCTAGGGTTTGGATGATCAGCCATGATCTCGTTGAATGGCGGAGCAGGCTCGAAGGGCTGAATGGCCTACTCCTGCTCCTATCTTCTATGTTTCTATGTAATATAATCCCACGTACCTCACACTGTATCAGACTGTGAAATCCTACCCAGTACAGTCAGAATGTAATCCCATGTACCTCACATTGTATCAGACTGTGAAATCCTACCATTTGGGGTGAGGAAATGTGAGTTCCTGTTGATGCTGATTTCGTTTCTCACTGTGCAGGTATATAAACCGCAGTCTGAGAATTCTATGTGTTCAATAAAAAGTGTGCTGTTATCAAACTCCAGTCTGAAATGTGTGTCGTTCACGAGCTTCCTCTGATCTTTTTGCCACATGATGCTACTTGCTATTCCGCTTTTCACAATGCAATTCAGCACAACACGATCCAGTATGTAGGAAGGATTCTGAATGATCTGTGGCGCTCCCAGCCTTTCTGTGAGAAAGTGTAGTCATAAAGTTAGGGAAATCCAACTTGCAGATATATTCACAAGTCATTAACCAGGGGGAATGCTGCAAATTCAAAAAATTAGCACAATTACCCAGTGAGCAACAAAAGAAACGATTCTAACTAAGCGATCCATAAACAGCAGACATTTTAATCGAGAAATGGGCCAATCAGTCCGTCAATCATGTGCCGAGGCAAGATCGTAAGCTGCAGCTACTGATCCTCAGTCTGTGTCTGTTACTGATCCTCAGTCTGTCTCTGTTACTGATCCTCAGTCTGTGACTCTGTTACTGATCCTCAGTCTCTGTTACTGATCCTCAGTCTGTGTCTGTTAATGATCCTCAGTCTGTGTTACTGATCCTCAGTCTGTGTCTGTTACTGATCCTCAGTCTGTGTCTGTTACTGATCCTCAGTCTGTGTCTGTTACTGATCCTCAGTCTCTCTCTGTTACTGATCCTCAGTCTGTGTCTGTTACTGATCCTCAGTCTGTGTCTCTGTTACTGATTCTCAGTCTGTGTCTGTTACTGATCCTCAGTCTGTGTCTCTGTTACTGATTCTCAGTCTGTGTCTGTTACTGATCCTCAGTCTCTCTCTGTTACTGATCCTCAGTCTGTGTCTCTGTTACTGATTCTCAGTCTGTGTCTGTTACTGATCCTCAGTCTGTGTCTCTGTTACTGATTCTCAGTCTGTGTCTGTTACTGATCCTCAGTCTCTCTCTGTTACTGATCCTCAGTCTGTGTCCGTTACTGATTCTCAGTCTGTGTCTGTTACTGATCCTCAGTCTGTCTCTGTTACTGATCCTCAGTCTGTGTCTGTTACTGATCATCAGTCTGTGTCTCTGTTACTGATCCTCAGCCTGTCTCTCTGTCACTGATCCACAGTCTGTGACTCTGTTACTGATCCTCAGTCTGTGTCTGTTATTGATCCTCAGTCTGTGTCTGTTACTGATCCTCAGTCTGTCTCTGTTACTGATCCTCAGTCTGTGTCTGTTACTGATCCTCAGTCTGTGTCTGTTACTGATCCTCAGTCTGTGTCTGTTACTGATCCTCAGTCTGTGCCTTTTACTGATCCTCAGTCTGTGACTCTGTTACTGGTCCTCAGTCTGTCTCTGTTACTGATCCTCAGTCAGTGTCTGCTACTGATCCTCCGTCTCTTTCTGTTACTGATCCTCAGTCTGTGTCTGTTACTGATCCTCAGTCTGTGTCTGTTACTGATCCTCACTCTGTGTCTGTTACTGATCCTCAGTCTGTGTAGGTTACTGCTCCTCAGCCCCTGTCTGTTACTGATCCTCAGTCTGTGTCTGTTACTGATCCTCAGTCTGTCTGTTACTGATCCTCAGTCTGTCTGTTACTGATCCTCAGTCTGTGTCTGTTACTGACCCTCAGTCTGTGTCTCTGTTACTGATCCTCAGTCTGTCTCTGTTACTGATCCTCAGTCTCTTGTCTGTTACTGATCCTCAGTCTGTGTCTGTTACTGATCCTCAGTCTGTGTCTGTTACTGATCCTCAGTCTGTGCCTTTTACTGATCCTCAGTCTGTGACTCTGTTACTGGTCCTCAGTCTGTCTCTGTTACTGATCCTCAGTCAGTGTCTGCTACTGATCCTCAGTGTCTGTCTGTTACTGATCCTCAGTCTGTGTCTGCTACTGATCCTCAGTCTGTGTCTGTTACTGATCCTCACTCTGTGTCTGTTACTGATCCTCAGTCTGTGTAGGTTACTGCTCCTCAGCCCCTGTCTGTTACTGATCCTCAGTCTGTGTCTGTTACTGATCCTCAGTCTGTCTGTTACTGATCCTCAGTCTGTCTGTTACTGATCCTCAGTCTGTGTCTGTTACTGACCCTCAGTCTGTGTCTCTGTTACTGATCCTCAGTCTGTCTCTGTTACTGATCCTCAGTCTCTTGTCTGTTACTGATCCTCAGTCTGTGTCTGTTACTGATCCTCAGTCTGTCTCTGTTACTGATCCTCAGTCTGTGTCTGTTACTGATCCTCAGTTTGTGTCTGTTACTGATCCTCAGTCTGTCTCTGTTAATGATCCTCAGTCTGTGTCTGTTACTGATCCTCAGTCTGTCTCTGTTACTGATCCTCAGTCTGTGTCTGTTACTGATCCTCAGTCTGTGTCTGTTACTGATCCTCAGTCTGTGTCTGTTACTGATCCTCAGTCTGTCTCTGTTAATGATCCTCAGTCTGTGTCTGTTACTGACCCTCAGTCTGTGTCTGTTACTGATCCTTAGTCTGTCTCTGTTACTGATCCTCAGTCTGTGTCTGTTACTGATCCTCAGTCTGTGTCTGTTAATGATCCTCAGTCTGTGTCTGTTACTGATCCTCAGTCTGTGTCTGTTACTGATCCTCAGTCTGTCTGTTACTGATCCTCAGTCTGTCTCTGTTACTGATCCTCAGTCTGTGTCTGTTACTGACCCTCAGTCTGTGTCTGTTACTGTTGTGTATGTACCTTTAAGAGAATAACTGATCTCAGACTGCAGTACCGGCAGTGACCACCCCTGTATAAAAGGCGCTCGTAATCCTCTGTAGTTTCAGTTTCCCGATTGACTCCTTTCAGTAAAGACTTGTTTTGTTCAACTCCTGCTGTCCGTGTCTCAATCATACCCGGACATAATACTGGCGACGAGCAGATACGAGCTTACCTACAGTCTGCACCACCTCCTGGGATCCTTTCCTGCAGCCATGTGAGCAGAGGTCGAGGCCAGAAGGAAGAAAGAAGCAGTAGAAACGGGCGTCGACCGTGGGCATCCACCCCTGTGTTAGCAGAGTTGAAGATTGCTGGAGAAGCTGTCGAAAGCCGGGCCTGGTTCCTGTCGACGGTGCTTCAGCTAATCGGGCTGGTGGCAGGTAGTGCACTGATCCTTCCTGGGCTGCGGCGGTCGCGAACTCGAGCGGGTGGCTTGCAATGGGGCCGAGCAGCGTTGTCGGGAAGAGGAGAGAGAGAGGGTGGAGCACACAGGGCGCGGCCGGTGCTACGAAGCCGGGCTGCGTATAGACCCGAGAAGAGGGAGGCAAGAGTCCCACAGGGTTGTACCACGACGGGAAAATAATTTTAATAAAGCAATATTAAACACGCAGGAAACCGCGAGGAGCTGCAGGTTGCAATGGAAACCACGGGAAGCAGCGCTAGCAACAGCGGGGAAGAAGGCAAAAGCGTGGGAGGCGCCATCTTAATCAGCGGGGAAGAAGGCAAAGCGCGGGAGGCGCCATTTTGTTAAATCGGGGAAGAAGGCAAAGTGCGGGAGGCGCCATTTTAGATTTTCAAGATGCCGAAGACTGGCTGTATCACTGCCTTTGTTAATACAATAGAGGACTGGACCATGTATGTGGAAAGAGTCGAGGTATATTGCGAGGCAAACAAAATAGCCGATGACAAAAAGGCATCGGTATTGCTAAACTTAATGGGCGCTAGAATGTACGGCCTATTGCGGGACCTGATTACTCCAGCCAAACCGAAGGTGAAGAGTTTTAACGATATTGTTGCTGTCCTACAGGAGCACCTAAACCCTGCACCGCTGTTGATAGCCGAAAGATTTAAATTCCACAGGAGAACTCAGCATAAAGATGAGAGCAACGCTGAGTGCCTTACGGAACTACGCAAGCTATCAAAGCACTGCCAGTTCGGAGCAGGACTGGCAGATACACTACGGGACAAATTTGTCTGTGGACTCCTGAGTGAAGGAACACAGAAGAAGTTATTCTCAGAGAAAGAGCTGACGCTAGATAAGGCTTTCAGCGTGGCAGTATCGTACGAAGCAGCAGCCAGGGGAGCTGCGGAAATTCAACAAAAGCCACAGGAATACGGCACCCACGAAATGACACGGGGATTTGCAAAATGTTATCGCTGCGGCAGAACAAACCATGACCAGAAGGACTGCTGGTCCAAGGACAAAATATGCAGGCAATGCGGAAAGATGGGACACATTGCACGAGTTTGCAGGTCTGGGAAGAAGACCAGCGACAACAAAAAGGCTACTAAGGAACCGTACAAGAAAGTACAAAAGATGATGGACAGTAGTTCCGAAGACCAGATGAGCGATAGTGAATCCGGGAACAGGAGACTAAGCTGTCTCAAACTTCACAATGTAATCGCAAAAGAGGATCACCGAACCATTTGGGTCATCCTCACGATAGCAGGGTCCCAAGTTAAAATGGAATTGGATACAGGATCAGCGCTAACCATCATGAATCGACGAGACTACGAGCGGCTATTCTCACACATACCCTTGAGAGAGACATCCATCGTCTTGACGACGTATACGGGGCAAAAAGTATACCCCAGAGGAAAAATAAGGGTGCCTGTCGAATACAACGGCAAGAAAATACGGAAATTGTATCTCTACATACTGCAAAATGGTGGACCACCGTTATTGGGACGTGAATGGATCAGGAAGATAAGCTTAGATTGGCACTCCATTCATGCAATGACGGTGGACGGTAAAAAAGATGAAGACGTCACTCCTGGACGATTGTCAACAATCTTAGCTAACGCCAAAGAGGTATTTCAATAAGAACTGGGCACTCTTAAAGGCGTAACCGCTTCGATAAAAATAGAAGAGAATGCAATTCCCAAGTTTTTCAAAGCAAGACCGGTACCATATGCAATTCGCCCAGCCGTCGAGGCAGAGCTGGAGAATCTGGAGAAGGCAGGCGTGTTGTCTAAGGTCGACTGGAGCAAGTGGGCGACACCCATCATTCCTGTCATGAAGAAAACGTTAAGCAATAAGTCTGAGGAGCCAAGGAAGGTTCGCATCTGTGGGGATTTCAAGGTGACGGTGAACCCAGTCCTTCACACAGTACAATATCCCCTTCCAAGGATAGAAGACATCTTCGCCTCACTGTCTGGAGGGAAGCGTTTTACAAAAATTGACCTAGCACAAGCATATTTGCAGATGGAGGTTGAAGAATCCTCTAGGAAGTATCTCACGATAAACACTCACAAAGGTCTTTACCAGTATCATCGATTGGTATTCGGAGTAGCATCGGCTCCGGCGATTTGGCAAAGAGCGATGGAACAAGTCCTGCAAGGGATTCCGGGGACTCAGTGTTACTTGGACGACATCCTTGTGACAGGTGAAGATGACAGTGAGCACCTTAACAACCTAGAACAGGTGCTCACTAGACTACGGGAACTTGGGCTACAAGCCAACCGCCCCAAGTGCGAGTTTTTTAAGAAACAGATATCGTATTGTGGCCATGTGATTGATGAAGAGGGGTTACATAAGTCCCCTGACAAAATTGAAGCGGTTGTTAAGGCCCCAGCGCCTGAAAATGTGTCGCAACTGAGGTCATTCCTTGGATTGGTGAATTACTACCATAAGTTTTTGCCGAATTTGTCGACAATCCTGCACCCACTGAACGCCCTGCTACGAACGGGAGTAGTATGGAAATGGAGCAATGACTGTAAGCGAGCCTTTCAGAAGAGTAAGGACTTAATCACTTCAAGAGAAGTATTGGCTCACTACAACCCAGCACTGCCGATCAGACTGGCGTGTGATGTGTCTCCCTACAGCATTGGGGCGGTACTGTCACATAAATTCCTTGATGGTTTAGAGAGGCCGATAGCTTTTGCGTCACGCTCGTTAACTTCTACCGAGCGTAACTACACCCAGATTGACAGAGAGGCCCTCAGCCTAGTGTGGGGTGGTGAAGAAGTTCAATCACTACCTGCACGGTCAAATATACCCCTACAACACAAGGTGGACAACTTCTTGTTTGCCTACCGGAATGCGACACATGCGGTTACCAACCAAACTCCAGCCATGATGTTCTTCAATTGAAGACTACGATGCCGCTTGGATTTGGTTAAGCCAAACGTCCGAAGAGATGTGGAGAACAGGCAGTTTCAAAATATGAATGAAAGGCCGGCCAGGAGTTTTAAGATAGGTCAACCAGTTTTGGCCCGGGACTACCGCACTGAGAAATGGCAGCCAGGAACGATTTGTACACGGCAAGGGCATCTCATGTATACAGTGGACGTTGGAGAGAGCATTGTAAGACGCCATGCTGACCAGATTCTAGAGTCACTGGAAAACGTCAACTCCACACCACGATCTGATACACCTGGTAATGAAATCGACGGACCAATTGCAGCTACCGCAGAATCGGTGATATTGGAAGCAGATGAACCAAACAACGACATTGATCCCGACTCAAACTTGCCAGAGGAACCTGATACCCCAAAGAGGCGTTATCCAGACAGAATCAGGAAGCCTCCTCAAATACCGAACTTATAACTGCTTAAACTTAACCAATGTATCTAGCAAACGTAATTGTGATTGTAATTATTTATCATTTAGTTGTTAAATGAATGTTATGTACTGTTTATCTAAAAGGGGAGGAATTGTTGTGTATGTACCTTTAAGAGAATAACTAATCTCAGACTGCAGTACCGGCAGTGACCACCCCTGTATAAAAGGCGCTAGTAAGCCTCTGTAGTTTCAGTTTCCCGATTGACTCCTTTCAGTAAAGACTTGTTTTGTTCAACTCCTGCTGTCCGTGTCTCAATCATACACGGACATAATAGTTACTGATCCTCAGTCTCTGTCTGGTACTGATCCTCAGTCTGTCTGTTAATGATCCTCAGTCTGTGTCTGTTACTGACCCTCAGTCTGTGTCTGTTACTGATCCTCAGTCTCTGTCTGTTACTGATCCTCAGTCTGTGTCTGTTACTGATCCGCAGTCTGTGTCTGTTACTGACCCTCAGTCTGTGTCTGTTACTGATCCTCAGTCTGTGTCTGTTAATGATCCTCAGTCTGTGTCTGTTACTGATCCTCAGTCTGTGTCTGTTACTGATCCTCAGTCAGTGTCTGTTACTGAACCTCAGTCTGTGTCTGTTCCTGATCCTCAGTCTCTGTCTGTTACTGATCCTCAGTCTGTCTCTTACTGATCCTCAGTCTGTCTCTGTTACTGATCCTCAGTCTGTCTCTGTTACTGATCCTCAGTCTGTGTCTGTTACTGATCCTCAGTCTGTGTCTGTTACTGATCCTCAGTCTGTGTCTCTGTTACTGATCCTCAGTCTGTGTCGGTTACTGATCCTCAGTCTGTCTCTGTTACTGATCCTCAGTCTGTCTGTTACAGGTCCTCAGCCTGTCTCTGCTACTGATCCTCAGTCTGTCTCTGTTACTGATCCTCAGTCTGTCTCAGTTACTGATCCTCAGTCTGTCTCTGTTACTGATCCTCAGTCTGTATATGTTACTGATCCTCAGTCTGTCTGTTACTGATCCTCAGTCTCTCTCTGTTACTGATTCTCAGTCTGTGTCTGTTACTGATCCTCAGTCTGTGTCTGCTCCTGATCCTCAGTCTGTGCCTCTGTTACAGATCCTCAGTCTGTGTCTGTTACTGATCCTCAGTCTGTCTCTTTTACTAATCCTCAGTCTGTGTCTGTTACTGATCCTCAATCTGTCTCTGTTACTGATCCTCAGTCTGTGTCTGTTACTGATCCTCAGTCTGTGTCTGTTACTGATCCTCAGTCTGTCTCTGTTACTGATCCTAAGTCTGTGTCTCTGTTACTGATACTCAGTCTGTGTCTGTTACTGATCCTCAGTCTGTCTCTGTTACTGATCGTCAGGCAGTCCGTTACTGATCCTAAGTCTGTGTCTGTTACTGATCCTCAGTCTGTGTCTGTTACTGATCCTCAGTCTGTGTCTGTTACTGATCCTCAGTCTCTGTCTGTTACTTATCCTCAGTCCGTGTCTGTTACTGATCCTCAGTCTGTCTCTGTTACTGATCCTCAGTCTGCCTGTTACTGATCCTCAGTCTATCACTGTTACTGATCCTCAGTCTGTCTCTGTTACTGATCCTCAGTCTGTCTCAGTTACTGATACTCAGTCTGTCTCTGTTACTGATCCTCAGCCTGTCTCTGTTACTGATCTTCAGTCTGTGTCTGTTACTGATCCTCAGTCTCTGTCTGTTACTGATCCTCAGTCTGTGTCTGTTACTGATCCTCAGTCTGTGTCTGTTACTGATCCTCAGTCTGTCTGTTACTGATCCTCAGTCTGTCTCTGTTACTGATCCTCAGTCTGTGTCTGTTACTGACCCTCAGTCTGTGTCTGTTACTGATCCTCAGTCTGTGTCTGTTAATGATCCTCAGTCTGTGTCTGTTACTGATCCTCAGTCTGTGTCTGTTACTGATCCTCAGTCTGTCTGTTACTGATCCTCAGTCTGTCTCTGTTACTGATCCTCAGTCTGTGTCTGTTACTGACCCTCAGTCTGTGTCTGTTACTGTTGTGTATGTACCTTTAAGAGAATAACTGATCTCAGACTGCAGTACCGGCAGTGACCACCCCTGTATAAAAGGCGCTCGTAATCCTCTGTAGTTTCAGTTTCCCGATTGACTCCTTTCAGTAAAGACTTGTTTTGTTCAACTCCTGCTGTCCGTGTCTCAATCATACCCGGACATAATACTGGCGACGAGCAGATACGAGCTTACCTACAGTCTGCACCACCTCCTGGGATCCTTTCCTGCAGCCATGTGAGCAGAGGTCGAGGCCAGAAGGAAGAAAGAAGCAGTAGAAACGGGCGTCGACCGTGGGCATCCACCCCTGTGTTAGCAGAGTTGAAGATTGCTGGAGAAGCTGTCGAAAGCCGGGCCTGGTTCCTGTCGACGGTGCTTCAGCTAATCGGGCTGGTGGCAGGTAGTGCACTGATCCTTCCTGGGCTGCGGCGGTCGCGAACTCGAGCGGGTGGCTTGCAATGGGGCCGAGCAGCGTTGTCGGGAAGAGGAGAGAGAGAGGGTGGAGCACACAGGGCGCGGCCGGTGCTACGAAGCCGGGCTGCGTATAGACCCGAGAAGAGGGAGGCAAGAGTCCCACAGGGTTGTACCACGACGGGAAAATAATTTTAATAAAGCAATATTAAACACGCAGGAAACCGCGAGGAGCTGCAGGTTGCAATGGAAACCACGGGAAGCAGCGCTAGCAACAGCGGGGAAGAAGGCAAAAGCGTGGGAGGCGCCATCTTAATCAGCGGGGAAGAAGGCAAAGCGCGGGAGGCGCCATTTTGTTAAATCGGGGAAGAAGGCAAAGTGCGGGAGGCGCCATTTTAGATTTTCAAGATGCCGAAGACTGGCTGTATCACTGCCTTTGTTAATACAATAGAGGACTGGACCATGTATGTGGAAAGAGTCGAGGTATATTGCGAGGCAAACAAAATAGCCGATGACAAAAAGGCATCGGTATTGCTAAACTTAATGGGCGCTAGAATGTACGGCCTATTGCGGGACCTGATTACTCCAGCCAAACCGAAGGTGAAGAGTTTTAACGATATTGTTGCTGTCCTACAGGAGCACCTAAACCCTGCACCGCTGTTGATAGCCGAAAGATTTAAATTCCACAGGAGAACTCAGCATAAAGATGAGAGCAACGCTGAGTGCCTTACGGAACTACGCAAGCTATCAAAGCACTGCCAGTTCGGAGCAGGACTGGCAGATACACTACGGGACAAATTTGTCTGTGGACTCCTGAGTGAAGGAACACAGAAGAAGTTATTCTCAGAGAAAGAGCTGACGCTAGATAAGGCTTTCAGCGTGGCAGTATCGTACGAAGCAGCAGCCAGGGGAGCTGCGGAAATTCAACAAAAGCCACAGGAATACGGCACCCACGAAATGACACGGGGATTTGCAAAATGTTATCGCTGCGGCAGAACAAACCATGACCAGAAGGACTGCTGGTCCAAGGACAAAATATGCAGGCAATGCGGAAAGATGGGACACATTGCACGAGTTTGCAGGTCTGGGAAGAAGACCAGCGACAACAAAAAGGCTACTAAGGAACCGTACAAGAAAGTACAAAAGATGATGGACAGTAGTTCCGAAGACCAGATGAGCGATAGTGAATCCGGGAACAGGAGACTAAGCTGTCTCAAACTTCACAATGTAATCGCAAAAGAGGATCACCGAACCATTTGGGTCATCCTCACGATAGCAGGGTCCCAAGTTAAAATGGAATTGGATACAGGATCAGCGCTAACCATCATGAATCGACGAGACTACGAGCGGCTATTCTCACACATACCCTTGAGAGAGACATCCATCGTCTTGACGACGTATACGGGGCAAAAAGTATACCCCAGAGGAAAAATAAGGGTGCCTGTCGAATACAACGGCAAGAAAATACGGAAATTTTATCTCTACATACTGCAAAATGGTGGACCACCGTTATTGGGACGTGAATGGATCAGGAAGATAAGCTTAGATTGGCACTCCATTCATGCAATGACGGTGGACGGTAAAAAAGATGAAGACGTCACTCCTGGACGATTGTCAACAATCTTAGCTAACGCCAAAGAGGTATTTCAATAAGAACTGGGCACTCTTAAAGGCGTAACCGCTTCGATAAAAATAGAAGAGAATGCAATTCCCAAGTTTTTCAAAGCAAGACCGGTACCATATGCAATTCGCCCAGCCGTCGAGGCAGAGCTGGAGAATCTGGAGAAGGCAGGCGTGTTGTCTAAGGTCGACTGGAGCAAGTGGGCGACACCCATCATTCCTGTCATGAAGAAAACGTTAAGCAATAAGTCTGAGGAGCCAAGGAAGGTTCGCATCTGTGGGGATTTCAAGGTGACGGTGAACCCAGTCCTTCACACAGTACAATATCCCCTTCCAAGGATAGAAGACATCTTCGCCTCACTGTCTGGAGGGAAGCGTTTTACAAAAATTGACCTAGCACAAGCATATTTGCAGATGGAGGTTGAAGAATCCTCTAGGAAGTATCTCACGATAAACACTCACAAAGGTCTTTACCAGTATCATCGATTGGTATTCGGAGTAGCATCGGCTCCGGCGATTTGGCAAAGAGCGATGGAACAAGTCCTGCAAGGGATTCCGGGGACTCAGTGTTACTTGGACGACATCCTTGTGACAGGTGAAGATGACAGTGAGCACCTTAACAACCTAGAACAGGTGCTCACTAGACTACGGGAACTTGGGCTACAAGCCAACCGCCCCAAGTGCGAGTTTTTTAAGAAACAGATATCGTATTGTGGCCATGTGATTGATGAAGAGGGGTTACATAAGTCCCCTGACAAAATTGAAGCGGTTGTTAAGGCCCCAGCGCCTGAAAATGTGTCGCAACTGAGGTCATTCCTTGGATTGGTGAATTACTACCATAAGTTTTTGCCGAATTTGTCGACAATCCTGCACCCACTGAACGCCCTGCTACGAACGGGAGTAGTATGGAAATGGAGCAATGACTGTAAGCGAGCCTTTCAGAAGAGTAAGGACTTAATCACTTCAAGAGAAGTATTGGCTCACTACAACCCAGCACTGCCGATCAGACTGGCGTGTGATGTGTCTCCCTACAGCATTGGGGCGGTACTGTCACATAAATTCCTTGATGGTTTAGAGAGGCCGATAGCTTTTGCGTCACGCTCGTTAACTTCTACCGAGCGTAACTACACCCAGATTGACAGAGAGGCCCTCAGCCTAGTGTGGGGTGGTGAAGAAGTTCAATCACTACCTGCACGGTCAAATATACCCCTACAACACAAGGTGGACAACTTCTTGTTTGCCTACCGGAATGCGACACATGCGGTTACCAACCAAACTCCAGCCATGATGTTCTTCAATTGAAGACTACGATGCCGCTTGGATTTGGTTAAGCCAAACGTCCGAAGAGATGTGGAGAACAGGCAGTTTCAAAATATGAATGAAAGGCCGGCCAGGAGTTTTAAGATAGGTCAACCAGTTTTGGCCCGGGACTACCGCACTGAGAAATGGCAGCCAGGAACGATTTGTACACGGCAAGGGCATCTCATGTATACAGTGGACGTTGGAGAGAGCATTGTAAGACGCCATGCTGACCAGATTCTAGAGTCACTGGAAAACGTCAACTCCACACCACGATCTGATACACCTGGTAATGAAATCGACGGACCAATTGCAGCTACCGCAGAATCGGTGATATTGGAAGCAGATGAACCAAACAACGACATTGATCCCGACTCAAACTTGCCAGAGGAACCTGATACCCCAAAGAGGCGTTATCCAGACAGAATCAGGAAGCCTCCTCAAATACCGAACTTATAACTGCTTAAACTTAACCAATGTATCTAGCAAACGTAATTGTGATTGTAATTATTTATCATTTAGTTGTTAAATGAATGTTATGTACTGTTTATCTAAAAGGGGAGGAATTGTTGTGTATGTACCTTTAAGAGAATAACTAATCTCAGACTGCAGTACCGGCAGTGACCACCCCTGTATAAAAGGCGCTAGTAAGCCTCTGTAGTTTCAGTTTCCCGATTGACTCCTTTCAGTAAAGACTTGTTTTGTTCAACTCCTGCTGTCCGTGTCTCAATCATACACGGACATAATAGTTACTGATCCTCAGTCTCTGTCTGGTACTGATCCTCAGTCTGTCTGTTAATGATCCTCAGTCTGTGTCTGTTACTGACCCTCAGTCTGTGTCTGTTACTGATCCTCAGTCTCTGTCTGTTACTGATCCTCAGTCTGTGTCTGTTACTGATCCGCAGTCTGTGTCTGTTACTGACCCTCAGTCTGTGTCTGTTACTGATCCTCAGTCTGTGTCTGTTAATGATCCTCAGTCTGTGTCTGTTACTGATCCTCAGTCTGTGTCTGTTACTGATCCTCAGTCAGTGTCTGTTACTGAACCTCAGTCTGTGTCTGTTCCTGATCCTCAGTCTCTGTCTGTTACTGATCCTCAGTCTGTCTCTTACTGATCCTCAGTCTGTCTCTGTTACTGATCCTCAGTCTGTCTCTGTTACTGATCCTCAGTCTGTGTCTGTTACTGATCCTCAGTCTGTGTCTGTTACTGATCCTCAGTCTGTGTCTCTGTTACTGATCCTCAGTCTGTGTCGGTTACTGATCCTCAGTCTGTCTCTGTTACTGATCCTCAGTCTGTCTGTTACAGGTCCTCAGCCTGTCTCTGCTACTGATCCTCAGTCTGTCTCTGTTACTGATCCTCAGTCTGTCTCAGTTACTGATCCTCAGTCTGTCTCTGTTACTGATCCTCAGTCTGTATATGTTACTGATCCTCAGTCTGTCTGTTACTGATCCTCAGTCTCTCTCTGTTACTGATTCTCAGTCTGTGTCTGTTACTGATCCTCAGTCTGTGTCTGCTCCTGATCCTCAGTCTGTGCCTCTGTTACAGATCCTCAGTCTGTGTCTGTTACTGATCCTCAGTCTGTCTCTTTTACTAATCCTCAGTCTGTGTCTGTTACTGATCCTCAATCTGTCTCTGTTACTGATCCTCAGTCTGTGTCTGTTACTGATCCTCAGTCTGTGTCTGTTACTGATCCTCAGTCTGTCTCTGTTACTGATCCTAAGTCTGTGTCTCTGTTACTGATACTCAGTCTGTGTCTGTTACTGATCCTCAGTCTGTCTCTGTTACTGATCGTCAGGCAGTCCGTTACTGATCCTAAGTCTGTGTCTGTTACTGATCCTCAGTCTGTGTCTGTTACTGATCCTCAGTCTGTGTCTGTTACTGATCCTCAGTCTCTGTCTGTTACTTATCCTCAGTCCGTGTCTGTTACTGATCCTCAGTCTGTCTCTGTTACTGATCCTCAGTCTGCCTGTTACTGATCCTCAGTCTATCACTGTTACTGATCCTCAGTCTGTCTCTGTTACTGATCCTCAGTCTGTCTCAGTTACTGATACTCAGTCTGTCTCTGTTACTGATCCTCAGCCTGTCTCTGTTACTGATCTTCAGTCTGTGTCTGTTACTGATCCTCAGTCTCTGTCTGTTACTGATCCTCAGTCTGTCTCTGTTACTGATCATCAGTCTGTCTCTGTTACTGATCCTCAGTCTGTCTCTGTTACTGATCCTCAGTCCGTGTCTGTTACTGGTTCTCAGTCTGTGTCTGTTACTGATCCTCAGTCTCTGTCTGTTACTGATCCTCAGTCTGTGTCTGTTACTGATCCTCAGTCTGTCTCTGTTACTGATTCTCAGTCTGTGTATGTTACTGATCATCAGTCTCTGTCTCTGTTACTGATCCTCAGTCTGTGTCTGTTACTGATCCTCAGTCTGTGTCTGTTACTGATCCTCAGTCTATGTCTGTTACTGATCCTCAGTCTGAGTCTAGCTGATCTGCAGTCTGTGCCTCTGATACTGATCCTCAGTCTGTGTCCGTTACAGGTCCTCAGTCTGTCTCTGTTACTGATCCGCAGTCTGTGTCTCTGTTACTGATCCTCAGTCTGTGTCTGTTACTGATCCTCAGTCTGTGTCTGTTACTGATCCTCAGTCTCTGTTACTGATCCTCAGACTGTGTCTGTTACTGATCCTCAGTCTGTGTCTGTTACTGATCCTCAGTCTGTCTCTGTTACTGATCCTCAGTCTGTCTGTTACAGGTCCTCAGTCTGTCTCTGCTACTGATCCTCAGTCTGTCTCTGTTACTGATCCTCAGTCTGTCTCAGTTACTGATCCTCAGTCTGTCTCTGTTACTGATCCTCAGTCTCTCTCTGTTACTGATTCTCAGTCTGTGTCTGTTACTGATCCTCAGTCTGTGTCTGCTCCTGATCCTCAGTCTGTGCCTCTGTTACAGATCCTCAGTCTGTGTCTGTTACTGATCCTCAGTCTGTCTCTTTTACTGATCCTCAGTCTGTGTCTGTTACTGATCCTCAGTCTGTCTCTGTTACTGATCCTCAGTCTGTGTCTCTGTTACTGATACTCAGTCTGTGTCTGTTTCTGATCCTCAGTCTGTCTCTGTTACTGATCGTCAGGCAGTCCGTTACTGATCCTAAGTCTGTGTCTGTTACTGATCCTCAGTCTGTGTCTGTTACTGATCCTCAGTCTGTGTGTTACTGATCCTCAGTCTCTGTCTGTTACTCATCCTCAGTCCGTGTCTGTTACTGATCCTCAGTCTGTCTCTGTTACTGATCCTCAGTCTGCCTGTTACTGATCCTCAGTCTATCACTGTTACTGATCCTCAGTCTGTCTCTGTTACTGATCCTCAGTCTGTCTCAGTTACTGATACTCAGTCTGTCTCTGTTACTGATCCTCAGCCTGTCTCTGTTACTGATCTTCAGTCTGTGTCTGTTACTGATCCTCAGTCTGTGTCTGTTACTGATCCTCAGTCTCTGTCTGTTACTGATCCTCAGTCTGTCTCTGTTACTGATCATCAGTCTGTCTCTGTTACTGATCCTCAGTCTGTCTCTGTTACTGATCCTCAGTCCGTGTCTGTTACTGGTCCTCAGTCTGTGTCTGTTACTGATCCTCAGTCTGTGTCTGTTACTGATCCTCAGTCTGTGTCTGTTACTGAGCCTCAGTCTGTCTCTGTTACTGATTCTCAGTCTGTGTATGTTACTGATCATCAGTCTCTGTCTCTGTTACTGATCCTCAGTCTGTGTCTGTTACTGATCCTCAGTCTGTGTCTGTTACTGATCCTCAGTCTGTGTCTGTTACTGATCCTCAGTCTGAGTCTAACTGATCCGCAGTCTGTGTCTCTGATACTGATCCTCAGTCTGCGTCTGTTACAGGTCCTCAGTCTGTCTCTGTTACTGATCCGCAGTCTCTGTTACTGATCCTCAGACTGTGTCTGTTACTGATCCTCAGTCTGTGTCTGTTACTGATCCTCCATCTGTCTCTGTTACTAATCCTCAGTCTGTGTCTGTTACTGATCCTCACTCTGTCTCTGTTACTGATCCTCAGTCGCTCTCTGTTACTGATCCTCAGTCTGTCCGTTACTGATCCTCAGCCTGTCTCGGTTACTGATCCTCAGTCTGTCTCTGTTACTGATCATCAGTCTGTGTCCGTTACTGATCCTCAGTCTCTGTCTGTTACTGATCCTCAGTCTGTCTCTGTTACTGATCCTCAGTCTGTCTCTGTTACTGATCCTCAGTCTGTGTCTGTTACTGATTCTCAGTCTGTGTCTGTTACTGATCCTCAGTCTGTCTCTGTTACTGATCCTCAGTCTCTGTCTGGTACTGATTCTCAGTCTGTGTCTGTTACAGATTCTCAGTCTGTGTCTGTTACTGATCCTCAGTCTGTCTCTGTTACTGATCCTCAGTCTGTGTCTCTGTTACTGATCCTCAGACTGTCTCTGTTACTGATCCTCAGTCTGTGTCGGTTACTGATCCTCAGTCTGTCTCTGTTACTGATCCTCAGTCTGTCTCTGTTACTGATCCTCAGTCTCTGTCTGTTACTGATCCTCAGTCTGTCTCTGTGACTGAACCTCAGTCTGTCTCTGTTACTGATCCACAGTCTGTCTCTGTTACTGATTCTCAGTCTGTGTCTGTTACTGATCCTCAGTCTGTGTCTGTTACTGGTCCTCAGTCTGTGTCTGTTGCTGATCCTCAGTCTCTGTCTGTTACTGATCCTCAGTCTGTCTCTCTTACTGATTCTCAGTCTGTGTCTGTTACTGATCCTCAGTCTGTGTATGTTACTGATCCTCAGTCTCTGTCTCTGTTACTGATCCGCAGTCTTTGTCTCTGTTACTTATCCTCAGCCTGTGTCTGTTACTGATCCTCAGTCTGTCTCTGTTACTGATCCGCAGTCTGTGTCTCTGTTACTTATCCTCAGCCTGTGTCTGTTACTGATCCTCAGTCTGTGTCTGTTACTGATCCTGCGTCTGTCTCTGTTACTAATCCTCAGTCTGTGTCTGTTACTGATCCTCAGTCTGTCTCTGTTACTGATCCTCAGTCTGTCTCTGTTACTGATCCTCAGTCTGTCCGTTACTGATCCTGAGCCTGTCTCGGTTACTGATCCTCAGTCTGTCTCTGTTACTGATCATCAGTCTGTGTCTGTTACTGATCCTCAGTCTCTGTCTGTTACTGATCCTCAGTCTGTCTCTGTTACTGATCCTCAGTCTGTCTCTGTTACTGATCCTCAGTCTGTCCCTGTTACTGATCCTCAGTCTGTGTCTGTTACTGATCCTCAGTCTGTGTCTGTTACTGATTCTCAGTCTGTGTCTGTTACTGATCCTCAGTCTGTCTCTGTTACTGATCCTCAGTCTGTGTCTGTTACTGATCCTCAGTCTGTGTCTGTTACTTATCCTCAGTCTGTGTCTCTGTTACTGATCTTCAGTCTGTCTCGGTTACTGATCCTCAGTCTGTGTCTCTGTTACTGATCCTCAGTCTGTGTCTGTTACTGATCCTCAGTCTGTCTCTGTTACTGATCCTCAGTCTGTCTCTGTTACTGATCCTCAGTCTGTCTCTGTTACTGATCCTCAGCCTCTGTCGGTTACTGATCCTCAGTCTGTCTCTGTTACTGATCCTCAGTATGTCTGTTACTGATCCTCTGTCTGTGTCTGTTACTGATCCTCAGTCTGTCTCTGTTACTGATCCTCAGTCTGTCCGTTACTGATCCTCAGCCTGTCTCGATTACTGATCCTCAGTCTGTCTCTGTTACTGATGATCAGTCTGTGTCTGTTACTGAGCCTCAGTCTCTGTCTGTTACTGATCCTCAGTCTGTCTGTGTTACTGATCCTCAGTCTGTCTCTGTTACTGATCCTCAGTCTGTCTCTGTTACTGATCCTCAGGCTGTGTCTGTTACTGATCCTCAGTCTGTAACTGTTACTGATCCTCAGTCTGTGTCTGTAACTGATTCTCAGTCTGTGTCTGTTACTGATCCTCAGTCTCTGTCTGTTACTGATCCTCAGTCTGTCTCTTACTGATCCTCAGTCTGTCTCTGTTACTGATCCTCAGTCTGTCTCTGTTACTGATCCTCAGTCTGTGTCTGTTACTGATCCTCAGTCTGTGTCTGTTACTGATCCTCAGTCTGTGTCTCTGTTACTGATCCTCAGTCTGTGTCGGTTACTGATCCTCAGTCTGTCTCTGTTACTGATCCTCAGTCTGTCTGTTACAGGTCCTCAGCCTGTCTCTGCTACTGATCCTCAGTCTGTCTCTGTTACTGATCCTCAGTCTGTCTCAGTTACTGATCCTCAGTCTGTCTCTGTTACTGATCCTCAGTCTGTATATGTTACTGATCCTCAGTCTGTCTGTTACTGATCCTCAGTCTCTCTCTGTTACTGATTCTCAGTCTGTGTCTGTTACTGATCCTCAGTCTGTGTCTGCTCCTGATCCTCAGTCTGTGCCTCTGTTACAGATCCTCAGTCTGTGTCTGTTACTGATCCTCAGTCTGTCTCTTTTACTAATCCTCAGTCTGTGTCTGTTACTGATCCTCAATCTGTCTCTGTTACTGATCCTCAGTCTGTGTCTGTTACTGATCCTCAGTCTGTGTCTGTTACTGATCCTCAGTCTGTCTCTGTTACTGATCCTAAGTCTGTGTCTCTGTTACTGATACTCAGTCTGTGTCTGTTACTGATCCTCAGTCTGTCTCTGTTACTGATCGTCAGGCAGTCCGTTACTGATCCTAAGTCTGTGTCTGTTACTGATCCTCAGTCTGTGTCTGTTACTGATCCTCAGTCTGTGTCTGTTACTGATCCTCAGTCTCTGTCTGTTACTCATCCTCAGTCCGTGTCTGTTACTGATCCTCAGTCTGTCTCTGTTACTGATCCTCAGTCTGCCTGTTACTGATCCTCAGTCTATCACTGTTACTGATCCTCAGTCTGTCTCTGTTACTGATCCTCAGTCTGTCTCAGTTACTGATACTCAGTCTGTCTCTGTTACTGATCCTCAGCCTGTCTCTGTTACTGATCTTCAGTCTGTGTCTGTTACTGATCCTCAGTCTCTGTCTGTTACTGATCCTCAGTCTGTCTCTGTTACTGATCATCAGTCTGTCTCTGTTACTGATCCTCAGTCTGTCTCTGTTACTGATCCTCAGTCCGTGTCTGTTACTGGTTCTCAGTCTGTGTCTGTTACTGATCCTCAGTCTCTGTCTGTTACTGATCCTCAGTCTGTGTCTGTTACTGATCCTCAGTCTGTCTCTGTTACTGATTCTCAGTCTGTGTATGTTACTGATCATCAGTCTCTGTCTCTGTTACTGATCCTCAGTCTGTGTCTGTTACTGATCCTCAGTCTGTGTCTGTTACTGATCCTCAGTCTATGTCTGTTACTGATCCTCAGTCTGAGTCTAGCTGATCTGCAGTCTGTGCCTCTGATACTGATCCTCAGTCTGTGTCCGTTACAGGTCCTCAGTCTGTCTCTGTTACTGATCCGCAGTCTGTGTCTCTGTTACTGATCCTCAGTCTGTGTCTGTTACTGATCCTCAGTCTGTGTCTGTTACTGATCCTCAGTCTCTGTTACTGATCCTCAGACTGTGTCTGTTACTGATCCTCAGTCTGTGTCTGTTACTGATCCTCAGTCTGTCTCTGTTACTGATCCTCAGTCTGTCTGTTACAGGTCCTCAGTCTGTCTCTGCTACTGATCCTCAGTCTGTCTCTGTTACTGATCCTCAGTCTGTCTCAGTTACTGATCCTCAGTCTGTCTCTGTTACTGATCCTCAGTCTCTCTCTGTTACTGATTCTCAGTCTGTGTCTGTTACTGATCCTCAGTCTGTGTCTGCTCCTGATCCTCAGTCTGTGCCTCTGTTACAGATCCTCAGTCTGTGTCTGTTACTGATCCTCAGTCTGTCTCTTTTACTGATCCTCAGTCTGTGTCTGTTACTGATCCTCAGTCTGTCTCTGTTACTGATCCTCAGTCTGTGTCTCTGTTACTGATACTCAGTCTGTGTCTGTTTCTGATCCTCAGTCTGTCTCTGTTACTGATCGTCAGGCAGTCCGTTACTGATCCTAAGTCTGTGTCTGTTACTGATCCTCAGTCTGTGTCTGTTACTGATCCTCAGTCTGTGTGTTACTGATCCTCAGTCTCTGTCTGTTACTCATCCTCAGTCCGTGTCTGTTACTGATCCTCAGTCTGTCTCTGTTACTGATCCTCAGTCTGCCTGTTACTGATCCTCAGTCTATCACTGTTACTGATCCTCAGTCTGTCTCTGTTACTGATCCTCAGTCTGTCTCAGTTACTGATACTCAGTCTGTCTCTGTTACTGATCCTCAGCCTGTCTCTGTTACTGATCTTCAGTCTGTGTCTGTTACTGATCCTCAGTCTGTGTCTGTTACTGATCCTCAGTCTCTGTCTGTTACTGATCCTCAGTCTGTCTCTGTTACTGATCATCAGTCTGTCTCTGTTACTGATCCTCAGTCTGTCTCTGTTACTGATCCTCAGTCCGTGTCTGTTACTGGTCCTCAGTCTGTGTCTGTTACTGATCCTCAGTCTGTGTCTGTTACTGATCCTCAGTCTGTGTCTGTTACTGAGCCTCAGTCTGTCTCTGTTACTGATTCTCAGTCTGTGTATGTTACTGATCATCAGTCTCTGTCTCTGTTACTGATCCTCAGTCTGTGTCTGTTACTGATCCTCAGTCTGTGTCTGTTACTGATCCTCAGTCTGTGTCTGTTACTGATCCTCAGTCTGAGTCTAACTGATCCGCAGTCTGTGTCTCTGATACTGATCCTCAGTCTGCGTCTGTTACAGGTCCTCAGTCTGTCTCTGTTACTGATCCGCAGTCTCTGTTACTGATCCTCAGACTGTGTCTGTTACTGATCCTCAGTCTGTGTCTGTTACTGATCCTCCATCTGTCTCTGTTACTAATCCTCAGTCTGTGTCTGTTACTGATCCTCACTCTGTCTCTGTTACTGATCCTCAGTCGCTCTCTGTTACTGATCCTCAGTCTGTCCGTTACTGATCCTCAGCCTGTCTCGGTTACTGATCCTCAGTCTGTCTCTGTTACTGATCATCAGTCTGTGTCCGTTACTGATCCTCAGTCTCTGTCTGTTACTGATCCTCAGTCTGTCTCTGTTACTGATCCTCAGTCTGTCTCTGTTACTGATCCTCAGTCTGTGTCTGTTACTGATTCTCAGTCTGTGTCTGTTACTGATCCTCAGTCTGTCTCTGTTACTGATCCTCAGTCTCTGTCTGGTACTGATTCTCAGTCTGTGTCTGTTACAGATTCTCAGTCTGTGTCCGTTACTGATCCTCAGTCTGTCTCTGTTACTGATCCTCAGTCTGTGTCTCTGTTACTGATCCTCAGACTGTCTCTGTTACTGATCCTCAGTCTGTGTCGGTTACTGATCCTCAGTCTGTCTCTGTTACTGATCCTCAGTCTGTCTCTGTTACTGATCCTCAGTCTCTGTCTGTTACTGATCCTCAGTCTGTCTCTGTGACTGAACCTCAGTCTGTCTCTGTTACTGATCCACAGTCTGTCTCTGTTACTGATTCTCAGTCTGTGTCTGTTACTGATCCTCAGTCTGTGTCTGTTACTGGTCCTCAGTCTGTGTCTGTTGCTGATCCTCAGTCTCTGTCTGTTACTGATCCTCAGTCTGTCTCTCTTACTGATTCTCAGTCTGTGTCTGTTACTGATCCTCAGTCTGTGTATGTTACTGATCCTCAGTCTCTGTCTCTGTTACTGATCCGCAGTCTTTGTCTCTGTTACTTATCCTCAGCCTGTGTCTGTTACTGATCCTCAGTCTGTCTCTGTTACTGATCCGCAGTCTGTGTCTCTGTTACTTATCCTCAGCCTGTGTCTGTTACTGATCCTCAGTCTGTGACTGTTACTGATCCTGCGTCTGTCTCTGTTACTAATCCTCAGTCTGTGTCTGTTACTGATCCTCAGTCTGTCTCTGTTACTGATCCTCAGTCTGTCTCTGTTACTGATCCTCAGTCTGTCCGTTACTGATCCTGAGCCTGTCTCGGTTACTGATCCTCAGTCTGTCTCTGTTACTGATCATCAGTCTGTGTCTGTTACTGATCCTCAGTCTCTGTCTGTTACTGATCCTCAGTCTGTCTCTGTTACTGATCCTCAGTCTGTCTCTGTTACTGATCCTCAGTCTGTCCCTGTTACTGATCCTCAGTCTGTGTCTGTTACTGATCCTCAGTCTGTCTCTGTTACTGATTCTCAGTCTGTGTCTGTTACTGATCCTCAGTCTGTCTCTGTTACTGATCCTCAGTCTGTGTCTGTTACTGATCCTCAGTCTGTGTCTGTTACTTATCCTCAGTCTGTGTCTCTGTTACTGATCTTCAGTCTGTCTCGGTTACTGATCCTCAGTCTGTGTCTCTGTTACTGATCCTCAGTCTGTGTCTGTTACTGATCCTCAGTCTGTCTCTGTTACTGATCCTCAGTCTGTCTCTGTTACTGATCCTCAGTCTGTCTCTGTTACTGATCCTCAGCCTCTGTCGGTTACTGATCCTCAGTCTGTCTCTGTTACTGATCCTCAGTATGTCTGTTACTGATCCTCTGTCTGTGTCTGTTACTGATCCTCAGTCTGTCTCTGTTACTGATCCTCAGTCTGTCCGTTACTGATCCTCAGCCTGTCTCGATTACTGATCCTCAGTCTGTCTCTGTTACTGATGATCAGTCTGTGTCTGTTACTGAGCCTCAGTCTCTGTCTGTTACTGATCCTCAGTCTGTCTGTGTTACTGATCCTCAGTCTGTCTCTGTTACTGATCCTCAGTCTGTCTCTGTTACTGATCCTCAGGCTGTGTCTGTTACTGATCCTCAGTCTGTAACTGTTACTGATCCTCAGTCTGTGTCTGTAACTGATTCTCAGTCTGTGTCTGTTACTGATCCTCAGTCTGTCTCTGTTACTGATCCTCAGTCTGTGTCTGTTACTGATCCTCAGTCTGTCTCTGTTACTGATCCTCAGTCTGTGTCTGTTACTGATCCTCAGTCTGTCTCTGTTACTGATCCTCAGTCTGTGTCTGTTACTGATTCTCAGTCGGTGTCTGTTACTGATCCTCAATCTGTGTCTGTCACTGATCCTCAGTCTGTGTCTGTTACTGATCCTCAGTCTGTGTCTGTTACTGATCCTCAGTCAGTCTCTGTTACTGATCCTCAGTCTGTGTCTGTTACTGATCCTCAATCTGTCTGTGTTACTGATCCTCAGTCTGTGTGTTACTGATCCTCAGTCTGTGTCTGTTACTGATCCTCAGTCTGTCTCTGTTACTGATCCTCAGTCTGTGTCTGTTACTGATCCTCAGTCTGTGTCTGTTACTGAACCTCAATCTGTGTCTGTTACTGATCCTCAGTCTGTGTCTGTTACTGATCCTCAGTCTCTGTCTGTTACTGATCCTCAGTCTGTCTCTGTTACTGATCATCAGTCTGTCTCTGTTACTGATCCTCAGTCTGTCTCTGTTACTGATCCTCAGTCCGTGTCTGTTACTGGTCCTCAGTCTGTCTCTGTTACTGATCATCAGTCTGTCTCTGTTACTGATCCTCAGTCTGTCTCTGTTACTGATCCTCAGTCCGTGTCTGTTACTGGTCCTCAGTCTGTGTCTGTTACTGATCCTCAGTCTGTGTCTGTTACTGATCCTCAGTCTGTGTCTGTTACTGAGCCTCAGTCTGTCTCTGTTACTGATTCTCAGTCTGTGTATGTTACTGATCATCAGTCTCTGTCTCTGTTACTGATCCTCAGTCTGTGTCTGTTACTGATCCTCAGTCTGTGTCTGTTACTGATCCTCAGTCTGTGTCTGTTACTGATCCTCAGTCTGAGTCTAACTGATCCGCAGTCTGTGTCTCTGATACTGATCCTCAGTCTGCGTCTGTTACAGGTCCTCAGTCTGTCTCTGTTACTGATCCGCAGTCTCTGTTACTGATCCTCAGACTGTGTCTGTTACTGATCCTCAGTCTGTGTCTGTTACTGATCCTCCATCTGTCTCTGTTACTAATCCTCAGTCTGTGTCTGTTACTGATCCTCACTCTGTCTCTGTTACTGATCCTCAGTCGCTCTCTGTTACTGATCCTCAGTCTGTCCGTTACTGATCCTCAGCCTGTCTCGGTTACTGATCCTCAGTCTGTCTCTGTTACTGATCATCAGTCTGTGTCCGTTACTGATCCTCAGTCTCTGTCTGTTACTGATCCTCAGTCTGTCTCTGTTACTGATCCTCAGTCTGTCTCTGTTACTGATCCTCAGTCTGTGTCTGTTACTGATTCTCAGTCTGTGTCTGTTACTGATCCTCAGTCTGTCTCTGTTACTGATCCTCAGTCTCTGTCTGGTACTGATTCTCAGTCTGTGTCTGTTACAGATTCTCAGTCTGTGTCCGTTACTGATCCTCAGTCTGTCTCTGTTACTGATCCTCAGTCTGTGTCTCTGTTACTGATCCTCAGACTGTCTCTGTTACTGATCCTCAGTCTGTGTCGGTTACTGATCCTCAGTCTGTCTCTGTTACTGATCCTCAGTCTGTCTCTGTTACTGATCCTCAGTCTCTGTCTGTTACTGATCCTCAGTCTGTCTCTGTGACTGAACCTCAGTCTGTCTCTGTTACTGATCCACAGTCTGTCTCTGTTACTGATTCTCAGTCTGTGTCTGTTACTGATCCTCAGTCTGTGTCTGTTACTGGTCCTCAGTCTGTGTCTGTTGCTGATCCTCAGTCTCTGTCTGTTACTGATCCTCAGTCTGTCTCTCTTACTGATTCTCAGTCTGTGTCTGTTACTGATCCTCAGTCTGTGTATGTTACTGATCCTCAGTCTCTGTCTCTGTTACTGATCCGCAGTCTTTGTCTCTGTTACTTATCCTCAGCCTGTGTCTGTTACTGATCCTCAGTCTGTCTCTGTTACTGATCCGCAGTCTGTGTCTCTGTTACTTATCCTCAGCCTGTGTCTGTTACTGATCCTCAGTCTGTGTCTGTTACTGATCCTGCGTCTGTCTCTGTTACTAAACCTCAGTCTGTGTCTGTTACTGATCCTCAGTCTGTCTCTGTTACTGATCCTCAGTCTGTCTCTGTTACTGATCCTCAGTCTGTCCGTTACTGATCCTGAGCCTGTCTCGGTTACTGATCCTCAGTCTGTCTCTGTTACTGATCATCAGTCTGTGTCTGTTACTGATCCTCAGTCTCTGTCTGTTACTGATCCTCAGTCTGTCTCTGTTACTGATCCTCAGTCTGTCTCTGTTACTGATCCTCAGTCTGTCCCTGTTACTGATCCTCAGTCTGTGTCTGTTACTGATCCTCAGTCTGTCTCTGTTACTGATTCTCAGTCTGTGTCTGTTACTGATCCTCAGTCTGTCTCTGTTACTGATCCTCAGTCTGTGTCTGTTACTGATCCTCAGTCTGTGTCTGTTACTTATCCTCAGTCTGTGTCTCTGTTACTGATCTTCAGTCTGTCTCGGTTACTGATCCTCAGTCTGTGTCTCTGTTACTGATCCTCAGTCTGTGTCTGTTACTGATCCTCAGTCTGTCTCTGTTACTGATCCTCAGTCTGTCTCTGTTACTGATCCTCAGTCTGTCTCTGTTACTGATCCTCAGCCTCTGTCGGTTACTGATCCTCAGTCTGTCTCTGTTACTGATCCTCAGTATGTCTGTTACTGATCCTCTGTCTGTGTCTGTTACTGATCCTCAGTCTGTCTCTGTTACTGATCCTCAGTCTGTCCGTTACTGATCCTCAGCCTGTCTCGATTACTGATCCTCAGTCTGTCTCTGTTACTGATGATCAGTCTGTGTCTGTTACTGAGCCTCAGTCTCTGTCTGTTACTGATCCTCAGTCTGTCTGTGTTACTGATCCTCAGTCTGTCTCTGTTACTGATCCTCAGTCTGTCTCTGTTACTGATCCTCAGGCTGTGTCTGTTACTGATCCTCAGTCTGTAACTGTTACTGATCCTCAGTCTGTGTCTGTAACTGATTCTCAGTCTGTGTCTGTTACTGATCCTCAGTCTGTCTCTGTTACTGATCCTCAGTCTGTGTCTGTTACTGATCCTCAGTCTGTCTCTGTTACTGATCCTCAGTCTGTGTCTGTTACTGATCCTCAGTCTGTCTCTGTTACTGATCCTCAGTCTGTGTCTGTTACTGATTCTCAGTCGGTGTCTGTTACTGATCCTCAATCTGTGTCTGTCACTGATCCTCAGTCTGTGTCTGTTACTGATCCTCAGTCTGTGTCTGTTACTGATCCTCAGTCAGTCTCTGTTACTGATCCTCAGTCTGTGTCTGTTACTGATCCTCAATCTGTCTGTGTTACTGATCCTCAGTCTGTGTGTTACTGATCCTCAGTCTGTGTCTGTTACTGATCCTCAGTCTGTCTCTGTTACTGATCCTCAGTCTGTGTCTGTTACTGATCCTCAGTCTGTGTCTGTTACTGAACCTCAATCTGTCTCTGTTACTGATCCTCAGTCTGTCTCTGTTACTGATCCTCAGTCTCTGTTACTGATCCTCAGTCTGTGTCTGTTACTGATCCTCAGTCTGTGTCTCTGTTACTGACCTTCAGTCTGTCTCGGTTACTGATCCTCAGTCTGTCCGTTACTGATCCTCAGCCTGTCTTGGTTACTGATCCTCAGTCTGTCTCTGTTACTGACCATCAGTCTGTGTCTGTTACTGATCCTCAGTCTCTGTCTGTTACTGATCCTCAGTCTGTCTCTGTTACTGATCCTCAGTCTGTCCCTGTTACTGATCCTCAGTCTGTCTCTGTTAATGATCCTCAGTCTGTGTCTGTTACTGATCCTCAGTCTGTCTCTGTTACTGATCCTCAGTCTGTGTCTGTTACTGATTCTCAGTCTGTGTCTGTTACTGATCCTCAGTCTGTCTCTGTTACTGATCCTCAGACTGTGTCTCTGTTACTGATCCTCAGTCTGTCTCTGTTACTGATCCTCAATCTGTGTCTGTTACTGATCCTCAGTCTGTCTCTGTTACTGATCCTCAGTCTGTCTCTATTGCTGATCCTCAGTCTCTGTCTGTTACTGATCCTCAGTCTGTCTCTGTGACTGATCCTCAGTCTGTCTCTGTTACTGATCCTCAGTATGTCTCTGTTACTGATTCTCAGTCTGTGTCTGTTACTGATCCTCAGTCTGTCTGTTACTGATCCTCAGTCTCTGTCTGTTACTGATCCTCAGTCTGTGCCTGTTACTGATCCTCAGTCTGTGTCTGTAACTGATCCTCAGTCTGTCTGTTACTCATCCTCAGTCTGTCTCTGTTACTGATCCTCAATCTGTGTCTGTTACTGATCCTCAGTCTGTCTCTGTTACTGATCCTCAGTCTGTCTCTTTTACTGATCCTCAGTCTCTGTCTGTTACTGATCCTCAGTCTGTCCCTGTGACTGATCCTCAGTCTGTCTCTGTTACTGATCCTCAGTATGTCTCTGTTACTGATTCTCAGTCTGTGCCTGTTACTGATCCTCAGACTGTCTGTTACTGATCCTCAGTCTCTGTCTGTTACTAATCCTCAGTCTGTGTCTGTTACTGATCCTCAGTCTGTCCGTTACTGATCCTCAGCCTGTCTCGGTTACTGATCCACAGTCTGTCTCTGTTACTGATCATCAGTCTGTGTCTGTTACTGATCCTCAGTCTCTGTCTGTTACTGATCCTCAGTCTGTCTCTGTTACTGATCCTCAGTCTGTCCCTGTCACTGATCCTCAGTCTGTGTCTGTTACTGATCCTCAGTCTGTGTCTGTTACTGATTCTCAGTCTGTGTCTGTTACTGATCCTCAGTCTGTCTCTGTTACTGATCCTCAGTCTGTCTCTTTTGCTGATCCTCAGTCTCTGTCTGTTACTGATCCTCAGTCTGTCTCTGTGACTGATCCTCAGCATGTCTCTGTTACTGATTCTCAGTCTGTGTCTGTTACTGATCCTCAGTCTGTCTGTTACTGATCCTCAGTCTCTGTCTGTTACTGATCCTCAGTCTGTGCCTGTTACTGATCCTCAGTCTGTGTCTGTAACTGATCCTCAGTCTGTCTGTTACTCATCCTCAGTCTGTCTCTGTTACTGATCCTCAATCTGTGTCTGTTACTGATCCTCAGTCTGTCTCTGTTACTGATCCTCAGTCTGTCTCTTTTACTGATCCTCAGTCTCTGTCTGTTACTGATCCTCAGTCTGTCTCTGTGACTGATCCTCAGTCTGTCTCTGTTACTGATCCTCAGTATGACTCTGTTACTGATTCTCAGTCTGTGTCTGTTACTGATCCTCAGACTGTCTGTTACTGATCCTCAGTCTCTGTCTGTTACTAATCCTCAGTCTGTGTCTGTTACTGATCCTCAGTCTATCTCTGTTACTGATCCTCAGTCTGTCTCTGTTACTGATACTCAGTCTGTCCGTTACTGATCCTCAGCCTGTCTCGGTTACTGATCCACAGTCTGTCTCTGTTACTGATCATCAGTCTGTGTCTGTTACTGATCCTCAGTCTCTGTCTGTTACTGATCCTCAGTCTGTCTCTGTTACTGATCCTCAGTCTGTCCCTGTCACTGATCCTCAGTCTGTGTCTGTTACTGATCCTCAGTCTGTGTCTGTTACTGATTCTCAGTCTGTGTCTGTTGCTGATCCTCAGTCTGTCTCTGTTACTGATCCTCAGTCTGTGTCTGTTACTGATTCTCAGTCAGTGTCTGTTACTGATTCTCAGTCTGTGTCTGTTACTGATCTTCAGTCTGTCTCTGTTACTGATCCTCAGTCTGTGTTTCTGTTACTGATCCTCAGGCTGTCTCTGTTACTGATCCTCAGTCTGTGTCTGTTACTGATCCTCAGTCTGTCTCTGTTACTGATCCTCAGTCTGTCTCTGTTACTGATCCTCAGTCGCTGTCTGTTACTGATCCTCAGTCTGTCTCTGTGACTGATCCTCAGTCTGTCTCTGTTACTGATCCACAGTCTGTCACTGTTACTGATTCTCAGTCTGTGTCTGTTACTGATCCTCAGTCTGACTGTTACTGATCCTCAGTCTCTGTCTGTTACTGATCCTCAGTCTGTGCCTGTTACTGATCCTCAGTCTGTGTCTGATACTGATCCTCAGTCTGTGTCTGTTACTGATCCTCAGTCTGTCTCTGTTACTGATCCTCAGTCGCTGTCTGTTACTGATCCTCAGTCTGTCTCTGTGACTGATCCTCAGTCTGTCTCTGTTACTGATCCACAGTCTGTCACTGTTACTGATTCTCAGTCTGTGTCTGTTACTGATCCTCAGTCTGACTGTTACTGATCCTCAGTCTCTGTCTGTTACTGATCCTCAGTCTGTGCCTGTTACTGATCCTCAGTCTGTGTCTGTTACTGATCCTCAGTCTGTGTCTGTTACTGATTCTCAGTCTGTGTCTGTTACTGATCCTTAGTCCCTGTCTGTTATTGATCCTCATTCTGTCTCTGTTACTGATCCTCAGTCTGTGTCTGTTACTGATTCTCAGTCTGTGTCTGTTACTGATCCTCAGTCTGTGTCTGTTACTGATCCTTAATCTGTCTCTGTTACTGATCCTCAGTCTGTGTCTGTTACTGATCCTCAGTCTCTGTCTGTTACTGATCCTCATTCTGTCTCTGTTACTGATCCTCAGTCTGTGTCTGTTACTGATTCTCAGTCTGTGTCTGTTACTGATCCTCAGTCTGTGTCTGTTACTGATCCACAGTCTGTGCCTGTTTCTGATCCTCAATCTGTCTCTCTTACTGATCCTCAGTCTGTGTCTGTTACTGATCCTCAGTCTGTGTCTGTTACTGACCCTCCGTCTGTGTCTGTTACTGATCCTCAGTCTGTGTCTGTTACTGTTCGTCAGTCTGTGTCTGTTACTGATTCTCAGTCTGTGTCTGTTACTGATCCTCAGTCTGTGTCTGTTACTGATCCTCAGTCTGTGTCTGTTACTGATCCTCAGTCTGTGTCTGTTACTGATCCTCAGTCTGTCTGTTACTGATTCTCAGTCTGTGTCTATTACTGATCCTCAGTCTGTGTCTGTTACTGATCCTCAGTCTGTGTCTGTTACTGATCCTCAATCTGTCTCTGTTACTGATCCTCAGTCTGTGTCTGTTACTGATCCTCAGTCTGTGTCTGTTACTGATCCTCAGTCTGTGTCTGTTACTGATCCTCAGTCTGTGTCTGTTACTGATCCTCAGTCTGTGTCTGTTACTGATCCTCAGTCTGTGTCTGTTACTGATCCTCAGTCTGTGTCTGTTACTGATCCTCAGTCTGTGTCTGTTACTGATCCTCAGTCTCTGTCTGTAACTGATCCTCATTCTGTCTCTGTTACTGATCCTCAGTCTGTCTCTGTTACTGATTCGCAGTCTGTGTCTGTTACTGATCCTCAGTCTGTGTCTGTTACTGATCCTCAGTCTGTGTCTGTTACTGATCCTCAATCTGTCTCTGTTACTGATCCTCAGTCTGAGTCTGTTACTGATCCTCAGTCTGTGTCTGTTACTGATCCTCAGTCTGTGTCTGTTACTGATCCTCAATCTGTCTCTTACTGATTCTCAGTCTGTGTCTGTTACTGATCCTCAGTCTGTGTCTGTTACTGATCCTCAGTCTCTTTCTGTTACTGATCCTCAGTCTGTCTCTGTTACTGATCCTCAATCTATCTCTGTTACTGATCGTCAGTCTGTGTCTGTTACTGATCCTCAGGCTGTGCCTGTTACTGATCCTCAGTCTCTGTCTGTTACTGATCCTCAGTCTGTCTGTTACTGATCCTCAGTCTATGTCTGTTACTGATCGTCAGTCTGAGTCTCTTACTGATCGTCAGTCTCTGTCTGTTACTGATCCTCAGTCTGTCTCTGTTACTGATCCTCAGTCTGTGTCTGTTACTGATCCTCAGTCTGTGTCTGTTACTGATCCTCAGTCTGTGTCTGTTACTGATCCTCAGACTGTGTCTGTTACTGATCCTCAGTCTGTGTCTGTTACTGATCCTCAGTCTGTGTCTGTTACTGATCCTCAGTCTGTTTCTGTTACTGATCCTCAATCTGTCTCTGTTACTGATCCTCAGTCTGTGTCTGTTACTGATCCTCAGTCTCTGTCTGTTACTGATCCTCATTCTGTCTCTGTTACTGATCCTCAGTCTGTGTCTGTTACTGACTCTCAGTCTGTGTCTATTACTGATCCTCAGTCTGTGTCTGTTACTGATCCTCAGTCTGTGTCTGTTACTGATCCTCAGTCTGTCTCTGTTACTGATCCTCAGTCTGTGTCTGTTACTGATCCTCAGTCTGTGTCTGTTACTGATCCTCAATCTGTCTCTGTTACTGATCCTCAGTCTGTGTCTGTTACTGATCCTCAGTTTGTGTCTGTTACTGATCCTCAGTCTGTGTCTGTTACTGATCCTCAGTCTGTGTCTGTTACTGATCGTCAGTCTGTGTCTGTTACTGATTCTCAGTCCGTGTCTGTTACTGATCCTCAGTCTGTGTCTGTTACTGATCCTCAGTCTGTGTCTGTTACTGATCCTCAGTCTGTGTCTGTTACTGATCCTCCGTCTGTGTCTGTTACTGATCCTCACTCTGTGTCTGTTACTGTTCGTCAGTCTGTGTCTGTTACTGATTCTCAGTCTGTGTCTGTTACTGATCCTCAGTATGTGTCTGTTACTGATCTTCAGTCTGTGTCTGTTACTGATCCTCAGTCTGTGTCTGTTACTGATCCTCAGTCTGGCTGTTATTGATTCTCAGTCTGTGTCTATTACTGATCCTCAGTCTGTGTCTGTTACTGATCCTCAGTCTGTGTCTGTTACTGATCCTCAATCTGTCTCTGTTACTGATCCTCAGTCTGTGTCTGTTACTGATCCTCAGTCTGTGTCTGTAACTGATCCTCAGTCTGTGTCTGTTACTGATCCTCAGTCTGTGTCTGTTACTGATCCTCAGTCTGTGTCTGTTACTGATTCTCAGTCTGTGTCTGTTACTGATCCTCAGTCTGTGTCTGTTACTGATCCTCAGTCTGTGTCTGTTACTGATCCTCAGTGTGTGTCTGTTACTGATCCGCAGTCTGTGTCTGTTACTGATCCTCAGTCTGTGTCTGTTACTGATCCTCAGTCTGTGTCTGTTACTGATCCTCAGTCTGTCTCTGTTACTGATCCTCAATCTATCTCTGTTACTGATCGTCAGTCTGTGTCTGTTACTGATTCTCAGTCTGTGTCTGTTACTGATCCTTAGTCTGTGTTTGTTACTGATCCTCAGTCTGTGTCTGTTACTGATCCTTAGTCTGTGTTTGTTAGTGATCCTCAGTCTGTGTCTGTTATTGATTCTCTGTCTCAGTCTGTTACTGATCCTCAGTCTGTGTCTGTTACTGATCCTCAGTCTGTCTCTGTTGTTGATCCTCAGTCTGTGTCTGTTACTGATCCTCAGTCTTTCTGTTATTGATCCTCAGTCTGTGTCTGTTACTGATTCTCAGTCTGTGTCTGTTTCTGATTCTCAGTCTGTGTCTGTTACTGATTCTCAGTCTGTGTCTGTTACTGATTCTCAGTCTGTGTATGTTACTGATCCTCAGTCTGTGTCTGTTACTGATCCTCAGTCTGTGTCTGTTACTGATCCTCAGTCTGTTTCTGTTACTGATCCTCAATCTGTCTCTGTGACTGATCCTCAGTCTGTGTCTGTTACTGATCCTCAGTCCCTGTCTGTTATTGATCCTCATTCTGTCTCTGTTACTGATCCTCAGTCTGTGTCTGTTACTGATTCTCAGTCTGTGTCTGTTACTGATCCTCAGTCTGTGTCTGTTACTGATCCTCAATCTGTCTCTGTTACTGATCCTCAGTCTGTGTCTGTTACTGATCCTCAATCTGTCTCTGTTACTGATCCTCAGTCTGTGTCTGTTACTGATCCTCAGTCTCTGTCTGTTACTGATCCTCATTCTGTCTCTGTTACTGATCCTCAGTCTGTGTCTGTTACTGATTCTCAGTCTGTGTCTGTTACTGATCCTCAGTCTGTGTCTGTTACTGATCCACAGTCTGTGCCTGTTTCTGATCCTCAATCTATCACTCTTACTGATCCTCAGTCTGTGTCTGTTACTCATCCTCAGCCTGTGTCTGTTACTGATCCTCCGTCTGTGTCTGTTACTGATCCTCAGTCTGTGTCTGTTACTGTTCGTCAATCTGTGTCTGTTACTGATTCTCAGTCTGTGTCTGTTACTGATCCTCAGTCTGTGGCTGTTACTGATCCTCAGTCTGTGTCTGTTACTGATCCTCAGTCTGTGTCTGTTACTGATCCTCAGTCTGTCTGTTACTGATTCTCAGTCTGTGTCTATTACTGATCCTCAGTCTGTGTCTGTTACTGATCCTCAGTCTGTGTCTGTTACTGATCCTCAATCTGTCTCTGTTACTGATCCTCAGTCTGTGTCTGTTACTGATCCTCAGTCTGTGTCTGTTACTGATCCTCAGTCTGTGTCTGTTACTGATCCTCAGTCTGTGTCTGTTATTGATCCTCAGTCTGTGTCTGTTACTGATTCTCAGTCTGTGTCTGTTACTGATCCTCAGTCTGTGTTTGTTACTGATCCTCAGTCTGTGTCTGTTACTGATCCTCAGTCTGTGTCTGTTACTGATTCTCAGTCTGTGTCTGTTACTGATCCTCAGTCCCTGTCTGTTACTGATCCTCATTCTGTCTCTGTTACTGATCCTCAGTCTGTGTCTGTTACTGATTCTCAGTCTGTGTCTGTTACTGATCCTCAGTCTGTGTCTGTTACTGATCCTCAATCTGTCTCTGTTACTGATCCTCAGTCTGTGTCTGTTACTGATCCTCAGTCTCTGTCTGTTACTGATCCTCATTCTGTCTCTGTTACTGATCCTCAGTCTGTGTCTGTTACTGATTCTCAGTCTGTGTCTGTTACTGATCCTCAGTCTGTGTCTGTTACTGATCCACAGTCTGTGCCTGTTTCTGATCCTCAATCTGTCTCTCTTACTGATCCTCAGTCTGTGTCTGTTACTGATCCTCTGTCTGTGTCTGTTACTGATCCTCCGTCTGTGTCTGTTACTGATCCTCAGTCTGTGTCTGTTACTGTTCGTCAGTCTGTGTCTGTTACTGATTCTCAGTCTGTGTCTGTTACTGATCCTCAGTCTGTGTCTGTTACTGATCCTCAGTCTGTGTCTGTTACTGATCCTCAGTCTGTCTGTTACTGATTCTCAGTCTGTGTCTATTACTGATCCTCAGTCTGTGTCTGTTACTGATCCTCAGTCTGTGTCTGTTACTGATCCTCAATCTGTCTCTGTTACTGATCCTCAGTCTGTGTCTGTTACTGATCCTCAGTCTGTGTCTGTTACTGATCCTCAGTCTGTGTCTGTTACTGATCCTCAGTCTGTGTCTGTTACTGATCCTCAGTCTGTGTCTGTTACTGATCCTCAGTCTGTGTCTGTTACTGATCCTCAGTCTGTGTCTGTTACTGATCCTCAGTCTGTGTCTGTTACTGATCCTCAGTCTCTGTCTGTTACTGATCCTCATTCTGTCTCTGTTACTGATCCTCAGTCTGTCTCTGTTACTGATTCGCAGTCTGTGTCTGTTACTGATCCTCAGTCTGTGTCTGTTACTGATCCTCAGTCTGTGTCTGTTACTGATCCTCAATCTGTCTCTGTTACTGATCCTCAGTCTGAGTCTGTTACTGATCCTCAGTCTGTGTCTGTTACTGATCCTCAGTCTGTGTCTGTTACTGATCCTCAATCTTTCTCTTACTGATTCTCAGTCTGTGTCTGTTACTGATCCTCAGTCTGTGTCTGTTACTGATCCTCAGTCTCTTTCTGTTACTGATCCTCAGTCTGTCTCTGTTACTGATCCTCAATCTATCTCTGTTACTGATCGTCAGTCTGTGTCTGTTACTGATCCTCAGGCTGTGCCTGTTACTGATCCTCAGTCTCTGTCTGTTACTGATCCTCAGTCTGTCTGTTACTGATCCTCAGTCTATGTCTGTTACTGATCGTCAGTCTGAGTCTCTTACTGATCGTCAGTCTCTGTCTGTTACTGATCCTCAGTCTGTCTCTGTTACTGATCCTCAGTCTGTGTCTGTTACTGATCCTCAGTCTGTGTCTGTTACTGATCCTCAGTCTGTGTCTGTTACTGATCCTCAGTCTGAGTCTGTTACTGATCCTCAGTCTGTGTCTGTTACTGATCCTCAGTCTGTGTCTGTTACTGATCCTCAGTCTGTTTCTGTTACTGATCCTCAATCTGTCTCTGTTACTGATCCTCAGTCTGTGTCTGTTACTGATCCTCAGTCTCTGTCTGTTACTGATCCTCATTCTGTCTCTGTTACTGATCCTCAGTCTGTGTCTGTTACTGACTCTCAGTCTGTGTCTATTACTGATCCTCAGTCTGTGTCTGTTACTGATCCTCAGTCTGTGTCTGTTACTGATCCTCAGTCTGTCTCTGTTACTGATCCTCAGTCTGTGTCTGTTACTGATCCTCAGTCTGTGTCTGTTACTGATCCTCAATCTGTCTCTGTTACTGATCCTCAGTCTGTGTCTGTTACTGATCCTCAGTTTGTGTCTGTTACTGATCCTCAGTCTGTGTCTGTTACTGATCCTCAGTCTGTGTCTGTTACTGATCGTCAGTCTGTGTCTGTTACTGATTCTCAGTCCGTGTCTGTTACTGATCCTCAGTCTGTGTCTGTTACTGATCCTCAGTCTGTGTCTGTTACTGATCCTCAGTCTGTGTCTGTTACTGATCCTCCGTCTGTGTCTGTTACTGATCCTCACTCTGTGTCTGTTACTGTTCGTCAGTCTGTGTCTGTTACTGATTCTCAGTCTGTGTCTGTTACTGATCCTCAGTATGTGTCTGTTACTGATCCTCAGTCTGTGTCTGTTACTGATCCTCAGTCTGTGTCTGTTACTGATCCTCAGTCTGGCTGTTATTGATTCTCAGTCTGTGTCTATTACTGATCCTCAGTCTGTGTCTGTTACTGATCCTCAGTCTGTGTCTGTTACTGATCCTCAATCTGTCTCTGTTACTGATCCTCAGTCTGTGTCTGTTACTGATCCTCAGTCTGTGTCTGTAACTGATCCTCAGTCTGTGTCTGTTACTGATCCTCAGTCTGTGTCTGTTACTGATCCTCAGTCTGTGTCTGTTACTGATTCTCAGTCTGTGTCTGTTACTGATCCTCAGTCTGTGTCTGTTACTGATCCTCAGTCTGTGTCTGTTACTGATCCTCAGTGTGTGTCTGTTACTGATCCTCAGTCTGTGTCTGTTACTGATCCTCAGTCTGTGTCTGTTACTGATCCTCAGTCTGTGTCTGTTACTGATCCTCAGTCTGTCTCTGTTACTGATCCTCAATCTATCTCTGTTACTGATCGTCAGTCTGTGTCTGTTACTGATTCTCAGTCTGTGTCTGTTACTGATCCTTAGTCTGTGTTTGTTACTGATCCTCAGTCTGTGTCTGTTACTGATCCTTAGTCTGTGTTTGTTAGTGATCCTCAGTCTGTGTCTGTTATTGATTCTCTGTCTCAGTCTGTTACTGATCCTCAGTCTGTGTCTGTTACTGATCCTCAGTCTGTCTCTGTTGTTGATCCTCAGTCTGTGTCTGTTACTGATCCTCAGTCTTTCTGTTATTGATCCTCAGTCTGTGTCTGTTACTGATTCTCAGTCTGTGTCTGTTTCTGATTCTCAGTCTGTGTCTGTTACTGATTCTCAGTCTGTGTCTGTTACTGATTCTCAGTCTGTGTATGTTACTGATCCTCAGTCTGTGTCTGTTACTGATCCTCAGTCTGTGTCTGTTACTGATCCTCAGTCTGTTTCTGTTACTGATCCTCAATCTGTCTCTGTGACTGATCCTCAGTCTGTGTCTGTTACTGATCCTCAGTCCCTGTCTGTTATTGATCCTCATTCTGTCTCTGTTACTGATCCTCAGTCTGTGTCTGTTACTGATTCTCAGTCTGTGTCTGTTACTGATCCTCAGTCTGTGTCTGTTACTGATCCTCAATCTGTCTCTGTTACTGATCCTCAGTCTGTGTCTGTTACTGATCCTCAATCTGTCTCTGTTACTGATCCTCAGCCTGTGTCTGTTACTGATCCTCAGTCTCTGTCTGTTACTGATCCTCATTCTGTCTCTGTTACTGATCCTCAGTCTGTGTCTGTTACTGATTCTCAGTCTGTGTCTGTTACTGATCCTCAGTCTGTGTCTGTTACTGATCCACAGTCTGTGCCTGTTTCTGATCCTCAATCTGTCTCTCTTACTGATCCTCAGTCTGTGTCTGTTACTGATCCTCAGCCTGTGTCTGTTACTGATCCTCCGTCTGTGTCTGTTACTGATCCTCAGTCTGTGTCTGTTACTGTTCGTCAGTCTGTGTCTGTTACTGATTCTCAGTCTGTGTCTGTTACTGATCCTCAGTCTGTGGCTGTTACTGATCCTCAGTCTGTGTCTGTTACTGATCCTCAGTCTGTGTCTGTTACTGATCCTCAGTCTGTCTGTTACTGATTCTCAGTCTGTGTCTATTACTGATCCTCAGTCTGTGTCTGTTACTGATCCTCAGTCTGTGTCTGTTACTGATCCTCAATCTGTCTCTGTTACTGATCCTCAGTCTGTGTCTGTTACTGATCCTCAGTCTGTGTCTGTTACTGATCCTCAGTCTGTGTCTGTTACTGATCCTCAGTCTGTGTCTGTTACTGATCCTCAGTCTGTGTCTGTTACTGATCCTCAGTCTGTGTCTGTTACTGATCCTCAGTCTGTGTCTGTTACTGATCCTCAGTCTGTGTCTGTTACTGATCCTCAGTCTCTGTCTGCTACTGATCCTCATTCTGTCTCTGTTACTAATCCTCAGTCTGTGTCTGTTACTGATTCGCAGTCTGTGTCTGTTACTGATCCTCAGTCTGTGTCTGTTACTGATCCTCAGTCTGTGTCTGTTCCTGATCCTCAATCTGTCTCTGTTACTGATCCTCAGTCTGTGTCTGTTACTGATCCTCAGTCTGTGTCTGTTACTGATCCTCAGTCTGTGTCTGTTACTGATCCTCAATCTGTCTCTTACTGATTCTCAGTCTGTGTCTGTTACTGATCCTCAGTCTGTGTCTGTTACTGATCCTCAGTCTCTTTCTGTTACTGATCCTCAGTCTGTCTCTGTTAATGATCCTCAATCTATCTCTGTTACTGATCGTCAGTCTGTGTCTGTTACTGATCCTCAGGCTGTGTCTGTTACTGATCCTCAGTCTCTGTCTGTTACTGATCCTCAGTCTGTCTGTTACTGATCGTCAGTCTATGTCTGTTACTGATCGTCAGTCTGAGTCTCTAATTGATCGTCAGTCTCTGTCTGTTACTGATCCTCAGTCTGTCTCTGTTACTGATCCTCAGTCTGTGTCTGTTACTGATCCTCAGTTTGGGTCTGTTACTGATCCTCAGTCTGTGTCTGTTACTGATCCTCAGTCTGTGTCTGTTACTGATTCTCAGTCTGTGTCTGTTACTGATCCTCAGTCTGTGTCTGTTACTGATCCTCAGTCTGTGTCTGTTACTGATCCTCAGTCTGTGTCTGTTACTGATCCTCAGTCTCTGTCTGTTACTGATCCTCATTCTGTCTCTGTTACTGGTCCTCAGTCTGTGTCTGTTACTGACTCTCAGTCTGTGTCTATTACTGATCCTCAGTCTGTGTCTGTTACTGATCCTCAGTCTGTGTCTGTTACTGATCCGCAGTCTGTCTCTGTTACTGATCCTCAGTCTGTGTCTGTTACTGATCCTCAGTCTGTGTCTGTTACTGATCCTCAATCTGTCTCTGTTACTGATCCTCAGTCTGTGTCTGTTACTGATCCTCAGTCTGTGTCTGTTACTGATCCTCAGTCTGTGTCTGTTCCTGATCCTCAGTCTGTGTCTGTTACTGATCATCAGTCTGTGTCTGTTACTGATTCTCAGTCTGTGTCTGTTACTGATCCTCAGTCTGTGTCTGTTACTGATCCTCAGTCTGTGTCTGTTACTGATCCTCAGTCTGTGTCTGTTACTGATCCTCCATCTGTGTCTGTTACTGATCCTCAGTCTGTGTCTGTTACTGTTCGGCAGTCTGTGTCTGTTACTGATTCTCAGTCTGTGTCTGTTACTGATCCTCAGTTTGTGTCTGTTACTGATCCTCAGTCTGTGTCTGTTACTGATCCTCAGTCTGTGTCTGTTACTGATCCTCAGTCTGTGTCTGTTACTGATCCTCAGTCTGTGTCTGTTACTGATCCTCAGTCTGTGTCTGTTACTGATCCTCAATCTGTCTCTGTTACTGATCCTCAGTCTGTGTCTGTTACTGATCCTCAGTCTCTGTCTGTTACTGATCCTCATTCTGTCTCTGTTTCTGATCCTCAGTCTGTGTCTGTTACTGATTCGCAGTCTGTGTCTGTTACTGATCCTCAGTCTGTGTCTGTTACTGATCCTCAGTCTGTGTCTGTTACTGATCCTCAATCTGTCTCTGTTACTGATCCTCAGTCTGTGTCTGTTACTGATCCTCAGTCTGTGTCTGTTACTGATCCTCAATCTGTCTCTGTTACTGATCCTCAGTCTGTGTCTGTTACTGATCCTCAGTCTGTGTCTGTTACTGATCCTCAGGCTGTCTCTGTTAGTGATCCTCAGTCTGTGTCTGTTACTGATCCTCAGTCTGTGTCTGTTACTGATCCTCAGTCTCTTTCTGTTACTGATCCTCAGTCTGTCTCTGTTACTGATCCTCAATCTATCTCTGTTACTGATCGTCAGTCTGTGTCTGTTCCTGATCCTCAGGCTGTGTCTGTGACTGATCCTCAGTCTCTGTCTGTTACTGATACTCAGTCTGTCTGTTACTGATCCTCAGTCTATGTCTGTTACTGATCGTCAGTCTGAGTCTGTTACTGATCGACAGTCTCTGTCTGTTACTGATCCTCAGTCTGTCTCTGTTACTGATCCTCAGTCTGTGTCTGTTACTGATCCTCAGTCTCTTTCTGTTACTGATCCTCAGTCTGTCTCTGTTAATGATCCTCAATCTATCTCTGTTACTGATCGTCAGTCTGTGTCTGTTACTGATCCTCAGGCTGTGTCTGTTACTGATCCTCAGTCTCTGTCTGTTACTGATCCTCAGTCTGTCTGTTACTGATCGTCAGTCTATGTCTGTTACTGATCGTCAGTCTGAGTCTCTAATTGATCGTCAGTCTCTGTCTGTTACTGATCCTCAGTCTGTCTCTGTTACTGATCCTCAGTCTGTGTCTGTTACTGATCCTCAGTTTGGGTCTGTTACTGATCCTCAGTCTGTGTCTGTTACTGATCCTCAGTCTGTGTCTGTTACTGATTCTCAGTCTGTGTCTGTTACTGATCCTCAGTCTGTGTCTGTTACTGATCCTCAGTCTGTGTCTGTTACTGATCCTCAGTCTGTGTCTGTTACTGATCCTCAGTCTCTGTCTGTTACTGATCCTCATTCTGTCTCTGTTACTGATCCTCAGTCTGTGTCTGTTACTGACTCTCAGTCTGTGTCTATTACTGATCCTCAGTCTGTGTCTGTTACTGATCCTCAGTCTGTGTCTGTTACTGATCCGCAGTCTGTCTCTGTTACTGATCCTCAGTCTGTGTCTGTTACTGATCCTCAGTCTGTGTCTGTTACTGATCCTCAATCTGTCTCTGTTACTGATCCTCAGTCTGTGTCTGTTACTGATCCTCAGTCTGTGTCTGTTACTGATCCTCAGTCTGTGTCTGTTCCTGATCCTCAGTCTGTGTCTGTTACTGATCATCAGTCTGTGTCTGTTACTGATTCTCAGTCTGTGTCTGTTACTGATCCTCAGTCTGTGTCTGTTACTGATCCTCAGTCTGTGTCTGTTACTGATCCTCAGTCTGTGTCTGTTACTGATCCTCCATCTGTGTCTGTTACTGATCCTCAGTCTGTGTCTGTTACTGTTCGGCAGTCTGTGTCTGTTACTGATTCTCAGTCTGTGTCTGTTACTGATCCTCAGTTTGTGTCTGTTACTGATCCTCAGTCTGTGTCTGTTACTGATCCTCAGTCTGTGTCTGTTACTGATCCTCAGTCTGGCTGTTACTGATTCTCAGTCTGTGTCTATTACTGATCCTCAGTCTGTGTCTGTTACTGATCCTCAGTCTGTGTCTGTTACTGATCCTCAATCTGTCTCTGTTACTGATCCTCAGTCTGTGTCTGTTACTGATCCTCAGTCTGTGTCTGTAACTGATCCTCAGTCTGTGTCTGTTACTGATCCTCAGTCTGTGTCTGTTACTGATCCTCAGTCTGTGTCTGTTACTGATTCTCAGTCTGTGTCTGTTACTGATCCTCAGTCTGTGTCTGTTACTGATCCTCAGTCTGTGTCTGTTACTGATCCTCAGTCTGTGTCTGTTACTCATCCGCAGTCTGTGTCTGTTACTGATCCTCAGTCTGTGTCTGTTACTGATCCTCAGTCTGTGTCTGTTACTGATCCTCAATCTGTCTCTGTTACTGATCCTCAGTCTGTGTCTGTTACTGATCCTCAGTCTCTGTCTGTTACTGATCCTCATTCTGTCTCTGTTTCTGATCCTCAGTCTGTGTCTGTTACTGATTCGCAGTCTGTGTCTGTTACTGATCCTCAGTCTGTGTCTGTTACTGATCCTCAGTCTGTGTCTGTTACTGATCCTCAATCTGTCTCTGTTACTGATCCTCAGTCTGTGTCTGTTACTGATCCTCAGTCTGTGTCTGTTACTGATCCTCAATCTGTCTCTGTTACTGATCCTCAGTCTGTGTCTGTTACTGATCCTCAGTCTGTGTCTGTTACTGATCCTCAGGCTGTCTCTGTTAGTGATCCTCAGTCTGTGTCTGTTACTGATCCTCAGTCTGTGTCTGTTACTGATCCTCAGTCTCTTTCTGTTACTGATCCTCAGTCTGTCTCTGTTACTGATCCTCAATCTATCTCTGTTACTGATCGTCAGTCTGTGTCTGTTCCTGATCCTCAGGCTGTGTCTGTGACTGATCCTCAGTCTCTGTCTGTTACTGATACTCAGTCTGTCTGTTACTGATCGTCAGTCTGAGTCTGTTACTGATCGACAGTCTCTGTCTGTTACTGATCCTCAGTCTGTCTCTGTTACTGATCCTCAGTCTGTGTCTGTTACTGATCCTCAGTCTGTGTCTGTTACTGATCTTCAGTCTGTGTCTGTTACTGATCCTCAGTCTGTCTGTTACTGATCCTCAGTCTATGTCTGTTACTGATCGTCAGTCTGAGTCTGTTACTGATCGTCAGTCTCTGTCTGTTACTGATCCTCAGTCTGTCTCTGTTACTGATCCTCAGTCTGTGTCTGTTACTGATCCTCAGTCTGTGTCTGTTACTGATCCTCAGTCTGTCTCTGTTACTGATCCTCAGTCTGTGTCTGTTACTGATCCTCAGTCTGTGTCTGTTACTGATTCTCAGTCTGTGTCTGTTACTGATCCTCAGTCTGTGTCTGTTACTGATCCTCAGTCTGTGTCTGTTACTGATCCTCAGTCTGTTTCTGTTACTGATCCTCAATCTGTGTCTGTTACTGATCCTCAGTCTGTGTCTGTTACTGATGCTCAGTCTCTGTCTGTTACTGATCCTCATTCTGTCTCTGTTACTGATCCTCAGTCTGTGTCTGTTCCTGACTCTCAGTCTGTGTCTATTACTGATCCTCAGTCTGTGTCTGTTACTGATCCTCAGTCTGTGTCTGTTACTGATCCTCAGTCTGTCTCTGTTACTGATCCTCAGTCTGTGTCTGTTACTGATCCTCAGTCTGTGTCTGTTACTGATCCTCAATCTGTCTCTGTTACTGATCCTCAGTCTGTGTCTGTTACTGATCCTCAGTCTGTGTCTGTTACTGATCCTCAGTCTGTGTCTGTTACCGATCCTCAGTCTGTGTCTGTTACTGATCGTCAGTCTGTGTCTGTTACTGATTCTCAGTCTGTGTCTGTTACTGATCCTCAGTCTGTGTCTGTTACTGATCCTCAGTCTGTGTCTGTTACTGATCCTCAGTCTGTGTCTGTTACTGATCCTCAGTCTGTGTCTGTTACTGATTCTCAGTCTGTGTCTATCACTGATCCTCAGTCTGTGTCTGTTACTGATCCTCAATCTGTCTCTGTTACTGATCCTCATTCTGTGTCTGTTACTGATCCTCAGTCTGTGTCTGTTACTGATGCTCAGTCTGTGTCTGTTACTGATCCTCAGTCTGTGTCTGTTACTGATCCTCAGTCTGTGTCTGTTACTGATCCTCAGTCTGTGTCTGTTACTGATCCTCAGTCTGTCTGTTACTGATCCTCAGTCTGTCTCTGTTACTGATCCTCAGTCTGTGTCTGTTACTGATTCTCAGTCTGTGTCTGTTACTGATCCTCAGTCTGTGTCTGTTACTGATTCTCAGTCTGTGTCTGTTACTGATTCTCAGTCTGTGTCTGTTACTGATCCTCAGTCTGTGTCTGTTACTGATCCTCAGTCTGTGTCTGTTACTGATCCTCAGTCTGTTTCTGTTACTGATCCTCAATCGGTGTCTGTTACTGATCCTCAGTCTGTGTCTGTTACTGATGCTCAGTCTCTGTCTGTTACTGATCCTCATTCTGTCTCTGTTACTGATCCTCAGTCTGTGTCTGTTCCTGACTCTCAGTCTGTGTCTATTACTGATCCTCAGTCTGTGTCTGTTACTGATCCTCAGTCTGTGTCTGTTACTGATCCTCAGTCTGTCTCTGTTACTGATCCTCAGTCTGTGTCTGTTAGTGATCCTCAGTCTGTGTCTGTTACTGATCCTCAATCTGTCTCTGTTACTGATCCTCAGTCTGTGTCTGTTACTGATCCTCAGTCTGTGTCTGTTACTGATCCTCAGTCTGTGTCTGTTACCGATCCTCAGTCTGTGTCTGTTACTGATCGTCAGTCTGTGTCTGTTACTGATTCTCAGTCTGTGTCTGTTACTGATCCTCAGTCTGTGTCTGTTACTGATCCTCAGTCTGTGTCTGTTACTGATCCTCAGTCTGTGTCTGTTACTGATCCTCAGTCTGTGTCTGTTACTGATTCTCAGTCTGTGTCTATCACTGATCCTCAGTCTGTGTCTGTTACTGATCCTCAATCTGTCTCTGTTACTGATCCTCAGTCTGTGTCTGTTACTGATCCTCAGTCTGTGTCTGTTACTGATGCTCAGTCTGTGTCTGTTACTGATCCTCAGTCTGTGTCTGTTACTGATCCTCAGTCTGTGTCTGTTACTGATCCTCAGTCTGTGTCTGTTACTGATCCTCAGTCTGTCTGTTACTGATCCTCAGTCTGTCTCTGTTACTGATCCTCAGTCTGTGTCTGTTACTGATTCTCAGTCTGTGTCTGTTACTGATCCTCAGTCTGTGTCTGTTACTGATTCTCAGTCTGTGTCTGTTACTGATCCTCAGTCTGTCTATGTTACTGATCCTCACTCTGTGTCTGTTACTGATCCTCAGTCTGTGTCTGTTACTGATTCTCAGTCTGTGTCTGTTACTGATCCTCAGTCTGTGTCTGTTACTGATCCTCAGTCTGAGTCTGTTACTGATCCTCAGTCTGTTTCTGTTACTGATCCTCAATCTGTCTCTGTTACTGATCCTCAGTCTGTGTCTGTTACTGATCCTCAGTCTCTGTCTGTTACTGATCCTCATTCTGTCTCTGTTACTGATCCACAGTCTGTGTCTCTTACTGATCCTCAGTCTGTGTCTGTTACTGACTCTCAGTCTGTGTCTATTACTGATCCTCAGTCTGTGTCTGTTACTGATCCTCAGTCTGTGTCTGTTACTGATCCTCTGTCTGTCTCTGTTACTGATCCTCAGTCTGTGTCTGTTACTGATCCTCAGTCTGTGTCTGTTACTGATCCTCAGTCTGTGTCTGTTACTGATCCTCAGTCTGTGTCTGTAACTGATCCTCAGTCTGTCTCTGTTACTGATACTCAGTCTGTGTCTGTTACTGATCCTCAGTCTGTGTCTGTTACTGATCCTCAGTCTGTGTCTGTTACTGATCGTCAGTCTGTGTCTGTTACTGATTCTCAGTCTGTGTCTGTTACTGATCCTCAGTCTGTGTCTGTTACTGATCCTCAGTCTGTGTCTGTTACTGATCCTCAGTCTGTGTCTGTTACTGATCCTCAGTCTGTGTCTGTTACTGATTCTCAGTCTGTGTCTATTACTGATCCTCAGTCTGTGTCTGTTACTGATCCTCAATCTGTCTCTGTTACTGATCCTCAGTCTGTGTCTGTTACTGATCCTCAGTCTGTGTCTGTTACTGATGCTCAGTCTGTGTCTGTTACTGATCCTCAGTCTGTGTCTGTTACTGATCCTCAGTCTGTGTCTGTTAATGATCCTCAGTCTGTGTCTGTTACTAATCCTCAGTCTGTGTCTGTTACTGATGCTCAGTCTGTGTCTGTTACTGATCCTCAGTCTGTGTCTGTTGCTGATCCTCAGTCTGTGTCTGTTACTGATCCTCAGTCTGTGTCTGTTACTGATCCTCAGTCTGTCTGTTACTGATCCTCAGTCTGTCTCTGTTACTGATCCTCAGTCTGTGTCTGTTACTGATTCTCAGTCTGTGTCTGTTACTGATCCTCAGTCTGTGTCTGTTACTGATTCTCAGTCTGTGTCTGTTACTGATCCTCAGTCTGTCTATGTTACTGATCCTCACTCTGTGTCTGTTACTGATCCTCAGTCTGTGTCTGTTACTGATTCTCAGTCTGTGTCTGTTACTGATCCTCAGTCTGTGTCTGTTACTGATCCTCAGTCTGAGTCTGTTACTGATCCTCAGTCTGTTTCTGTTACTGATCCTCAATCTGTCTCTGTTACTGATCCTCAGTCTGTGTCTGTTACTGATCCTCAGTCTCTGTCTGTTACTGATCCTCATTCTGTCTCTGTTACTGATCCACAGTCTGTGTCTCTTACTGATCCTCAGTCTGTGTCTGTTACTGACTCTCAGTCTGTGTCTATTACTGATCCTCAGTCTGTGTCTGTTACTGATCCTCAGTCTGTGTCTGTTACTGATCCTCTGTCTGTCTCTGTTACTGATCCTCAGTCTGTGTCTGTTACTGATCCTCAGTCTGTGTCTGTTACTGATCCTCAGTCTGTGTCTGTTACTGATCCTCAGTCTGTGTCTGTAACTGATCCTCAGTCTGTCTCTGTTACTGATACTCAGTCTGTGTCTGTTACTGATCCTCAGTCTGTGTCTGTTACTGATCCTCAGTCTGTGTCTGTTACTGATCGTCAGTCTGTGTCTGTTACTGATTCTCAGTCTGTGTCTGTTACTGATCCTCAGTCTGTGTCTGTTACTGATCCTCAGTCTGTGTCTGTTACTGATCCTCAGTCTGTGTCTGTTACTGATCCTCAGTCTGTGTCTGTTACTGATTCTCAGTCTGTGTCTATTACTGATCCTCAGTCTGTGTCTGTTACTGATCCTCAATCTGTCTCTGTTACTGATCCTCAGTCTGTGTCTGTTACTGATCCTCAGTCTGTGTCTGTTACTGATGCTCAGTCTGTGTCTGTTACTGATCCTCAGTCTGTGTCTGTTACTGATCCTCAGTCTGTGTCTGTTAATGATCCTCAGTCTGTGTCTGTTACTGATCCTCAGTCTGTGTCTGTTAATGATCCTCAGTCTGTCTCTGTTACTGATCCTCAGTCTGTGTCTGTTACTGATTCTCAGTCTGTGTCTGTTACTGATCCTCAGTCTGAGTCTGTTACTGATCCTCAGTCTGTGTCTGTTACTGATCCTCAGTCTGTGTCTGTTACTGATTCTCTGTCTCAGTCTGTTACTGATCCTCAGTCTGTGTCTGTTACTGATCCTCAGTCTGTCTCTGTTATTGATCCTCAGTCTGTGTCTGTTACTGATCCTCAGTCTTTCTGTTATTGATCTTCAGTCTGTGTCTGTTACTGATTCTCAATCTGTGTCTGTTTCTGATTCTCAGTCTCTTTCTGTTACAGATCCTCAGTCTGTCTCTGTTGCAGATCCTCAATCTATCTCTGTTACTGATCGTCAGTCTGTGTCTGTTACTGATCCTCAGGCTGTGTCTGTTACTGATCCTCAGTCTCTGTCTGTTACTGATCCTCAGTCTGTCTGTTACTGATCCTCAGTCTATGTCTGTTACTGATCGTCAGTCTGTGTCTGTTACTGATCGTCAGTCTCTGTCTGTTACTGATCCTCAGTCTGTGTCTGTTACTGATCCTCAGTCTGTGTCTGTTACTGATCCTCAGTCTGTGTCTGTTACTGATCCTCAGTCTGTGTCTGTTACTGATCCTCAGTCTGTGTCTGTTACTGATCCTCAGTCTGTGTCTGTTACTGATCCTCAGTCTGTGTCTGTCACTGATCTTCAGTCTGTGTCTGTCACTGATCCTCAGTCTGTGTCTGTTACTGATCCTCAGTCTGTGTCTGTTACTGATCCTCAATCTGTGTCTGTTACTGATCCTCAGTCTGTGTCTGTTACTGATCCTCAGTCTGTCTCTGTTACTGATCCTCACTCTGTGTCTGTTACTGATCCTCAGTCTGTGTCTGTTACTGATCCTCAGTCTGTGTCTGTTACTGATCCTCAGTCTGTGTCTGTTACTGATCCTCAGTCTCTGTCTGTTACTGATCCTCATTCTGTCTCTGTTACTGATCCTAAGTCTGTGTCTGTTACTGATCCTCAGTCTGTGTCTGTTACTGATCCTCAGTCTGTCTCTGTTACTGATCCTCAGTCTGTGTCTGTTACTGATCCTCAGTCTGTGTCTGTTACTGATCCTCAATCTGTCTCTGTTAATGATCCTCAGTCTGTGTCTGTTACTGATCCTCAGCCTGTGTCTGTTACTGATCCTCAGTCTGTGTCTGTCACTGATTCTCAGTCTGTGTCTGTTACTGATCCTCATTCTGTGTTTGTTACTGATCCTCAGTCTGTGTCTGTTACTGATTCTCTGTCTCAGTCTGTTACTGATCCTCAGTCTGTGTCTGTTACTGATCCTCAGTCTGTCTCTGTTATTGATCCTCAGTCTGTGTCTGTTACTGATCCTCAGTCTTTCTGTTATTGATCCTCAGTCTGTGTCTGTTACTGATTCTCAGTCTGTGTCTGTTTCTGATTCTCAGTCTGTGTCTGTTACTGATTCTCAGTCTGTGTCTGTCACTGATCCTCAGTCTGTGTCTGTTACTGATCCTCAGTCTGTGTCTGTTACTGATCCTCAGTCTGTTTCTGTTACTGATCCTCAATCTGTCTCTGTTACTGATCCTCAGTCTGTGTCTGTTACTGATCCTCAGTCTCTGTCTGTTACTGATCCTCATTCTGTCTCTGTTACTGATCCTCAGTCTGTGTCTGTTACTGATTCTCAGTCTCTGTCTGTTACTGATCCTCAGTCTGTGTCTGTTACTGATCCTCAATCTTTCTCTGTTACTGATCCTCAGTCTGTGTCTGTTACTGATCCTCAATCTGTCTCTGTTACTGATCCTCAGTCTGTGTCTGTTACTGATCCTCAGTCTCTGTCTGTTACTGATCCTCATTCTGTCTCTGTTACTGATCCTCAGTCTGTGTCTGTTACTGATTCTCAGTCTGTGTCTGTTAATGATCCTCAGTCTGTGTCTGTTACTGATCCTCAGTCTGTGTCTGTTACTGATCCTCAGTCTGTGTCTGTTACTGATCCTCAGTCTGTGTCTGTTACTGATCCTCAGTCTGTGTCTGTTACTGATCGTCAGTCTGTGTCTGTTACTGATTCTCAGTCTGTGTCTGTTACTGATCCTCAGTCTGTGTCTGTTACTGATCCTCAGTCTGTGTCTGTTACTGATCCTCAGTCTGTGTCTGTTACTGGTCCTCAGTCTGTGTCTGTTACTGATTCTCAGTCTGTGTCTATTACTGATCCTCAGTCTGTGTCTGTTACTGATCCTCAATCTGTCTCTGTTACTGATCCTCAGTCTGTGTCTGTTACTGATCCTCAGTCTGTGTCTGTTACTGATGCTCAGTCTGTGTCTGTTACTGATCCTCAGTCTGTGTCTGTTACTGATCCTCAGTCTGTGTCTGTTAATGATCCTCAGTCTGTGTCTGTTACTGATCCTCAGTCTGTGTCTGTTACTGATCCTCAGTCTGTCTCTGTTACTGATCCTCAGTCTGTGTCTGTTACTGATTCTCAGTCTGTGTCTGTTACTGATCCTCAGTCTGAGTCTGTTACTGATCCTCAGTCTGTGTCTGTTACTGATCCTCAGTCTGTGTCTGTTACTGATTCTCTGTCTCAGTCTGTTACTGATCCTCAGTCTGTGTCTGTTACTGATCCTCAGTCTGTCTCTGTTATTGATCCTCAGTCTGTGTCTGTTACTGATCCTCAGTCTTTCTGTTATTGATCCTCAGTCTGTGTCTGTTAATGATCCTCAGTCTGTGTCTGTTAATGATCCTCAGTCTGTGTCTGTTACTGATCCTCAGTCTGTGTCTGTTACTGATCCTCAGTCTGTCTCTCTTACTGATCCTCAGTCTGTGTCTGTTACTGATTCTCTGTCTCAGTCTGTTACTGATCCTCAGTCTGTGTCTGTTACTGATCCTCAGTCTGTCTCTGTTATTGATCCTCAGTCTGTGTCTGTTACTGATCCTCAGTCTTTCTGTTATTGATCTTCAGTCTGTGTCTGTTACTGATTCTCAATCTGTGTCTGTTTCTGATTCTCAGTCTCTTTCTGTTACAGATCCTCAGTCTGTCTCTGTTGCAGATCCTCAATCTATCTCTGTTACTGATCGTCAGTCTGTGTCTGTTACTGATCCTCAGGCTGTGTCTGTTACTGATCCTCAGTCTCTGTCTGTTACTGATCCTCAGTCTGTCTGTTACTGATCCTCAGTCTATGTCTGTTACTGATCGTCAGTCTGTGTCTGTTACTGATCGTCAGTCTCTGTCTGTTACTGATCCTCAGTCTGTCTCTGTTACTGATCCTCAGTCTGTGTCTGTTACTGATCCTCAGTCTGTGTCTGTTACTGATCCTCAGTCTGTGTCTGTTACTGATCCTCAGTCTGTGTCTGTTACTGATCCTCAGTCTGTGTCTGTTACTGATCCTCAGTCTGTGTCTGTTACTGATCCTCAGTCTGTGTCTGTCACTGATCTTCAGTCTGTGTCTGTCACTGATCCTCAGTCTGTGTCTGTTACTGATCCTCAGTCTGTGTCTGTTACTGATCCTCAATCTGTGTCTGTTACTGATCCTCAGTCTGTGTCTGTTACTGATCCTCAGTCTGTCTCTGTTACTGATCCTCACTCTGTGTCTGTTACTGATCCTCAGTCTGTGTCTGTTACTGATCCTCAGTCTGTGTCTGTTACTGATCCTCAGTCTGTGTCTGTTACTGATCCTCAGTCTCTGTCTGTTACTGATCCTCATTCTGTCTCTGTTACTGATCCTCAGTCTGTGTCTGTTACTGATCCTCAGTCTGTGTCTGTTACTGATCCTCAGTCTGTCTCTGTTACTGATCCTCAGTCTGTGTCTGTTACTGATCCTCAGTCTGTGTCTGTTACTGATCCTCAATCTGTCTCTGTTAATGATCCTCAGCCTGTGTCTGTTACTGATCCTCAGCCTGTGTCTGTTACTGATCCTCAGTCTGTGTCTGTTACTGATCCTCAGTCTGTGTCTGTTACTGATCCTAAGTCTGTCTCTGTTACTGATCCTCAGTCTGTGTCTGTTACTGATTCTCAGTCTGTGTCTGTTACTGATCCTCTGTCTGTCTGTTACTGATCCTCAGTCTGTGTCTGTTACTGATCCTCAGTCTGTGTCTGTCACTGATTCTCAGTCTGTGTCTGTTACTGATCCTCATTCTGTGTTTGTTACTGATCCTCAGTCTGTGTCTGTTACTGATTCTCTGTCTCAGTCTGTTACTGATCCTCAGTCTGTGTCTGTTACTGATCCTCAGTCTGTCTCTGTTATTGATCCTCAGTCTGTGTCTGTTACTGATCCTCAGTCTTTCTGTTATTGATCCTCAGTCTGTGTCTGTTACTGATTCTCAGTCTGTGTCTGTTTCTGATTCTCAGTCTGTGTCTGTTACTGATTCTCAGTCTGTGTCTGTCACTGATCCTCAGTCTGTGTCTGTTACTGATCCTCAGTCTGTGTCTGTTACTGATCCTCAGTCTGTTTCTGTTACTGATCCTCAATCTGTCTCTGTTACTGATCCTCAGTCTGTGTCTGTTACTGATCCTCAGTCTCTGTCTGTTACTGATCCTCATTCTGTCTCTGTTACTGATCCTCAGTCTGTGTCTGTTACTGATTCTCAGTCTCTGTCTGTTACTGATCCTCAGTCTGTGTCTGTTACTGATCCTCAATCTTTCTCTGTTACTGATCCTCAGTCTGTGTCTGTTACTGATCCTCAATCTGTCTCTGTTACTGATCCTCAGTCTGTGTCTGTTACTGATCCTCAGTCTCTGTCTGTTACTGATCCTCATTCTGTCTCTGTTACTGATCCTCAGTCTGTGTCTGTTACTGATCCTCAGTCTGTGTCTGTTACTGATCCTCAGTCTGTGTCTGTTACTGATCCTCAGTCTGTGTCTGTTACTGATCCTCAGTCTGTGTCTGTTACTGATCCTCAGTCTGTGTCTGTTACTGATCCTCAGTCTGTGTCTGTTACTGATCCTCAGTCTGTGTCTGTTACTGATCATCAGTCTGTGTCTGTTACTGATTCTCAGTCTGTGTCTGTTACTGATCCTCAGTCTGTGTCTGTTACTGATCCTCAGTCTGTGTCTGTTACTGATCCTCAGTCTGTGTCTGTTACTGATCCTCAATCTGTCTCTGTTAATGATCCTCAGTCTGTGTCTGTTACTGATCCTCAGCCTGTGTCTGTTACTGATCCTCAGTCTGTCTGTTACTGATCCTCAGTCTGTGTCTGTTACTGATCCTCAGTCTGTCTCTGTTACAGATCCTCAGTCTGTGTCTGTTACTGATTCTCAGTCTGTGTCTGTTACTGATCCTCAGTCTGTGTCTGTTACTGATCCTCAGTCTGTGTCTGTTACTGATCCTCAGTCTGTGTCTGTCACTGATTCTCAGTCTGTGTCTGTTACTGATCCTCAGTCTGTGTTTGTTACTGATCCTCAGTCTGTGTCTGTTACTGATTCTCTGTCTCAGTCTGTTACTGATCCTCAGTCTGTGTCTGTTACTGATCCTCAGTCTGTCTCTGTTATTGATCCTCAGTCTGTGTCTGTTCCTGATCCTCAGTCTTTCTGTTATTGATTCTCAGTCTGTGTCTGTTACTGATTCTCAGTCTGTGTCTGTTACTGATCCTCAGTCTGTGTCTGTCACTGATCCTCAGTCTGTGTCTGTTACTGATCCTCAGTCTGTGTCTGTTACTGATCCTCAGTCTGTTTCTGTTGCTGATCCTCAATCTGTCTCTGTTACTGATCCTCAGTCTGTGTCTGTTACTGATCCTCAGTCTCTGTCTGTTACTGATCCTCATTCTGTCTCTGTTACTGATCCTCAGTCTGTGTCTGTTACTGATTCTCAGTCTGTGTCTGTTACTGATCCTCAGTCTGTGTCTGTTACTGATCCTCAATCTGTCTCTGTTACTGATCCTCAGTCTGTGTCTGTTACTGATCCTCAATCTGTCTCTGTTACTGATCCTCAGTCTGTGTCTGTTACTGATCCTCAGTCTGTGTCTGTTACTGATCCTCAGTCTGTGTCTGTTACTGATCCTCAGTCTGTGTCTGTTACTGATCCTCAGTCTGTGTCTGTCACTGATCTTCAGTCTGTGTCTGTCACTGATCCTCAGTCTGTGTCTGTTACTGATCCTCAGTCTGTGTCTGTTACTGATCCTCAATCTGTGTCTGTTACTGATCCTCAGTCTGTGTCTGTTACTGATCCTCAGTCTGTCTCTGTTACTGATCCTCACTCTGTGTCTGTTACTGATCCTCAGTCTGTGTCTGTTACTGATCCTCAGTCTGTGTCTGTTACTGATCCTCAGTCTGTGTCTGTTACTGATCCTCAGTCTCTGTCTGTTACTGATCCTCATTCTGTCTCTGTTACTGATCCTCAGTCTGTGTCTGTTACTGATCCTCAGTCTGTGTCTGTTACTGATCCTCAGTCTGTCTCTGTTACTGATCCTCAGTCTGTGTCTGTTACTGATCCTCAGTCTGTGTCTGTTACTGATCCTCAATCTGTCTCTGTTAATGATCCTCAGCCTGTGTCTGTTACTGATCCTCAGCCTGTGTCTGTTACTGATCCTCAGTCTGTGTCTGTTACTGATCCTCAGTCTGTGTCTGTTACTGATCCTCAGTCTGTCTCTGTTACTGATCCTCAGTCTGTGTCTGTTACTGATTCTCAGTCTGTGTCTGTTACTGATCCTCTGTCTGTCTGTTACTGATCCTCAGTCTGTGTCTGTTACTGATCCTCAGTCTGTGTCTGTCACTGATTCTCAGTCTGTGTCTGTTACTGATCCTCATTCTGTGTTTGTTACTGATCCTCAGTCTGTGTCTGTTACTGATTCTCTGTCTCAGTCTGTTACTGATCCTCAGTCTGTGTCTGTTACTGATCCTCAGTCTGTCTCTGTTATTGATCCTCAGTCTGTGTCTGTTACTGATCCTCAGTCTTTCTGTTATTGATCCTCAGTCTGTGTCTGTTACTGATTCTCAGTCTGTGTCTGTTTCTGATTCTCAGTCTGTGTCTGTTACTGATTCTCAGTCTGTGTCTGTCACTGATCCTCAGTCTGTGTCTGTTACTGATCCTCAGTCTGTGTCTGTTACTGATCCTCAGTCTGTTTCTGTTACTGATCCTCAATCTGTCTCTGTTACTGATCCTCAGTCTGTGTCTGTTACTGATCCTCAGTCTCTGTCTGTTACTGATCCTCATTCTGTCTCTGTTACTGATCCTCAGTCTGTGTCTGTTACTGATTCTCAGTCTCTGTCTGTTACTGATCCTCAGTCTGTGTCTGTTACTGATCCTCAATCTTTCTCTGTTACTGATCCTCAGTCTGTGTCTGTTACTGATCCTCAATCTGTCTCTGTTACTGATCCTCAGTCTGTTACTGATCCTCAGTCTCTGTCTGTTACTGATCCTCATTCTGTCTCTGTTACTGATCCTCAGTCTGTGTCTGTTACTGATCCTCAGTCTGTGTCTGTTACTGATCCTCAGTCTGTGTCTGTTACTGATCCTCAGTCTGTGTCTGTTACTGATCCTCAGTCTGTGTCTGTTACTGATCCTCAGTCTGTGTCTGTTACTGATCCTCAGTCTGTGTCTGTTACTGATCCTCAGTCTGTGTCTGTTACTGATCATCAGTCTGTGTCTGTTACTGATTCTCAGTCTGTGTCTGTTACTGATCCTCAGTCTGTGTCTGTTACTGATCCTCAGTCTGTGTCTGTTACTGATCCTCAGTCTGTGTCTGTTACTGATCCTCAATCTGTCTCTGTTAATGATCCTCAGTCTGTGTCTGTTACTGATCCTCAGCCTGTGTCTGTTACTGATCCTCAGTCTGTGTCTGTTACTGATCCTCAGTCTGTGTCTGTTACTGATCCTCAGTCTGTCTCTGTTACAGATCCTCAGTCTGTGTCTGTTACTGATTCTCAGTCTGTGTCTGTTACTGATCCTCAGTCTGTGTCTGTTACTGATCCTCAGTCTGTGTCTGTTACTGATCCTCAGTCTGTGTCTGTCACTGATTCTCTGTCTGTGTCTGTTACTGATCCTCAGTCTGTGTTTGTTACTGATCCTCAGTCTATGTCTGTTACTGATTCTCTGTCTCAGTCTGTTACTGATCCTCAGTCTGTGTCTGTTACTGATCCTCAGTCTGTCTCTGTTATTGATCCTCAGTCTGTGTCTGTTCCTGATCCTCAGTCTTTCTGTTATTGATTCTCAGTCTGTGTCTGTTACTGATTCTCAGTCTGTGTCTGTTACTGATCCTCAGTCTGTGTCTGTCACTGATCCTCAGTCTGTGTCTGTTACTGATCCTCAGTCTGTGTCTGTTACTGATCCTCAGTCTGTTTCTGTTGCTGATCCTCAATCTGTCTCTGTTACTGATCCTCAGTCTGTGTCTGTTACTGATCCTCAGTCTCTGTCTGTTACTGATCCTCATTCTGTCTCTGTTACTGATCCTCAGTCTGTGTCTGTTACTGATTCTCAGTCTGTGTCTGTTACTGATCCTCAGTCTGTGTCTGTTACTGATCCTCAATCTGTCTCTGTTACTGATCCTCAGTCTGTGTCTGTTACTGATCCTCAATCTGTCTCTGTTACTGATCCTCAGTCTGTGTCTGTTACTGATCCTCAGTCTGTGTCTGTTACTGATCCTCAGTCTGTGTCTGTTACTGATCCTCAGTCTGTGTCTGTTACTGATCCTCAGTCTGTGTCTGTTACTGATTCTCAGTCTGTGTCTATTACTGATCCTCAGTCTGTGTCTGTTACTGATCCTCAATCTGTCTCTGTTACTGATCCTCAGTCTGTGTCTGTTACTGATCCTCAGTCTGTGTCTGTTACCGATGCTCAGTCTGTGTCTGTTACTGATCCTCAGTCTGTGTCTGTTACTGATCCTCAGTCTGTGTCTGTTAATGATCCTCAGTCTGTGTCTGTTACTGATCCTCAGTCTGTGTCTGTTACTGATCCTCAGTCTGTCTCTGTTACTGATCCTCAGTCTGTGTCTGTTACTGATTCTCAGTCTGTGTCTGTTACAGATCCTCAGTCTGAGTCTGTTACTGATCCTCAGTCTGTGTCTGTTACTGATTCTCTGTCTCAGTCTGTTACTGATCCTCAGTCTGTGTCTGTTACTGATCCTCAGTCTGTCTCTGTTATTGATCCTCAGTCTGTGTCTGTCACTGATCCTCAGTCTTTCTGTTATTGATCCTCAGTCTGTGTCTGTTACTGATTCTCAGTCTGTGTCTGTTACTGACTCTCAGTCTGTGTCTTTTACTGATCCTCAGTCTGTGTCTGTTACTGATCCTCAGTCTGTGTCTGTTACTGATCCTCAGTCTGTCTCTGTTACTGATCCTCAGTCTGTGTCTGTTACTGATCCTCAGTCTGTGTCTGTTACTGATCCTCAATCTGTCTCTTTTAATGATCCTCAGTCTGTGTCTGTTACTGATCCTCAGTCTGTGTCTGTTACTGATCCTCAGTCTGTGTCTGTTACTGATCCTCAGTCTGTGTCTGTTACTGATCGTCAGTCTGTGTCTGTTACTGATTCTCAGTCTGTGTCTGTTACTGATCCTCAGCCTGTGTCTGTTACTGATCCTCAGTCCGTGTCTGTTACTGATCCTCAGTCTGTGTCTGTTACTGATCCTCAGTCTGTCTCTGTTACTGATCCTCAGTCTGTGTCTGTTACTGATTCTCAGTCTGTGTCTGTTACTGATCCTCAGTCTGTGTCTGTTACTGATCCTCAGTCTGTGTCTGTTACTGATCCTCAGTCTGTGTCTGTCACTGATTCTCAGTCTGTGTCTGTTACTGATCCTCAGTCTGTGTTTGTTACTGATCCTCAGTCTGTGTCTGTTACTGATTCTCTGTCTCAGTCTGTTACTGATCCTCAGTCTGTGTCTGTTACTGATCCTCAGTCTGTCTCTGTTATTGATCCTCAGTCTGTGTCTGTTACTGATCCTCAGTCTTTCTGTTATTGATCCTCAGTCTGTGTCTGTTACTGATTCTCAGTCTGTGTCTGTTTCTGATTCTCAGTCTGTGTCTGTTACTGATTCTCAGTCTGTGTCTGTTACTGATCCTCAGTCTGTGTCTGTTACTGATCCTCAGTCTGTGTCTGTTACTGATCCTCAATCTGTGTCTGTTACTGATCCTCAGTCTGTTTCTGTTACTGATCCTCAATCTGTCTCTGTTACTGATCCTCAGTTTGTGTCTGTTACTGATCCTCAGTCTCTGTCTGTTACTGATCCTCATTCTGTCTCTGTTACTGATCCTCAGTCTGTGTCTGTTACTGATTCTCAGTCTGTGTCTGTTACTGATCCTCAGTCTGTGTCTGTTACTGATCCTCAATCTGTCTCTGTTACTGATCCTCAGTCTGTGTCTGTTACTGATCCTCAGTCTGTCTCTGTTATTGATCCTCAGTCTGTGTCTGTCACTGATCCTCAGTCTTTCTGTTATTGATCCTCAGTCTGTGTCTGTTACTGATTCTCAGTCTGTGTCTGTTTCTGATTCTCAGTCTCTTTCTGTTACTGATCCTCAGTCTGTCTCTGTTACTGATCCTCAATCTATCTCTGTTACTGATCGTCAGTCTGTGTCTGTTACTGATCCTCAGGCTGTGTCTGTTACTGATCCTCAGTCTCTGTCTGTTACTGATCCTCAGTCTGTCTGTTACTGATCCTCAGTCTATGTCTGTTACTGATCGTCAGTCTGTGTCTGTTACTGATTCTCAGTCTGTGTCTGTTACTGATCCTCAGTCTGTGTCTGTTACTGATCCTCAGTCTGTGTCTGTTACTGATCCTCAGTCTGTTTCTGTTACTGATCCTCAATCTGTCTCTGTTACTGATCCTCAGTCTGTGTCTGTTACTGATCCTCAGTCTCTGTCTGTTACTGATCCTCATTCTGTCTCTGTTACTGATCCTCAGTCTGTGTCTGTTACTGACTCTCAGTCTGTGTCTATTACTGATCCTCAGTCTGTGTCTGTTACTGATCCTCAGTCTGTGTCTGTTACTGATCCTCAGTCTGTCTCTGTTACTGATCCTCAGTCTGTCTGTTACTGATCCTCAGTCTGTGTCTGTTACTGATCCTCAATCTGTCTCTTTTAATGATCCTCAGTCTGTGTCTGTTACTGATCCTCAGTCTGTGTCTGTTACTGATCCTCAGTCTGTGTCTGTTACTGATCCTCAATCTGTCTCTTTTAATGATCCTCAGTCTGTGTCTGTTACTGATCCTCAGTCTGTGTCTGTTACTGATCGTCAGTCTGTGTCTGTTACTGATTCTCAGTCTGTGTCTGTTACTGATCCTCAGCCTGTGTCTGTTACTGATCCTCAGTCTGTGTCTGTTACTGATCCTCAGTCTGTGTCTGTTACTGATCCTCAGTCTGTCTCTGTTACTGATCCTCAGTCTGTGTCTGTTACTGATTCTCAGTCTGTGTCTGTTACTGATCCTCAGTCTGTGTCTGTTACTGATCCTCAGTCTGTGTCTGTTACTGATCCTCAGTCTGTGTCTGTCACTGATTCTCAGTCTGTGTCTGTTACTGATCCTCAGTCTGTGTTTGTTACTGATCCTCAGTCTGTGTCTGTTACTGATTCTCTGTCTCAGTCTGTTACTGATCCTCAGTCTGTGTCTGTTACTGATCCTCAGTCTGTCTCTGTTATTGATCCTCAGTCTGTGTCTGTTACTGATCCTCAGTCTTTCTGTTATTGATCCTCAGTCTGTGTCTGTTACTGATTCTCAGTCTGTGTCTGTTTCTGATTCTCAGTCTGTGTCTGTTACTGATTCTCAGTCTGTGTCTGTTACTGATCCTCAGTCTGTGTCTGTTACTGATCCTCAGTCTGTGTCTGTTACTGATCCTCAATCTGTGTCTGTTACTGATCCTCAGTCTGTTTCTGTTACTGATCCTCAATCTGTCTCTGTTACTGATCCTCAGTTTGTGTCTGTTACTGATCCTCAGTCTCTGTCTGTTACTGATCCTCATTCTGTCTCTGTTACTGATCCTCAGTCTGTGTCTGTTACTGATTCTCAGTCTGTGTCTGTTACTGATCCTCAGTCTGTGTCTGTTACTGATCCTCAATCTGTCTCTGTTACTGATCCTCAGTCTGTGTCTGTTACTGATCCTCAGTCTGTCTCTGTTATTGATCCTCAGTCTGTGTCTGTCACTGATCCTCAGTCTTTCTGTTATTGATCCTCAGTCTGTGTCTGTTACTGATTCTCAGTCTGTGTCTGTTTCTGATTCTCAGTCTCTTTCTGTTACTGATCCTCAGTCTGTCTCTGTTACTGATCCTCAATCTATCTCTGTTACTGATCGTCAGTCTGTGTCTGTTACTGATCCTCAGGCTGTGTCTGTTACTGATCCTCAGTCTCTGTCTGTTACTGATCCTCAGTCTGTCTGTTACTGATCCTCAGTCTATGTCTGTTACTGATCGTCAGTCTGTGTCTGTTACTGATTCTCAGTCTGTGTCTGTTACTGATCCTCAGTCTGTGTCTGTTACTGATCCTCAGTCTGTGTCTGTTACTGATCCTCAGTCTGTTTCTGTTACTGATCCTCAATCTGTCTCTGTTACTGATCCTCAGTCTGTGTCTGTTACTGATCCTCAGTCTCTGTCTGTTACTGATCCTCATTCTGTCTCTGTTACTGATCCTCAGTCTGTGTCTGTTACTGACTCTCAGTCTGTGTCTATTACTGATCCTCAGTCTGTGTCTGTTACTGATCCTCAGTCTGTGTCTGTTACTGATCCTCAGTCTGTCTCTGTTACTGATCCTCAGTCTGTGTCTGTTACTGATCCTCTGTCTGTGTCTGTTACTGATCCTCAATCTGTCTCTTTTAATGATCCTCAGTCTGTGTCTGTTACTGATCCTCAGTCTGTGTCTGTTACTGATCGTCAGTCTGTGTCTGTTACTGATTCTCAGTCTGTGTCTGTTACTGATCCTCAGTCTGTGTCTGTTACTGATCCTCAGTCTGTGTCTGTTACTGATCCTCAGTCTGTGTCTGTTACTGATCCTCAGTCTGTGTCTGTTACTGATCCTCAGTCTGTCTCTGTTACTGATCCTCAGTCTGTCTCTGTTACTGATCCTCAGTCTGTGACTGTTACTGATCCTCACTCTGTGTCTGTTACTGATCCTCAATCTGTCTCTGTTACTGATCCTCAGTCTGTGTCTGTTACTGATCCTCAGTCTGTGTCTGTTACTGATCCTCAGTCTGTGTCTGTTACTGATACTCAGTCTGTGTCTGTTACTGATCATCAGTCTGTGTCTGTTACTGATTCTCAGTCTGTGTCTGTTACTGATCCTCAGTCTGTGTCTGTTACTGATCCTCAGTCTGTGTCTGTTACTGATCCTCAGTCTGTGTCTGTTACTGATCCTCAATCTGTCTCTGTTAATGATCCTCAGTCTGTCTCTGTTATTGATCCTCAGTCTGTGTCTGTTACTGATCCTCAGTCTTTCTGTTATTGATCCTCAGTCTGTGTCTGTTACTGATTCTCAGTCTGTGTCTGTTTCTGATTCTCAGTCTGTGTCTGTTACTGATTCTCAGTCTGTGTCTGTTACTGATCCTCAGTCTGTGTCTGTTACTGATCCTCAGTCTGTGTCTGTTACTGATCCTCAATCTGTGTCTGTTACTGATCCTCAGTCTGTTTCTGTTACTGATCCTCAATCTGTCTCTGTTACTGATCCTCAGTTTGTGTCTGTTACTGATCCTCAGTCTCTGTCTGTTACTGATCCTCATTCTGTCTCTGTTACTGATCCTCAGTCTGTGTCTGTTACTGATTCTCAGTCTGTGTCTGTTACTGATCCTCAGTCTGTGTCTGTTACTGATCCTCAATCTGTCTCTGTAACTGATCCTCAGTCTGTGTCTGTTACTGATCCTCAATCTGTCTCTGTTACTGATCCTCAGTCTGTGTCTGTTACTGATCCTCAGTCTCTGTCTGTTACTGATCCTCATTCTGTCTGTTACTGATCCTCAGTCTGTGTCTGTTACTGATTCTCAGTCTGTGTCTGTTACTGATCCTCAGTCTGTGTCTGTTACTGATCCTCAGTCTGTGCCTGTTACTGATCCTCAATCTGTCTCTGTTACTGATCCTCAGTCTGTGTCTGTTACTGATCCTCAGTCTGTGTCTGTTGCTGATCCTCAGTCTGTGTCTGTTACTGATCCTCAATCTGTCTCTGTTACTGATCGTCAGTCTGTGTCTGTTACTGAACCTCAGGCTGTGTCTGTTACTGATCCTCAGTCTCTGTCTGTTACTGATCCTCAGTCTGTCTGTTACTGATCCTCAGTCTATGTCTGTTACTGATCGTCAGTCTCTGTCTGTTACTGATCCTCAGTCTGTCTCTGTTACTGATCCTCAGTCTGTGTCTGTTACTGATCCTCAGTCTGTGTCTGTTACTGATCCTCAGTCTGTGTCTGTTACTGATCCTCAGTCTGTGTCTGTTACTGATCATCAGTCTGTGTCTGTTACTGATCCTCAGTCTGTGTCTGTCACTGATCCTCAGCCTGTGTCTGTCACTGATCCTCAGTCTGTGTCTGTTACTGATCCTCAGTCTGTGTCTGTTACTGATCCTCAGTCTGTGTCTGTTACTGATCCTCAGTCTGTGTCTGTTACTGATCCTCAGTCTGTCTCTGTTACTGATCCTCAGTCTGTGTCTGTTACTGATTCTCAGTCTGTGTCTGTTACTGATCCTCAGTCTGTGTCTGTTACTGATCCTCAGTCTGTGTCTGTTACTGATCCTCAGTCTGTCTCTGTTACTGATCCTCAGTCTGTGTCTGTTACTGATTCTCAGTCTGTGTCTGTTACTGATCCTCAGGCTGTGTCTGTTACTGATCCTCAGTCTGTGTCTGTTACTGATCCTCAGTCTGTGTCTGTTACTGATCCTCAGTCTGTGTCTGTTACTGATCCTCAGTCTGTGTCTGTTACTGATTCTCAGTCTGTGTCTATTACTGATCCTCAGTCTGTGTCTGTTACTGATGCTCAATCTGTCTGTTACTGATCCTCAATCTGTCTCTGTTACTGGTCCTCAGTCTGTGTCTGTTACTGATCCTCAGTCTGTGTCTGTTACTGATGCTCAGTCTGTGTCTGTTACTGATCCTCGGTCTGTGTCTGTTACTGATCCTCAGTCTGTGTCTGTTACTGATCCTCAGTCTGTGTCTGTTACTGATTCTCAGTCTGTGTCTGTTACTGATCCTCAGTCTGTGTCTGTTACTGATCCTCAGTCTGTGTCTGTTACTGATCCTCAGTCTGTGTCTGTTACTGATCCTCAGTCTGTCTCTGTTACTGATCCTCAGTCTGTCTCTGTTACTGATCCTCAGTCTGTGACTGTTACTGATCCTCACTCTGTGTCTGTTACTGATCCTCAATCTGTCTCTGTTACTGATCCTCAGTCTGTGTCTGTTACTGATCCTCAGTCTGTGTCTGTTACTGATCCTCAGTCTGTGTCTGTTACTGATCCTCAGTCTGTGTCTGTTACTGATCATCAGTCTGTGTCTGTTACTGATTCTCAGTCTGTGTCTGTTACTGATCCTCAGTCTGTGTCTGTTACTGATCCTCAGTCTGTGTCTGTTACTGATCCTCAGTCTGTGTCTGTTACTGATCCTCAATCTGTCTCTGTTAATGATCCTCAGTCTGTGTCTGTTACTGATCCTCAGCCTGTGTCTGTTACTGATCCTCAGTCTGTGTCTGTTACTGATCCTCAGTCTGTGTCTGTTACTGATCTTCAGTCTGTCTCTGTTACTGATCCTCAGTCTGTGTCTGTTACTGATTCTCAGTCTGTGTCTGTTACTGATCCTCAGTCTGTGTCTGTTACTGATCCTCAGTCTGTGTCTGTTACTGATCCTCAGTCTGTGTCTGTCACTGATTCTCAGTCTGTCACTGATTCTCAGTCTGTGTCTGTTACTGATCCTCAGTCTGTGTTTGTTACTGATCCTCAGTCTGTGTCTGTTACTGATTCTCTGTCTCAGTCTGTTACTGATCCTCAGTCTGTGTCTGTTACTGATCCTCAGTCTGTCTCTGTTATTGATCCTCAGTCTGTGTCTGTTACTGATCCTCAGTCTTTCTGTTATTGATCCTCAGTCTGTGTCTGTTACTGATTCTCAGTCTGTGTCTGTTTCTGATTCTCAGTCTGTGTCTGTTACTGATTCTCAGTCTGTGTCTGTTACTGATCCTCAGTCTGTGTCTGTTACTGATCCTCAGTCTGTGTCTGTTACTGATCCTCAATCTGTGTCTGTTACTGATCCTCAGTCTGTTTCTGTTACTGATCCTCAATCTGTCTCTGTTACTGATCCTCAGTCTGTGTCTGTTACTGATCCTCAGTCTCTGTCTGTTACTGATCCTCATTCTGTCTCTGTTACTGATCCTCAGTCTGTGTCTGTTACTGATTCTCAGTCTGTGTCTGTTACTGATCCTCAGTCTGTGTCTGTTACTGATCCTCGGTCTGTGTCTGTTACTGATCCTCAGTCTGTGTCTGTTACTGATCCTCAGTCTGTGTCTGTTACTGATTCTCAGTCTCTGTCTGTTACTGATCCTCAGTCTCTGTCTGTTACTGATCCTCATTCTGTCTGTTACTGATCCTCAGTCTGTGTCTGTTACTGATTCTCAGTCTGTGTCTGTTACTGATCCTCAGTCTGTGCCTGTTACTGATCCTCAATCTGTCTCTGTTACTGATCCTCAGTCTGTGTCTGTTACTGATCCTCAGTCTGTGTCTGTTGCTGATCCTCAGTCTGTGTCTGTTACTGATCCTCAATCTGTCTCTGTTACTGATCGTCAGTCTGTGTCTGTTACTGATCCTCAGGCTGTGTCTGTTACTGATCCTCAGTCTCTGTCTGTTACTGATCCTCAGTCTGTCTGTTACTGATCCTCAGTCTATGTCTGTTACTGATCGTCAGTCTCTGTCTGTTACTGATCCTCAGTCTGTCTCTGTTACTGATCCTCAGTCTGTGTCTGTTACTGATCCTCAGTCTGTGTCTGTTACTGATCCTCAGTCTGTGTCTGTTACTGATCCTCAGTCTGTGTCTGTTACTGATCCTCAGTCTGTGTCTGTTACTGATCATCAGTCTGTGTCTGTTACTGATCCTCAGTCTGTGTCTGTCACTGATCCTCAGTCTGTGTCTGTCACTGATCCTCAGTCTGTGTCTGTTACTGATCCTCAGTCTGTGTCTGTTACTGATCCTCAGTCTGTGTCTGTTCCTGATCCTCAGTCTGTGTCTGTTACTGATCCTCAGTCTGTCTCTGTTACTGATCCTCAGTCTGTCTCTGTTACTGATTCTCAGTCTGTGTCTGTTACTGATCCTCAGTCTGTGTCTGTTACTGATCCTCAGTCTGTGTCTGTTACTGATCCTCATTCTGTCTCTGTTACTGATCCTCAGTCTGTGTCTGTTACTGACTCTCAGTCTGTGTCTATTACTGATCCTCAGTCTGTGTGTGTTACTGATCCTCAGTCTGTGTCTGTTACTGATCCTCAGTCTGTCTCTGTTACTGATCCTCAGTCTTTTCTGTTACTGATCCTCAATCTGTCTCTGTTACTGATCCTCAGTCTGTGTCTGTTACTGATCCTCAGTCTCTGTCTGTTACTGAACCTCATTCTGTCTCTGTTACTGATCCTCAGTCTGTGTCTGTTACTGACTCTCAGTCTGTGTCTATTACTGATCCTCAGTCTGTGTGTGTTACTGATCCTCAGTCTGTGTCTGTTACTGATCCTCAGTCTGTCTCTGTTACTGATCCTCAGTCTGTGTCTGTTACTGATCCTCAGTCTGTGTCTGTTACTGATCCTCAATCTGTCTCTGTTACTGATCCTCAGTCTGTGTCTGTTACTGATCCTCAGGCTGTGTCTGTTACTGATCCTCAGTCTGTGTCTGTTACTGATCCTCAGTCTGTGTCTGTTACTGATCCTCAGTCTGTGTCTGTTACTGATCCTCAGTCTGTGTCTGTTACTGATTCTCAGTCTGTGTCTATTACTGATCCTCAGTCTGTGTCTGTTACTGATGCTCAATCTGTCTGTTACTGATCCTCAATCTGTCTCTGTTACTGGTCCTCAGTCTGTGTCTGTTACTGATTCTCAGTCTGTGTCTGTTACTGATGCTCAGTCTGTGTCTGTTACTGATCCTCGGTCTGTGTCTGTTACTGATCCTCAGTCTGTGTCTGTTACTGATCCTCAGTCTGTGTCTGTTACTGATCCTCAGTCTGTGTCTGTTACTGATCCTCAGTCTGTGTCTGTTACTGATCATCAGTCTGTGTCTGTTACTGATTCTCAGTCTGTGTCTATTACTGATCCTCAGTCTGTGTCTGTTACTGATGCTCAATCTGTCTGTTACTGATCCTCAATCTGTCTCTGTTACTGGTCCTCAGTCTGTGTCTGTTACTGATTCTCAGTCTGTGTCTGTTACTGATGCTCAGTCTGTGTCTGTTACTGATTCTCAGTCTGTGTCTGTTACTGATGCTCAGTCTGTGTCTGTTACTGATCCTCAGTCTGTGTCTGTTACTGATCCTCAGTCTGTGTCTGTTACTGATCCTCAGTCTGTGTCTGTTACTGATCCTCAGTCTGTGTCTGTTACTGATCCTCAGTCTCTGTCTGTTACTGATCCTCATTCTGTCTCTGTTACTGATCCTCAGTCTGTGTCTGTTACTGATCCTCAATCTGTCTCTGTTAATGATCCTCAGTCTGTGTCTGTTACTGATCCTCAGCCTGTGTCTGTTACTGATCCTCAGTCTGTGTCTGTTGCTGATCCTCAGTCTGTTTCTGTTACTGATCCTCAATCTGTCTCTGTTACTGATCCTCAGTCTGTGTCTGTTACTGATCCTCAGTCTCTGTCTGTTACTGATCCTCATTCTGTCTCTGTTACTGATCCTCAGTCTGTGTCTGTTACTGATTCTCAGTCTGTGTCTGTTACTGATCCTCAGTCTGTGTCTGTTACTGATCCTCAATCTGTCTCTGATACTGATCCTCAATCTGTGTCTGTTACTGATCCTCAATCTGTCTCTGTTACTGATCCTCAGTCTGTGTCTGTTACTGATCCTCAGTCTCTGTCTGTTACTGATCCTCATTCTGTCTCTGTTACTGATCCTCAGTCTGTGTCTGTTACTGATTCTCAGTCTGTGTCTGTTACTGATCCTGAGTCTGTGTCTGTTACTGATCCTCAATCTGTCTCTGTTACTGATCCTCAATCTGTGTCTGTTGCTGATCCTCAATCTGTCTCTGTTACTGATCCTCAGTCTGTGTCTGTTACTGATCCTCAGTCTCTGTCTGTTACTGATCCTCATTCTGTCTCTGTTACTGATCCTCAGTCTGTGTCTGTTACTGATTCTCAGTCTGTGTCTGTTACTGATCCTCAGTCTGTGTCTGTTACTGATTCTCAGTCTGTGTCTGTTACTGATCCTCAGTCTGTGTCTGTTACTGATCCTCAGTCTGTGTCTGTTACTGATCCTCAGTCTGTCTCTGTTACTGATCCTCAGTCTGTGACTGTTACTGATCCTCAGTCTGTGTCTGTTACTGATCCTCAATCTGTGTCTGTTACTGATCCTCAGTCTGTGTCTGTTACTGATCCTCAGTCTGTGTCTGTTACTGATCCTCAGTCTGTGTCTGTTACTGATCCTCAGTCTGTCTCTGTTACTGATCCTCAGTCTGTGTCTGTTACTGATTCTCAGTCTGTGTCTGTTACTGATCCTCAGTCTTTGTCTGTTACTGATCCTCAGTCTGTGTCTGTTACTGATCCTCAGTCTGTTTCTGTTACTGATCCTCAATCTGTCTCTGTTACTGATCCTCAGTCTGTGTCTGTTACTGATCCTCAGTCTCTGTCTGTTACTGATCCTCATTCTGTCTCTGTTACTGATCCTCAGTCTGTGTCTGTTACTGACTCTCAGTCTGTGTCTATTACTGATCCTCAGTCTGTGTGTGTTACTGATCCTCAGTCTGTGTCTGTTACTGATCCTCAGTCTGTGTCTGTTACTGATCCTCAATCTGTCTCTGTTACTGATCCTCAGTCTGTGTCTGTTACTGATCCTCAATCTGTCTCTGTTACTGATCCTCAGTCTGTGTCTGTTACTGATCCTCAATCTGTCTCTGTTACTGATCCTCAGTCTGTGTCTGTTACTGATCCTCAGTCTGTGTCTGTTACTGATCCTCAGTCTGTGTCTGTTACTGATCCTCAGTCTGTGTCTGTTACTGATCGTCAGTCTGTGTCTGTTACTGATTCTCAGTCTGTGTCTGTTACTGATCCTCAGTCTGTGTCTGTTACTGATCCTCAGTCTGTGTCTGTTACTGATCCTCAGTCTGTTTCTGTTACTGATCCTCAGTCTGTCTGTTACTTATTCTCAGTCTGTGTCTATTACTGATCCTCAGTCTGTGTCTGTTACTGATCCTCAGTCTGTGTCTGTTACTGATCCTCAATCTGTCTCTGTTACTGATCCTCAGTCTGTGTCTGTTACTGATCCTCAGTCTGTGTCTGTTACTGATCCTCAGTTTGTGTCTGTTACTGATCCTGTCTGTGTCTGTTACTGATCCTCAGTCTGTGTCTGTTACTGATCCTCATTCTGTGTCTGTTACTGATCCTCAGTCTGTGTCTGTTACTGATCCTCAGTCTGTGTCTGTTACTGATCCTCAGTCTGTGTCTGTTACTGATTCTCAGTCTGTGTCTGTTACTGATCCTCAGTCTGTGTCTGTTACTGATCCTCAGTCTGTGTCTGTTACTCATCCTCAGTCTGTCTCTGTTACTGATCCTCAGTCTGTCTCTGTTACTGATCCTCAGTCTGTGTCGTTCCCCCGCCACCCACCCCCGCCCCCCCACTGGAGGGGCAGCATGTGTACGAGGTGGAGAGCGTCTTGCATTGCAAGGTCTTATTGCAGGACTGGAAATGTAAGGTGATTCAGAGCTGGCTGCGTCGTTTATTGTGACTCTCAGTCCTGTCACATTTACCTTGAACATGCAGATTTATGTAGGCAACCTTATCCCCATTTATAAGCGAATCGAGGCGATGTGGATTTAAAACCACTTCATAAATTCCACTGTCTATCACTTTTAAATTATGCAGAATGAGTGACCCACTTTGCTGATCAAACGCTGCTCGGTATTCGTAATATGCATTGATAATAAGTTGCTTTGGTGTGTAATGGACGAGTAATTTCTGGGTTTTGGAATTCAGATAGCACCACAGAAGTGATTCTCGGTCTTTGGGCTGAAATCCCACAAGAAGAATGGAGGAATTAACCTGGCGGACGAGGTCGACTTGCTGATCCACTTTGTTGACGTATGTTCCATCTGCAATGTAGGAAGTGGTCGAGGTCAACACAACTGTTATACAGTAAAACACTTGGCTGCTGAAGGATGATTGATCCACGCACTTCGGCAGAAGGTGGGAAGGTTGGGAGGGAGGGAGACAACGAGGGGAGAGAGACTGTGGGGGGGAGAGAGAGAGGGCGGGGGGGAGAGAGACTGCGGGGGGAGAGAGACAGCGGGGGGGGAGAGAGAGAGACAGCGTGGGGAGAGAGAGAGACAGCGGGTGGAGAGAGAGAGACAGCGGGTGGAGAGAGACAGACAGCGGGTGGAGAGAGACAGACAGCGGGGGGAGAGAGCGAGAGATAGCGGGGGAGAGCGAGAGACAGCGGGGGGAGAGAGAGAGAGACAGCGGGGGGAGAGAGAGAGAGACAGCGGGGGGAGAGAGAGAGAGAGCGGGGGAGAGAGAGAGAGAGAGAGCGGGGGGAGAGAGAGAGACAGCGGGGGGAGAGAGAGACAGCGGGGGAGAGACAGCGGGGGAGAGAGAGACAGCGGGGGGTGAGACAGCGGGGGGAGAGACAGCGGGGGGAGAGAGAGACAGCGGGAGAGAGAGAGACAGCGGGGGAGAGAGAGACAGCGGGGGAGAGAGAGACAGCGGGGGAGAGACAGCGGGGAAGAGAGAGACAGCGGGGAAGAGAGAGACAGCGGGGGGAGAGACAGCGGGGGGAGAGAGAGACAGCGGGGTGAGCGAGACACAGCGGGGGGACAGAGAGACAGTGGGGGGAGAGAGAGAGACAGCGGGGGGGGGGGCATTGCTCCTGCACAGGACAACAGCAACAATTTGCATTTATAACGTCTTTAACGTGGTAAAATGTCCCAAGGCGCTTCACAGGAGCGTTACCAAATAAAATTTGATACTGAGCCAGATATGGCGATATTAAGACTGGAGACCAAAAGCTAGGTGAAAGTGGAAGTTTTTAAGGAATGTCTTAAAGGGAGACAGAGGCAGAGAGTTTTAGGGAGGAAATTCCAGTGACTAGGGGCCCAGCCAGCCTAAGTCTTGGCCGCCAATGTTGGAGTGATTAAAATATGGGATAACAATGACAATAAAATCGGGGTTGCCCAAGAGGCCAGAATTGGAGGAGCGCAGAAATCTCGGAGGGTTGTAGGGCTGGAAAAGGTTACAGAGATAGGGAGGGGCGAGGAGGCCATGGTGGGGGGGATTTCAAAATAAGGAAATGCTGGGATTAGTGTGCAGAAATTGCTGCAATGCTTGTAGCCATGGTATCAGGAGTTGGTGGTACGTACCTGACAGGATTAATGAGCTATCGGCCACAGCACTGCTGCTGTGCTGGTTTAAAACCTCCTGATCCGCCCTGACGCCCAGGCCTAATTTCTGCAGCAGGCGAGACCCATTGCTCGGATTAGTCTTCACTCGATCCGGATCTGATCTCCCCCTGTTATATTCTAAAGCTGGGGTCTTAGTCCCTGGGGTGATGTACTCCCACCGCATCACATCCTCACTTTGAAGCCTTCCTTCTGGAAACCCAGGCAGCAGCAAAGAGGAATATTTGTCACCAACAGAAGCACTGCCTGAAAACCCTGCAACAACATCATTGGTTGAGCTTAGGGGCATGGCAGTCAAATGCTCATTACTTTTTATTTCGAAATCTAGGTCAAAGGCACAGTTTCAGTTCCAGCCCCAGGGCCCACAATACAGCACCAGCCCCCAGGGCCCACACTACAGCACCAGCCCCCAGGGCCCACACTACAGCACCATCCCCCAGGGCCCACAATACAGCACCAGCCCCCAGGGCCCACAATACAGCACCAGCCCCCAGGGCCCACAATACAGCACCATCCCCCAGGGCCCACACTGCAGCACCAGCCCCAAGGGCCCACACTACAGCACCAGCCCCCAGGGCCCACAATACAGCACCATCCCCCAGGGCCCACACTACAGCACCATCCCCCAGGGCCCACACTGCAGCACCAGCCCCAAGGGCCACACTACAGCACCATCCCCCAGGGCCCACAATACAGCACCATCCCCCAGGGCCCACACTACAGCACCAGCCCCCAGGGCCCACAATACAGCACCATCCCCCAGGGCCCACACTGCAGCACCAGCCCCAAGGGCCACACTACAGCACCATCCCCCAGGGCCCACAATACAGCACCAGCCCCCAGGGCCCACAATACAGCACCATCCCCCAGGGCCCACACTACAGCACCATCCCCCAGGGCCCACACTACAGCACCATCCCCCAGGGCCCACAATACAGCACCATCCCCCAGGGCCCACACTACAGCACCAGCCCCCAGGGCCCACAATACAGCACCATCCCCCAGGGCCCACACTACAGCACCATCCCCCAGGGCCCACACTACAGCACCATCCCCCAGGGCCCACACTGCAGCACCAGCCCCAAGGGCCACACTACAGCACCATCCCCCAGGGCCCACAATACAGCACCAGCCCCCAGGGCCCACAATACAGCACCATCCCCCAGGGCCCACACTACAGCACCATCCCCCAGGGCCCACAATACAGCACCATCCCCCAGGGCCCACACTACAGCACCAGCCCCCAGGGCCCACAATACAGCACCATCCCCCAGGGCCCACAATACAGCACCATCCCCCAGGGCCCACAATACAGCACCATCCCCCAGGGCCCACACTACAGCACCAGCCCCCAGGGCCCACAATACAGCACCATCCCCCAGGGCCCACAATACAGCACCATCCCCCAGGGCCCACAATACAGCACCATCCCCCAGGGCCCACAATACAGCACCAGCCCCCAGGGCCCACAATACAGCACCATCCCCCAGGGCCCACACTACAGCACCAGCCCCCAGGGCCCACAATACAGCACCATCCCCCAGGGCCCACAATACAGCACCATCCCCCAGGGCCCACAATACAGCACCATCCCCCAGGGCCCACACTACAGCACCAGCCCCCAGGGCCCACACTACAGCACCAGTCCCCAGGGCCCACACTACAGCACCATCCCCCAGGGCCCACACTACAGCACCATCCCCCAGGGCCCACACTACAGCACCAGCCCCCAGGCCCACACTACAGCACCAGCCCCCAGGGCCCACAATACAGCACCATCCCCCAGGGCCCACAATACAGCACCATCCCCCAGGGCCCACACTACAGCACCATCCCCCAGGGCCCACAATACAGCACCAGCCCCCAGGGCCCACACTACAGCACCATCCCCCAGGGCCCACACTGCAGCACCATCCCCCAGGGCCCACAATACAGCACCATCCCCCAGGGCCCACACTACAGCACCATCCCCCAGGGCCCACACTGCAGCACCAGCCCCAAGGGCCACACTACAGCACCATCCCCCAGGGCCCACAATACAGCACCATCCCCCAGGGCCCACACTGCAGCACCATCCCCCAGGGCCCACAATACAGCACCATCCCCCAGGGCCCACACTACAGCACCAGCCCCCAGGGCCCACAATACAGCACCAGCCCCCAGGGCCCACACTACAGCACCAGCCCCCAGGGCCCACAATACAGCACCATCCCCCAGGGCCCACACTACAGCACCATCCCCCAGGGCCCACAATACAGCACCAGCCCCCAGGGCCCACAATACAGCACCATCCCCCAGGGCCCACAATACAGCACCATCCCCCAGGGCCCACAATACAGCACCATCCCCCAGGGCCCACACTACAGCAACAGCCCCAGGGCCCACACTACAGCACCATCCCCCAGGGCCCACACTACAGCACCAGCCCCCAGGGCCCACACTACAGCACCATCCCCCAGGCCCACACTACAGCACCATCCCCCAGGGCCCACACTACAGCACCATCCCCCAGGGCCCACACTACAGCACCATCCCCCAGGGCCCACACTACAGCACCATCCCCCAGGGCCCACACTACAGCACCAGCCCCCAGGGACCACACTACAGCACCAGGCCCCAGGGCCCACACTACAGCACCAGGCCCCAGGGCCCACACTACAGCACCAGCCCCCAGGGCCCACACTACAGCACCAGCCCCAAGGGCCACACTACAGCACCAGCCCCCAGGGACCACACTACAGCACCAGGCCCCAGGGCCCACACTACAGCACCAGCCCCCAGGGCCCACACTACAGCACCAGCCCCCAGGACCCACACTACAGCACCAGCCCCAAGGGCCACACTACAGCACCAGGCCCCAGGGCCCACACTACAGCACCAGCCCCCAGGGCCCACACTACAGCACCAGCCCCAGGCCCACACTACAGCACCATCCCCCAGGGCCCACAATACAGCACCATCCCCCAGGGCCCACACTACAGCACCAGCCCCCAGGGCCCACACTACAGCACCAGCCCCCAGGTCCACATTACAGCACCAGCCCCCAGGGCCGACGCTACAGCACCAGCCCCCAGGGCCCACACTACAGCACCAGCCGCCAGACCCACACTACAGCACCAGCCCCCAGGGCCCACACTACAGCACCAGCCCCCAGGGCCCACAATACAGCACCAGCCCCCAGGGCCCACAATACAGCACCAGCCCCCAGGGACCACACTGCAGCACCAGCCCCAGGGACCACACTACAGCACCAGCCCCCAGGCCCACACTACAGCACCATCCACCAGGCCCACACTACAGCACCAGCCCCCAGGGCACACAATACAGCACCAGCCGCCAGACCCACACTACAGCACCATCCCCCAGGGCCCACACTACAGCACCAGCCCCGAGGGCACACAATACAGCACCAGCCGCCAGACCCACACTACAGCACCATCCCCCAGGGCCCACACTACAGCACCAGCCCCCAAGGCACACAATACAGCACCAGCCGCCAGACGCACACTACAACAGTAGCTCCCCGGGTCCACACTAGTTTCCCAGGTTGACCCCAGTTTCCCAGTTTGACCCCAGTTTCCAGTTTGACCCCAGATTCCCAGTTTGACCCCAGTTTCCCAGTTTGACCCCAGATTCCCAGGTTGACCCCAGTTTCCCAGTTTGACCCCAGTTCCCCAGTTTCCCAGTTTGACCCCAGATTCCCAGGTTGACCCCAGTTTCCCAGTTTGACCCGTTTCCCAGTTTGACCGGTTTCCCAGCTTGACCCCAGTTCCCCAGTTTGACCCCAGTTCCCCAGTTTGACCCCAGATTCCCAGGTTGACCCCAGTTCCCCAGTTTGACCCCAGTTTCCCAGTTTGACCCCAGTTCCCCAGTTTGACCCCAGTTTCCCAGGTTGACCCATTTCACAGTTTGACCCCAGATTCCCAGTTTGACCCCAGTTTCTCAGTTTGACCCCAGTTCCCCAGTTTGACCCCAGTTTCCCAGGTTGACCCCAGTTCCCAGGTTGACCCCAGTTTCCCAGGTTGACCCGTTTCCCAGGTTGACCCCAGATTCCCAGTTTGTCCCCAGTTTCCCCCCAGTTCCCCAGTTTGACCCCAGTTTCCCAGGTTGACCCCAGTTCCGCAGGTTGACCCCAGTTTCCCAGGTTGACCCCTGATTCCCAGTTTGACCCCAGTTTCCCAGTTTGACCCCAGTTCCCCAGGTTGACCCCAGTTTCTCAGGTTGACCTCAGTTTCTCAGGTTGACCCGTTTCCCAGGTTGACCCCAGTTTCCCAGGTTGACCCCAGTTTCCCAGGTTGACCCCAGTTTCCCAGTTTGACCCCAGTTCCCTAATTTGACCCCAGTTTCCCAGGTTGACCCCAGTTTCCCAGGTTGACCCCAGTTTCCCAGTTTGACCCCAGTTCCCTAATTTGACCCCAGTTTCCCAGGTTGACCCCAGTTTCCCAGGTTGACCCGTTTCCCAGGTTGACCCCAGTTTCCCAGTTTGACCTCAGTTCCCCAATTTGATCCCAGTTTCCCAGGTTGACCCCAGTTCCGCAGGTTGACCCCAGTTTCCCAGGTTGACCCCAGTTCCCCAGTTTGACCCCAGTTCCCCAATTTGATCCCAGTTTCCCAGGTTGAACCCAGTTCCCCAGTTTGACCCCAGTTCCCCAGTTTGACCCCAGATTCTCAGGTTGACCCCAGTTTCCCTGGTTGACCCCAGTTCCCCAGTTTGACCCCAGTTTCCCTGGTTGACCCGTTTCCCAGTTTGACCCCAGATTCCCAGGTTGACCCCAGTTTCCCAGGTTGACCTGTTTCCCAGTTTGACCCGTTTCCCAGTTTGACCCCAGTTTGACCCCAGATTCCCAGGTTGACCCCAGTTTCCCAGGTTGACCCCAGTTTCCCAGTTTGACACATTTCCCAGTTTGACCCGTTTCCCAGTTTGACCCGTTTCCCAGGTTGACCCCAGTTTCCCAGTTTGACCCCAGTTCCCCAATTTGATCCCAGTTTCCCAGGTTGACCCCAGTTCCGCAGGTTGACCCCAGTTTCCCAGGTTGACCCCAGTTCCCCAGTTTGACCCCAGTTCCCCAATTTGATCCCAGTTTCACAGGTTGACCCCAGTTCCCCAGTTTGACCCCAGTTCCCCAGTTTGACCCCAGATTCTCAGGTTGACCCCAGTTTCCCTGGTTGACCCCAGTTCCCCAGTTTGACCCCAGTTTCCCTGGTTGACCCGTTTCCCAGTTTGACCCCAGATTCCCAGGTTGACCCCAGTTTCCCAGGTTGACCCGTTTCCCAGTTTGACCCGTTTCCCAGTTTGACCCATTTCCCAGTTTGACCCCAGTTTGACCCCAGATTCCCAGGTTGACCCCAGTTTCCCAGGTTGACCCCAGTTTCCCAGTTTGACACATTTCCCAGTTTGACCCGTATCCCAGTCTGACCCGTTTCCCAGTTTGACCCCAGTTCCCCAGGATGACCCCAGTTCCCCAGGTTGACCCCAGATTCCCAATTTGACCTCAGTATCCCAGTTTGACCCCAGTTTGACCCCAGTTCCCCAGGTTGACCCCAGTTCCCCAGGTTGATCCCAGTTCCCCAGGTTGACCGCAGATTCCCAGTTTGACCTCAGTATCCCAGGTTGACCCCAGTTTCCCAGGTTGACCCAGATTGACCCCAGTTTGACCCCAGTTTCCCAGTTTGACCTCAGTTTCCCTGGTTGACCCATTTCCCAGTTTGACCCCAGTTTCCCAGTTTGACCCCAGTTTCTCAGTTTCACCCCAGTTTCTCAGTTTGACCCCAGTTTCCCAGGTTGACCCGTTTCCCAGTTTGACCCCAGATTCCCAGTTTGACCCGTTTCCCAGTTTGACCCCAGTTCCCCAGGTTGACCCCAGTTCGACCCCAGTTCCCCAGGTTGACCCCAGTTTCCCAGGTTGACACCAGTTTCCCAGTTTCACCCGAGCTTCCCAGTTTGACCCGTTTCCCAGTTTGATCCCAGTTTAACCCCAGTTCCCCAGTTTGACCTCAGTTTCCCAGTTTGACGCCAGTTTCCCAGTTTGACCCCAGTTTGACCTCAGTTTCCCAGTTTGACCTCAGTTTCCCAATTTGACCCGTTTCCCAGTTTGACCTCAGTTCCCCAGGTTGACCCCAGTTTCCCAGTTTGACCCCAGTTTCCCAGGTTGACCCCAGATTCCCAGGTTGACATAAGTATCCCAGGTTGACCCCAGTTTCCCAATTTGACCCCAGATTCCCAGGTTGACCCCAGTTTCCCCCCAGTTACCCAGTTTGACCCGTTTCCCAGTTTGACCCCAATTTCCCAGTTTGACCCCAGATTCCCAGTTTGACCCGTCTCGCAGTTTGACCCCAGTTTCCCAGTTTGACCCCAGTTTCTCAGTTTGACCCCAGTTTCTCAGTTTGAACCCAGTTTCTCAGTTTGACCCCAGTTTCTCAGTTTGACCCCAGTTTCTCAGGTTGACCCCAGTTTCCCAGGTTGACGCCAGTTTCCCAGTTTGACCCCAGATTCCCAGTTTGACCCCAGTTTCTCAGGTTGACCCCAGTTTCCCAGGTTGACGCCAGTTTCCCAGTTTGACCCCAGATTCCCAGTTTGACCCCAGATTCCCAGTTTAACCACAGTTTCCCAGGTTGACCCCAGTTTCCCAGTTTGACCCCAGATTCCCAGTTTGACCCGTTTCCCAGTTTGACCCCAGTTTCTCAGTTTGACCCCAGTTTCTAAGGTTGACCCCAGTTTCCCAGTTTGACCCCAGATTCCCAGTTTGAACCCAGTTTCTCAGTTTGACCCGTTTCTCAGATTGACCCCAGATTCCCAGTTTGACCCGTTTCCCAGTTTGACCCCAATTTCCCAGTTTGACCCCAGATTCCCAGTTTGACCCGTTTCCCAGTTTGACCCCAGTTTCCCAGTTTGACCCCAGATTCCCAGTTTGAACCCAGTTTCTCAGTTTGACCCCAGTTTCTCAGGTTGACCCGTTTCCCAGGTTGACGCCAGTTTCCCAGGTTGACGCCAGTTTCCCAGTTTGACCCCAGATTCCCAGTTTGACCCCAGTTTCTCAGGTTGACCCATTTCCCAGGTTGACCCCAGTTTCCCAGTTTGACCCCAGATTCCCAGCTTGAACCCAGTTTCTCAGTTTGACCCCAGTTTCTCAGATTGACCCCAGTTTCTAAGGTTGACCCCAGTTTCCCAGTTTGGCCCCAGATTCCCAGGTTGACCCCAGTTTCCCAGGTTGACCCCAGTTTGACCCCAGTTTCTCAGGTAGACCGCAGTTTCCCAGTTTGACGCCAGTTCCCCAGTTTGACGCCAGTTCCCCACTTTGACGCCAGTTCCCCAGTTTGACCCCAGTTCCCCAGGTTGACCCCAGTTTCCCAGTTTGACCCCAGTTCCCCAGTTTGACCCCAGTTTCCCAGGTTGACCCATTTCACAGTTTGACCCCAGATTCCCAGTTTGACCCGTTTCTCAGTTTGACCCCAGATTCCCAGATTGACCCCAGTTTCCCAGTTTGACCCGTTTCCCAGTTTGACCGGTTTCCCAGTTTGACCCCAGTTCCCCAGTTTGACCCCAGTTCCCCAGTTTGACCCCAGATTCCCAGGTTGACCCCAGTTCCCCAGTTTGACCCCAGTTTCCCAGTTTGACCCCAGTTCCCCAGTTTGACCCCAGTTTCCCAGGTTGACCCATTTCACAGTTTGACCCCAGATTCCCAGTTTGACCCCAGTTTCTCAGTTTGACCCCAGTTCCCCAGTTTGACCCCAGTTACCCAGGTTGACCCCAGTTCCCCAGGTTGACCCCAGTTTCCCAGGTTGACCCGTTTCCCAGGTTGACCCCAGATTCCCAGTTTGTCCCCAGTTTCCCCCCAGTTCCCCAGTTTGACCCCAGTTTCCCAGGTTGACCCCAGTTCCGCAGGTTGACCCCAGTTTCCCAGGTTGACCCCTGATTCCCAGTTTGACCCCAGTTTCCCAGTTTGACCCCAGTTCCCCAGGTTGACCCCAGTTTCTCAGGTTGACCTCAGTTTCTCAGGTTGACCCGTTTCCCAGGTTGACCCCAGTTTCCCAGGTTGACCCCAGTTTCCCAGTTTGACCCCAGTTCCCTAATTTGACCCCAGTTTCCCAGGTTGACCCCAGTTTCCCAGGTTGACCCCAGTTTCCCAGTTTGACCCCAGTTCCCTAATTTGACCCCAGTTTCCCAGTTTGACCCCAGTTCCCCAGGTTGACCCCAGTTCGACCCCAGTTCCCCAGGTTGACCCCAGTTTCCCAGGTTGACACCAGTTTCCCAGTTTCACCCGAGCTTCCCAGTTTGACCCGTTTCCCAGTTTGATCCCAGTTTAACCCCAGTTCCCCAGTTTGACCTCAGTTTCCCAGTTTGACGCCAGTTTCCCAGTTTGACCCCAGTTTGACCTCAGTTTCCCAGTTTGACCTCAGTTTCCTAGTTTGACCTCAGTTTCCCAATTTGACCCGTTTCCCAGTTTGACCTCAGTTCCCAAGGTTGACCCCAGTTTCCCAGTTTGACCCCAGTTTCCCAGGTTGACCCCAGATTCCCAGGTTGACATAAGTATCCCAGGTTGACCCCAGTTTCCCAATTTGACCCCAGATTCCCAGGTTGACCCCAGTTTCCCCCCAGTTACCCAGTTTGACCCGTTTCCCAGTTTGACCCCAATTTCCCAGTTTGACCCCAGATTCCCAGTTTGACCCGTTTCGCAGTTTGACCCCAGTTTCCCAGTTTGACCCCAGTTTCTCAGTTTGACCCCAGTTTCTCAGTTTGAACCCAGTTTCTCAGTTTGACCCCAGTTTCTCAGGTTGACCCCAGTTTCCCAGGTTGACGCCAGTTTCCCAGTTTGACCCCAGATTCCCAGTTTGACCCCAGTTTCTCAGGTTGACCCCAGTTTCCCAGGTTGACGCCAGTTTCCCAGTTTGACCCCAGATTCCCAGTTTGACCCCAGATTCCCAGTTTAACCACAGTTTCCCAGGTTGACCCCAGTTTCCCAGTTTGACCCCAGATTCCCAGTTTGACCCCAGTTTCCCAGTTTGACCCCAGTTTCTCAGTTTGACCCCAGTTTCTAAGGTTGACCCCAGTTTCCCAGTTTGACCCCAGATTCCCAGTTTGAACCCAGTTTCTCAGTTTGACCCGTTTCTCAGATTGACCCCAGATTCCCAGTTTGACCCGTTTCCCAGTTTGACCCCAATTTCCCAGTTTGACCCCAGATTCCCAGTTTGACCCGTTTCCCAGTTTGACCCCAGTTTCCCAGTTTGACCCCAGATTCCCAGTTTGAACCCAGTTTCTCAGTTTGACCCCAGTTTCTCAGGTTGACCCGTTTCCCAGGTTGACGCCAGTTTCCCAGGTTGACGCCAGTTTCCCAGTTTGACCCCAGATTCCCAGTTTGACCCCAGTTTCTCAGGTTGACCCGTTTCCCAGGTTGACCCCAGTTTCCCAGTTTGACCCCAGATTCCCAGCTTGAACCCAGTTTCTCAGTTTGACCCCAGTTTCTCAGATTGACCCCAGTTTCTAAGGTTGACCCCAGTTTCCCAGTTTGGCCCCAGATTCCCAGGTTGACCCCAGTTTCCCAGGTTGACCCCAGTTTGACCCCAGTTTCTCAGGTAGACCGCAGTTTCCCAGTTTGACGCCAGTTCCCCAGTTTGACGCCAGTTCCCCACTTTGACGCCAGTTCCCCAGTTTGACCCCAGTTCCCCAGGTTGACCCCAGTTTCCCAGTTTGACCCCAGTTCCCCAGTTTGACCCCAGTTTCCCAGGTTGACCCATTTCACAGTTTGACCCCAGATTCCCAGTTTGACCCGTTTCTCAGTTTGACCCCAGATTCCCAGATTGACCCCAGTTTCCCAGTTTGACCCGTTTCCCAGTTTGACCCCAGTTCCCCAGTTTGACCCCAGTTCCCCAGTTTGACCCCAGATTCCCAGGTTGACCCCAGTTCCCCAGTTTGACCCCAGTTTCCCAGTTTGACCCCAGTTCCCCAGTTTGACCCCAGTTTCCCAGGTTGACCCATTTCACAGTTTGACCCCAGATTCCCAGTTTGACCCCAGTTTCTCAGTTTGACCCCAGTTCCCCAGTTTGACCCCAGTTTCCCAGGTTGACCCCAGTTCCCCAGGTTGACCCCAGTTTCCCAGGTTGACCCGTTTCCCAGGTTGACCCCAGATTCCCAGTTTGTCCCCAGTTTCCCCCCAGTTCCCCAGTTTGACCCCAGTTTCCCAGGTTGACCCCAGTTCCGCAGGTTGACCCCAGTTTCCCAGGTTGACCCCTGATTCCCAGTTTGACCCCAGTTTCCCAGTTTGACCCCAGTTCCCCAGGTTGACCCCAGTTTCTCAGGTTGACCTCAGTTTCTCAGGTTGACCCGTTTCCCAGGTTGACCCGTTTCCCAGGTTGACCCCAGTTTCCCAGGTTGACCCCAGTTTCCCAGTTTGACCCCAGTTCCCTAATTTGACCCCAGTTTCCCAGGTTGACCCCAGTTTCCCAGGTTGACCCCAGTTTCCCAGTTTGACCCCAGTTCCCTAATTTGACCCCAGTTTCCCAGGTTGACCCCAGTTTCCCAGGTTGACCCGTTTCCCAGGTTGACCCCAGTTTCCCAGTTTGACCCCAGTTCCCCAATTTGATCCCAGTTTCCCAGGTTGACCCCAGTTCCGCAGGTTGACCCCAGTTTCCCAGGTTGACCCCAGTTCCCCAGTTTGACCCCAGTTCCCCAATTTGATCCCAGTTTCCCAGGTTGACCCCAGTTCCCCAGTTTGACCCCAGTTCCCCAGTTTGACCCCAGTTTCCCAGGTTGACCCCAGTTTCCCAGGTTGACCCCAGTTTCACCCCAGTTCCCTAATTTGACCCCAGTTTCCCAGGTTGACCCCAGTTTCCCAGGTTGACCCGTTTCCCAGTTTGACCCGTTTCCCAGTTTGACCCATTTCCCAGTTTGACCCCAGTTTGACCCCAGATTCCCAGGTTGACCCCAGTTTCCCAGGTTGACCCCAGTTTCCCAGTTTGACACATTTCCCAGTTTGACCCGTTTCCCAGTCTGACCCGTTTCCCAGTTTGACCCCAGTTCCCCAGGATGACCCCAGTTCCCCAGGTTGACCCCAGATTCCCAATTTGACCTCAGTATCCCAGTTTGACCCCAGTTTCCCAGTTTGACCCCAGTTCCCCAGGTTGACCCCAGTTCCCCAGGTTGATCCCAGTTCCCCAGGTTGACCGCAGATTCCCAGTTTGACCTCAGTATCCCAGGTTGACCCCAGTTTCCCAGGTTGACCCAGATTGACCCCAGTTTGATCCCAGTTTCCCAGTTTGACCTCAGTTTCCCTGGTTGACCCATTTCCCAGTTTGACCCCAGTTTCCCAGTTTGACCCCAGTTTCTCAGTTTCACCCCAGTTTCTCAGTTTCACCCCAGTTTCCCAGGTTGACCCGTTTCCCAGTTTGACCCCAGATTCCCAGTTTGACCCGTTTCCCAGTTTGACCCCAGTTCCCCAGGTTGACCCCAGTTCGACCCCAGTTCCCCAGGTTGACCCCAGTTTCCCAGGTTGACACCAGTTTCCCAGTTTCACCCGAGCTTCCCAGTTTGACCCGTTTCCCAGTTTGATCCCAGTTTAACCCCAGTTCCCCAGTTTGACCTCAGTTTCCCAGTTTGACGCCAGTTTCCCAGTTTGACCCCAGTTTGACCTCAGTTTCCCAGTTTGACCTCAGTTTCCCAGTTTGACCTCAGTTTCCCAATTTGACCCGTTTCCCAGTTTGACCTCAGTTCCCCAGGTTGACCCCAGTTTCCCAGTTTGACCCCAGTTTCCCAGGTTGACCCCAGATTCCCAGGTTGACATAAGTATCCAGGTTGACCCCAGTTTCCCAATTTGACCCCAGATTCCCAGGTTGACCCCAGTTTCACCCCAGTTACCCAGTTTGACCCGTTTCCCAGTTTGACCCCAATTTCCCAGTTTGACCCCAGATTCCCAGTTTGACCCGTTTCGCAGTTTGACCCGTTTCCCAGTTTGACCCCAGTTTCTCAGTTTGACCCGTTTCTCAGTTTGAACCCAGTTTCTCAGTTTGACCCCAGTTTCTCAGTTTGACCCCAGTTTCTCAGGTTGACCCCAGTTTCCCAGTTTGACCCCAGATTCCCAGTTTGACCCCAGTTTCTCAGGTTGACCCCAGTTTCCCAGGTTGACGCCAGTTTCCCAGTTTGACCCCAGATTCCCAGTTTGACCCCAGATTCCCAGTTTGACCCGTTTCCCAGTTTGACCCCAGTTTCCCAGTTTGACCCCAGATTCCCAGTTTGAACCCAGTTTCTCAGTTTGACCCCAGTTTCTCAGGTTGACCCGTTTCCCAGGTTGACGCCAGTTTCCCAGGTTGACGCCAGTTTCCCAGTTTGACCCCAGATTCCCAGTTTGACCCCAGTTTCTCAGGTTGACCCGTTTCCCAGGTTGACCCCAGTTTCCCAGTTTGACCCCAGATTCCCAGCTTGAACCCAGTTTCTCAGTTTGACCCCAGTTTCTCAGATTGACCCCAGTTTCTAAGGTTGACCCCAGTTTCCCAGTTTGGCCCCAGATTCCCAGTTTGACCCCAGTTTCCAGGTTGACCCCAGTTTGACCCCAGTTTCTCAGGTAGACCGCAGTTTCCCAGTTTGACGCCAGTTCCCCAGTTTGACCCCAGTTCCCCAGGTTGACCCCAGTTTCCCAGTTTGACCCCAGTTCCCCAGTTTGACCCCAGTTTCCCAGGTTGACCCATTTCACAGTTTGACCCCAGATTCCCAGTTTGACCCCAGTTTCTCAGTTTGACCCCAGATTCCCAGGTTGACCCCAGTTTCCCAGTTTGACCCGTTTCCCAGTTTGACCGGTTTCCCAGTTTGACCCCAGTTCCCCAGTTTGACCCCAGTTCCCCAGTTTGACCCCAGATTCCCAGGTTGACCCCAGTTCCCCAGTTTGACCCCAGTTTCCCAGTTTGACCCCAGTTCCCCAGTTTGACCCCAGTTTCCCAGGTTGACCCATTTCACAGTTTGACCCCAGATTCCCAGTTTGACCCCAGTTTCTCAGTTTGACCCCAGTTCCCCAGTTTGACCCCAGTTTCCCAGGTTGACCCCAGTTCCCCAGGTTGACCCCAGTTTCCCAGGTTGACCCGTTTCCCAGGTTGACCCCAGATTCCCAGTTTGTCCCCAGTTTCCCCCCAGTTCCCCAGTTTGACCCCAGTTTCCCAGGTTGACCCCAGTTCCGCAGGTTGACCCCAGTTTCCCAGGTTGACCCCTGATTCCCAGTTTGACCCCAGTTTCCCAGTTTGACCCCAGTTCCCCAGGTTGACCCCAGTTTCTCAGGTTGACCTCAGTTTCTCAGGTTGACCCGTTTCCCAGGTTGACCCCAGTTTCCCAGGTTGACCCCAGTTTCCCAGTTTGACCCCAGTTCCCTAATTTGACCCGTTTCCCAGGTTGACCCCAGTTTCCCAGGTTGACCCCAGTTTCCCAGGTTGACCCCAGTTTCCCAGTTTGACCCCAGTTCCCTAATTTGACCCCAGTTTCCCAGGTTGACCCCAGTTTCCCAGGTTGACCCGTTTCCCAGGTTGACCCCAGTTTCCCAGTTTGACCCCAGTTCCCCAATTTGATCCCAGTTTCCCAGGTTGACCCCAGTTCCGCAGGTTGACCCCAGTTTCCCAGGTTGACCCCAGTTCCCCAGTTTGACCCCAGTTCCCCAATTTGATCCCAGTTTCCCAGGTTGACCCCAGTTCCCCAGTTTGACCCCAGATTCTCAGGTTGACCCCAGTTTCCCTGGTTGACCCCAGTTCCCCAGTTTGACCCCAGTTTCCCTGGTTGACCCGTTTCCCAGTTAGACCCCAGATTCCCAGGTTGACCCCAGTTTCCCAGGTTGACCCGTTTCCCAGTTTGACCCGTTTCCCAGTTTGACCCATTTCCCAGTTTGACCCCAGTTTGACCCCAGATTCCCAGGTTGACCCCAGTTTCCCAGGTTGACCCCAGTTTCCCAGTTTGACACATTTCCCAGTTTGACCCATTTCCCAGTCTGACCCGTTTCCCAGTTTGACCCCAGTTCCCCAGGATGACCCCAGTTCCCCAGGTTGACCCCAGATTCCCAATTTGACCTCAGTATCCCAGTTTGACCCCAGTTTCCCAGTTTGACCCCAGTTCCCCAGGTTGACCCCAGTTCCCCAGGTTGATCCCAGTTCCCCAGGTTGACCGCAGATTCCCAGTTTGACCTCAGTATCCCAGGTTGACCCCAGTTTCCCAGGTTGACCCAGATTGACCCCAGTTTGACCTCAGTTTCCCAGTTTGACCTCAGTTTCCCTGGTTGACCCATTTCCCAGTTTGACCCCAGTTTCCCAGTTTGACCCCAGTTTCTCAGTTTCACCCCAGTTTCTCAGTTTGACCCCAGTTTCCCAGGTTGACCCGTTTCCCAGTTTGACCCCAGATTCCCAGTTTGACCCGTTTCCCAGTTTGACCCCAGTTCCCCAGGTTGACCCCAGTTCGACCCCAGTTCCCCAGGTTGACCCCAGTTTCCCAGGTTGACACCAGTTTCCCAGTTTCACCCGAGCTTCCCAGTTTGACCCGTTTCCCAGTTTGATCCCAGTTTAACCCCAGTTCCCCAGTTTGACCTCAGTTTCCCAGTTTGACGCCAGTTTCCCAGTTTGACCCCAGTTTGACCTCAGTTT